>NC_084932.1:20207500-20832500 GCF_958298935.1 Phragmites australis | reverse complement strand
AATAAGCACACAGATTGCTCTCCGACCTTTTAACAATATTTTTTGTGATCTCTATAAAAGAGCATGAATTTTCAGTTAATTACCCAACAACAAATTTTTTCTATGTACATCCAATTTGAAAATGTTTGGCCCGCCACTTCACCACACACAACAGCCAAATGTATCGTTTCTACTCATTGTAAGTTATACTTGTATGGCTTATTCAGTATTCCAGTTCATCAAAAACTGAACGATTGATTCGGTTGTGAGTGATTCGGGAACAAAGTTCAGCGGTTTTTTTGTAAAGTATAGAGGGTGTACACTATTCCTTGCGAAATTCATTTAAGTTTTCGACATTGCATGTAATATATTGATTAATTGACTTGTATATCTGCTGTTAGAGATACTACACCTAGGTGAAATCGGATTTGCGGGTCACTTGAAAGCAGATGCTGCTTCTTTTGGAATATGCTCTTCTTGAGTAGTGACAATTTCCTTAGATTAGTCAGAATTGTGGTGCCAACTGTGTGCCCTAACTACATGGCCTGAAGCCTGGGCTTTTGAGCTAAATTAGTAGTTATGGGCCAACAGTAGTATAATGACTCAGTTCGGCCAGCCCACGTTGTGTTCCTCTTTTTCTGGTTTAAAGTTTTTTTATATTTTTTTTAAAAAAAGACTAAGAGAATTAATTGTTTTAGTTGACACTAAGACTATTTAAAAACATATCTTAGATTATAAATAGAACATAAAAAAGGTCTAATTAGTCATAAAGACTACTGATTTCTTGAACAATGTATATTATATTCTTTTTTACAAGAATGTATAGTTATTATGTGTCATTCAAGTATCATATTACTTTTCAACCACAAATTATTTTCTCTTCTGATGATTTACACAGAGAGAATGGTCACACATATAAATTCTTGTGAAGAAAAGGAGCAGCAGAACTGAACAGAAAAAAGACAACATATTCTGCACAAAAGTATCACACACTAACACATAGAAAAGGATCAAAAGTTAATTTTTGTAAGTGCAGACTGATCACAACCTCAGGGCTTGTTTTGATTGCGACCCCTAGAGACCAAAACAAATTTTGCCTTCGCCCGGACACTTCGGCCACCGTTTGGTTTGGGCCTAAATTTGGCCGTGCGCAGTTGATGGCCGAGCCAAATCACGGCACAGTTTGGGGCGAGCAAATAGCTGACCAAAATTTGGCTCGGCTGGCGAGCCCCGTCCATGGTGAGGTGGCAGCAGCCCAGTGGTCCATTAAATATGTTTTTTTTTTTTTCATTATCAAGTTTCAAATCACAATATTTGCTAAACCGTGCATTGGATTTGTTATCTGTTAGAACGGTTGTGTTCTTTGTAATTAAATCTACAAATCTATACCGATGTTAACTATATTTTGACACTAAAAAAATTAGTTACATGTGGATCCTATATATCATACTCACAGTTTTTAGAAATTTTGGTATGGTTTCAATCCAAACGCTCATTTCTAGACTCAATTTTGGCACTGCTCTAATTTTGCCTACAGCTTGCCCATTTGCAGTTATGCTAATTGTTTTGCTGTTCCCCTAGCTTCTTGTTTTGCAAGCCTGTGATTTACGGGCGGTGTGACCTATGTGTGTCGTTTGGATGATGACGACACAGGGCAGAAGGAGGATTGCATGGACTGTCTCCGTTTGCCGGCCAAGTTAGCTTTAGGTTGTGGACAGTTATATGCAGTACATGACCGATGAAACAACCTAGGGTAGGGTAGGGTAGCTGCCCAAAAAGTACAGAGGAAGGCAGCATTGCCTATAAATTGCCACATTTGCCAATGGCAGCTTGTAATCTTGGAAGCTGGGGACATCAGTTTTTTAGCTCAACCTGCCTCAGTACAATTCTTATTATTGTTATCAAATACTAGACCCATACACGTTTCAGTTAAAGCAAAACATATCACCAAAAATTATTTGGATAGAAAAGTAAATCCCAGAACAACGTATGATTTATTGTCTGGTCTTTGAATCTCATTCAACACTGATCTGAAATGCATTTACAGGACCAACTGAAACCATAGCTCAACATGGGAAGAAAACTCTTCTCTCCATTCCGTTGATGCTGTCAAATACAGAAAGGTCATACAGGAAACTGCTCCGTGTGAAGTTCAGGGACAGGGACAGGAACAAACAGAAGTGAAAACTCTACACTACAAGTTGTTCGGATCACATCATTGAATGTTCAGGAAGCTTCATGATCCTGAAATATCCAAAAAGGAACAAGAGACACCAATCACATTTTGAGTCAACATGTGCATAGTACTACATCAGAATATGTTAAGACCTGTGATCTGCAAGTGTGGCAAAAGCTCAAACTGATGCTGAGCAGCTCAGCTCACCTTCTTGGGGGTGCTGAAGCCGAGGAACTTGCTCTTGGCATTCTCCTTGTCCTTGGACGAAGGCGACGATGACTTGTCATCCTTCTTGCTGCTGGATCCAGCAGTCGTTAGTCCGTGCTTCCGGAGCTGCTCGCGCACGAATTTGTCGTAGATGAACGCGGCGCCCCTGAAGTTCGGGAGCACCAGCCACGCGATGAACAACAGCTTAAGGTGGTACCAAATCGGGATCCTAAAAATTCCATAAAAAATCAGCTTAATTTTTTTAGACGAAATTTCTTAGCAAAAATGATGAACTTATCAGTTAGTGATTACCAGTAGATGAGGGACTCAAGGACCATCTCCATGAGGGTGATGAAGGAGTAGAGGATCCAGTAGGCGAGCCACTGCTCGTCGTCCAGCTTCGACGGGCTCTCCATCGCCTGCACCGATGCATACCTGCACACCAAAAATTGCAGAGACTTAACCTCACTCCCCATGTAAATCAAGCAAACAAATACTGCTTAGAAAGCAGAAATCTGCGTGAACTTACAAGGGGTACAGGAGCATGACGATTGGCCTGCATGAACAAAGAACAGCAAATGATTATACAGTACTTGATCTGAGCTGAACTAACAGCGAAAAATGAGAGGCGCAAGGCCACACAAGAACTGAAGAAAATCAGACAGAGTCATGATGAACTGCATATACCCTGCAATTGAGTGGAGGTGAGTGAGGATCGTCCAGAGGTTGCCCATTTCCCACACTCCTTTCTCGATTCGATTCGATGAGATGGGATAGCCTTGTTGGTGGTTTGGTTGTGCTGTCGCTTGCAACTTCCAGTGGAAGCTAGTGAGGGAGCCAAATGTCTCCTTGCTTGGATTTGTACGATGGATATTTTAGGAAGGGGAAGCTGAGGAGGTTCTTTTATAGGAAGCTGAGTGCCTGAGTGTGACAAAGATGGAGGACACTTGGCGTGATGCCATTGGAGAGGTGCTTATTCTTGTCTGCTGATGGGGGTGGGCACACGTGGCCACCTACTACAGCACCGACCAGGTCAGGTACTTTGTTGAATTCGGGAAAAAAATTTAAAAAGGTTTGGATTCATGAGATAGGACATGGCGAATTGGCGATGAGGTCAAAAGCCGGGTTCTTTGTCATTGGGAACACAGAAAATGGGAAGCTGCATCTGGAGATGCTAAGTTTTGGGCCACGTGGATTCTCGGCAGCCTTTAGTTTCTAATCTATATCCCTATTATTTAAAAAAAATCTAGTGGTCCATCTTAAGCTTATATGTTATATCTTCATGTCCTACATACTACCTCTAAACTTTATAAAAATTATTTACCTCATATCAATCAATAAATACTCGATTTTCTTTCCTTTTACCTATTCAGCTCGTGCTCCGTCTCCCCGACCTACACCCCTAACCCCTCCTGCCCCTCCCCATCACCGCTCCTCTACCTGCCACTCCGCTGCAAACCACCCTACTCAGTGCCTCAATCCCCGCTCGCTTGATCCACGCCGCCACTGTCGCCTCCTCCTCCACTTTCACACGAAGGGCACCGCCGCCAAGCCACCTTCACTCGCTTCCATCCGCATGGCTGGTACTGCTGCCTCCCACGTGCTCTGCTTGGAGTCTCGCGCGCTCTTGCAGTTTCACGCGCCCTTTCACATAGGTCTCGTGTTCTCCTGTGTAGTATACTTAGTATGTCAAAAATTAACCCAATCCCTTGAACTTTGTTTTTGGAGAAAAGACCTGTAGGCTTAGAGACTAAAAGAAGTCCTTTGTAGCACACATGAGTTGACATTCCAGGATTTGGAACCGTTTGTTTTTACTTGACCTTTTTCCGTTAGTCGGACTTATTAAACTTTGGCAGGACTGATATGGCAGACCACCATGCCATTTTGTTGTGGTTGTGGATCATCGTTTTATTGCACGATGAGGCACAATCGGCGATGGAGACACGGCGATGGAGAGTTCGCCAGAACCACATCTTATCACCATCACTGACATTGACCTCTTGTAGCAGTGGAGCTACGGTGTGTGACCAACATGCTAATTAACCATTTTTATCTACGTGGAACGAATATTGCTCGTTAAATCTGGTTCACAGATGTCATGGTACTCCTCCTAATTATAAATATATATTGTTTTAATATTAACATAGTTATCAAAGTTACCAGCAGTAATTACTTATTTGAAATATATGCAAAATATAATAAATTTGTAATATTATGAAACTATTTTTAAAGAGAAATCTAACTATACTATTTTCAAAAATTAATAAAAATATTTAAAAAGATATTAATAATAAAAGTTTAAATGTGTTGACTTTATGTTAAAAAATAATATTATTTTGTGACAGGAGGGAGTAGTATCCTTCTCTAGGGTGAACACCTTTTTCATCTTGTTGCTACCTAAGTTGGACTAGGTAATTTAGAGATGGGTTCACCAAGGCTATTCATCCTCACGAGACGACGCTGCCACGTGTGGCCTTAGCGAAGCCACGCCACCTGCTTCATATCGTTCACCACCGCAGGCTCGAAACACGTCGTTAGGCACAAAGCAGGCGGGGTGGGCACCACGTGAGACCGCGACGCGGCGTCCCAGGCGGCGCACCGGCCTCCGGAGGAAGCTGCCGACTGCCGAGGGAGGGACAGCGAGGGAGGGACCGACATGTTAGAAGGCGTCAGGTCGGCGGCAGATCCGCACACGTCGCCCACGCGGCCCCGGGAGCGCAGAGGATCCACCAATGTCGCCGGGAACACGGGACGCGCTTCCGTGGTTCCATCGATCAGGATCTGAGAGTGAATATTACGCGCATTTAATTTCAAATCAGTGGCGAGCTTAGTCATCACCCATGAAAACATAGCATTACCTTTTTTTGATAATGGACAAGTACCGCTGTCATTCAAGGGGGGAAAAAGACTGAACTTGTGCGTTCCAAGAACGTGTATAAAGGGCCAGATGTTAAACAAACTGCTCCTGTACCCTCAAACGGGTGTCGTTTTAGAAAGTATGCGGTCAAACGTTAAAAACTCTGGCTATTAGTGGGCATAGAAAAAATATTATTAGTATACATATAAAATCGCACAAATTTGACACAAGAAAAATATTATTAGTGGCCATAGACAATACTTTCTTCTAATTGTACTTTTGATAGATATTCTTTTAAAAAGTAAGGTCGGAGATGTGTTAAAGGCCACAATTATGTTATAAATAACAAGTAAAAAATAACAGACAGAGTACAATATAAGATATGGTAGAGATATGAAATTAGTTTAATGGTATCAGGTTTACTAGTGATTACTAAGCAAGGATCCCATGATATCATGGTTTGGGACTCTTTTGATGCAAGGGAAGGAAGGGAACAAAGAGAGCCGTTGATCTGTGAATCCTTAAGATAAACCTATCAAAACTTAAACCGGGTGCCGTCGAGCAATGTTGATGTTAGACTATATTTAGACGTGATCACCCTCCTAATCTTCCCGGTTGTTGTTTCCATAAGCCGGTTGTTAAGATATGGAAGGGTTTAGCCTATTTATGTAACCTTCTGGTAAATCAATCATTATTGCGTGAATAATCTCGCTTTCATGGTATCAACGAGCGGTTCGCTCCTGCGACCCTCGCTTCCGCATCTCTAACTACCGCCGCCGCCCCTCTCTCTTCCGGCGTTCTCCCTCTCCTTCTCGCCATGGCCTCCGCTTCCCAGGGGCCCTCTCATGCCGCCGCTCTGGAAAACGCCGCCATCGAGGCCGCACGCGCCGACCTCGTCCGTCTCCAGGCCGCCAAGGCAGACGCCGCCCTCATCAACGCGGCCGAGGACGCCGTCACACGCCTGGAGGATCTCCGCTCCGCCCGGGCGCAGCTCGACGCCGACTTCAAAGCCGCTCAAGCCGCGACCGTCCAGACCTATGCAGCGGCCCAGGCACACGCCGCCACCACTGCGCTCCATGCCCAGGCAGTGGCTGTCTCCAACATCAAGACCGCGATTCCCATCGTCCTCGATCTCACCTCGACGAACTATACCAAGTGGAAGGCCCTGTTCCTCAACACTCTTGGTAAATATGAGCTGACCGACCACGTCTTGGTTGAGATAGATGACGACACCGCCGCCGATCCATATTGGGCACGTATGGATTGCACGGTGAAATCCTGGATTTTCAGCACCATCACGTCGGAACTGATGGAGGTCGTCCACACCGGCACGCCGTCTGCCCGCGCGATGTGGCAGAACATTGAGGAACAATTCATCGGCAATAAGGAGACGCGCGTCCTCATGCTCGACAGCCAGTTCCGTACTTTTGTACAAGGCTCTCTCACCATCACCGAGTATTGCCGCAAACTCAAAAGCATGGCGGATGGCCTGGCTGATCTCGGACACCCGGTGGAGGATCGCACCCTCGTTCTCTCCGTTCTTCGCGGTTTGAACGAGCGCTTCGAATACATGGCGGATCTCATCAAACGCCAGCGCCCGTTCCCGTCCTTCGTCACCGTGCGCTCTGATCTCGAGCTGGAGGAACTCAACATGCTGTCCAAGGCGCCCTCTCAAGCCCTTGTCGCTGCAGCCCCTCCACGGACGACGACTTCAGCGACGCCTGCTGGTGGCGGCTCCCCTTCGACTGCTGCTGCCGTCACCTCGCCTTCCGCGACGTCTCCTTCTGGCGGCGCGACGCCTCGCGGCAAGGGCCGTGGCCGCGGTAAGGGGCGCGGTCGCGGAGGGCTGGCGTGGCCCACCACCTTCAACCCGATGACTGGGGCGTTCCAGGTGTGGCCCGGCTACAACTCAGGCGTTCTCGACGCTCGTCCACGCGCCCCTGTTGCCGGCGCTGTCACTGGCCATGCGCTGACTGCGCAGGGCACACACGGCGCTGCACCCGCCTTCGGTCTTCTGGGTGCGCCCCCTGGCTATGGCGCGCCAGGCGCGCCGACCCCCGGCTCTGGTGCTTGGACACCTTCCCCACTTGCTCCGTACTGGGATCAGCAGGCACTTGCTAATTCTTTCAGCACCATGACGCTTACTCCCCCGCCGTCCAGTGAATGGTACATGGACTCTGGGGCCGATGCTCACATGACGTCTTCGTCTGGTAACCTCTCCTCCTCTTCTCCCCCTTCATCAAATTGTCCTCCTAATATTATTGTCGGTAATGGGTCACTGCTGCCCGTTATCTCCACTGGCCATACTAGTTTTTCTGCCGAGCGCCCTTTATATCTTCATAATGTTCTTGTTTCTCCAAATATTATTAAAAATCTCATATCCGTTCGACAATTTACCACTGACAATTTTTGTTCTGTCGAGTTTGATCCTTTTGGCCTCTCTGTGAAGGATTTGGCAACCAGGAACGAAATCGTCCGCTGTAACATCTCGGGGCGGCTCTACTCCTTCCATGTCCCGCCTCGTGCGCTCCTGGCTGCCACCACTCCTAGCACCCTCTGGCATCGACGTCTTGGTCATTTAGGTGTCGAAGCCCTATCTCATTTGTTTCCATGCAATAAACGTGAGCTAGAACCCTTGTGTCATGCATGTCAGCTTGGTCGCCATGCACGACAACCTTTTGCTACATCCAATTCGCGTGCCATCACGAACTTTGATTTAATACATTGTGATTTGTGGACATCACCTGTGCCTAGCATTTCTGGCTATAAATATTATCTCATCATTCTTGACGACTGCTCACATTTTACATGGACTTTTCCCCTTCGGCTAAAATCAGACACATTTCAGACCATCTCACATTTTTTTGCTTATGTTGCTACACAATTTGGCACCACTGTAAAAACTATCCAGTGCGACAACGGACGAGAGTTTGACAACTTGACCTCGCGTCATTTTTTTCTCACCAAAGGCGTTACCTTGCGCATGTCATGTCCTCACACCTCACCCCAAAACGGTAAAGCTGAGCGCATTATCCGTACTACTAACAATATCATGCGCTCCCTTATGTTTCAGGCTAGCATTCCTTCACCATATTGGGCTGAGGCGCTCAGCACAGCTACGTATCTTCTGAATCTGCACCCAACCAAAACACTGAATTTTTCCACCCCTTTTTCCGCTTTATTCGGTATCCCACCCACCTATGATCATCTCCGTGTTTTCGGGTGCAAATGCTATCCCAATCTTTCTGCCACAGCCCCCAACAAACTTTCACCCCGCTCTTCCCTTTGTGTTTTCCTTGGCTATCCACCCGAACACAAAGGTTATCGCTGCCTCGATCTAGCCACAAACCGCATCATCATCTCTCGTCATGTTGTGTTCGACGAGTCCTCCTTTCCTTTCGCCGAACTCAGCTCGGCACCGCCTTCATCCCACTTTGAGTTTCTCGATTCTGATGAAACTAACGGGCCTCCTCCAGTTGGCCACCCTTTTTCTTCAGGTACACCTGCAGGTCCTCCCCATGTCAGCCCCGCTGCCCCTGCCTCCCCGCAGGTTGCTGCCAGCGAGGCTGGAGCGGCCACCAGTGACGCCACGCCTGATGCTGCCCTCGGCTCACCCCGGGTTGCTGCCAGCATCGGGCCACCGTTTCCTGTCGCACCTACGGCGGTTTCGCCGGCCCCTGAGCCTGGCGTCGCTCCCTCGTCCTCTGTCGCTGGGCCGACATCACCCACAGGAGCTGCAGCACCCCCTGCTGGTACTGTCCGCATCCCTCCTGTGGACAATGCGCATTCGATGCGCACCCGCGGCAAAGATGGCTTCCGGCATCCGAAAAAGGCGTTTGATCTTCAGGCGACCTCCCTGTCACCCATACCGAAGACATATCGTGGTGCCCTCTCGGATCCCAATTGGTGCGACGCTATGATTGAGGAATTCTCCGCTCTTCAAGCAAATCACACTTGGGATCTCGTGCCTCCTCCGCCTGGTGTCAATATTGTCTCTGGTAAATGGGTCTATCGCCATAAGCTTCACCCAGATGGCACTCTTGATCGCTACAAAGCACGCTGGGTTCTTCGTGGTTTTACACAACGACCCGGTATTGATTTCGGTGAGACTTTCAGTCCAGTTGTCAAACCAGCTACTATTCGTACTGTGCTGTCGCTTGCTGTTTCACAGGACTGGCCCATACACCAGCTCGATGTGAAGAACGCGTTTCTCCACGGGACCCTCGCGGAGATAGTTTATTGTGCACAGCCATCTGGATTTGTGGACTCCTCTCACCCTGATCATGTTTGTCGGCTAAACAAATCTTTATATGGTCTGAAGCAGGCTCCGCGTGCTTGGTACAGTCGGTTTGCTACTTATATTCAGTCTCTGGGTTTCATTGGTGCCAAGTCTGACACTTCTCTATTTGTCTTCCGTCGTGGCTCCGACACAGTTTATTTATTGCTGTATGTGGATGATATTATTCTCACTGCCTCTTCTACAGCACTTCTTCAGAAGATCATTGCAGCCCTCATAGCTGAATTCTCTATGAAGGACTTGGGACCCTTACATCATTTTCTGGGAATGTCTGTGACACGCAGTGCAGAGGGTTTACAGTTGTCTCAGCGCCATTACATGCTTGAGATCCTTGACCGTGCCGGCATGTCTAACTGCAAACCATGCACGACTCCTGTTGATACTAGTGCCAAGTTGTCTCCAGATGGAACTCCAGTGGCTGATGCGACTCATTTTCGTGGCCTGGCTGGTGCTTTGCAGTACCTCACGTTCACCCGTCCCGACATTGCTTATGCCGTCCAGCAGGTCTGTCTGTTCATGCATGATCCGCGCGAGCCGCATTGGCCGTGATCAAGCGCATTCTGCGCTATGTCAAGGGCACTCTGAATTATGGGCTTCGGATTCATCGCTCTCCTTCGACTGATCTTGTGGCCTACTCTGATGCTGACTGGGCTGGCTGTCCTGAGACTCGACGCTCCACTTCAGGCTATGCTGTTTTTCTGGGTAATAATCTCGTCTCCTGGTCCTCCAAACGTCAGGCCACAGTTTCTCGCTCTAGTGCTGAGGCTGAGTATCGGGCTGTCGCCAATACTGTTGCTGAGACTACATGGTTGCACCAGTTATTGGGGGAGCTTCATCATCCTGTTCGGCATGCTACAGTTGTTTATTGTGATAATATCAGTGCAGTCTACCTCTCTTCCAATCCTGTGCAGCATCAACGCACGAAGCATATTGAGATTGATCTGCACTTCGTCCGTGACAAGGTCGCCGCCGGAGCCGTCCGCGTTCTTCACGTACCGACGTCATCTCAGTACGCCGACATCTTCACTAAGGGATTGCCTTCATCCGTCTTCACCGAGTTTCGCTCCAGTCTGAACGTCCGTCTCTGTGGCTAGTTACGACGCTCAGACCACGGGGGGGTGTTAGACTATATTTAGACGTGATCACCCTCCTAATCTTCCCGGTTGTTGTTTCTATAAGCCGGTTGTTAAGATATGGAAGGGTTTAGCCTATTTATGTAACCTTCTGTTAAATCAATCATTATTGCGTGAATAATCTCGCTTTCAGTTGATCCGGACTTAAAACAGGGTGCCCACCTCCTTCGTAAATGAACTTCCAGAACCATCGCCACCAAGTACCCATGTCCGTAGCTTTCAAATCCATCGGCTGGTGGACAAGTATACACCTAACCAAAGAATACCAATTATTGTAGCATCAGGAACGTATCATTGGTTACACCAGCATAAATCCATACAACATGGCAGAATGGCACCAAAGCAATGGACAATAGAATCTCATCATTTCACAACAGCTTCATTTAGACATGGATCAGGCAATTACCGGACAAAATTAAAAAACAAATAGAAGAGGCGACATGGAGCCGCGAACCCAACGGCTTTCTTTCGCGGAGGAGATTTCCGTCGTGAAAAGATTCCCGTTCTCTTTAACGTTCCAACGGTTTTTTTTCACGGTTCCCTTCACGACGAGATTTTCAGATCATTCCTTTCATAACGGGATTCTCTCTCCTTTCCCTTCGCGATTTCTTTCGAAGGAAAACTGTTGAAGATGAGAGAAAATAAAGGGTATGGAAACAGGAAATAGAATCAGAAAGAAAACGAAATGAAAGGAATATGGTTGAGGTAGTCTTTGGAGGGCTCTCGCGACTCTCTTGGCGACGATGCGCTCCCCGCGCACTCCCAACATTTCCACTCCAGATCCACCACTAAACCACAGTTTAATCCCTAAATCCTACCTCAGGAGCGCTGCAGCTCCTCATCCCCACCCCAAACTCCCCGTCTCTAGTGTCTTCGTGGCCATCTAAAGCGGCAGCCCACCCCATCCAGCGACCGGATCCGATTCCAGGAGCAGTTGTAGTCTAAGGCAGTGGCAATCCGACGCGCCTCAAATCTGAGATTGATGGCACCATTCACCTCCCCTGCAGCGCTCCTACTCGGGTTCCATGGAGAGCCTCCTCCGCGGGAAAGTCTGGGTGCAGCTCGCCGCCTCTTCTGCATCTTCCCAGTGATCCGCTGGAGCTCCGTCTCTACGACATCAAGACCCAAGAAAGTTCCTACCTTAATACCTTCCCCAGTGATGCAAGCTCCAAGCTGCTCTGCTCTAGGCAGCTGGCTGTCTCAGTTTACAGAGCTCTAGAGGCGCAGGACTCCCCAGAGGAGGCAGGGTGGTGTCAAGTTAGGAAGCGTTTTTGGTAGAGGAAATTCAGGATTCATCCAAGAAGGCCAGCTGATAGCCACCAACCCTGCAGATCCACTGCTTCAAAGGAGCTCTTTTTAAGATGTACAGTAGGAAGATGCTTCAATTGTCTGGTTGTCGGTCATCAAGTTGCAGCCTGCAGAGACCCTACTAGGTGTTGGAAGTGCAGAGGTTTAGGACACAGAGCACCATCGTGTTCATCCTCCTCCTCTAGCGCCTGTGTTTTCTCAGGGCAAGTGTGGTTCTCCATCCTTCAGAAGCCTGGCCTGCAGAATGTGGCACCACAACTATGCACAAAAGCCTTCTCTAGCTGGTGGTGTCGGGTGATCAAAGGAGTCAACGAACTCCTCAGGAAAGGTCTCAATTAATTTTTGGAAGATCTGGAAGCACCAGAATGAGTGTGTCTTCCAGGCCGCCAGTCCTTGTGTTATTTTGGTGCTTCGGTCTATGGCAAACGGGTGTGCTGCTGGAGCCTTGTACCTCCGCAACCTGCTCCCTGATTAGTCCGGACCCTCTCCAAGCCCCCGTGTAGGTCGCTCCTTCCTGTTTGTGGCGCGGTTGTATTAAGCGTGTTTTCATGTGTGTGCGCGGGTGTGGGTGTGTTTATTCATTCGCTAGACCTCTTCTCCTTCAAAGGTATGACATGCAGTTCTTTTGTGCGTTTTTTCAAGCTTCATTTGCAATACATATCACTACAAAACCATGCAAGATAGTGAACATGTCTCCTTGCAGGCCAACAAAAAACTAGAAACTACTTTCAAGCCTAGGCTATAGGGATTTTGCGGGTCACTGCACTGAAATTGTGAGGTGCAACATTTGTTCCGTGTATTAGTAACATCGTCATAGCAAACTTCGTTACAGACAAGGAAAAACGTTCCTTGGGATACCAGAATATTACTGGAAACCTGAGCGTCCACGTACAGAACAACATTCAAGATCAAACATCCATACAAAATTAATCGTACATAGCCAGATTCAGCAACCATCGAAAGACCAAATGATGTGTTAGTCATTTTGCTTCAGGCTGGGAGGCCTGCTTGTTCTGCCTGATTGACCTTGGAACAAACGTAAAACCACGAGAGCGATGGTGGCCAAAGGTCACAGTTGCAGGTGTGGAATCTGCTGTGCTCAACTTTGACACAGCGTCAGTGAGCTCTTCAATCTTCTTGTCAACCTCCATTTCATTTTCTTTGGCCTCCTTATGATGATGTTCGTTTTCTTTTGACTCTTTGTCATCATGTTGTTTCGGTCGATATCTCCAATTCGTTTGCCCTTTTCCATCGACATCCATCAAATTATCCCTTGTCTCTTCTCCCTTGCGAGCAGTTTGCCTCCTCTGGGACTTTTGCCGCTGCCGCTGGGAGGGCCGATGCTTTTTGAAAAACTCAAATGACTTGGGAAACTGGTGCTTATCAACAAGGTGCTGCTGCCGACTTTTGTAACTTTTCAACTTCACCCCACAACGCTCCACTAAACACTCATACTGTTACAAAAAAATAAAGCACACATCAACACACAATTGGTTGTCCAAATTTATGGACTAACAAGCACTATTCTGTAAATTTGCCACAAGTAAAATGCTAATGTTACATGGAAAGCTACATAAGCAGGATTAGAAAACTATGGTAACTGATCCTGCTTCCTAGAGATAATTCTAAGCTGATCAGCCTAAATTCTTAAAGACACTATACTTGAAATCCTGATTCCAAAGTTTCTGTAAAATTGGCTACAAGCACTATTCTGTGAAAAATTGACACAAGTAAAATGCTAATGATATATTAAAAGCTAAATAAGAGGGATTAGGAAACTATGATAATTGATTCTGCTTTTGATACTAGAGATAATTCTAAGCTGATCAATCTGAATTCTGAGAAGAGATGATACTTGAAATCCTAATTCCAAAGTTTCTGTAAAATTGGCTAATCTGTAAAAATATAAACCATTTATGTAAGTGGTAAATGGACAGATGATTAATACCATTGGAAAACCACGGGCAACTTTTGCTTGGAAATACGAGTCGTGCGCCTCAGAAACATGAATGCTCAGTAACCTTGAAGTTGGATAAACTCTTGAACATACAGAGCATGAAGCAGTATGTCGAGTGATATAGTGGTCCTCAAAGTCCTCCAAGCAATCTAGCTGTGAACCACAACCAGCAATTGGGCAAAACACAGTGCTGCAAGAGTTTTAGACACATGAGAAAATTGATAGAACAAAGGAACAAGGGGAAAGTATTCGGTGCAGTAGATAAACAATGAACGTGCTTAATCTTAGGAGAGTGTTCATTCTTTCTGTTACCACAAGGGCACAAGGTACCAGGCAAGGCTATTCGCCTTGAGACTGGAGACGAACATGCCTCCTCGACTCTCACCTAGGGCCCTTTGGTTTGGGTTAGCTTCAGTGTTGCAGTAGGCAACCTGCTTGAAGGTGAGCAGGCCATGTCCGGCTCTATTATACAGAACTACAGAAGACACTCCCATATTCTTTGCTGTTATTGGAAAGAAAACCCTATGTGACAGAGGACCTCAAGGAGTTCATGGTGACCAACTTCAAAATATCTAAGGTAAGGTTGGAAGCTCCCGTTGCGAAAAAGAAACAGAAAACGATGAGAGTATTCCAGTAGAGTACACCTCGAAATTGTAGCTTAAAGAATCGAAGACAAACAAATCTAGACTGTGGAAAATGAAAATTATATGCTCATGAAGAAACTGGCATACTTCAATAAGATGAAGAAGTGGATGAAGATGCTGTAGACGGATTCCAGGAGTTCTTGAAGGGCAAGTGCTCATGGAACTTCACTGGCAGAATCATAGCCATGTTTGGCTTGGACAAGTTGGAAAGTTGATCTATGTTTTCAGTTCTTGAGTTTTCTTTGCAATTGGCTAAAAAGAAAGAAGTGTTCAACTCATTGTTTGCATTAGGGTGGTGCTTGCAGGTTGTGTCACGTTTGTTGATTCAGAGTTTTAGTAGTATTTTTTCCCATTTTGGTTGATATTTTATCTCTCCTCTTCAATCAGTACAGTATGCACATAGAAATGAGGCAAACCTCCTGCCCTTGTTCTAAATAAACATAGAAATGCAGTATGGCAGCAGGCATCAGAATGGAACACTAACATATCATTTCAACGTATAACGCCCAGATAACAAACCCTCAGTTTAGCCCATGGACGACCAACTGTCATTTCCCAAATTGTATCGTGATTGCAGACCACTGAATAATGCATCTCATGCAAATACATAGCAACATATCTTGCAACTCTATCTCCGGAATTAGGAACCAGGAGCCTGATCCTGTGATTTCTAGTCACCTTTTATCACCAAAGTGGAAACTGGAGACAATATTTCAGCTTGATGGTCTACTAGATTATTTTGTTTTCCAATTTCCACTAGAGCTCTTGCAATGCATATGATCAACGGATCAAATGACTTCCAAAGATAAGTTATTACCACGTGCTGGCTACGTCCATCTTCTCAAGATGATTCCAGTCATCTTCCGAGAGATCCAGGGCAACCTGCACAACAAACAAGCAAGTAAAGAGAAATTCAGTGCAAGCCTTGCACAATGAATGGAGTCAAACAAGCCGAATAGCAACACTGCCATTTGCAGGAACAGAACGGAGAGAAAAAGTCTCTAACTTCAGGGAAATCCAAGGTACTCTTATCGTGACACACGCTTGGAAGGACTTATAGCAGCAAGCTCCTTCCCTCCCTAATCCGTAATCAAGATAGCTCGAGTTCTCGAGCAAATTCAGCGCCCAAGAAACATCGCTACGGAACCGGTTCATACAGGAAAATCAAGTGCCGCGGCTAATTTTCGCTAGAATCTGTTTGCTCGAAACGAAATTCCTCACGCACGCTCTGCCGAGGCGTTTGCAGAAGAGATCGGCGCAGGAGCGAAGCGGAGAGAGGATGGGAGGGGAAGGGAAAGGAAGGGGGGTTAACGTACGTGCTTGGCGAGGAGCTCGCGGTCGAGGTCCCCGGCGGCGAAGAAGGGGTCGTCGGGGGCCAGCCGCCGCCGCGCGGCCCCCCAGAACCCTAGCTCGGGGCCTATCACCACCGCCAACTTGGGCGCCTCGGCCTCCTCCTCAATGGCTTCCGGCTTCTGCAGCATCCTGTCGATCAGGTCCGCCGGTCGGCTCCGCTCGCCGCGTGCGACGGAGAGAGAGAGAGAGAGAGAGGATCCGAATTTGAATTCGAATTCCGCGACGCCGCAAGCAGATGCCGGCGATGAGAGAGAGAGAGAGAGAGAGAGAGAGCTGTGGACCTGTGGTGGTGAGATGGAGGCCGAGGCTCGAATCTGGGAGATGGGCCGCGAAGGACGGAAGGTTCTAGCGACGCAGGCTATCCTGAGTCCTGACGAGGCCCACGTCACGACGGGCACGAACAAATTCCGAGAAACAGCGTGCTCATCACCAGAATCTGGCTGCACCCAGCTGATAAAGAAGAAGTCTGAATTATTTTCTTAAAAGAAAAGATTAGCAAGGAGCTCAAGCATTCATCCTAGGAAGGTAGAAAGGCATTGGACTTTTAAGAAAATTTCGTGGTATAGCCAACTTTGATCCGTGGTACTCCCGGATTCTTATATATAGGTTTTGTTTGGAGTGTTCTAGCTCCAGTATTATTGCAGCTAAGTATCTCTAGCTTAAGAATTTGTGTCGATAAAGCTAAGGTATATTGATAATATTTATGTGAGTCATTTAGTTTCGATTTTACACTCAACAACTTATTTTAACCTATAAACTATAAATCTACGGTGAAGATGGGTATTAGGGCCATCTAGTTTTGAGCTTACAGGTAGGGCGATGTTGAAGAATCATGCACAGGCTAAATGACCGCTGAGATGGGGGTGTTGGTCGGATTCGAGAGGACATGTTTCAGCATCAGGTTAGTTGAGGTTGGTGGCATTTTAATTTAAATTTCAAACTTCAAATGTATTTTTCTCTTAAACATAATGACATCAAATGTGAATATACTTTTCTCATTTTTTTATTTTATTTCAACATTTTGAATTCACTATTTCGACCTTTTAACATAAAGTTTTGAACTATTTTTTCCAAAATATTGAACCGGGGTTTTTAAATGTCAAATTAGTCTTTAAAAATGTTGAACACACAAAATCATAGATACAACGAATTATTCACAAGGATTAGAAGAAAAAGGTTACAAAAAGGAAAATTAAAAAAAGCGCGAATATGGGGTGACCTTTCCAGGCGTTGGGCCGACATGGGCCTCTTGCCCCATGTGCTGGGCTGTTGTCGGGCTCTCCAACGCCGAAGCTATTGTTGGACGCCCGACATATCAAAACCGCTATCATCCTTTGCCGCTGGTTTATCTTGAGAGTACCAGAAAAATAGATGTCACGAGCACCAAACAAACGAAGCACATAAAAACCCGAAATTTCTCCAAAAAAAACTAGTTTTTATTCAAAACATCACGAAGGCTACAGCAGCTGCATACTCCACCTGACACATCGCATGATCGGATACTCCACGGATGGAGATTTTCGTCAACATGAATGAAGATTTAGTTATAGGATTTGTGCCTAATAATTACTGATATTCCAAACTTATGGTTGCAATTTTATTCGTTGCTTATATACATTACGGTTGTGTGATGCTACTAGCCTTAGTGCTGAATCTCTGTAATAACTAACGGTTTAGATATTTTATTTCATTATCTTAAAAAAAACAATGTATGCTGCTGGTGACTAGGGATGACAGTTGGTCCTGTCAGGTTGGATCCCCGCGGGTTTCAGACCCACCGGGGCCAGATTCAGTGAAAAAACGGCCCCACAAGGCAGTCGGGTCGGGGCTCTGACCCGAACCGGTTTTGGATCTGATTCTAGCCTGTCTATCCACTCACCTGGCCCTCCTGCCTTATCCACTCATGCGGCGCCTTATTCTCCACACCCAACTCGTCTGGTTAAAGCATCGAGCAGATCTCATCGTCGCGTCACCATCCATGCTGTAGCGCTTGCATCACTGCCTTCATCTCGTCCTCACCCTCATGGCGCTGGCTGGACCGCCTGACGGTGCTCCTGAGCAGGTACTCGAAGCGTCGGCTTCCGATCCTTTGCACCATCATGGGCATGTACACCACGCACTCGTTGGTCCTCGCCGTGGTCGTTCTCTGGTGCAACCCCTCCACCCCCAGACCGCCTCCTCCTCTGCGGAGGGTTCTCGCCCCATGTCACGCTATGCCGCGCCATCTCCGTGTCCCTCAACTCATGTTTCCTCGCCGACCCCTCCATCCGCGCCGTTGTCGTCGTCATCACGGACGATGACGTCCTCCTCGACGCCATTGTGCTCTCCTTCACGTTCGCTGCCTAGCAGGTGGCATGCTCAGGCTCCCTCGTCGGCTTCTTCCCGAGGTCGCACCACCTCGACCTCGCCCGCGAATGGTGGGCATACACAGCGGGAAAGCTGGGAGC
Organism: Phragmites australis; assembly: GCF_958298935.1. Classification (NCBI taxonomy): domain Eukaryota; kingdom Viridiplantae; phylum Streptophyta; class Magnoliopsida; order Poales; family Poaceae; genus Phragmites; species Phragmites australis. The sequence goes on along the minus strand of NC_084932.1, from coordinate 20,814,142 downwards.
CACGAGCGGCGAGTGTGTGGGTGTGGGAGGGCGCAATTGCGGGCGGCACGGGACGTCGGCATGGTCATGGAACGTGGGACGGTGTCGGCACCGGCGTGGGCGACGGTGAAAGTGCCTAGAGGGGGGGTGAATAGGCTTTTATGAAAATTAAAACTAAAACTGCCGGATACTCCGATGAAGGTTGGATACTCCGGTCTGGTCCGGAGTATTCGGTCTAGTCCGGAGTCTCCGGTCTATACAGAAAATCAAGAACAACTATGAATTAAAGCGAGCAGCTAGAATCTAAAGGTGAAGCTATGTCTACTAGATATCACAAAGCTAGAACAACAGTTAATGCTAGCAAGATGATCACTAAGGCAACTTATATGTAAATTCTCAAATGCACACGATTAAGTAAATTGCACAAATAAGAACACAAGAGATTATCCCGGAGTTCGGCCACCTCACAAAGAAGTGCCTACGTCTCCGTTGAGGAGCTCACAAAGAGCCGGGTCTTTTCCAACCCTATCCTCTTCTAGCGACCACCAAGATCAAGCTAGAATTTTCTTACTCAATTTGAAGTCGATTACAAACTTCCCGTGGCACTCCACAAAGATTGGGTGCTCTACGAGCGACGCATTGCCGTCTAGAAGCACAAAGCTTCAAGAGTAAAGATCACAGCGAATGCTCGAGGAAGAACTCAATGCTCAAGTGGCTTAATCTCACTCCAAACCCAAACTCACTAAATTTTTGCAAAACTTAGCACTAGAGGTGGTTGGAGGGATTTTGAATGCTCTTAGAATGCTCAAGGAGTCTAGAGTTCACCAGCAACAGCAAGAATTTAATGCCAAGGGGTGTGGAAGTATATATAGCCCTCTCTCAAAAACTAGCTGTTACTGTTCTGTCAGACCTAACTGGAGTATCCGGTGAACACCAGAGTATCCGGTCTCAAATCCAAAAACGGCGTCAGAACGGTCACAGAACGTATCAGAACTAGCTGTTACAATTCTGTTAAGTTACCGGAGTCTCCGGTGAACACCGGAGTCTCCGGTCCTGACAGGCTATCAATTAGACTAAGTCCGGAGACTTGCCGGACCCTCCGGCTTCTCCAGGTACCGGAGTATCCGGTAAACACCGGAGACTCCGGTCCTTTTATCAAAAAAAAATGTTAACCGAGACACCCCTGCCGGAGTCTCCCTCGGAGACTCCGGTAAAAACATTTTCTCCTACTGGAGTATCCGGTGAACACCGAAGACTCCGGTATTTTTCAATAAAAATAAATGCCTAACCGATCAACCTCTGTCGGAGTCTCCCTCGAAGACTCCGGCCTTAAAACTCACCAACTACCAGAGTATCCTCCGGAGACTCTAGTCTTTTTCAACAAAAATAACGCGAAACTGAGCACCCTCTGCCGGAGTCTATCTCGGAGACTCCGGACTAAATACTGAGTACCGGAGTATTCGGTGAACACCGGAGACTCCGGACTCAGTGAACTTTGCAAAATAACCCGGTGTCCGTGGGTGAGTGTCTCTCAACTTATTGGTTCTAAAGGATATCTTGAGCATTGAGACACTAATCAAGCAATCAAATGCAACCCTCTTAATAGAGCGACTATCCTAGACTCAATTTCAAAAATAAAAGAATTTAAATCCTATTGAGTACTCCTAGTTGCTTCTCCTTTCTTTTCGAAGGGCGTCAAACGTCATATATCTTCTCAATTTAGACTTAGACTTGTTCATGACTTAGATAAACATATTAGATCCTTAATCGTTTTGTCATCAATAAGCCAAAACCCACTTAGGGGGCCTAGATGCACTTTCAATCTCCCCCTTTTTGGTGATTGATGACAACACGATTAAAGCTTACAAAAAGATATTTGAAACAGGATTTTGAATTCTAGAAGATATGGTGAGCTCCCCCTAAATGTGTGCATTGATTTAAGGTTGAGTTACACTCAAATGCACATATTCAAGAGAAAAATTTGCAAGAGCCCCCCCTATATCCTAGGATCCATGGGATGCAATATTAAGTAAACTAGATGCATATGACAAGATATGAATCACACTTAATTTAAGAAATACGACAAGCATCACACTAACATGAAGAGTTACAAATTTGAATAGAGCACATAGTTCATCACATACACAATAGAGTCCAAATGTCCAACAGCGATTAAATAGAGTCCAAAGCTAGAAAAGAAAGAAACTAAGGAAACTAAGAATCGGATAACTCTCTCTCCCCCTTTGGCATCAAGCACCAAAAAGAGAGAGAACCTATTTGCTGCTGGCTTCTTCATCGTCGTTGGCGTCATCATCATCATCATCACTTCCATCATTGTTGTCGCCATGAGATGAGCTCGCTGCAGGAACGGCGTCGAAGGAGTCATCATGAGGTTGAGCTTGAGAGCTCTCGGCAACTGATTGGGCTTCATCATACCACGCTCATGGATTTTCAAATTCAACGGGTGCACTTTCCGCTTCATCCGAAGCGATAGGTGAGCAGGTGGCTGAAGGTTCATGGAGGCATACATAGCTTTATGATGTTTCTCCATTTTCTTCAGACGAACACTCTGCTCCTTGATCTGTGTAGCATTATGAGTGCACACATTGAAAATAGCTTTGAGAGCGCTTTTTATAAATGATGACCCTCGAGGAGGAGCACGTCTCGAGGCAATCTTCCTTGAGCTCGGTGGAGGAGGTGATGGCGAGGGAGATGGAGCTCGGATGTTAAGGGGTCTCATCCGATAAGGTTCATGTTTTATCTCCTTCACAAAGGTTTTCTTGGATACTCGCTCGATGATAGACATGATATATGGAGCGTATCCACAACTCTTGATGGGCGATTTTGATGTGAACATAATTTCCTCCCAAAGAAAATACGCCACACTGAAAGGAGCATGATCGTTGGACATGGCAGCGAGGAGATTCCTAGAGATGCTCTGCACTGTGGTCACATCTCCGCTCTTTGGTGCCAAAGTGAGTCGAAACAAGGAGTTCAAGCATCGGTAGAATGGTCTCATTCCTGTAAGTTTTCCAAATTCGACTCGTCCATGGTTAAGATACATGAACTCAAGCTCTTCCAAGGTAAGTTGATTCTCGTTATGGATTTGATCCTTGTGTGTGTCTCGAGTATCAAAATGGAAATGATGAGCAAATCCTTTGAAGCTTATTTTGTACTGAACTCCCTCTGTCATCTAATGCATGAAGGAATTCTCCAATCCCTCGAACCAAACGGTGGCATAAAATTGAGCGATGACTTCCTCGCACCAATCATACTTAAATGCCATTATATTCTTGACCTTCTTGCTCATGCCGCGATGACTTCATTAAACACAGGGTTATTTTTCTGTGCCATGTAGTTCCAATCAATCCACTGCATATGTGTGATCGGCTTCTTCTTTGATAGGATCACCGTTTCATAAAAATCTGCTTGGAAGTCATTCCAAAAGCGGTGATCCGTGACATTCTTTTCATAGTCATACGAGTTGTTCAATCTCTCATTGACCACCCTGGATGCGTGCCTCATGTAATTCATTGTTTGCTTAGGAGTGTCAAAGATAGAAGCAGTCCTTAGGGGTTTTTGGAGTTTCAGAGGTCCAATCACATCATCAGCTTCCTCTTCTTCCTCATCCTCTTCCTCAGCTTCATCGGACTCAGAACTGTTTTCTATGGTGATGCCTTTGCCTCTCTCTTCTCGAGAAGGCATTCCACTTCTTCCCCTTCCTGCTGTCACTGGGGCTAAACCCTTTCCACGACCACTGTCACGGCCCCTCATCGCTTGACTCTTGGTCCTACACAGAGTGACAACGTCTCTTTGAGAATCTCTAGCAAATATCTCTTCTTCTATATGAATTTCTCTTCTGGTGGCCACTTTGCGAACTCTCTCACCGCTCGCATGCCCACTCCCGCTATCCTCTGAATGGGTCGGTGTTCTTGCCTCATGAGCACGAGGATCGCTCTTCTGTTTCTTCTTCCTCTCAAACGTGTGACCCTTCACAAAGCGATCTCCAGCCATGGCAAATTACCTGAGAGAGATAGAAGGAATAAGGAGGATGCGAAGAAATACTGATGAATAGATTGCTATTGAAAAACAGGCAGACACCGGAGTATCCGGTGAACACCGGATACTCCGGTCAGCCTGAGAAAATCCCCAAAACCTACGGTTTTGGAAGATTTGGTCGACAAGAGTTGAATCTGGTTTAGGAACAAGTTCTAGGAAGTATATGGAGCTATTCTACCAAGGGAAAACGATCCTAGATGAGGGCATTGATAGATCGGGAAGATTTGGAAAAAAGTACCTTTTGGAGCAAAAACACTTCGGAGATTTTGATGAATAGAGTTGTCCGGAGATTCCGGCCTTGAATCCAAGTGAGGAACGATGAAAATCTTGAAGCTCCTTGGTTGTTCTTCAAAAATCGCCGGAGAGACTAAGTTTGGGAGAGAGGAGTTGAGAATAGATGAGTTTGAGTAACTGTTCAGGCAGAGGGGTATATAGAAATCTGGAGACCCCGGAGACTCCGGTGAAGACCGGAGACTCCGGTCCTGATACTTTACCGGCACCGGAGTCTCCGGTAACTGGAACCTGGACGGGAATCAGCTGAAAAGTGAACAGTGTCAGGTCTGGATACTCCGGTGAACACAGGACATTCCGGCACCTGGAACTGCTACAGAATAGATTGAAGGCTGAAATTGGGGAGGACTTTTTCGAGAGAAGGCCGTTGGACATAAAGGACTAATTTGCTAAATGTGATCAGCCAACAAGCATCATTACATAACTATGATCATAAATTGCAAATTATGATCAAGAGATCAAAGAACCAGATAATTTTGAGAAATTCACTAAAAAATGCAGTTTTCGCAAACTCCTAGCTAAGAAAGCTATAAATCTATAACAAGTAAATATATGTAACAGTTCAAGCTACGTTTCGAGAATTTAGGATATTTAATTCACTTCTCAACTTGTAAAACCTTTGCTCGTCTAGTGGCTTAGTGAGGATATCGGCTAGTTGTCTTTCGGTTCTCACATGACGAATATCGATATCCCCTTTTGTTGTATGGTCTTTCAAGAAGTGATGTCTAATGTCTATGTGCTTGGTTCTTGAGTGTTGTACGGGATTGTTGGCCATTTTGATGGCACTCTCGTTATCACACAAAAGTGGAATTTTGGATATTTTGTGGCCATAATCTCTTAGTGTTTGCCTCATCCATAGGAGTTGAGCACAACAAGCTCCCGCGGCAACATATTCGGCTTCGGCGGTGGATAGGGTTACGGAGTTTTGTTTCTTGGACAACCAAGACACTAAGGACCTACCCAAGAATTGGCAAGTCCCCGAAGTACTTTTTCTATCTACTTTGCAACCGGCATAGTCGGAATCCGAATAGCCGATGAGGTCGAAGGATGACCCTTTAGGATACCATAAGCCAAGGTAAGGTGTATGAACTAAATATCGAATAATACTCTTAACGGCCATTAAATGACACTCTTTTGGAGCGGCTTGAAATCTTGCACACATGCACACACTAAGCACGATATCAGGCCTAGATGCACAAAGATAAAGCAAAGAACCTATCATGGAGCGATATACCTTTTGATCCACGCTTTTTCCTTCTCCATTGAGATCAAGATGTCCATTAGTTTGCATAGGTGTCTTGATAGGTTTGGCATTCTCCATGTCAAACTTCTTGAGCATGTCTTTGATATACTTTGTTTAGCAAATGAAGGTTCCTTTCTTGAGTTGTTTGATTTGAAATCCAAGAAAGAACTTCAATTCCCCCATCATAAACATCTCAAATCTTCTTGTCACGATCCTACTAAAATCTTCACAAAATTGCTTATTAGTAGAACTAAATATAATGTCATCGACATATATTTGGAAAACAAATAAATTATTATCAACATTCTTGGTAAAGAGAGTAGAGTCGGCTTTGCCTATTTCAAAGACCTTTTTGACAAGAAAATTCCTAAGGCATTCATACCATGCTCTAGGAGCTTGCTTTAGCCCATAGAGCGCCTTATGGAGTTTGTAAACATGTGCGGGATGCATGGGATCTTCAAAGCCGGGCGGTTGCTCCACATACACCAATTCGGAGATTGGTCTATTGAGATATGCACTCTTCACGTCCATTTGATATAGCTTGAAATCATGGTGAGTAGCATAGGCTAATAATATACGAATTGACTCAAGCCTAGCTACTGGAGCATAAGTCTCACCAAAATCCAAACCTTCAATTTGAGTGAACCCTTGAGCAACCAATCGTGCCTTGTTCCTTGTTACTATCCTATTTTCATCTTGTTTGTTGCGGAAGACTCATTTTGTGCCAATCACATTTTGCTTTGGCCTTTCCACTAAGGATCAAACTTCATTTCTTTTGAAGTTGTTCAATTCTTCTTGCATGGCCATCACCCAATCCAGATCATCAAGAGCTTCTTCTACCTTCAAAGGCTCCAAAGAGGAAACAAAGGAGTAAAATTCACAAAAATTTACAATTCTTGAATGAGTAGTTACCCCCTTTGTATATCACCAAGTATGTTATCCATGGGGTGATCTCTTTGGATGCTTTGATGAACGCGTGGGTGGGGTACTTGAGATTGATGTTGAATATCTCCCACTTCATCAACCAAAAAGTTATTTGGGTCTTCATAGACTTGATTTAGGTCTTGTGGTCGTTTGTTGCCTTGATCTTGAGTTGATGTTGATGGTTCCACTTGCATCGATGAAGATAGTTGATCTTGATCATTTTGGGTCTCTTGTAGCTTTTGTTGCTCTAAAGGCTTAATTTCACCAATTGCCATCTTCTTGATTGCTTCGCTTGGTATTTCTTCATCACCTAGCACATTAGGATCAACTTGCTCTACTTGGGAGCCATTAGATTCATCAAATGTCATGTCTCTCGCAATTTCAACGTAACTAGTGGTTTTGTTAAAAATATGGTAGGCGTAGGTATTTGTTCCATAACCAAGCATAAAACCTTCATCTACTTTTGGAGCAAATTTAGAACTTCTTGCCTTCTTATTTAAAATAAAGCATTTGCTACCAAAAACTTTAAAGTAGGAAACATTTGGTTTGTTACCGGTTAGAAGCTCATATGCGTTCTTGTTCAATATCTTGTGTAGATACAACTGGTTGATGGTATGGCATGCGGTGTTGATTGCTTCCGCCCAAAATTGATCCGATACCTTGTATTTATCAAGCATTGTTCTTGCGGACTCAATTAGAGTCCTATTTTTCCTCTCGACCACTCCATTTTGTTGAGAGGAGTAAGGAGCCAAGAATTCATGCTTGATTCCCTCTTTATCAAGAAACTCTTCAACTTGTATATTCTTGAACTCACTTCTGTTGTCGCTTCTCACTCTCTTGATCTTCACTTCGAACTCAGTTTGGGCTCTTCTTACAAACTTCTTGAAAATAGCTTGTGTTTCGCTTTTGTCATGCAAGAAGAATACGCAAGTGAAACGTGAAAAGTCATCAACAATAACTAAACCATATTTGTTACCTCCAATACTTATGTAATCAATCGGCTCAAATAAGTCCATGTGGAGGAGTTCCAATGGTCTTGTAGTTGTCATCACATTTTTAACGGGATGAGATGCTCCAACTTGCTTTCCCGCTTGACAAGCACTACAAATTCTATTTTTCTCAAAAGAAACATTTGTTAGTCCTAGGATGTGTTCGCCTTTTTGAAGTTTAGATAAATTCCTCATGCCAACATGAGCTAGTCGGCGGTGCCAAAGCCAACCCATGGTAGACTTAGCCATCAAGCAAGTTTTAGGCTTCACTTCATCCGTTGAAAAATCAACAAGATAAAGTTTACCCTTCAACTTACCGGTGAAAGCTATTGAAGCGTCTTCCCTTCTACAGACAATTACACCCTCATTGGTAAAAAGATAATTATAACCTATCTCACATAATTGAGACACGGATAACAAATTATAATTACGAGATTTGACTAACAAGACATTTGAAATAGAATGATCATTTGAGATGGCAATTTTACCTAGGCCTATTACCTCTTCTTTTCCATTATCGTCAAAAATGATGTTTTCATGAGGTCCTCTATTTTCTTCAAAAGAGGAAAACATACTCTTTTCTCCGGTCATGTGATTTGTACATCCACTATCAATGACCCAACTTGATCCACCGGAGGAGTATGCCTACAAAACAAAGTTATGCCTTTATTTTAGGTACCCAAATTTGTTTGGGTCCTTTAGCGTTAGTCACAAGCACTTTTGGTACCCACACATTCCTTTTAACAATTCTATCTCTTGTGCGGGGACCAACATAGAGAGCAACCACTTTACCACGGTGGCTCTTTTGAGCATATATGAGGCATAGAATGAGCATTGAGGAGCATGAGCCTTTGATTACTTTGTTTGAGCCGTGTGATCAACTTGCTTGCCTCCTTTGACAAACTTGAGGCATTCCACTCCATTCAATAGCGCACGACCATTTGATTTGCTCGTGTATTGGTCAAATCCAAGACCTCTCTTTAGCTTGTTATCCTTGGCTTGGATGGTCTTGTAAAGTGCATCTTTTGATTTATAGGTTTTGATGCATCCATATTTGACCAAGGTATTTAGCCTCTCATTCTCCTTTTGTAACGCTTGCAAGGATTCAACATTAGTCGTACAAGCATTTATATCAAAATTGAAACAACGAGAGCATCCATTGCTAGTAGATGCACTAGATAGTACATTAGCTTCATTAGAGTTGGATGAGCCTTTCTTAAGGGTATCAATTTGCATTTCAAGAGTTTTATAATTTTTATCCAAGCAAGATAATTTCTCTTGAAGCAAGAAATTGTTACTCTTAAGGTCGGCAATTGAGGAATTGACCAAATCATAGTCATTTAACAATTTCTCGACTTTCTCCTTCTCTTTATCAAAGAGCTCCTCGAGTTCCAGGTTTCTCTCCTTTTCAAGGATGAGCAAGTCCTCTTGTCTCTCGAGGGTCTCCTCATGACTATCTATTGTATCCATTAGCTCCTTTATTTTAGCCATGATATTTTTATTCAAACCTTTAAACAAGCTATCACAATCACTATCATATTCACTATCGCTATCTAGAAGCTTGGATTGAGATTTTACCTTGCGGCTTTTAGCCATGAAGCACTTTGGGGAGTCATCATCATCATCACTCATTAAGAGTGATTTTCTTGGTGTTGGATCATGGATGGCAATGGTGGCGACTCCTTCATCATCGCAGTCGGAGTCAGAGTTTGAATCCCACTCTTCTTCAATGTGTGCTTGACCCGAATACTTCTTCTTGTATATCTTTTTTTGTCCTTCTTGTATAGCTTGATCTTATTGTCTTCTTTGTCCTTTCCTTTCTTCTTGTTCGGACAATCGGCTATGAAGTGACCAACTTTGCCACATTCATAGCATGCCCTTCTTGATTTTCTCTTCTTGGGCATATCTCTCTTGTATTTTGAGTAGCCTCCCTTTCTCATGAACTTCTTGAATCTTTTCACAAAGAAGGCCATTTCTTCATCTTCGGAGCTTTCCTCTTCACTTGTACTTGATTCTTGAGTTTGCTTGCTTTTGCTTGCCTTGAATGCAACCTCCTTGTTCTTGGATGTTGAGCTTTGTTTGGCATGAATCTTCACTTCATTTGCTTCTTCTTCCATGAGCTCATGAGCAAGGATCCTTCCAAGCACATCGCTTGGTGTAAGCCTTTTGTAGTCCCTTCTCTCTCGAAGGAGTGTCACCAAAGTGGGGTTTCTCGGAGCAAATGCTCTAAGCAATCTCTTTACCACTTTGTGATCATCAATGTCCTCACTCCCGAGCCCTCTTAGCTTGTTCACAAGCACCATCATTCGATCATACATGGGTTGAGGAGTTTCATGATCTTCCATCACAAATCTTCCTAGCTTGCTCTCAAGTAGCTCTATCTTGGATTCTCTTACGCTTGTTGTCCCTTCATGAGCAACTTGAAAAGTATCTCAAATTTGCTTAGCTTCTTCAAGTCCATCCACTTTATTGAATTCTTCCGGACTCAAGGCACTAAGCAATACACTTGTGGCTTGAGTATTGCGGTGCATATTTTGTTCTTCACTTGAGGTGAGCTCTTGATCTTCCTCCGGCAACTCAAAGCCTGTGCAAACAATCTTCCAAATACTAGGATGAAGAGAGATTAAATGCATTTTCATTTTGTGCCTCCAAGCGGTATAATATGTACCATTAAAAAATGGTGCATGCCTGGAAGGCACGGAGATATAATTGCTTGAAGAATTTAAACGATCATAATTGAAAGGAACTTCACTTCCCTTTCCTTTACCATTACCGTCATCATTCTTCGATGGATCATCTTTAAAACCCCTCAGATTTCCGGATGTCGACATAATAATTTCCTCCAAACGCTGATGCCTTATAGGAGGTTAGGCTCTGATACCAATTGAAAGTGCCTAGAGGGGGGGTGAATAGGTTTTTCTGAAAATTAAAACTAAAATAGCGAATTAAAACTGTCGGATACTCCGGTGAAGGTTGGATACTCCGGTCTGGTCCGGAGTATTCGGTCTAGTCCGGAGTCTCCGGTCTATACAGGAAATCAAGAACAACTATGAATTAAAGCGAGCAGCTAGAATCTAAAAGTGAAGCTATGTCTACTAGATATCACAAAGCTAGAATAATAGTTAATGCTAGCAAGATGATCACTAAGGCAACTTATATGTAAATTCTTAAATCCACACGATTAAGTAAATTGCACAAAAAAGAACACAAGAGATTATCCCGGAGTTCGGCTACCTTACAAAGAAGTGCCTACGTCTCCGTCGAGGAGCTCACAAAGAACCGGATCTTTTCCAACCCTATCCTCTTCTAGTGACCACCAAGGTCAAGCTAGAATTTTCTTACTCAATTTGAAGTCGATTACAAACTTCCTGTGGCACTCCACAAAGATTGGGTGCTCTACGGGCGATGTCTTGCCATCTAGAAGCACAAAGCTTCAAGAGTAAAGATCACAGCGAATGCTCGAGGAAGAACTCAATGCTCAAGTGGCTTAATCTCACTCCAAACCCAAACTCACTAAATTTTTGCAAAATTTAGCACTAGAGGTCGTTGGAGGGATTTTAAATACTCTTAGAATGCTCAAGGAGTCTAGAGTTCACCAGCAACAGCAAGCATTTAATGCCAAGAGGTGTGGAAGTATATATAGCCCTCTCTCAAAAACTAGTCGTTACTGTTCTGTCAGACCTAACCGGAGTATCCAGTGAACACCGGAGTATCCAGTTTCAAATCCAAAAACGGCGTCAAAACAGTCACAGAACGTGTCAGAACTAGCCGTTACAATTCTGTTAAGTTACCGAAGTCTCCGGTGAACACCGGTAAAGACGTCCAAATAGGCCGTACCTACTGGGCCGGCCCGAGGCACGGCACTGTAGGCACGGCCCGAGTCGAGACGGGCCGGGCCGGCACGGCACGGCCCGGCCGAGTCGGGCTGGCATGAGCATGGCCCAGCCTAGGACGGCACGGCCCGGCACGATCCGACCCGGCACGCAAATACCCGATTATTTTCTATTTTTTATATATATTTTTAATTTTGTAGCTATTTTTTTATCTATTTTTTAATTTTTATCTTTTTTCTATATATTTTTGCTATATATTTTTTTATTTTCTATTTCGGCCGGTCGGGCCGACCGGGCCACCGAGCCGAAATCGTGCCCGGACCGCCCCGGCACGGCACGGTCACCGACGGGCCGTGCCGTGGGCCAAGGGAGAGGCACGCGGGCCGGCACGGCACGGACCGCTACAGTAGATGGGCCGTTCGGGCCGTGCCAAGCTGGGCCCGTGCCGGGTCAGCCCGAATGGCCCATTTGGCCATGTTTAAACACCGGAGTCTCCGGTCCTGACAGGCTATCAATTAGACTAAGTCCGGAGACTTACCGGACCCTCCGGCTTCTCCAGGTACCGGAGTATCCGGTAAACACCGGAGACTCCGGTCCTTTTATCAAAAAGAATAAATGTTAACCGAGACACCCCTGCCGGAGTCTCCCTCGGAGTATCCGGTGAACACCAGGGACTCCAGCCTTTTTAAATAAAAATAAATGCCTAACCGATTGACCTCTCTCGGAGTCTCCCTCGGAGACGAGGGAGACTCCGGCCTTAAAACTCACCAACTACCAGAGTATCCACCGGAGACTCTGGTCTTTTTCAACAAAAATAACGCGGAACCGAGCACCCTCTGCCGGAATCTTTCTCGGAGACTCCGGACTAAATACTGAGTACCGGAGTATCCGGTGAACACCGGAGACTCCGGACTCAGTGAACTTTGCAAAACAACCCGGTGTCCGTGGGTGAGTGTCTCTCAACTTATTGGTTCTAAAGGATATCTTGAGCATTGAGACACTAATCAAGCAATCAAATGCAGCCCTCTTAATAGAGCAGCTATCCTAGACTCAATTTCAAAAATAAAAGAATTTAAATCCTATTGAGTAATCCTAGTTGCTTCTCCTTTCTTTTCGAAGGGCGTCAAACGTCATATATCTTCTCAATTTAGACTTAGACTTGTTCATGACTTAGATAAACATATTAGATCCTTAATCGTTTTGTCATCAACAAGCCAAAACCTACTTATGGGGTCTAGATGCACTTTCAGACGGCAAAAGCGATGACAGTGGGGGATTTGGGGATTTCATCCCCGTCTCCTCCCCCGCTCCAATGCCCTCCTCGATGCCCGTGCCGCCCTCCCCAGCAAGTCCTGCCGCACGCTTGCGCCACCCTCCCTAGCGTGCTCAGCCGCACGCCCGCGCCCGCGTGGTCGGGTTTCGGGTTGCTTCATCGGGTTTCGTGTCCCCGTCGAGGCTAGAGACGGGGTATTTTTGTGCTCGATATTGATTTTAGGGTCAGGTCGAGTTTGAAGAATCGGGTTTTGGATCAAGTGTGGGCGTTCAAAATCTGACAGGACGCAGACCCTTTGCCATCCTTATTGGTGACACACACCGTGTGAAGTATGAGAGATATCACTCCGAGCTAGAGAGGAGGCTGGCATCGACTGGGGCTGCCACACTGCGAAAATCGGAGTAGCCAGAGACATCTAAAGCAATGTACCGGTAGTTTCAGAGAAGTTTAGACTGATGCCGCTCTTGCTCCTGCTCATAGTATCTGTTTGGTAGAACTTCTCTGATCTAAATTCTCTGAATGAAGCGATTCTTTGAGTAAAGTGATTACATAGTTGAAAGCGATTTTTTATGATAAACTCTATAAAGGAAATGATTCTATGTGAAAAATGAATTAGAGAAAACTATTTTTTCTCTAACACCTAGTTCATATTAAATAATCACTGCCATAAATTTCACTCAAAAAATTAAAAACTAAAAATTACTATTTAACAAAACTCTTTTAATTTCAATCGAAGAGCCTGGAAGTTCAGTCGAACATGGCCCTACTCCTGCTCATGCAGGCTGCTAGCCTGACGAATCGATGCTGCTACTGCGATGCCGCTATATCGATGTGCTTGCGAATATGTTGCTTTACACCAGGACCGCCTAGTGCAGGTGCAGATGGATTGCAGCTTGCTTTCCACGGTCTCATGATGAATTTTTGAGGAGGAATATCTATCTCTTTCTACAAGGAAGGGGAGGAATCTGAGAAAAGTGTCATTCTGCTCACGGGCGTTCCATCCAATCTGGATTCTGGAGTGACTTGTTTCTGTAAGAAAAAGATTGCTTCTAGGTCGATGGATTTGGATTTTGGATCGTCCTTCTGGTGTGGTTTCCACGGTCTCATGATGATTTTTTTTCTTTTGAAGACTGATTTGAACGTTTAAGTCTGACAGATTCAGATTTTGTTGGATATTAGCATCGATTCACGGAGCCAGAGGAGAACCAGACACGTTTCTGCGCACAAAGTGGAAAGCTGTAAACTAGTACTGTAGTAGCACAATTCGCATCTAGAAACCAACTCCGCACAGATTTTTTCTTTCAGATTCCTAAAATTCATATTGTTGTAAATTCACGTGCTCTAAATAAGGCAAAATTAGAGTGTAGTGGGCCAAGAGATATAAGGTCTTCCAAATGGTGGATTGCCTTTGGTTCGCAACAAAAGGTTGAGTCATATAGGGCCCAATATTAGTATGGTCTAACTAGCTATTTTTTTTCTAATTTTTAGCAAACAAAGAAAAATGCTATGATTTTTAATCGATTACAAGTGATACACGTATGCACATCACACTCACATATCTGAGTGTGTCGCTATTACACCCTACAATAACATTGAAATGCTTTTTTTTCGAACCAATAAAATGCTATATTAGCACATGTGATTTAGATTTGTATTTTTCCTATCCTTTTGTACAGATCCAACAAATTAAAAAACTTGATTCAACAACCTACCAAACATATTTAACAATTTGCAATAAGCTATTATTCGTCAGCTAGGATAGTTTCGTTGCCAGCGTCAAGGGCCCCTTCCTTCCCATCCGATCCCCAATTTCCTCTCGAATCCAAAATCGTGCTTCAAACAATCAGACCAATCAAATATACTCCTAAATCCAGCACTATAATGACTTTGTTGCTAGTCCTCTCCCAAAACTCCGCTCAATTAGTGCCACAGTGCTACATCAACACAATGAAGCCATGCTGCATCATTTTAAGGTCATGTTTGTCCAGACCACTAGACGACTGGGAAGCACTACGACACATGAGAGATGCAAAAACAAGATGAGAGAGGTAGAAAAGTGGTGACAAGTGAGCCCCACAACCGTAGAGGCAGAACAAACATTTCACAAAGTTTCTCTCTCCTCTCGGGCCGAAAATAAATATTTTAATGGAGGTAGTGTGCATTAGCAAATATCCATTATTTCATAGTGTCTAGCAGCATAAAAAGGAAAATTTATGTTTAGGTCACTGCACCAATTACGATTTTATCATTTGCTATCGTTTTTGTAGTATTTTGAACTTATGCTACTGGTTTCAGAACTTTTATTTATTATGTCATTGGAGCCCAAATGTCGTTTGTTCAAGCCGTTTAACTATGCCAATGACCAAAATATCATCTGTATTCTCTCTCTTTTCATCTCTTCCTCTCACCCTCATCTTAAAGTTAAGATCCACCTCATCTTCTCTCTTCTTCTCCTTCCTCTGCGGAACTCCACTCCCACCGGGTCACAGCTCATGGGTTTGTGCTGAGCAGAGGAAGGTGGCGGGAGTGAGCAACGTGAAGGGGGTGGCTGGCAGCAACGATAAGAAGAGAGAGAAATCGGAGCGGCTGGCAACAAATCCATCAGCCGCCTCATCCTCTAGGAAGCACAAATCCATCTAAGAAAGCAACATATCCATCCAGGCAAGCAAGCAAGAAGGGCGGAGCACACTACAACATGTGCGATGAAGGAGAAGAGAGAGGATTTGTCACTGCCAGAACTCGAACTCTCTATTTCAGCCGTGCGTTGTGGTCGACGGCGATGTGTTATGGACGATGCCATGCCGCAGATCCTTGCCTACCATCACTCCCACTTTCCGCTGCTCGCCGGTGTCGCTGCAACTCAGATTGCTTAATGCCTAGTAGGTCTGCGCATGGGGGAGGAGGAGGCGACAGCCAGGTGCGGGTGCAGCGCAATCGTGGGGAGATCCGTGGTGGTCGGGGCATAGGTGGGTGGAGTACGATGGCAACCAAGTCTGGCATCACTGACGGTTGAGCGCGAGCGCATGGAGGAAGGCGGCGGTTGGTCACGGGGAGGGAAGCGACTAGGAAAGAGACGGAATTGGGGAAGGAGATGAGGAACTGAGGGCATTTTGGAATAAGTTGGATTGCCACGTCTGCAAAATAGTCACAGTGAGAGACAAAATGAAACAGTAGTAGCATGAACCAAATAAGTTTTGAAACTAGGGGCACGAACCTAAATATTACAAAATAATCACTATTATAGAAAAGGTCATCTCTGCTTCTCTTTCCCTGGTGGTTCAGTAATAACCGATAGTGATAATATATCACTATCAATTCGTAATATCGACGATTGGTGAGCCATCGATCTTATAAATTTATAGAAAAGTTAGAGAATGCTTCAAGTAGATAAATTAAAGAAAACACAGAAGGTTTTTCTGGGTAGCTTCATGAGCCTTCGGGGTAGGGACCTCACCTGAGTAGAAATTTCTGGTCAACAATAAGCATCGTCCAAATTCCTCTGGATTCCAAGAAGTTTGGGAAAATTTTGGCTCTCTGTCTGGTGGGTCTTTCCTCCTTTTCTAGTAAAAGATCAAGATAATATTTGGAAACTGAGCATCTTTATCGGTGTAGTGTGCTAGCTCTCCTGGTATTTCATACCAACAACTCCAGCATATGTCGGAAGAGATCTAGAACAAAAAATATGATGGGACCTTGGCACATAAGATCATAGCTTCGAGTAGCACTTGGAACTACCGTGGTGACTGGTCGAAGAATCGCCGAGTCCACTTGTGCTTTTTTGGGTATCCTATGCTTGGAAATAAAAACTTATTATTTTGTTAGTAAAAAACAAAAAAGAATGTAAATGAAAATAGTGAAACTTCTTGGGAAAACGACACTGAGGAGATACCGACAACCTAACATACTTAGTGCTACTTGTTTTCTCCTTCGGCTAGGGTAGGATGACTTCATTACTAATCGGGGAGCTTAATCGAGTCAGTCATAGGTCCAACATGAGGAAGAGGCGTTGTACCCTCGGGCAATTGAGGACGTGATAAGGAACCTTTGTCACATCCCGCGATTTTGTAACTTAGAACATTGTATCCGCGCGAAGGAAGTCACTTTGGCACACGTATAATATGTTGTTGTTAGCTCTTGGTATATTGTATTCATCTAGCCCTGATTGGTTATCTAGGAAAAAAAACTCAAGATAAAGAGTCAAAAATAATAAGATAAAAACTGCCAACCGACCATTATGAATTAGCTGATCGAGGTAAGATAATATCATTGAATGCTCATACTTCCCCTCTGGTCGTAGAAACACTTATTTCCTAAGTCAATTCTCATGTGATCTTGTTTGGACTTATCCAATTTCGCACAATAGGTAAAGGTATCCGGATTACGGCTTATCGCCAGTGTACCCGTCTTACAGGTGCCAGATATTTATTTTAGGGATGACAAAAAAGAGCACAAAGAGATTCAAGCGACCTTACATAAATTATGAACTTTTACTAGTGTAAATTTACTCTTAGTACTTACACATAAACTTTTGGAGTTGGTCGACGTTCCAAGAATTACTGAAGACTCATCCATCCTTCATTACTAAGAGACTCAGGATGAGTAGACTTGACCACTGTGTAGAGACCCTCTCACTTCAGAGATAGCTCGTTGTCGGATATCTTGGTTGTAGTAGCTCTAGAGGGATTTGATATTCAACTGATCATATCAACACCTCAGTGCTTTCTTGTTAGAGATATAGGAGGAGACGAGAACAAACTTGAAGCTCCCGGGCACTGCGCTATTCATCCAGCCCTTGTCAACGAGGAGTCATCAGATCTATAGTAGGGGCGTTAGAGGGCCTCTTGCAGAAGGAGGAGCCTTTGCGTCGTTGCAGATCTGAAATGCTAAGCTCCCTATTGATGGTCAGGAGACGTTAGATCCTAGACTCTATTAAGATTTGGGATTTGGGGAGTTGTCATCAGCGGAAGCTACTTGTTATCTCCTGTAGCCAGAGCGACGGGGGCCCGTGTGTTTGCGAGGTCGTTATCGTCATGACCAACTAGGCCGATGTCCCCATCTCAAATAGCGAAGACTTCTTAGTGGTAACCTCCATTGGAGGAGGAGTCTAGATCCATCATGGATTTATCATCAGAGGAATTATCCGGATAGGTATTTCGACAATCCATGTTTGTCGGATGCCACGGGGAGGATCCCATCTTGCGGTGAACATCGCTCTCGTGATCATCTTGGCAACAGAGTGGTTCAAACTTGATGCCGTAATTCTTGGCACACCAATCTAAAAAGCGGCTTACCTCATCGTTGGAGTCGTCGCCAGTAAGATCTTCGTCGAGTTCCACCCGAATGATCGCTGGCTCATCATTAGTCGAGAGGGTAAAGTTTTCGTAGAAACCCTTGTCCGAGAAGCCGATCCTCGGTGCAGGTTTAGGAGAATCCAACGACATGTCATGTGTAGATGTTTTAGTGCCTATTGTCATGATCTCCACGGACGACACAAGTTGTCAATGATCGGTGAACCGCCGATCTTACAAATCTGTAGAAGAGGTAGGAGATGCTTCGATTAGATGAATCAAAGAACACACATAGGGGTTTTATACAGGTTCATAACTCCTTTGGTATAATAGCTCTACATCCTATTTATCTTGTATTGATCTCTGAGACTATTAAAGGGGGTGCGTGGCTAGTCTAGATGGATCTACATCTAGTCAGACTACTTCCTTGTGTGTAGTCAGGGGAGATGCTAATACAGATCTAACTACAAAAGGCTTAGTGGATGCAATGTGGGTGGTTGTGGCCCCACTGGTTGTTAAGGGGACTGAGTTATGGAACAATCTTGGTGGTTGTGGCTTCCCTATTTCATTCTCTTAATTAATGTTCTACCTGTAAACTGCTGCTTTATTTACTATTCTTAAGTTCTAAAGCTAAGTGTGTACTCACTTCAAGTTTGTTGGATAAACACTGCTTTTCTGTAAATATTTTATGTTAGAATATTTCTTCAAGCTTGTGCATTCCACTTTTATACTTCTATATGCCTTTCCACCACTTACTGAGTACTCTATGTATTCACCCTTGTTATCCACACAATCTACAGCTTGGAGGACATTCAGTCTATGATTATTTCTACACTAAAGATATCAAATGAGAGGATCGCTAGGTTGGTATTACCCTAGATGTTTGTCTGTGTGGGCATAACTAAAGGATTATGGAGTTATCTTTATTTATTTTTTGCTATATTCACTATATAAGAAACCATCAAAAAAGACACCATATTAGTGACGACTGCTTAACACACATCACTAGTGTCCTATTAGTGACGGGTCTAGTAAGGACACGTCACTAATGTGTCTTTTGATCGAGACCAGATATAGACTTATCACTAATAAGTGGTCATTAGTGACGGGTCGTAACATGACCTGTCACTGATAATAATAGTGATGGGTCAAGTTGTGACTCGTCACTAATGACTGGTCATCAGTGATGGGTCATCCTAGGCCGGTTATTAGTGACGGATCGTCCTAGGCTAGTCATTAATAACGGGTCAAGTTGTGATCCATCACTATTGACTGGGTCATCAGTGACAAGTCGTACTAGACCAGTTATTAGTAACGGGTCACAACTTGACCCGTTACTAGTCACTCATCAATAACAGGTCATCCTATGCCAACCATTAGTGACAGGTCAACATGTAATCTGTCACTAATGACCAACTCCAGTCACTAATGACGGTATTGCAAATATTTTTAATTTAATTTAATTTTTTTTCTTATTTTTCTTCTCACCTCAGCAGTACTAGAATACGAAATTTGGCAAAATTAGTCATTAGTGATGGGTTATGGTTATGACGCGTTACTAATAATATTTGGCAAAGAAGGTTAAAAGGATAAAATATCTGGTTTCTATCACAACTACTTGATAGCAGAGGTAGTAATGTGGCTACACGCGCGAGGAGGAGGTCGCGGGTTCGATTCCCATGGAACGCAAACTTAAAAATAATGTGAAAAAACGTGGCTTGTGAGGCATATGGGATGGGTCTGCGTTGGGATGGCTAGAATGAAAAAAATATATTTTTTAGTCCACAAATACAAAAAATGTTCATCGGTCATTAGTGACGGGTCAAGATTACAACCCATCACTAATGTTCAACTAATAGTGACGGGTCACGGTTACGACCCGTCACTAATGACTAAACATTAGTAACGAGTTATGGGTCATCATCCGTCACTAATAACCTCAATAGTGGCGTATCATCACCCTTCACTAATGAACTATCATTAGTAACGTAAAGTGATAAGAGTGGCAGGTATAGGACCCGCCACTAATGCCTATTATCACTCATCACTAATGATTTTTTTTACATAGTGGTTGATCTCTTTAAATATGCACTGTGTTGCATACTATTTATACTTAAACTCAGTCTCAGTGTGAAATATATAGTTTTATTGGATGATTAAGCTTCCGCATAATGTATGGTGGATCATTGCTATAAAAACTATGAGCACTAGCATACAAATATCGCATATTTCCGCATAATTAGTTTCCCCATATTCTAGGGACTAGTGTAGGAATCACAGAGGATGACAGGTAGAAGACACATGATCCGACAGCGCCTCACCAACACCATCCGTAAAGCCCACACAACACCCATGAAATATCGCTCCCACTCACCTTCTCTCTCTCCTCCTCGTTTCCTCTCTCTCTCTCTCAGCACCAAAAACTATGGATATCACTATCCTCCTCCCTCGCCAACTGTTTATGCCATGAAGCCGTCGTCGGCCGAGGTGAGCTCCCATGGTGATGGATCCATGCAGGGATGGGCAACGCTGGCTGGATCCATGGATGGGCAACCCGTGAAGCATGATCCATAGAAGGTGGTGCGAGGGATCCATGGAGGGATCCCGACGCCCTCCTTTTGCCGCGATGCTCCCCATCCCCCTACTAGCACTAGATCGACGGGAGCAAGCTCAAACCCTAGATCCCAAAAGCCATCCACAACTGCTTGGGCGTGTCAAGAGCGGCGCTGGGATGTGTCAGCAACCGCTCGGGCGGATGTTTCTCTAATTTTATTCATTCATTTATGTCTTATAAAATTGTTTAAGCTTTCCATCAATTTCTCTTCATAACCAAATTTGGCATGCTAAATATTCATTGATTTGCTCCACGGCAGGAAACTGCAGACTCCCAGCTCCAATGCATGATCTTGGATGGAGACATGGAGGCTTACAGCCGTAGCTTGCAAAAGAAGAGCTCATGTCACATTAGAGATAGTTGTTGATCTCGGTACTGCTAATTAAATTTAGACATTGTCTTAAGGTGACATGGGAGAAAATATATAATAGTTGCTATTTCAATGTAATTGACTTTGATATGTATGCGTTCAATTGATGCTCAAATCATTAAGTAAAAAGCTATAATTTGGTTTCTATTTTTTTAATTAATGCTAGTTATCACTATCACTTATTTACTATCGATTTCAAATACTAGTTTAGAACAGACAATGATAAGGTTTTTTTAGTAGTGAGAGTGTATCGTAGCAGAATTTGTGATGCAACAAAAGAGCATATTCAATGAAATTCAGCTGTGCACTTGAACAGTTGCTCATCAAAGCAAACTGATGGTCATGATCTCGCAAAACACGCTGTCTTCCCAGAGATACAACGATCTGTGTAGACGCTTTTGTTAGTTTGCTCGGCTCTCCTCGTGGACAGCAACGACAGTACTTCCACAGAGACACAGTCACACAAAAGTCCGTCCATCTCAAGAAAGCGAAGGAGAGGAGAATGTAAACATATGAAGGAAGAGGACAGAGACGATGGTAAGCCCCAGGCTTGAGTTTCACCCCGAAGGGACACCACTTGGCAAAGCAACCCCTCCTTTCTAGAAAATAAATAGTATGCCGTAATTCAAACTCGGTAACTGTGTGACTACGGATCGTAGCCATTTCCAAAGGATAGGCCAAAACATCCATACATACGTGTAGTAATGTGTACCGATTAAGAAGTGCAGCCTCGAGGTTTGCCATCGGCACAATGTAATGCTCCGAATTGTTGAAACTCGCCAAGTGGACTTGTAAGTTGTGCAGGCAAAGCGAGCCTCAGAATAAGATTCAAACGTCAAGGAGTGTGGCTCTGAACTTTGATTAAAACACGCCTCGATTCCTGTGCCCGGCGCAACGTGGTTGGATCGTCACCACGTCTCTGGAATTACTCTAGCTAGGTTTTGATCGACGAGACACTGTCGTACGATAATCTCCTTTGCTAACAGGCTAGTTGTAGCAACAGTCAACAGACTAAGAAATGAAGTGATTCCATCAACTTGCGACAACGACTGAATGTACTTGCAGGAGTTGTACTAATAATCTAATAATGCAGAAAATGAAGTGTCTAATTCTCATTAACAGTCGTGTGTTATCTGTGTCACTGATACATGGGCTCGTAAGAGTTAGACAATCAGGCGCCCCATGTTGAAAGGTTTTCGTTGGCAGCTATCGAGCAGACGAGTTCAGTCACCAACATGTGGATTATTACAGAGATGGAGTATTAGAGCATGTACTATAGTTATTTTTAGCTGCTATCTTTTATTTCTCTTAGCATATTTTTTAAAAGATTCTATTATTAATTCTTCATATCTCATGATGCTTAAAATTCTCCCTTATTTCTCTTCTTTAAGAATTATTTCTCTAAGATTCTCTTCTATATATATTAGCAAGATTTCTTTCCACGTCAGATTCATCTATACTCTATATATTTTTCTTCTCTCTATATATCATAATAATAAAAACTAACTAATATCTACTACCAATAAAGTTACTCTTATATGGATGATTGCTCTTATATGGATTCAACGACATATGGTAGCTTCAACGTGCTGGGAGTGCAATCAAGAGGATAAATTCTGACTGACTTCGTGGGCCCCACAGGCTACAGATTTGACTTAAGGTCAAAGTATGATTATAACCCTGTGTACTTAAGGATGCGCTAATGTCATAGGATTCGTACTAGATATATGCCCAAAAACTTCAATTTAGTATGGCCAGCAGGAGTGATGCCGTGACAACAGCATGATGTGTGCATGATCAATCTAGTGTATGTTTTGTTTCTTTGTCTGTCTTTCCCACTAATTTTGTTTGGTAAGATTAGGCAAAATAAATTTTATTAGGAAAAAAGAGCCGATTTGACTCTCTCTCAAAAGCAAGAAAATGAGCTAAATGTACTAGTTTGTCCTCTAAGTAAACAATGCAAAAGAACCAAACATACCCCTACTTGTTTGCATTTGTTTGCAACGCTGTGAAAGGAGGCAAGATTGAAGGGAAATTTTGGGTACAGCGAACTGGGCTATTGCATTAGTTTCCATAAACTGCCGGCGATCCTTCACAGTACATGCTGAGCAATAACCACGCACGATTCATAGCAAATGGGTGCAATAGCATATTGACAAGTTCATGGCAAGTTTCTTAACAGCATCTTAACTGTAGCCGGCAGTTTCAGAAGTTCTGACTGACGCTGCACCATTGTCAATGCGTCGTCTGTCTCTCGCTGGTCGCTGCTTGCCTGACAAATCGATGCTGACACCGCCGCGGTGCCCCTAGATTGACCAGATCGAGATTTTGCTGCTGTTCCACATGATCGCAGATCGCAGGTGCAGATGGATGGCAGCCAGCTGCTTTCCACCACAGTCCGATGATGACATTTTCAAGACGAATATGATATCTCGTTTTACAAGGAAGATGAGGAATCTGGGAACCCTCCCACTTCTCTCTCTCTCCTCCCTCACCTCAGCCCTCCCACATCCTTCTCTCTCTGGCCGAATCGAGGCCAAAAATGATGTGATCTGATAAAGCAAGGAAATCTCCCTCCTGTCCACTAGAGTTGCTAGATTTGGTGTAAATTTGTTGGAACCCTAACATGTGCCCTAGATAAAAACGTGAAAATTTGTTCGGTTAGGGATTAATTTGTGGTGTACGTGAGTGTTATCGGTGTATGTTATTACTTCCGGTTGTGACATTTGTACTAGCATTTGATGAATGCATGTTGGGTTGATGTAAGTAATCATTTAAATAGTATTTTAATTAATTATTAAATTATAATTTTAATAATTAATCAGAATACCGCTCGGTAGTTCTGACATGTGTTTTATATTTAAGATCGGAATACATGTCTTTTCAATGTATCATATCACAACAAAACTTAAAAAAAACGAGTAATTTAATTATATTACAAGTTCTTTAGCATTTATAATTTTTTACAATTTATAGTAAAAAAGAGTTAGGAGGAGATTGAAACTAATCAACTTCTAAATAAAAGAGAACTATGCAGCGGAAGCTAAAACTATAATCAACAAAAGGAGGATGGAGCCATATGCCCTTAACCTCTATCACAAAAGTATGACCTCCGAGTAGTTATCTACTCATACTTGCCAACATCCTCGGTGGGGGTGAAGTAGCCAAAGACCAGCCCCTCTTGGCCTATAGCACCTAACAGAGCAGCATGAATATAAAGGTACCAGCAAGACTTAATCCATATTAGGTACTTATAGATAATCTGACTCCGAAAATTATGAATTAGGATGTTAGCAAGAATACAACTATATGGTTAAGTAAATTTATACGCGAAAACAAAATTTGACAAAACTAAAGATGGCCAACTGGGCCAGGCCTAACGGGTCAGCCCGCAGCACGGGAAAAATGGCCCGGCCCAGGCATGGCACGGTTAGGTGGGCCGTGCCTGGGCCGGAGCCACGGCACGCCGGGCTAGCACGGCACGTCCCATTTAAGTTTTTCTATTTTTCTAAGATTTTATATAATTTGTTTATCCTTAATACATAGAGATGCTTTACATGGTGGTAGAGTCGTTGCTTTCCATGTATGAGATCGTGAGTTTGATCCCTACATCTGGCGGTTTTTTGATGTTTTTTTCGATTTTCACGTGTTAACAGGCCGACAGGTCAAAAAATATTAATGGGCCTATCGTGCCACAGGCCGGCACGGCACGGCCCGATCTTAAACGGGCCGTGCCTGGGCTACAGCCACGGCACGTGGGCCGGTACGGCATGGCCCGTTTAGCTAACGGGTTGTAATGGGCCATGCCCAAAACGGGCCGTGCCTGATTGGGCCCGTGCCGTGCCGGGCCGGGCCGCCCATTTGGACATCTTTGGACAAAACATATGTGGGCATCTAGACTTAACCAACACAACTATCTAACCCATAACTATCAACTGAACATATATGTAAATGGAACTATAGTAATAATATCTATAAAGAACCATCTCAACCCATCAACTAACTTAAACCAAACTCGAAACTAGACGACTGCTGCAAATGGACAAAATCATGCTCATAACCGATAGTACGATATTTCAAAATATTTTTACACCCTGTAGGAGATACAACTTTACCCACCAGACTAGAGGACCATACGGCTTGAGTGACCACACATGTAGACCCAAGGGGTACTCATGTTAAACTTTCCCAATAAGCTCTAACCATTTGAATCAAGCATCACTCGGTACAGGGCCCACTCATGTTAACTCTCAGAGCAACCTCAAGTATCTCTTATAAGCCTGTGTGCTCACACTATTGATGTGCAAGCTCAAATGATTACAACTACAGAGGCATCGTCTTATCTTACCATTAGATCGATATGTGGTAAGTGCTAAAGTCAACTGCAACAACGATCGGTACTTAAGTGACGCAAGTGGTCTATGGTGTCTGGGTTCTTCTCCCGACCTACCCTAGGGACTGCATATCGAGGCAGGAGAAACACCTCTAACACCGCCCACATCTCGCCTCATCCTCACTACTCAACCAACCATCACCATCAACCCAATACCAATGTGATAGTAATTAAAGAATATAGCTCACGAATGGGGTTGAACCACTACTCGATTTCTACCGAAGAATCTATACATGGCTAAGCATTTCGGTTAACTTTTAAACTAGACCATTATTAAGTTAAACCCAGTTACAAGGAGATGGATCACTAATAACTCAAGACATGGTGTAATGTATCAATATAGGTTCAACACATACAAGACCTGACATCAACTCTACAACATGCATAACATACATAAAGCATATTTTATCACATTAGACACATATGATCCAAATTAATGGGAGAAACATACTTAGATGCTTGCCATGCTGCTCAGGCGGCTGTATGATGCTACCCACACATAATTCACAGAACACGTGTGGCTCTGCGTCACCTTCAACCACGCCCGCGTCATGCTCTAGATCCTCGTTCACTAAAGAAGAACACATGCAATGATGAGCATGAATAAGGTGCAACAATGTATGTTACAATATGCATAACAACAAGTTAAAAATGCAAGACATGCGAAATAATAGCAAAATTTGCGATCTAAATGACTTTGAAAAGCTAACAGAAGGCCAGAGACTTCGGGTCGAACTCGGAACCTCCGGATTGTACTCCGTACGGGGGTTCTCGGTTAGCCATTTTTGAATTAACTCGAAAGGTCTGAGTTGAGTCCGGAACCTCCGGGTCAGGCTAGAATGTCTGGATGAGGCTCCGAGCGAGGGTTCTCTGCTAAATCTAAATCAAATTAACCCGAACTATCCGTGTTGGGTGGATTATCCAGGTTAGGCTCCAGGCGAGGGTGCTCGACTAATAGCACTACGAATTACTCGGACCCTCTGGGTTTAACCCGAACTATCTGGGTTAGGCAGACTTGCACTTCTCGATGATCTTCCTCGTCCGATTCGACTCACATGTTAAATCTATCCTACATAAATATACATATACACTATACAAAGTGTTCTAGACTCAACTTGTGCCCTAAACCCTAACGGTTTTTTAGCACAAATCATCGGAGTTTTTACTGGGCTACCCGAACTATCTGGGTTATCTAGAGAGGTTACTTCGTGTAGAAAAAATCGGCCAATTTGATTTGTGAATCTCTCCAAACCAAAGGGAAACATGTTTGAGATAGTTCATAGAGTCTAGAACTCACTCACCAACCTGACAACACGATTCCTAGCACAAATCTCATTTGAATCCTCTATTTTTTTCTCCAAAGCTCAAGAACTCCGCAAACTTAGCTCCAAACTCGAAATCGACCCACCAATTCACGCATTCTTGCCTAGGGAAGCCTACGAGACTTACCCATGGTGCTTTGAGAGGATGTTGACCACTGGGTAATGAAGGAAATGAAAAAATCTCTCAAGAAGAGGAGTCCAATCATGGTTCCTCGTGCTTCAAGAAAGAACACCAAGAACATCAAGAATGCTAATGAATTGGATGAATAGGAAGCTTATGAGCTAGTGATCACATGAATACCACGTGCGTACCTCGATTCTGCTTCAAGAGGGAGGAATCGAGGGAGAAAGAGAGAGATTTTGAGAGAGACGGGGAGCTTGGGCTGCATGGTGGGAGTGAGAGAGAGCTAGGAGAGTGAGGGAGAGAGAGGGAGTTGGTGGGGGCTACTGCCCCAAGAAGAGATGGTGTTGTTGGCCACCCACATGGGCCCCACATGTCAGAGAAAGAAGCTTGTTTCAGCTGCGAATTCATTTCTTTCTCTAATCTAATTGACTTAAAACCAAGTACTCTAATGCTCCGAAACAAAATTACTCAAAATTAAACATAATGCTAATAAAGCATGATTAGGCTTAATTACGTAATTATGGCTTTGGGATGTGATAAATCTCCCCTCTTAAAAGAATCTTGTCTTGAGATTCGGTACGAGTCATGGAAGAGTATGGTGACTCGAGGGATCTCCTAATTTGTGCAGTAGCGAAAAGATTCAGGGAACATCAATATGCCATGTTATGAGAAATAATACTAAAGTAATACTCACAGGTTGAAGAAGAACTCAGGATAATCGGCACGAAGCCGGTCTTTTCGTTCCCACATCGCTTCATCTTCAAAGTGATTACTCTATTAAACCTTGAGGAACTTAATTAATTGACGAATGCGAATTGGATGGTTGCAATAAGATAGATCCAATTGCAATTCTTAAACTGCCACTTTAATTGTTTCAGTGGGGACTCAAATGCATTTCTTCAATTGCAAGACATGAAAAATGTTGTGCACGGCGGAGAGGGATGAAGGTAGCTCCAGATGATAAGCCACATCACCACACCAGCCAATAATCCTAAAAGGGCCAACATAACGGGGTGCCAATGTTTCCTTCATCTGGAAGCACTGTGTTTCTCGGAGAGGAGAGACCTTAAGATAGACAAAACTCCAATTTTGAACTCCAACTTACGCCAATGATGATCGGCATAGACTGGGCTATGAGTAGATGCTGGCGAATGGTTAGACATGCTCTTTTATCTCTTTGACCAAATCCCGGCCTAGGAAAGCTCTTTCACCGGGCTTGGACCAATTCAACTGCGTTTAACACCTTCGGCCATAGAGAGCTTTGAACGGCGACATCTTAATGCTCGACTGATAACTGTTATTGTATGTCAATTCTATGAACGGCAAGCAAATCTCACATGTCTCCCCATATGTGAGAACACAAACCCACAACATGTCTTCGAGGATTTAGTTTACCCTCTCAGTTTGACAGTTGGTTTGGGGATGGCATGAGGTGCTATGGAAGAGCTCGATTCCCATAGTTTCATGCAGGCTCTTCTAGAAATGAGAGGTGAATTAATGCCTTGATCACAGACAATCTTCTTCAAAATTCCATGAATGCAAACAATTTGAGTGAGGTACAACTTCACATATTGCTTGACTGAGTATGTGGTCTTGACGGACAAGAAATGAGCTGACTTGGTCAACCGATCCACAATGACCCAAATTGAGTCACACCCGGAGATGTTTTAGGAAAACTAGTAATGAAGTCCATACTGATCTCCTCCCACTTCTAGGAGGGGACAGGTAAAAACTAGGAGCGTACCGACCAGCTTGAGTTGTTCGACCTCCACTCTCCGACAAACATCGCATTCAACAACATATCGAGTGATTTTATGCTTCATACAAGTCTTTTCTTGAACTTCCAGGATGGATAGACCATAAAGAATCATGAGCTTCCTCCAGAATCTTCCTTCTTAACTCTGGGACCTTAGGGGCCACTAGCCTTTTCTTGAACCACAAGACACCTTCATCATCCAAGGTGAAGCAATTGGCTTGCCCCTCCTTGATCTTGTCACGGATCTTCTTCATGTCTTTATCTGTCTTCTGAGCGTCCTTAATTTGGCCAAAGAGGGTGGATTTGATCTCCAAGTTGGTAAGAAATTCCTCCACAACCATCTCGAGTCCAAGCCTCCTAAAATCATCACAAAGCATGGTGACTCTAGGCTATAATGAGAGACAATTGCATCAAGCCTTTCGACTCAGTGCATCGACGACAACATTCGCCTTGATGGGATGATAATGAACTTCCAGTTCATAATCTCTGATCAGCTCGAGCCATCTTCATTGCCTCATGTTCAGATCATCCTGAGTGAAAATGTATTTGAGATTCCTGTGATTCGTATAAATACGGCAAGGATTTCCCATCAGGTAATGTAGCCAAATCTTCAAGGCATGTACCACTGCCGCAAGTTCTAAATCGTGAGTTGGATAATTCTCTTCATGCCACTCCAATTCGCATGAGGCATACGCGACAACCCTACCCTCTTACATGAGGACACATCCGAGGCCTATGCGGGAAGCATCACAATAGATGTTGAAACCCTTGTCCACCTCAGGTTGAGCTAGAACGGGAGCAGACGTGAGCAGTCTCTTCAAGGTCTAGAAGGCTGACTCACATTCACTTGACCATTCAAATATAGTCCCCTGCTTCAATAGATTTGTCATTGGCTTAGAAATCTTGGAGAAACTCTCGATGAACTGGCAGTAATAACTCGCGTCTCCGAGAAAACTCTAGATGTTGGTGACATTTTTAGGTTGCATCTAATTGAGCACATCCTGCAACTTGCTCGGGTCAACAGCGACTACATTCTTCGATAAGACATGACCCAAGAAGGCGACTTCTTTGAGCCAGAACTCATATTTGCTGAACTTGGAATAGAGTTGGTGATTTCAAAGTCAGCCAAGAACAACTCATAGATGATCTGCATGCTCTTCTTTGGTCTTGGAGTAGATGAGGATATCATCGATAAACACCACGACAAACTTGTCGAGTTCCTCCATGTAGACCATGTGCATCAAGTACATGAAGAATACCAGTGCATTTGTCAAACCGAATGACATGACGATAAACTCGTAAAGCCCGTAATGGGTGGAGAATGCCGTCTTTGGAATATCTTCCGGTTAGATTTTTATCTGGTGACAGCCCAGCCTCAAGTTAATATTAGAGAAAACCCAAGCACCAGTCAATTGTTTGAACAAAATATCAATCCAAGAGAGTGGATACTTGTTCTTAATCGTGACAACATTGAGCGGACGATAATCAACACACATCCGTAAAGTATCGTCGTTCTTCTTCACAAAGAGTGACGGGCATATCCAAGATGAGGAGCTCGGGCAAATGAAACATTTTGCAAGCAGCTCCTGAATTTGCTTCTTCAACTTTGACAATTCATTTGGCGGCATCTGATAAGACCTATTTGAAATCGGAGCCATACCAGGCAAAAGATCATTAGAGAATTCCATTGCTCGGTCGGGTGGCATTCCTGGAAGTTCTTCTAGGAAGACATTTGGAAACTAGCGTATCATAGGAATATCCAGAAGATCCGTGGTAGCCATAACCTTCATAAAGATAAGGATCAACGTCCTTAAACTTTAGATGGACTTAAGTGTTATATAGATCATTGAGAGTGATAGTCCTCTGAGCACAATCAACGACGGCCTTATTCTTGGTGAGCAAATTTATTCCTAGAATTATATCTATTCCTTTGGAGTCGATCACTAGCAGATTTACAAAAAACGGGCATCTCACTGATGATGATTGATGCATTGGACACATATTTATCGGTAAGGATGTTGGCTCAGGGTGCTTCTATAACATATGGTGCACGACCAGTGCTAATCTTTAACTCATGACGCTGAGTGGAACTCCTTGTTATAAAAGAATGGGAAGCTCCTGAATAAAAAAGAATGACTGCATGAATGATGATGGAATTAGAATTCACAAACAATGTACCCATCAACATAGTTGCACCCTCATGAGCTTCATCGGCGGTGATGTAGTTGACATGACCGCGCTTAGGGACTTACATAGTCTTCGAGGGTTGATGAGAGAATTGCGCGAGTGGTGGTGGCCTTGGAACATTCAGTGTGGCTCCGCGCAAAATGCCTGATGCGCCCGCAGTTGTAACATGGGCCGCTAGGGCCACCTGTCACACTCCCTTGAGACTGTGTGGGTCATAGAGGTTGTCCTTGTAGAGCTGAGAATGTTGAATGTCGCACTATCCACATTGGCCATGGAGCAGCCAGAGCCATCATTTGGGATTGAGGAGGTTGAGTCTCCGCATGCGGGCGTTGAGAGCTCCCGCCCATAGAAGGTGATTCAGTTCTCTTGGACTTCTTATCTTCTTGATGGTTCTTCATCTTGAACTCTACCATGAGGGAGGTTCTCACCAACGTGTTAAAGTCGATGAACTCATGCGCCGAGAGGCGGTCTTGCATCTTAGAAGTGAGGGCCGTTCACGAAATGATACTGTTTCTTCTCATCGATGCTGACCTCTTCTGGAGCATACTGGGCCAAGTGATTGAACACTTGCACGTATTCCATTACCGGCTTGCCCCTCTGCTGGAGGTCTAGGAACTCTCACCTCTTGATCTCCATTAGCCCCTTGGGAACATGGAAGCCATGGAAGGCTTGGAAGAATTCTGCCCAAGAGACGCGATTACTGGCAGTGTGCATGGCCAAGTATTTGGTCCACCATACACCAGTAGTGCCTTGGAGTTGATGGACAACGAAGAGAGCCTTCTCATGATCCTCGTACCGAAGGAGAGCGAGCTTCTACTCGATGGTGTGAAGCCAATGGTCAATGTTAAGAGGATCCTTAGCCCGCGTGAAGGTGGGCGGCTGACTTCAGAGGAAATCCGAGAAAACATCTTGTCGCCCGGACCCACCTCCTCTATGAGGTGGCGTGTTGCGCATGAGGACCTCAAGGAGTGCAGGATGAGCTTGGTGGTTATCCTCTATCTGCATTAGGAATCCGCCATACTCGGTGGAGCAGACGACACGAGGTTGTTCTCATTAGAACCCTTAGGAAGATCACTACCGCGAGTCTTCATCCTATTGTTACGATAAGATGAAAAGAGGCAAAAGTCAAACTCCAACATATATCAAGCAAGTGTTATTTTCACTATGTCGGAAATCACTTGCTTGGACCATATACTATTGGTTGATGATAATGCATGCTCAAAGGTATGGTACAAAATGAACAATAGAGTATGAAAATATGCTCGATCCTGATCTACACGTTTCTTTTTTGAGTGCTTCTCTCCCGAACAATTATCATAATTACATTTGCCACCCTTCACGCGAAAAGAATAAGTATTCGTAGGAACGGTGCTTGTGCAACTCGCCGCACAATCAACGACTCATACGTTACTGCCAACATATTCATGTCCCGTATCATCACCTTACGGGACACCCCATGTAATCGCCACATTGCTAGATGACTATATCTACCATTGTATGGTGGATGCTCATATGTTTTTACTAACGTATTCACTTTTTGTACCATTATCGTATGGAACATAACAGGCTCCCACCTCGCACTTGTTGAGCTCCCGATATTTACCGCTATCGGGATGCGTTAATGCAACATGATTAACGAATACATCATAATAGAAAACAACACAATGCATAAACAAACACTCTAAATGCAACAACCAAGCACACATTACAATTAGGAGCATATTATAAGAAGTTTTTATATATTAGAATGAAGAGGTACAATAAGAAACTTTAGTGGGTTGCTTAATGGATTTGACACACTTGCTAACCTATGTCCTAACCATCTTTAGGCTATTTAATTAAACTATGCTCTGATACCACGCTGTAAGAAACTGTCTAAATAGTATTCTAATTAATCATTAAATCGATCATTTACTTAATCACGACTTCAATGATTAATCAGAATACCGCTCCGGTAGTCCTGACATATGTTTTGTGCTCAAGATCGAAACACGTGTCTTTCCAACATATCACATCACAACAAAGCTTAACAAAGAGAGAGCAATTTAATTATATTACAAGTTCTTAAGCATCCATAATCTTATACAACTTATAGCGAAAGAGAGCTAGGAGGAGACTAAAACTAATCAACTCCTAGATAAAAGAGAATTATACAGCAAAAGTTAAAACTATAAACAACAAAAGGAGGATGGAGCCATATACCCTTAGGCTGCATCACAAAATCACGACCTTCGAGTAGTTATCTACTCGTGCCCACCACCACCCTCGGCGGGCGCCAAGTAGCCAAAGACTAGCTCCTCCTGGCCGGTAGCACCTAAAAGAGCAGTGTGAGTACGAAGGTACTTGCAAGTCTTAATCCATATTGAGTACTTATAGATAACCTAACTCAAAGGATTATGAATTGGGTTGTTAGCAAGAATATGGCCATATGGTTAAGTAAATTTATATGTGAAAGCAAAATTTGACAAAACATGTGTGGGCATCTAGACTTAACCAACAAAACTATCTAACCCATAACTATGAACTGAACATATATGTAAAATGAACTCCCATAAAGAGCCATTTCAACCCATTAACCACCTCAAACCAAACTTGAAACTCTACGACTATTGCAAAATGGAGAAAAACATGCTCATGATCGAGAGCATGGTATTTTGAAATATTTTACACCCTGCATGGGATATAACTTAACCCACAAGGCTAGAGGACCATACAACTTGAGTGATCACACAGGTTCACCCAAGGGGTACTCGTGTCAACATTTCCCAATAAACCCCAACCATTTGAATCATGCATCGCTCGGTGCAGAGCCCACTTAGGTCAACTCCCGGAGCAACCTCAAGTGTCTCTTACAAGCCCGTCCACTCACATCGTTGATGTGCAAGCTCAAATAATTACAGCTACAGAGGTATTCGGCTTATCTTACCATTAGATCAGCATGTGGTAAGTATAGTAAGTGCTAGAGCTAACTGCAACAACGATCAGTGCTTAAGCGACGCAAGCGATCTACAATGTTCAGGTTCCTCTCCTGACCTACCTCGGGGAACTCCACATCGCGACCGCAGAAACACCCCTAACACCGCCCACATCTCGCCTCATCCTCACTACTCAACCAACTCCCGGAGCAACCTCAAGTGTCTCTTACAAGCCCGTCCACTCACATCGTTGATGTGCAAGCTCAAATAATTACAGCTACAGAGGTATTCGGCTTATCTTACCATTAGATCAGCATGTGGTAAGTATAGTAAGTGCTAGAGCTAACTGCAACAACGATCAGTGCTTAAGCGACGCAAGCGATCTACAATGTTCAGGTTCCTCTCCTGACCTACCTCGGGGAACTCCACATCGCGACCGCAGAAACACCCCTAACACCGCCCACATCTCGCCTCATCCTCACTACTCAACCAACCAACACCATCAACCCAACATTGTTATCAATATGACAGTAATTAAAGCCTATAGCTTGTGAATGGGATTGAACCACCGCTCGACTTCTACTGAAGAATCTGTGCATGGCTAAACATTTCAGTTAACTTTTAAACTAGACTATCATCAAGTTAAACCCGGTTACAAGGAGATGAATCACCAATGACTCAAGACAGGGTGTAATGTATCAATATAGGTTCAACCCATACAAGACCTGACATCGACTCAACAACATGCATAACGTGCATAAAGCATATTTTATCACATTAGACACATATGATCCAAATTAATGGGAGAAACATACTTAGATGATTGCCTTGCTGCTCAGACGACTGCCTGATGTTACCCACACAGAATTCACAGAACCCGTGTGGCTCGGTGTCACCTTCAACCACACCTGCATCACGCTCCGGATCCTCGTTCACTGAAGAAGAATGGATGCAATGATAAGCACGAATGAGGTGCAACAATGTATGCTACAATATGCATAACAACAAGATAAAAGTGCAAGACATGCGAAATAATATCAAACTTTGCAATCTAAACGACTTTGGAAAGCTAACAGGAGGCTGGATACTCCGGGTCGAACTCGGAACCTCCGAGTTCTGGAACCTCCGGGTTGTACTCCAGACGGTGTTTCTCAGTTAGCCATTTTTCAATTAACTCGGAAGGTCTGAGCTGAGTCTAGAACCTCTAGTTTTGGTCAGAATGACTGGGTGAGGCTCCGAGAGTGGGTTCTCTGCTAAATCTAAATCAAATTAATTGGGACCCTCTGGGTTGGGCTGATTATCCAGGTGAGGCTCCTAGCGAGGGTGCTCGGTTAAAAGCACCATGACTTATTCGGACCCTCCGGGTTTAACCCGGACTATCCGGGTTAGGCAGACTTGCACTTCTGGATGATCTTCCTCGGCCGATTAAACTCGCATGTTAAATCTATCCTATATAAACATACTGTCGAAGATTAGTTCCTGACAATATGTTCGTAAATTGACTGGGTACCTTCGAGTGCAGGGATTAATCACGAGACGAGACAATCGATGTATACAGGTTCGGGCCTCCGATTGGAGTAATACCCTACGTCCTGTGGGGGTGTTGCTGCCGTATATTGATGATCTCGAGTACAAGTAATGTGACTAAATCTATTACAGAGAGTATATCAGATCTAATCTAAACTAAAGCTAAAGTCGTCGAATATCTTCTCTGCTAGGGTCTTGATGCTTGCCTCGAGTTCTCCCCTTTCCCCCCAGCCTTTTCGCCTTATATAGGGGTGAGGTACTGACAGGTGTAGGCGCATTTAATGCGAGCAGAAGAGCATGCAAACATTCGCACGTCATCATCATACCGCTTTTCACGCTGGTCGAAGCATGGTAAAAAACGGGCGTGGTTATCGAAGAGACGGTAAACTTTCCCTTTCCAAAGCAGAAACGACTTCCGTGTCATACCTTGAGGCAAGGCCTATTTATCTGAGTAGAAAACTTATTGTCCTACTCTCGTGACCTCCATTGCAACCCTGCCCTTCGATCTCATCCACTATTGTTTGCGTTCTATTCGGAGAATTTAATCTTTTCCCCTTAACACTCATGGCGGAGACTTTTGATTGGGCAGTTCTTCCCTTGGGAGTGCTCAACATCATCTCCAACAAGCTGGTTCATCCGGAGGATTTTGCCTTCTTTCGATGTGTCTGCACCATGTGGCGAGAAGTGCATAGAATGGCGGAATTTTCTCCATTGATTTTGAAAGGGCCGTTCATACATGAGGACGGCTTGGTAGAGGTGCATCATCTAGGGAGCGAAGCAGTTTTCGACCTTCATTTCTGAGGCTTGGTCGATGACAGCTGGGAGATAATCAGGGCTTCGAACGGGCTCCTAATCCTCATCAAACGAGAGCGTCAAGTCAAAGGTAGGGTGATCAACCTGGTAACAGGATGGTTTTCTGACCTTCCTTCGCTTTCGTACGATGCATTCTGGGTTAGTCTAGAAGGATGCGCAGTGCGGAGGAATGGGAAATTGTTCATCATTGTTATCCCGAGGATGCCTTGCTTTCACCTTCAGATGACAGAGGAAGTGCACATATATCTTGTTGACGGGCCACTGCGATGGTTCTGAGTTTCCAGTAGCAAGTTTTGGTGGCGTATTGCAGATTTCTTGGATAGAGTGGCTTCAGGAAATCCATCAGGCGCGGTGGCATCATTAGAACAATTGACCCCTAAGCTCGAGATCTGGCAACCTGATCTGAGAGGTTCTCGACTGCTTCTGGTCAACACTGACGCATTTTTCTTGAAAGTTGGAGAGCAGATTGATGATCCAGCAGAGCACAGTGAACTAACGCCGATTACTCTTCACACATTTGGTGATAACATATGGGGGCCGCTAGAATGGGAAGATGTCCCTTAGTCGAAGGAAAGAACAATCATGTTGGGCCTGACGTCTGAAGGCGTACTTCCAGTACCCGGGATTACCAATCCTAACCGAATTCTGAGGTTCCACCGGATGAACTCAGCTTATGACCGAGATGATTATAATGTGCTTGAAGTTTCCTACAACGGAGTGTCCAGGACCGTAAAGTCCCTTGAAGGAAATTTCAAGTGTCATTCTTGTAAATGTATATCAACGAAGCTTTTTCCTTAGTCGAGTAATAGGCTTCTTGTTAGGATTTCTGACGGATGTAATGGAGTCATTACTAATATTTTGCCTGTCTAATATGCTTAGTGGGATGCTGCTGTCTTGGCTCTTCAAGAGCTGAAGGAGCAGACACTCTGCGGGTAAGCCACTGAGGCAAAACAAGTCTTAATGCCGAATTCTTCGCAGAACGCAATAAAGGTTCCGCTTCTTAACTGGCTACCGTTATCCATAATTATCCGATGCGGAATGCCAAATCGAGTAATTATGCTCCTCATGAACTTCTTGGCCACTTCTGCGGTTATTTTTCTTACAGGTTCGACCTCTATCTACTTGGTGAACGTGTCGATAGCCACAAATAGGAACTTGTAACCACCTCGGGCCCTTGGAACGGTCCTAGGATATCCAAGCCCCAGACGGAGAAATGCCAAGAAAGAGGGATTGTTTGTAGAGCATGGGCTGGTCGAGTGGTCTGCTTTCCAAAAAAATTGGTAGCTTTCGCACTTTTTGACCAGCTCGAAAGCATCCTGGAAGGTAGTCAGCCAATAGAATCCCTAGAGAAATTTTTTTCCGACCAAGGTGCGAGAAGACGCATGATTACCACACGTGCCTCCATGGATATCAAGAAATATTTTAATACCCTCTTCCTGAGTGATGCACTTCATCAAGATTCTGTTACTTAGATTTATAAGCAATTTTCTCTGTAGACACATCATCATCAGGTTTCGACCCTCAAGATAGGCTTGGTACAGAGTCATCCAAGTTGGGTTGTGTTCGAGTAGTGCAGCATCCGTGTCTGCGGGTTCTGCCTCCTTGACCTAACCAGACTGCTGGTCGGGTTGGGCAGTATCCGTTTGCTGAACTATCGGGACAGATGGCTTAAGGAGTTTCTTAACGAAGATCCCTATGGGTACCGGTGCTCGAGAAGAAGCGACTCGAGCAAGTTCATCTGCACCATAGTTATCACTCCTTCTGATATGCGTCACTTCTAGCCCTTCAAACTTTTTCTTGAGCTTTCGTACCTCGAGTAAGTAAGCCGCCATGTTGTCGTCCAAGCACTGGTACTCCTTTTGAACTTGGTTTATGACTAGCTGTGAGTCTCCTTTCACAAGAATTCATTTAATCCTAAGCGATGTAGCTATGCGGAGCCCGTTTACCAGTCCTTCATATTCTGCAACATTATTATAAGCTTTAAAGTCTAACTGAACAACGTACCTAAGTTCGTCGCCCATTGGAGATTTGAGCACAATGCTAGCCCCCGAGCCCTGGAGCGTGAGCGATCCATCAAAAAGAGCGTCTAGTGATCTTTGACCATGTTTGGCCTTTTTTCATCAACGCTTGTTCATTCAGCGATGAAATCTGCTAACACTTCGGATTTCACGCTTGTGCGTGGTGCGTAGCTTACGTCAAACTCATTTAGTTCTACCGCCCATTGCGTGATTCGCCCAGTAACTTTCCGATTGTGTATTACATCCTTTAGCGGATACGTCGTTATGACCGTGATCCTGTGCACTTGAAAGTAGTGCCATAATTCCCGGGGAAGACATCAAGACTGCATATATCAGCTTATGTACTTACGGGTATCGTAGCTTAGCATTGTGTAGAACCTCACTCACGTAATAAACAGGTTTCTAGACCTTGGCCATTTTCTCAGGACATTCCTGTTCGATCGCTAGTACCGTACTTACAACTTGTGGGGTAGTTGCAATATACAAAAAGAACTCCTCTTTCTCGTTAGGCGGTGTACGAATCAATGGGGAAGATAAGTACCCTTTTAAATCTTAGAAGGTGCGTTCCGCTTCTTCTGTCCACTCAAATCGGCCATGTTTCTTCAGCAACTTAAAGAAAGACATTCCTTTTTCACCCATCCTAGAAATGAACCGACTAGGAGCAGTGATGCAACCTGTCAGTTTCTGAACCTCCTTCAGTGTTTGAGGTGACCACATCTGGTCGAGAGCCTCAATTTTGCGCGGGTTGGCATCAATGCCGCGACTTGACACCAGGAAGCTGAGAAGCTTGCCGGACAGCACACCAAACGTGCACTTTTTGGGGTTGAGCATCATGCGATACTTCCTGAGGTTCTCGAATGTTTCCATAAGATCGTCAACTAATGCGTTTCTGGTTTTTGACTTGACTACAACATCATCAACGTATGCTTCTACATTGCGCCCAATTTGGGGTTGTAGACAGTTTTGAATACACCTTTGATATGTAGCACTAGCATTTTTTAAACCGAAAGACATCTTTACATAGCAAAATACACCGAAGGGAGTAGTAAAAGTTGTTTTCTCCTCATCCTCTAATCCCATGCTAATTTGGTGATACCCTGAATAGGCATCTAGAAAACATAGCAATTCGCAGCCTGCCGTAGAGTCGATGATCTGGTCGATGTGCGGGAGGAGAAAAGGATCCTTGGGGCAAGCCTTGTTGAGGTCGATGAAGTTGACACACATTCTCCATCTGCCATTGGCCTTCTTGATGAGGACGGGATTCACGAGCCATGTAGGATGACGCACTTCTCGAATGAAGCCCGCCTTTAGAAGTTTATCGACCTCCTCCTGGAAGGCCCGCTTCCTATCTTCCACAAATCTTTGCTGCTTCTGCACCATAGGTTTGGCGTTAGGTTTAATAGCTAGTCAATGCTCGATCACCTCCCTGCGGACTCTGGGCATATTGGACGGTTGCCATGTGAACACCTTGGTTTGCCTGGAGGAAGCTGATGAGCTCGAGTTTCTATTTGGGATCAAGATTGGCCCCAATCTTAACCGTCTTGGATGGTTTAGATGGGTTGAGGGGCACTGCCTTGACACAACCATCGGTCTTCTTATTGTTGACGCCATCATTGATCTTGCCTTTGGCGTCATCGGACTCAGAAGTGCTAGCAAGACTTACAAGCCTGGAGTCTTTGGCCTCGACGACACCTTGATTCCTTTGACGCTTAGAATTTGGGTCCTTGGGGGTGATAGCCACTCGACCGAAGTGTTCGACCATATCCATGCTTTACTTGTCGTATTTGACCGGTGCGCACTGATCCCCTTTAACTATAATGGCCCCCTTAGGACTCGAGATCTTGAGCATTTGGTAAGCATAGTGAACCACCGCCATGAACTTGCCCAGCATTGGGCGGCCTAGAATCACATTGTATGCCATCTCGAAGTCTGCGACATCAAAGGTCAGCTTTTCTATACGGAAATTTTCGGGCGTGCCAAACGTGACCGGCAGAGAGCCATGGTCGATGAGTTGGGAGTTATGCCGTGGAAAGGCTCGACTCCTATTTTAAGCTCTGATCTCTGAATTCCCATCTTGTCCAAGGTTTTGGAGAAAACGAGGTTGAGTGAACTACCACCATCGAACAGAGTTCTAGAAACTTTGATGTTGAGTATGGTAGGCTGAACCACGACCAGGTATCGACCAGGATGTGGTATCATGATCGGATGGTTAGTTTGACCAAAGGTGATCGACTGTTCTGACCACCTGAGATACCGAGTGGGCCTAGTTAGGGCCAAGTTGACTTCTCGTTCGACCGCCTTGTACTGCCTTTTGAACTCGTATGTGGCGGATCCTCCGAAGATGTGCGCCAAGCTGTGGTCTGCCTCATGGAACTGGGGCTTGTTGCCCTCAATGTTTGACTTAGCTTGCTTATCGCCACGCTCAGCGTTTGCCTTGATCATTTCATCAAGCTTCTTCTTTAACACATAGTACTCGTCGAAGTCATGCTGGTTGCTCCGATGGATGGGACACCACTTTCCGCCACCTCGCCTGAGGCTTTTGTTGTCCCTAGTGTTGTGCGATTTGTTCCTATCGACCACAGCTATAGTCGAATCGGGACTGTTGCGCTTGTCACCGGGTTTGGTCTTCTTTCCTCCGCTCTTCGAGGATTCGGGTTTGTCCTTACTAGATTGAAGGTTTTTAGCACCCACCTGCGCTTCCGCCCGTTTTGCGCACTTGTCAGCTAACTCGAAAAGCTCTTTGGCCGTACGGATCTTCTGAGTAGCCATCTTTCCACGTAAATCTGTGTCCTGAACACCTCGTTTGAAGGTGATGTACCGACTCATCGGAGATGTTCGAGATCGTGTTACGCTTGTCACTGAATCGGCGGATAAAATCTCGAAGAGATTCATTGTTGCCTTGGTCTAGCTGGTGGAGGTCGTTCTCCATTCCTGAGCGCTCGAATGTGCCTTAGAAATTGGCTATGAACTGAGCCTTAAGTTCTGCTCACGAACTAATCGAGTTGGGTGGCAAGTTTAGCAACCAAGACCTTGCGGGTCCATCAAGGGTATATCTCGAGTACAAGCAATGTGGCTAAATCTATTACAGAGAGTATATCTGATCTAATCTAACCTAAAGCTAAAGTCATCGAATATCTACTCTGCTAGGGTCTTGATGCTTGCCTCGAGTTCTCCCCTTCCCCCCAGCCTTTTCGCCTTATATAGGGGTGAGGTACTGACTCCTATCCAGCCGTGGTCGATAGAGAGTTGTCTTTCTTGACGTCCAAGTAGATAAATCTATTTTGAGTACTAATCGTATCGAGTTAGGTAACCAATCGAAACTTTCCTAATATATACTTCCTTGATTCCAGGTATATCAGGCATCGCTGATTCGGTTCTGTGATATCTAAAACTTCTTAATATGTGTTGTACATACTATGTCCGTATATGATATACTCCTTATGTGCATATACCCCATAGTTAGATATTCGACACATACATATACACGCTACAAAGGTTTCTAGACTCAACTTGCACCTAAGTCCTAATGATTTTTTTTAGCACAAATCATCTAGGTTTTCACTGGGCTACCTGAACTATCCGGGTTCTACCTGAACTATCTGGGTTGTGTAGAGACGTTGCTTCAAAGAGGAAAACTTGGCCGATTTGACTTCGGAACATCCGATGTCACTGAAAAGGATTTGACTCAGTATTCAAGTTGTGAGTTTGTATTGCTTTCTAGACTTAGTATAGATCTTTTTTAGCACTAAGATTAAAACCAAACCACAGCGTTGCACCCCTCTTAATAATACCATAGTCTTATACTCAATTTCAGAAACAAAAGTGTATTTTAAAGAGTAAGCCATTTGCCATCTTCTTTCTTCAATTTTTGAGGGTCGCCAATGTTGTGCTGTTTCACACCATATGACCTATACCTATTCAAATACTCATTGAATATATTAGTCCCTTAATCGTTTGTCGTTAATCAACAAAACT
Organism: Phragmites australis; assembly: GCF_958298935.1. Lineage (NCBI taxonomy): Eukaryota > Viridiplantae > Streptophyta > Magnoliopsida > Poales > Poaceae > Phragmites > Phragmites australis. The sequence continues at coordinate 20,772,249 of NC_084932.1, read as the reverse complement.
CATATAGAGGGTCTAGTTGCACTTTCCTCTGTTCGTCTTTATCAATTATTGCTTTGTCGGTTTGAATTATGAATTGACAGTGATAATATGTCGTTATTAAAGACACGTTTTTTTATACACGTCTTTTTAGAACTATTATTTGTTGGTTTTTATTGACTTAGCTTTTTATGTGCGCATAGAGCTTAAGAACCGACAATGATATATTATTACTATCGGTTATTACTAAACCGACAATAAAATTAGGACAGAAATGATCATTTTTATAGTAGCGGATATTGCACCATAGTGGTACTGTGAAGAGAAATAAGAATGGAGGTGTTGTTTGAGCTAATGCAAGAGGTGGTGTTGCTATTTTGTTAACGGTCATCTTTGGTTACTGTTTAGTTAACGTTCATACAGTGAAGACATAGTTATTTATTTATTTCTCGTAATTGTTTAATGGGCACCTGCCAAATGTAGTCATTTTAGCTATCACATAACATATTCGGTGGTAAAAATTTGCCAACGATGTGTGACAGCTGAGGTAGAGCTTGTCACTATTTGGAAAATGTCATCATTTCAGCTCCCACATGTCGTACAAGTGGCAAAATTGGGTGTCTTATCCTCGTCTCTAGTTTATTTGCCAACAGGGACTTATCACTATATTACTGGGCCATTTTTTGTAAAAAAAATTGCCCAATGAAATGTGATAAGCCTGAATATTCCTGTAAAGAAGCATCTACCATTTTATAAAATTAGTAAATAAAATATTTATAAAAAATTCCATGTTTGCACCCCGGGTGCCTCCCGTGAAATGAGCTTGCTCTAAGAGCTGTATAAGCCCAGAAACGGCCCGATTTTATTTTATTGCTAGAAAAGAGCACGCTCGATGATAGTGAATCCTGAGCTTTCTTCTTGCCTCTCCATTACAAAACAAAATATCATGATCCCGGCTCTTTTTCGTAGACAGCAACGACACTTCCAGAGGGACACAATCGCACAAAAGGCCATCTAGAAGAAAGCAAAGCGAAGGAGAATGCAAAGAAAGGAAGGAATAGGACAGAGGACCATGATACGCCCCAGGCTTGAGTTTCACCTCTTCTTTCAAGAAAAGGACTACCAGTACGCTGTGATTCGAACTCATCCGTGATGGGACTTACGTGTCAACTACTGTTGGTTACGATTTCGAAAGGTAGTTTGGAAGATCCAAGCATAGTAGCAATGTATACTAAATCTGAACAGCCCAACCAGACTAGCTATAGCTAAGAATTCTAAAGTAAGGGCTCCTTTAGAACCTAGGAATAGGAAAAACATAGTACTAGAAAGAACATAAAAATGTGAATGAGTGGTTAAGTAAAAAATAGAGAATTGAGAAACCTAAGAATTGTAGGAAATTGATTGTTTGAAATGCATGAATGGCATATCACATAAAACCATCTAATAAGAAATGCAAATATGAGATCATATTTTATGTAAGCATAATAGAGTACTTACATTAATGAACTTCTGCTAGTATTATATTTTGTTATAGTCTAATATTTTTCTTTGAAAAAAACAATATGGATCAAAAAGAAGAAAAAAGAATTCACTGTGTTGGGCTGTTGGCCTAGACTTTTTTGTTTAATAATATTTTTATTGGAAAATTGTAAAATAATAGCTAAATTCAAAAAATAACAAGAATAGTTACCTATCGGCACGTGAAATATCGACAAGGGTCACGTCAGCATTCCGAATGCCGATAGCCTATGTGGCACTGAGCTCGGGGCCCTGTCGGCACGCGGAAAGTAGGCAAAGGCCTTTCGGTATTCCATGTGCCAATAGGACCCCGGATACACACTGATAGGGGTGTCGCAGGAGCGAAGAGCCGATATGCCTGTCAGCAAACAGAATGCCAATAGGCATGTCGGCATTCTGTTTGCTGATATGCCTCTTTTTATTGATTTTTACAATAATTAGGGTTGATGATAGCTACTTTTCAGGCATGGATATTATATATGCTGAAAAATATTACATGGGGTTTATCATTGGTGCGCAAATGGATCCTAAGCATAAAAGAGATGATGACAATAAAAGTTGGCATGTACGGTACGCCTAAAGATAAACGTAATAGCGTGCCGCTGCTAAACCTAACATACCTTGGGGAATGAAAGTAGGTCGAGTTACAATAGGTGCTCTCTACTGAGTGCACTTAGGATATTTTCCCTTTCGCAGGACATCGGGTCCTCCCGTCATAGAGCGACGGGCCTTCTCCCGCTTTGTTTCCCTCTCTGCTTCCTGTGCTTTAGCCGCGGCGCGCTCCTCCACCATCTCCCTCAAGCGCTCCTCATCCTGATGCTTCAGCCGTAGTTCCTCCTGCTATTGCTCATATTCCCGACGTTCGTATGCTTCCCTCCTCCACCATATGGTCATTTGAACCCACTGCTTCTGATGCTCATTTTGCTCCATATTTAGCCATTCTATGAAGTCACAAATAGGTGGAGGAGACTAGACAAATCAAATAAGAGGGGAGATTAGTAAGATAGTGCATGAAATCATATGGAAAGTGTCACATGAGTGATTTATGTCACTATACCAGTGGGTGCTCGTATGGTCTATGTCGAGGCTTGTCGTACTAGTAGTTGGCACACATGAAGAAGCGTAGGTCATAGGTGTATGAGATGTCCTGGGACTCGCGAAGCCTACAAGGGTTGCCACAGAAGCATATCAGGGGTTCGACCCCCTATGGGATTAAATCCCTCAATGTTTCTTGGGTGGGTTTGGTGGAGCTGATGAAGACATTGCAGTTGAGATAGTTGAGGAAGGAGTGATCTATCCATGGATGGGCGTGGAGTTATTTATAGTGGCTGGGGGCTGGTGCATAGACTGAGTGCATGTGATTAGCTGCGAGCTGGAGCATAGCATTCCCTGTGAAAGCCGAAAAGTTGTGGCATTGATGCTTGGCAGGGATTTCTTGTGAAAGCTGTTGCTTGGTGTGGTCATATCATTCTCCAAAAGTTCAGCAAGGAGTTATTATTCCCTTTGCATGAAAGGCAGGGAATCCTATGAAAGCATTGGACTTAAAAAAACGTATTGGTAGAATGATAAAACTGTCATTTTATTGAAGAAAGTAAAATACATCACAAATAAGGGACATCTTAAGCATTCATTGCCTGCCTGTGGATACAGTATGTAAGGCAATATGCACCGATTTGTACCCTACTCGTACACATTCTATAATAAGTTACAACGGCATATAGTACTCCATCGCTAAATGAAGCATGCCTTATGGAAAGACAGATTGCCGGGTGCAAGAAAATATCTATTGGGTTGGTGGAAAAGATGGAGGTTTCTCATCCAGTACTCCATCGCTAAATGAAGCATATCTTAATGGTAAGTAGTAACGGCTGAACATGTAATACATAGAACATAGACATGTACTGATAGACTTTTCAGTGGTACCCCTAATAAGCCAGAGCAGTCTAGCGAATAGACTTCTCAGTTCTACCCCAAATAGGCCGGTGCAGTTCAGGCCATAGGCTCTCAAATGCTGCAACATCTTTTTAGTGGTACCCCTAATAGGCCAGTACAATCTAGCAAATAGACTTTTTAGTGATACCCAAAATAGGCCAGTGCAGTCTAGGCCATAGGCTCTCAAATGCTGCAACATCTTTGAACTACCATCGAGACTTCTTATATATAAACGAAACCCAATCTATTCTCTACGCACACATCTGCTAACCTCATATTTAATCGAGATAATGACGCATCTTCATCCTCCCGAACAGCCACAATAGGTACTCCTCCAGGTGCCATCACACTCTCCAATCCTCTGACTCTGGCATCAGGCAGTCCTCCCGGAACTGTTGGACCCAAGCCTTTGATGGACCGTGAGGGTGAGTCGAAGCCCACCTGCTCAGGTTGCTGACCCTTAGGGATGACTCCGTGGAACCTAGCAAGGAGCTCGTCCCTCCACCCAGCATCCAAGTCCGGTTCGAACACTGCAGTCCCTGCCAAGGGCAATCCTAGTAGCATGGAGATGTCTTGCAGCATGACGGTCCTCTCACCTATGGACAGGTGAAAAGTGTGCGTCTCCGGCCACCAGCGATCGACCAGTGCTGTCAGCAATGCCTGGTTCAAGGGAAACCGGGGGTCCCGTTCCCTAGTCGGGTCGAGGAGATAGTCTAAAGGAAGGAGACCCAATGCCCTTAACCTACATAAAATAAATAATGTGAGTAAAATATTGAGTTATTTACAACAGCAAGCATATAATGCACAAAGTTATTACCTTGGGATCCAACGCTGGTCAAGCCTGCAAAAGTGGTCCAGAGTATGCAAGCGCAAGGACGAGTATAGGTCCGTGCCATCCAAGTGTGTCCAATGCGTCGCATCGATCATAGGGTCGATGAGCTCCATGCATGAAAGCAAAAAAGATTGTACTGCATAACATAATGAATACGACAAGCACAGAGTAACGCAATGCAGAATATGCAAAATAAAAATTGAACCCGGAAGAAATAAAACACAAAGAATAATACATAAATGAAACACAATATGAGGAGAAACGTAGCAGGCGTATCAAAAACATCATAGAGTACAACCATTATCTGCAACGAATTATGAGTACATTCAAAAGTTGGCACAACGAGGGTCTAAATATTACACCAAATACAAATGTTATCAGGTACTTCGAATAAACATAATACAACATGATCCAAATATAACATCACATACTTAGGTTGTCCGAATATTACAAGGGTTCAACACATAGACAGACGAATATTACAAACATAGCCATCCAATTAGTAATACAACATGGAAACAACCACGCATTGTTTCAAATAATAGTCTTGTTCGAAGGATTTTTCTTCTTCTTAGGCTGGCGTACCGGGACACACCTAACCTTCTCTCGTGACACCAGAGTGTCCACCGGATACTGCTTGCACTATCCCCTCGAATGCGGACCTCCGCATACCAGGCACTCCTTGCGGGCACATGCTCCCTCAGCATTGTCTATATTATTCCTGATACACCGAGTCTTGTATTGCCCCTTTGTATCGACCTTGCTGTTTGGATCTAGAATCCAATACAGACCATTTTCAGGTGGCTTCGTGAAGTTCTTCACCACCCGCCAGCCAAGCAACTCGCTGGACCAAGTCCTTTCTACTACTTTCTTGCGGTAGTATGGTGACACGAAATACTCCAACTCTATGCTACCCTTCGCGCAATAAGCTAGCACATGAGAGCAAGAAAAATGCATCATTGATGGCTTGTTGCATGTGCACTCGCACTTGTTGTCCGCTGGCCATAACCTGCATTCCATTGTAATGTCCTGCCTTCCGATACCCAGTCCGCTCTTGTCATGTAACGTCATCTCGAAGACGTGCTGACGGTTACCAACATTATGAACTCTATGGGACTGGCCCTTCCCGCTCTTCTCGTCCATGTAAAATGTAACATTATCCGTGCACACCATTTGTGGGTTGCCCATATGTAGCGCAGCCTTACTGTAATGCTCTCAGAGATACCGCTGCGTTTCACAAGTGACTCCCTCCATAATTGCCTCCAATGACAGTGACCTATTCCCCATCATCACCCAATTGTAAACCTTGGCGAGATTAGTTGTCGCAATTTCAAAATGTGAACCATCAGTATCCGCAATGAGTGTCCATTTCTCCAGTGGTTCATGTCTGATCCAGTTGGAGAAACACTTAACCCTCCTTCCACCCTTCCTTCTCCTGGTCACACTTTGCAGCTCATGTGGTAAAGGGTCTAGGCCCTCAGACTCCTCCTCTTTTGGTACAACTAGATTCTTCAATACTTTGTCCATATGCTTACCAGTTAGTTTATCTAGCGTTTCCCACTGTGCATCAAACTTCCTCCTTTAGTTATGTTTGCACAGCTTCTTAAAAAGACCTATAAACCTCTTGCTCCTGAATTGTTTGTAGAAGTTTGCTCCGAGATGCCATGCACCACCGGCTACTCAAATCTGGCCACGACAATACCCAGTCCGCACCACTATGTAATGTGTTGATAGCGTTCAACAAGCCTGCAGGACGATCGTGGAGTACACACATGTTAGGCCTGTTACCAACAACACCTCTTTTAACCCACTAAAAGAACCACAACCAACTATCCGTAGATTCACGTTCCACGAATGCAAAGGCCAAAGGCACAATTTGGTTCTCACCATCTATGCCGATAGCTATGAGTATATGCCCCCTGCATTTGCATGTGAGGAATATCCTGTCCACACACATCACTAGTAGGCAATGTCGAAATGCCTCGATCATACAGCCAAACGACTAGAATGCCCGCTGAAGGACTCAATCTCCATCCGGATTGACAAATTCATGAATAGCAATATAGGTGCCTAGGTTCCTCCCCTGAATAACCTCTAGAAGGTAAGGTAAGTTGTGGTATGAGTCCTTATATGTGCAAAACATTTTCTCTAACACCTTCTGTTTCGCTCTCCATGCCATGTCATATGAAATCTCGTACCCAAATCTAGTGCTAACAGTACGCATAACTCCAAACGGAGACATACTAATCTTCTTCACAATCTCTAGGTCATCATAATTGCAACATAATCAGCGCTCATATTCCTGTGCGCGTGCAGAGGTCGGCTCAAGTTGCAAGTATGCAGCTCAACAATAGACGCTACCCATACTATGCCACATCATGGCAAGAATCATGAACTCACCAAGTGCAACCTTCAGCTAAACATTTGACATCGTACATCCGAGGATATATATTACCACCTTAAACTTTTTCTTCACCGGAATACACCATCGCTTCACTGCATGCTGCAGATGGACCTTGTCATGCAACATTTGGCCTTTGGTCACCACGATGGAATCATAGTCCCATACTGATTTGTATCCATCGTTCACCGTCAACTTCTCCAATGCAAAATTCGTCCATTCTTTCAGAATTCCTGCACCAGAGTCCACAAATATACGGAATCGTCGTTATCTTCCTCCATCTGATCCACTAGTGCCTCATCCCACTCTCCTGATTAGCACGCATCATGACCCGATTTTCTTCTCTGTCGTTAAGTTCATCTCTTGCAGTTTGTATCTAAATCGGTGCACTAGTCTACAGGGGTATCTCCAGAACCACACTCTCCTGCACCTCCTCAGGGATATTATTTTCACCAACAGCTTCTATGGTGCTAGGTCTAACTTCTATCGATGCAACATCGTTCACTTCTACAAGGATGTAGTGAGAAAAACCCCGTCTCAACCTCAGTGACACAAATTGCTGCCATTGCTTTGAACATGTACCCTGCAATAGCTCCCACTGCCAGCCAGTTTCTCGACATCTAGGAATCAGAACCTTCACCGTCAACCTCTGATGTCTTGGACTAAGTTGCAATAGATTATACAACCATCTTAAAACTTGGGACTGTTGAATCTCTCCCGAACTATGCAAATCTGTGTCCATATACTAGAAATTACTCAGATCCACCCCACTGTCATAATACATGACATATCCAGGGCCATAAAAAACTCTGAACCCCACTACGGTCGATATACCTGATTCACAACCGTACTATACTAAGTCAAGTTAAATCATTGCAACCAATATACAACAGCTACAACCATAAAATATATTCAACCTCATTACTTGTATTCTACATAACCATCAAATATCACCGCTAGTTTACTCTTTCTATTCGCACTGTACCATTCTAAATGTATTATTGTCAAAAATAATTACTGCATATCTATTCTAAAAATCCTACAGCTTTTAAACATTTGTTCTACATATTCATAACAATTCAACTTCAAACTAGCCTATATTATCTAACTATTGAAAATCCACAACAATTCAAATGTATAATTGCTTCATCAACAATATATATATATATATATATATATATATATAGGACACCTATTCTATACTCCTAGGAGTATGTACTCCCACATGCAATATACCACCTAAACAAACACTTTATACTCTTTTATCATTTTTAGTATACTCTAATACTAATTCTAAGATACTCTAATATGAGTTGTATGAAAAAAAATTCAATGTTAGCCTTTCATTTTTGCTATATACTCTTTTTTATACATAAAAGAAGTATATACGCAAATTATGATAAAAATCATGGAATTTCATAAAAAATTTCGTGGGATTTGTATTGTAGTATCTTATAATTACTAATGAAGTATATTTAAAGTGATAAAGAAGTATAACACACGTGTAAAAGTGGTATATGAGAGGTGGGAGTACATACACCCAGGAGTACATACTAGTTTTCCTATATATATATATATATATATATATATATATATATATATATATATATATATATATATATATATATATATATATAATAAGATCCTATTTTCATAATGCTATTAAATAACCTATTGTTAATTCTACAATTCAACTATTCCACATTTCCTAACAAACTATACTATATTTTCTAGTTATAGCTAATTCCAAACTATATCTACTCTACTCTAAATTTCATATCCTTATTTTTCTAAATTATGTACTATTCTGGACATTTCTCTAATAGTCTCTAACTATTTTTGTAAGTATTCCTAATTTTTCTAACTATTCCTAATTTCAAACTATTTTTCTTAAATCACCTAAATTTTTCTAACTACTACTATTTTTTCTAATTTTCTAACTACTTTGATTCTTCTCACTACGACTACTTCCTAAATACTCTAAATTTGTAAGTAATTCTAACTAATTAAAAAAAACACTTATCGGCGCCGCTGCACACCGACTGAAGCCACCCCCGCTTGCTACCACCGCTCTTGCCAGACGCAGTCACCCACCGCACACCGCCAACCGCCGCAGGCAGTCGCCCACCTCTGCCAGCCACCCAACGCCTCGTGCCACCTGCCGCGTCCCGTCGCACACCGCCCTGTCGCCTCCCGCCGCACAACGCCCCGCGCCACCCACTCGTCTTCGCCGCTCGTCGCTGCCCGCTCTCTGTGTACGGTCACGCGTGGAAGAGGAATCTACGGTCATGAAACTATTATTTTTGTAATTTTCTAGTATAATAATATTATTAATAAAATTGTTGCCCTACATCATTCTTATCCCTTCCTCCTGTATACATCATTTTAATCTCTTCCTATCCACTTGTGTCTCTCTCTGCACCACAGCTCGAGTTGGCGGGCTCTTGGCAAGTGGCTGGCGAGCAGTGAGCTCTCGGCGAGCGGCGGGTCGAGCGGAGCTCTCGGTGAGCGGCGGCCCAAGGTGCGGGGGCAGAGTGCTCGATCTGCTGCGGTGGGTGCGACTCGAGCTGTTGCAGCACTGGCCTACGGTGCTCTTTCGGCAAATCGACACCACCAATATGTTCCACTCGTAGATGGGGTTCCATTTTCGTGCTTCATTGAGACTCCGGTCATCCCTCGTCGAGTCGTCCGTAACTGCCTATGTAGCTCATGTTGTTGCTTCTTCATCAATGTCTAATGAGTAACGATTTGCCTCGATCCTACGCGAGCCAACCAACAAAAAGGTCCGAGTGGATTGGTCGTTTCCTGTAGTTTTCCTGTGAAAGTTGAAAGATAGGTAAGTTTCTTGTGTTTTTTTCGTCGTTTCCTACGGACCAAAGAGCTCTATAGTACCTATTCCAGAGAATTGTGAATTTCCGTTTTTCCTTTGAAAATCCCTTAGAACCAAAGGGGGCCTAAGGGCGTATTTGTTTTTTTTTTGGTTTTTATGAAAATGTTGTGTTTTTAATTTTTCTAAAAATCTGTTTTTATATTTTAGTTGTTGATTTTTACAATAATTTTTAATTTTTCCGCATACAATTTCTTACAAAAGTTACTCTCAATTAACTTTTTAGTTTCTATTTTTTTTAAAAACCATTTTTCAAAAGTTCTATTTATTCTAGCTTATAATAGCAGAAAAAACGGAAACGAAGCCAGAACAAACATGGCCTAACATTCAAACCTCAAGGAATGTGGCTTGAACTTTGAATTTTAAATCACGCCTCGATCCCCGTGCTGGGCGCACGTGGTCGATCGTCACCACGTCTAGGCCTTGATCAACTCGGACGAGATGCTGTCGTACGATAATCTCTTTTATTAGCAGCCAAGTTGTAGCAACGGTCAACTCCAAAAAAAAGATATTGCTAAGTTACTGCTTGATCCCTCCATTATCCGTAAGACTAAGAAATGAAGTGATTCCATCAACTTGGGGTGATTCCAGTTGTTTATAAGCAACACTTCACAATTAATTGGGTGTACTTGCAGGTGTTGTATTAATAATATTATTATAATATAGAAACTGATGTGTATCAACTAGCACTCCCATCGGGTACAAGTTTAATTTCTATTTGACAGTCTTAGCTCAGTTGTATCGCTGATAGGTGGGTCCATACGAATTAGACAAACAAGACTCCCACGTTGTAATAAGCTAGGTTTTAGTTGGCAACTATATCAAGTTGACGAATTCGTCACCGACATGCGGGCCCCATATAAATTGTACGCCCTAAATAAGCATTACTTGCGGATTATTATGCAGATGGAGTACTATACGGATTCAAAACAATATGTGGTAGTTTTAACGAGCTAAGTGGACTTTGCACATAGTAGAGGTGATGTGCATGCTTTTTTTATATATTACTATACAAACGGTACGTATATCTTCAACAGTTAACAGAGAATAAATCCTGACATTGTGGGTCCCACTGGTTGTAAACAAGAATTAAGGCCAGAGTATGATTATAGCCCTGTGTGCTTAAGGAAGTACCAATGTCATAGGACTGGTGTATATAGTAGCAGCTGACAGCAACATTACACAGGATGATCAGTATGTATAATAATCACTAGATATCAAAAAGGTAACCCCAAATACTTCAATTTATCAATAGTAATGCAACTTGATGTGTGCAATGGCGCACGCAGACCCGATAATTAAAAGTCTCTTATTTCTTTCCCACCTTCACCTCGTCTTCCTCTTTTTCTCCGGTCAGTAGGGGTGGAGCCTGACCTCATGTACATCAATCCCATATATGTGATAGAGATGATCAAATAGGTCTATTGGGTTGGGTCAAGTCGGCTACGACCCAGTCTACATGGTCCAGCTACTGTAATGGATCGTGTCGTATCGGTCCGTGTGCCTTCTTCTCGACCCATGGCACGGCCTGTCGGCCACCGTATTGTGTCGGGTTGGCTCAGGTACGATAGGCATGGTGGGTACGGCGCCACGGGCAGCTCGATGACGCACGGTGGGCTTGTTGGCACGGTCGGCCTGTTGACTTTTGGCTGAAAAGTTATTTTTCTGACTTCTATCTATTGGCTTCTATAATAAATTTTTAACTTCTCAATACAACAAAAGTCAGAAAAGCTCCTTTTAACCAGATTCTTAGCTTTTAGTTCATTTGTTCATAAGCCAGCTTTCGAACCAAAACACAACATAAGACTGGTTTAGCTTTTGCTTCTGGAAATGGATTTTGAGAAGCAAAATCTGTTATTATTATTAAAAGTCAGAAACTGGTTTGAAAGAGATTTTGTAGTTTCTGAGGGAAATGTTCCGAGGAGTATTACTATCAAGGGCTAGTCCATGACAATGATTCCAGAGTGTACCGGTCGGTAGTCGTGTGAATGACGCTTACGGTGTGATAAACTAAAGAACAATATGAGTTATCCATGTTCAGGTCTCTTAAAGGATAACAACTCTACATTATGTGTATTTTGTTATGAGTGTTTGTAAACTGATTACAAATGAGATTCTCCCTCAATCCTAGACCCGTTCTCCTCTTTATATACAAGAAAAGAAGAACTTACAAATGAGCCCCTTTCTGTAGACCCATACCTAGCTAGATATTCTTTTCTCAGGCCATCACCACGCGAAGCACGTGCTACACCTTGCGCAGGTGCTACTATGGGGCCCATTATATCCCCATGGACGCATCCACTTTTATTTTACCTCGGTAGCCCCGCTTGTCCCCTCGCCGTGAGCCGCAAGCTTATCTATCAAGCTGTTCTGTCCCAGCCTTCCATGAGCCCACTTGCGAACTCGTCACTTGCCTGGTCATTTTGCAGACCCTGTCCTATCTGTTGCACGGCGCCAAGTCGGTCCGCAAAATCCCACTCCGTAGCATTTAATGCTATGAGACGTAGCAGTCCCATATGCGCCAACCACGACTTTGTTCGCTGAAAGAAGATACCTCAGGAAAGAAAACACTTGAGTAGAAATCAATAAATATGATTAGACATGTTAGGTATAGAAATCCCGTGATCAGCAAGGTCGCGGAATCTATATCGCAAGGAGACTGGTCATGCAAGCCTCACATTGGTTGAGCGAGATTTGACCTGATCGCGTGATGGGCTAGTGTTTAGTAAATATCTCTCGTCGGTCACCATACCTCTCGTGAGGTCGTTAACCAGGACGCCCTCTTACTTAATACTCCGACAATTACATATATTATACATTTCATCCGCATCAAAAATCAATTCAAAAGCAACTTTCCTATAAATAGCTTTTCAACCATAATTTTTCTGTAAGCAACTTTTCAACCGCAGCTTTAAAAATTGCTTTTGAAAAAAGCTCAACCAACCAAACCAAATAAGCTCTAAATTCATGCCTAATAAGCTCTCAAATGTGCTGCATGAGTAGGGATGGAAATGGATCGAATACGTATGGAATCGAATTCGGATAGTACGATTTACCATATTTTAATCCGAATGCGAATACGGATCCGGATATTCTCGAATACGAATACGAATCGGATAGTTCGAATACGAATCCGCATTCGGATATCTACTCGATCTTCGAAATTCAGGTCAAAAATTTAAATTTTTGAAAACAATTGACTGAAATTTGATAAAATTCGACTGAAATTTGTTCTAATTTGATTGGGCCGGAATTTTAGAAATTTTGTTCAAAATTCATGTTGGAAATTTAAATTTTTGATAAAATTTAACTGAAATTTGATGAAATTTGGCTGAAATTTGTTCCAATTTGATTGGGTTGGAATTTCGTTCATATCCTGAAATTTCTAAAACTTTAGCAAAATTTGGTTCCCTGGTTGAAGAATACGGATACGAATCGGACATATCTCGAATTCGGATATCCACATTTGAATCCGAATCTCGAAAACGAATTCGGATTTATCCATTTTAGTATCCATTTCAGAAACGAATAAAGATACGGATATCCATATTCGTATTTTAACGAATACGGAATCGGATAATTCGGATTTCCTGCCATCTATTTTCACCCCAGCATGAGGATAGTAAAACCGGTACTGAGAAGTAAAATCCGGTATTGTGAAAAGAAATAGGCAAAAACCTAGTGTTTTATGTAAAAAGTCTATAACCTATCGCAATGTAAAAATATGGTACCAAAACCTAGTGTTTTGTTTGATTCTTTTTTTATAACTGCAAAAACACTTCGGTTTTAGAGATACCGCAGTTTTCAAACCAATAAAATCCGACGTAGACACTTCGGTTTTGAGAGTGTAGTATTTGCAAATATCATAGTTTCATAAAAAAAACTCTATTTTTTTTCCAAACAGGGCATATACAGGGAATGCTCTTCCTTAGCGAGGTTAGAGGCTCAGAGCGGTGATCGTCAAGGCTACCATGCATCATCCCATTGTGTTGGTATAGAGACCGAAAATTGGTTCCATCGCAAAAAAAAAAAAAAAAGAGACCGAAAATTGGTTGAGTTATTAGCACCACGAGCAAGTTAAGCACGAAGCTCAGATTATAGGTGCAAACGAGTTAATACGGAGCTCAGATTATATTATCAAACAATTGCAAAAGGTAATGCTTAAACGAGTCATCCCGTTCCTATTTATTATATTATCAAACAGTTACCGCGGAGATCTGGCAAAACTGGCTGATGATTATAGGTGCAAACGAGTTAGCACGGAGCTCAGATTATATGTGACTGGGCCGGCTCCGAGGATTCTGAAGGTAATGCTTTAACGAGTCATCCCGTTCCTATTTTAATGAAAAAAAGACTTAAACCATTTTATTTAAGTCTACAAAGTTTGGATTCAGTAAAAATCTAGAAGCTGAAGCTCCCCAAACATGTGCTGAATCAAGCCGCCACATTCCAATCCCATTTGATCGGACGGTTCATAGAGGGGTTGACATGCTATCACTGTCAATTGAGTACATCATCTGCACTAAGCACAAATATGTATGTAGAAAATCTAGCATTAAGACTGAAAATTATACAAGGAATATTTTTCAGAGGTAAAAAATGAACAGTGGGGCACAATCATATCCACATGCTCATATGCAAGGAATATTTTTCAGATGGAATAAGCCCCATCATCTCCCATCTCATCAAATCTGTGCAGACGCAGGGACGCTGCAGAGTACAAACAATGCCCATGCTCAACAATAGAATTAAACAAAGTTAAATATTGCTCAACTATACCAGACATTAGCATTACAAAAACCGGTTATTGGCTAACCATTTTTTTACATGTAATCAACAACCTCCATCACAAACTACAAACACATCAGACCTTTCCATCCACTATTTAACCTAAAAATAAAAGGAAATCAAAGTAGTAAAAAAAGGTTACATGAGTCATTTGAGAGTCGAGGCTGGATAGGCTCAGTGCACCTTCTTGGAGAATAACCCCTTGATGCCGAACAGCCCGCCGCCGCCGCCGCCGCCGTGGGCCCGGACGGCGCCGACGTCCGCCCGCCGGCAGCTGACCTGGTGCCGGTACCCGATGCAAGAGTTCACGCTGAGGTTGAGGCCCCGGACGCCGCTGCCAAGGCCGGGCTTCCTTCCTCCGCTGGCGGCGGGCTTCTCCTTGTGCGGCGGCGGCGCCCGCCTATCGGTGAACGGCTCCGAAGCCGAAGGGGCGGGCTTGGTCGCCGGGCGCCGGATCTGCCAGACCGGGCTGGACCGGCCCACCGGCACGCCGCCGCCGGCGCAGCCGGGGCTTGCGGCCCACCGGCGAGAGGGAAGGGGCCCCGCCGCGGCCTCGCCGCGGGAGTTGCTACGCGAGCACGGCGCGCTGCTGACCTTGCGCGGGGGAGGCCTCGGCCTCGACGAGCCGGAACCGCCGCCGGCCGAGCGGCTCCGGGAGAACGGCCAGATGTTTATGTTCAGCTCCGAGCCTCCTCCTCCGCCGCCGCCGCTGCCGGCGTGCTGTGCGGACAGCTTCCGCCCGCCAGCGCCGTCCTTGCGCTTCTCCTCCGCCGGCTTCTTAGAGAAGATGTCCGTCCACCGCTTGGACCCTCCTCCTCCGGCGGCGGCGGGCGGGGCCGGCGAAGTGATGGAGGCCGTAGGAGCGACGGCGGTTGCAAGGGAGGCGTCCCCGGGTTCGGGCTCCGGCTCCGGAGCAGCAGAACCGTGGCTGTTGATATCCTTGAGCCTCGGGAGGAGGACGGGGAGCGGGAGGAGGACTCCGCCAGCGAAGAGCTCGTCAGCGCAGGAGGGGGAGGCGGTGGGGTTGGCGTCGAGCGGCCAGAACTCGAACTCCGGGGAGGAGGACGCGCTGCTCCTCCTCAGCTCGGCCGCGTCCATGGCTGGGATTGTTCCGGCCTCTTGTCTTGCGAGGCGAAGGGAGGTGGACGAAGGGAGTGAAGAGGTGGCGAGCGAGGCCATTAAAGAGGGGGGAGGGGGCACATGTGCAGGCGGGCCCCGCGCACGCTCTTCCATTTCTGCCAAGATAATAAGTAGGGGAGGGGTGGGGTAGGGGTGGCGGTCTCCGGTCGAGTTGAGGGCAATTTGGAAAGGTGTTTTTTTAAAAAATATGTTTTTCTCACAAAATGCTATTTTGTGGCAAAGAGAGAGATTGATCAAGAACAACACATGCTACTCATGCAAAATTAAAGCATCCATTTGAAGTGTATTTCGGTTTGTAACTGAAAAATATGCGTAATATGAATAATAAGTTGTAACTTATAGTGTTAGTTTTTTTTTTAATTATATATTTTTTGATATGAAGTTGTAACTGATCTACCTAACAAGTTGTAATTTACAGTGTTTCAAGTTGTAACTAGGGGATATACGTAGTGCGAATAACAAGTTGTAACTCGCAGTGTTAGCTTCTCGTATTACAATTATATATTTCTAGACGTGAAGTTATAACTGATCTACCTAACAAGTTGTAACTTATAGTGTTTCGGATTGTAACTGGAGGATGTGTATAGTGCCAATAACAAGTTGTAACTCACAGTGTTAGCTTTTCATGTTGCAATTATACATTTCTGGATGTGAAGTTGTAATTAGTCTACCTAACAAGTTGTAACTCACATTATTTTACGCATAGACGCAAAATAGCCTCACCGTATATATATATATATATACACACACATTTATAGTGATAAAAAAAATATTCTATTCATTTATATGATATATTCTAGTAAAGAGCATATACTCTGAAATGTATACCAGTTTTCATATATATATATATATATATATATATATATATATATATATATATATATATATATAGAAGCAATCGCTAAGATTCTATGGGCGGCCCATACCTATGTCTGTTCAAAATGCTCATACGTGGTCGATTACTTCAAAAGTCTAAAAAAAAAAGAAAAACATTGTATGGTTTTAATTATGAATGCAAATAGTCAAGAGTGCAACTATATAATATAATAGTAGACTCATGGTTGATTATTAATTCTTTGGTTTCTCTAATATCACTATAAAAAAACTATTTTTAAGATACTTAGGTAACTTTCTATAGGCAGTTTATTTGAAAAATCGCCTGAATAATTGGCGAGAGTCTCCTGCGGTTACGAGTCGCTTGTGAAAATATATTTTTACAGGCAGTTCATATAAGGAACCGCCTGTGATAATAGATTATTATCACATGTGGTTCATATAAGGAACCACCTGTAAAAATAGTCATTTCACAGGCGGTTTCTTATGTGAACCGTCTCTGAAAATGACCATTTATTAAAAAAATCATAACTTTTGGATATGAAGTCGGATAAGAAAAAAATCTCTATAAAAATTATAGCTCTCGATGAGATCTACAACTTTATACTTGACATTTTTTTTTATTTGAAGTTATTTAGATATCCAGATAATTGTTTAAAATTTCAAATGATTATTTGGGCATCTAAATAACTTCAAATGAAAAACTTTTCAACTACAAAGTTGTAGATCTCGTCGAGGGCTATAATTTTCATATAAACTTTATCCTCATATGACTTCGTATAAAAAAATTATGAATTTTTGAAAATAAACTGTTACTTATTTCTACAGACGGTTCCTTAAACGAACCGACTGCGATAATATGGTCATTTCTACAGGCGGTTCACGTAAAGAATGGATGACAGTTTATCTTCAAAAATTCATAATTTTTTCATACGAAGTCGTATGAGGATAAAGTTTATATGAAAATTGTAGCCCTCGACGAGATCTACAACTTTATAGTTGAAAAGTTTTTTATTTGAAGTCATTTAGATGCCCAAATAATCGTTTGAGGTTTCAGATTGCAGATATCAAAAGAATTACATATGCTCATATGTTCAGTAATCGTTCTCTAGTGTGATGGTGGGGAGGGTTCACGCGACCCGACAGGTTTCGAGTTCGAGTGCCAAAAATCGCGTAGCGCGTGTATTTCACGCGAAAAAATGCGTGGGGTTCCTGGTCGGTCTAATTTTTTTTTTTTTTGCTTTTTTTCGGTTCAGAAAATATCGATTGAGAGACCGATTATCGCAGGCGGTCCATTTAAGGAACCGCCTGTGGAAATTAATTTCCACATGCGGTCCGCTTAAGGAACCGCATGTGGAAACATATTTTTACAGGCGGTTCCTTAAGTGAACCGTCTGTGGTAATAGATTCCACATGCGGTCACTTTTGCGCTGTGGAAATCATTCATTTCTACAGGTCTTCGATCGCAGGCGGGTGCACTAAACGTCTGTGAAAACGAGTTACCACCCACTTTTAAAAATAATTTTTTAGTAGTGTATTCAGAGTGTACAATTTTAGTTGCACTTTAGAATAGGACAGCAACCAATTGTTCGATAATATAATGTTGGTACTGAGGCGGTTCTATTGGCCAAATGTCATATCCTTTTCGGCGTAGTAACATGTATCTTAGATGCATACCCCCATATTAGTTGAAGCCTTGAAGGTCGCCCTCGCCGATCATCAGCCAGTTTTGCCAGATCTCCGCGCAGTTTTGAAAATTGAAATCGCTTGCTTTCGGTACTTCAAAAAATCTGATCATAATCCAATCCAGCCAGTTGCGAAATGTACAGCACCGAAGGCCTGTTTGGAGAGAAGGATTAGTGTAGGATTTAGCTAAACTCTATGTAACTGCTGCATATTTCTTCTTCCGTAGCATCACTTAACGTGAATATTAAAGTAGTAGATTTCATCTAAATAGAAATTATTTTACATATTTATTACTTAACATATATAATTAGTATTAAATAGATCTCACTACTGTTTTGAGAATCATATTGAAGACAAGTCACGACCTGCAAGAAAATACCTACATTAAATTTATTTTCCTTAATTACATCCTAGAGATTTGGATTCGAAGCAACCTTTCAAAACAGGCCACATAAAAGAAGGCAACCTGGGAGAGAGAGAAAATACATATGCATGGTACAGCAGGACAAGAGGCTCCAAAACACGCGTACCTAGCTCCAGCCGCATGCATGCATGATCAACAAAATAGAAACCAATAATGCACCGTATACGTACCAGACTGCGGAGCAAATGCTAGCTACGTACACATGCATGGAAATCGATCAAAGGCATGAGAATCCATTCAAAGTTTATAACGTACGTGCATGCAGTACATTACTGTGGACTCTCAAATCACTACCGGAGACGGCTTCTTTGCCGAGTGTCCCATACTTTGCCGTGTGCTTTTTATCGGGTACTCGGCAAAGAGAAAGAAAGAACTCGGCAAACATCTGGCACTCGGCAAAGAGACTCCTTTCCCGAGTGTCATTTTTTGACACTCGGCAAACCCTACCTATTTGCCGAGTGGCAGAGAGAAAGAACTCGGCAAACACGTGGCACTCGGTAAACCCTAATTTTTTTTTTCACTTTTGACCACCAAATTTTTTCTACAGTCCTCATACAATACCTGGTACTCCATGTTCCAATGTGGCACATTTCTCGGACTTTTTTTATATTTCTTTAATTTATTTCAATTAATTGAATTTTCTTGGATAATTCAAATTATAACTGCTAGTCATTCGAATAATGAAAAAAAATGAATGGAAAAATGACATTCATGTTATTTAGTATAATGTGAGGCCGTATCCAGGAACAGATCACAAATTTCGAACATCTTGTTCACGAAACATGACCACGAACTTGCGGTCGAGTTGTTTTTAAATTGTATAAAAAGCAAACGAAGTCCGAAAATCATGAAACTTGTCAAGATGTCATGATATCATATGTGGAGGCTGTGATAAAAATTTGAGAAGGTTTTGCACAAGTTGTCACGTACGATGCTTGCAAACTGAATAATCTCCGAAGAAACCTGGGTAAACTTCTTCGGTTTGCAACAGATTACAAGCATCGTACATGACAACTTGCGCAAAACCTTCTCAAATTTTTATCACAGCCTCGAACATATGATATCATGACATCTTGACAAGTTTCATGATTTTCGGACTTCGTTTGCTTTTTATACAATTTAAAAACAACTCGACCGCAAGTTCGTGGTCATGTTTCGTGAACAAGATGTTCGAAATTTGTGGTCTGTTCCTGGATACGGCCTCACATTATACTAAATAACATGAATGTCATTTTTCCATTCATTTTTTTCATTATTCGAATGACTAGCAGTTATAATTTGAATTATCCAAGAAAATTCAATTAATTGAAATAAATTAAAGAAATATAGAAAAAGTCCGAGAAATGTGCCACATTGGAACATGGAGTACCAGGTATTGTATGAGGACTGCAGAAAAAGTTTGGAGGTCAAAAGTGAAAAAAAAATTAGGGTTTGCCGAGTGTCAAAAAATGACACTCGGGAAAGGAGGCTCTTTGCCGAGTGCCAGGACGTCTGGCACTCGGCAAAGAATTTCAATTTTTTTTTAAAAAAACCCCTCTTTGCCGAGTGCCAGATCGGGGGCACTCGGCAAAGATTTTTAAATTTTTTTAAAGAAAACCCCTCTTTGCCGAGTGCCAGATCGGAGGCACTCGGCAAAGGGGGGATTTAACCCCCGGCCCACGCACCACACACACGCAAAACCTCCCCGCCGCCGCCCGCGCCCGCGCCAGCCGCCCCCGCCCCCGCGCCCGCGCCGCCCCCGCGCCCGCGACTGCCCGCGCCCGCCCGCGGCCGCGCCCGCCCGCGCCCGCCCGCTGCCGCGCCCGCCCGCGCCCGCGCCGGCCGCCCCCGGGCCAGCGCCAGCGCCGCCGGAGCAGGAGGAGAAAGAGAGGAGGAGGAGGAGAGGAGGAAGAAGGAGGAAGAGAAGGAGGAGGAGGAAGAAGGAGGAAGGAGGAAGAAGAAGGAGGAGGAGGAGGAGGAGGAGAAAGAGAGGAGGAGGAGGAGAGGAGGAAGAAGGAGGAAGAGAAGGAGGAGGAGGAAGAAGGAGGAAGGAGGAAGAAGAAGGAGGAGGAGGAGGAGGCGCCCCGGCCGCCGTTGCCACGTCCCCGACGCCTTGTCCACCGGCGCCCTGACCCCTTCACCACCGCTGCCCTACGACGCCCACTAGGTATGCCATCCGTCGTCGTCGTCGTAGTATTACTAGTAGTTGCGGTATTTGTAGTGGTGGTATTACTTGTGCATGTCGGTCATCGTGCCGTTCATATATATGTGCATGTCGGCCATCGTGCCGTTGGTTTTCTTGCAGGTTTTGGAAACCTCACCGTGCAGGGGAGGTGCTGCCGAAATTTTGTATTGACAGTTTTATGTTTCTTTTTTTGCAGAGAAGAGCCAGTCGGAGCGGCGCCGGAGTACCTCGGCGACCCCGATCGCCTTCCTTGCCGCTGCGGGTCTGCCTGCACCGCGTCGCCTCGCCACTGCACCGACCCGCCACGGCCCCGCTAGCCTGACTCCACCGCCACCCTAGGTATAACCCCTCTTTCCGTATCATGGTCGTAGATCACGTAACCCAGTTAGGCGTCTCCCGTTCGAAAGAGATACGGTTGGAAATATGCAGATATTTCCATATCTAAAACCGTATCTGTTTCGAATTGTCCACGTTTTTTGGACAGCCCGCGGATGCGTAGGTGGGGTTAGTTTCCATGGTCTGCTCCGATCCGAGACAGAGTTTCGGCATCATCTCCCTGTTGTTCTCCGGATACACACTCTCCCTAGCAGGACGTGTATTTGGAGAACAGCGGGGAGGTGCTGCCGAAATTCTGTCTCGAATAGGAGTAGAGCATGGAAACTAACCTCATCTACGGATCCTCGCGTGGGATTAGGACCTATCCTCACCTATTAGATAGTAGGAACGTCGTGTAGATGCAATTGATGTTTATATTACTCGTCGCTATATATGTTAGAGGATGGAGGACCGTGAGTGGATGTACACGGGCCGCGCAAGTCAGGGTCAGGTCACCAATGAATGGATCGACAAGACCGATGCTTTCTTGGAACGGGCATTTGGCGTGGCTGCTAAAGGAGCGAGTAAAATTTGCTGTCCCTGCAGCAAATGTGCAAACAGGAAAAGACAAACGAAGAAGGTCATGGGGGAACATCTTTGGAAGAATGGATTTACGGCAGACTATACCCGGTGGGTCTACCATGGTGAAGCCGATCGTATGAGAGAGGAGGTGGTGAGACCACGCGTCGAGGATTATGATGCTGATGCCGGGGTAGCAAACATGTTAAATGACTATCACGAGGCACAGTTCGCTGAAGGCCGTACGGAGGAGGAGCCAGAGGCAACCGCAAAGGCGTTCTACGACATGTTTGCTGCGGCACAGAAACCCCTTCACGGCCAGACAAAGGTTTCTCAACTGGATGCCATTGGACGCATAATGGCGTTAAAGTCCCAGTATAGCCTGAGTCGAGACGCCTTCGATGGTATGTTGACAGTTATTGGCAGCCTGCTTCCGGAGGGTCACCTTCTGCCAAAGAGCATGCACGAGTCACATAAACTCCTTCGTGCACTTAAGATGCCGTATGAGCAGATACATGCTTGCCCGAAGGGGTGCGTCCTATTTAGGAAAGAATACGTGGAAGCAAAGTACTGTCCAAAGTGTAAATCATCTAGGTTCCTGGAGGTAGGTTCTGGTGATGGCCAGAAGAGGCAGCTTGACATTCCCGTGACAATCCTACGGCACCTTCCGTTCATACCGAGGATCCAACGGCTATACATGACCGAGGAATCCGCGAAACAGATGACATGGCACAAAAATGGCAAACGATACAATCCTGACAGGATGGTACATGCATCCGATGGTGAAGCATGGACCCACTTTGATGGCATTCATCATGAGAAAGCTAAAGAGGCTCGTAATGTACGTGTTGCGCTGGCAACAGATGGGTTCAATCCTTATGGAATGATGGCTGCCCCATACACATGTTGGCCCGTGTTCGTTATCCCCCTCAATCTCCCCCCCGGCATATGCTTTCAACGACAGAACGTATTCTTGTCGTTGATAATTCCTGGACACCCGGGGAATAATATGGGTGTGTTCATGGAGCCTGTGATTGATGAATTGGTCCGTGCTTGGGAGGAAGGGGTATGGACATACGATCGAGCTACAAAGAAAAACTTCAAAATGCATGTTTGGTACCACTACTCCCTGCATGACTTCCTGGCGTATGGGATATTCTGCGCCTGGTGTGTTCACGGGAAGTTCCCATGCCCAGTATGCAAGGAAGGTCTGAGGTTCATTTGGTTGCAGAAGGGTGGCAAGTATTCATCGTTCGACAAACATCGGCAATTCCTCCCTCTTGACCATGCATTCAGACGAGACATCAAGAACTTTACGAAAGGTGTCGTAGTGACAGACCCTGCACCACCGATAATGACTGGTGCCACGGTTCGTGAACAGATAGATGGTCTCGAGGTCAATCCAGAAGGTGGTTTTGTGGGATATGGTGAGCAACATATGTGGACTCATAAGTCGGGCTTGACTCGGCTCCCCTATTTTGATGACCTTCTCCTTCCACACAACATTGATGTAATGCACACTGAAAAGAATGTTGCCGAGGCACTTTGGGCAACAATCATGGACATTCCTGACAAGTCAAAGGACAACGTTAAGGCTAGAGTGGATCTGGCAACGATATGCGATAGACCAAACCAACATATGAAGCCTCCTAGTCGCGGCAAGACATGGAGAAGGCCTAAGGCCGATTTTGTCTTGAGCAAGCCCCAAAGGAGGGAAGTACTAGAATGGATCCAGACGTTAATGTTCCCTGATGGGTATGCAGCTAATCTGAGGAGGGGAGTGAACTTATCTACTATGCGAGTCTTAGGGATGAAGAGTCATGACTACCACATATGGATTGAGCGGCTTCTTCCGGCGATGGTTCGAGGCTATGTCCCTGAGCATGTCTGGCTTGTGCTGGCAGAGTTGAGCTATTTCTTTCGCCAGCTTTGTGCCAAGGAGTTATCTCGGACCGTGATTGCTGACTTGGAAAGAATGGCACCTGTGTTGCTCTGTAAGTTGGAGAAGATCTTTCCACCCGGCTTCTTCAATCCGATGCAGCATTTGATTTTGCACCTCCCGTACGAGGCACGAATGGGGGGGCCCGTGCAGGGCCGTTGGTGCTATCCAATCGAGAGATGTCTAAAGGTTCTTCGAAAGAAATGTAGAAATAAATGCAAAATCGAGGCTTCCATTGCAGAGGCATACATTCTGGAGGAGGTGGCGAACTTCACAACAACATACTATGGTGACAACCTCCCTAGCGTGCATAATCCACCCCCTCGTTACAATGCTGGCGAAAATGAATCGAACCTCAGCCTTTTCCGAGGCCAACTTGGAAGCGCAAGTGCATCGACCCCCAAGACCTTGAATCATGAAGAGTGGCGCCATATCATGCTATACGTGTTGACCAACCTTGACGAAGTGGCACCGTACATGCAGTAAGTTCTCAACGAACTTGTTAAATACGCCATCACTATTCTGCATCCAACCCCCTTGTTTCTCGTTGGTACAGGGAATTTCTTCATGAATTCTGGCGTCAATCAAGGGATCCTACCCCGCAGCAGGTAGATACCCTTCTTAGACAGGGTGCGGGAAATGGAATGCCCGATTTCATTTCTTGGTTCAAACGGAAGGTACCGTCCAATTTAGCTCGTACGTAGTTTGACATTCCAAGTTACTCGTACGTGCGAATAATATAACGATGTATCCTGCTTGAGCTTGCAGGGCCAGAGGGATGCGTCTATGTGTGCCGAGTTGAGACAGGTTGCCGATGGCTTTGCCTATAGGGTCAGGTCATTTTCTGGTTATGACGTGAATGGATATCGCTTTCGCACAACAAGCTACGAGCAGAGTCGGCCCAATCGAAGAACCACAAGTTCCGGAGTTTTTACGCCCGGCGTTGATGAGGTCGAGTATTATGGAAGAATTGAAGAAATATACGAACTCAAGTTTCATGGTTCCAAACCTTTTAATCCCGTCATATTTAAATGCCATTGGTTTGATCCTGAAGTAACGAGGCGGACATATTGTAATCTTGGGCTAGTCAAAATTCGACAGGATTCCGTCTTACCAGGAGACGATGTCTATATTGTGGCCCAACAGGCCACGCAAGTTTATTATCTCCCATATGCGTGTCAAACCATAAGGCATCTTAAGGGTTGGGATATTGTGCACAGGGTATCGCCACACGGTAAAGTGCCTGTCCCAAACGATGAAGATTACAACTTAGACCCAAACACATATGACGGAGAGTTCTTTCAAGAAGAGGGACTAGAAGGGAGGTTTGAGATAGACTTAACCGAAGCGATCGGAATGGAAGTAGACAATGAAACGGTTATTGAAGAGGACGTTGGAGATGAGGTGCAAAATGTGAAGGACTTACAAATGCTTGAGCGATTACATTTAGACAATGACAATGGCAACATTGCTCATTCGGATAGTGTTGATTATTTCGACATGATTGATAGTGATGATGAGACTTATGATCCAGCTAATCCCGATCATGAAGATTATTTCTAATACATGTAATACTATGTTATTTTGTAATTATGTTTTGTTTATTTTGCATCTCTTTCTAAGTACTTCTTGTTTATCTGTGCTTATTGGTTTACTCTTTTTAATTGCAGGTGATTGAACAAAGATGGTGGGCGGTGGGATGAGGAAGCTAACGTCCTTGTACCGAAGGACAATGACCGCTGCACCGGGGGAGAGTAGGAGGAGGAGCAGCCGCAGGAGGGAGTCGTCGCCTGCCGCCCCGTCGCGTGAGGATGAGGAGGAGGAGCAGGTGCCCCAGGAGGACGCCGAGGAGGCGCAGGACGACGCGCAGGAGGACGACGAGGAGGCGCAGGAGGAGGCGCAGGAGGACGCGCAGGAGGTGGCGACAGCAGGGGGTTCCGCTTCCTCTAGTTCGTCGAGCGTCTACTTGCGAGGTCCCGCGAGCCTCCCTCAGCGACCGATACCTCGTGAGAGACGCCCGCTGATTCGACCCGAGGGGGAAAAGTAAGTAACTTTAGATGTTATCACTACTTTATATGATATGTTGAATATCAAAATAGAAATTGGACGATTGTTAATCACTTGGGCAGGAACTGGACGATTGTGGCGAGTGGAGGTGCTCACACACGCCAAGTCAATGGCATCCTCGGTCTTCTGTGCAAGGAGCACTTCCCTGGCCTGGTTGAGTACGCCGGAGTGACGGGGCCGGCCTACTCGTTTGACCACTACGCCGCCGCCCCCGATGCTGCAGATCGGGCCCGCAGGGTATTCAACAACAAGGCGGAGCGGGTGAAGCAAGAGCTGTGGGTAAGTCTTCCTCGCACTACATTGCTCAATACATCGTATTTATTGGACATTCTTGAAATAATGAATGGATACATCGTGTTTGTATGCAGGATTTCTTTAGATGCCAGGACGGACATGAGGCCAGGGCGGATGCGGTGGCTACCAAATGCTGCAAAAAACTCGTCGTGGACCTGCATTACGAGGCGCGCATCCAGGCCGTCGTAACTTACCACGGGACCGTCGTTGGAATGAAGGTCACCAAAAGGGACGCAAGAACCATGACGCTGACCCGGGACCAGTACCTGCAGGTAAATACAGAACATTAATACTGATTCCTTTTGAGATTAAGTAGGCTTAATTTCATCTTCTGATATGTCATGTACTTGATGGCCTGTAGATGATTCCTTATTGGTGCGCCGCGCATCCCTAGTGCTGGGAACAGATGGTGGACAAGTGGTGCTCACGCGAGTGGGAGGAGACGCACAACTTGTGCCGGGAGCGGCGTTTGATGATGCCAGGTGTAGCACACCATCAAGGCAGCCGCAACCTTAGCGAATACGCACAAACATGGGTACGCGAATTCATTTATTTATTCTAACGCTCAATTCTGCATGATTTCTAATCATCTTGCTGTTTTTCTCGCAGTCGGCGTCACATGGTGGCCAGCCTTGCTCCATCTTCAAGGCATTTGCTATGGCCCACAAGGGCAAGGCGACGTCCGACGTCGACTACAACCCGGAGGACGGGCCCGAGGCGTACAGCAATGCGACCGTCCACAACCGCCTTAGTGAGTACACATCGATGGCAAGGGAGGTCCATGGGCCAGAGTACGATCCGAGCACCGAGGACCTTGATGGAGAAGTCGTCATGAGGGTGGGAGGAGGCAAGAAGCATGGGCGATACTGGATTGGCGACGGCGCAATCGACTCGGCCGCTACTCCCAGTCTCTCCCAGATTCGAGCAAGCAGCACGAGCACGAGCCCGGCCATACGACCTCGGAAGGACACTTCACACCACCGGGTGGAGGCACTCGAGGTTATTCCTGGTTTATTCGTCGTTCATTGGTTTTTTCATACCTTTCCTTTGCATTATTGTAACATTAGGGTGAATATATTGTAGGCCCAGCTGGAACAAGAGAGGAGGATACGGGAGCAAATGCAGGCGACGATGGAGAGGGTGGAGGCCGAGCGGGAGGCTGAGCAGCGGAGGATGGTGGAGATTCTTCAGTACATGCAAAGTATTGGCGCCGCTACGGGTGTAGCTCCGCCACCTTCGCTATTCGCTCCACCTCCACCTCCTCACTATTCTACTCCTGTGAGTATAAATGTTTTAGTTTGTATGTTCATGCTTACGGTCAAACCTAGTGGAGTATGAAAGTTTTATTCATGTATGGTATATATTTATCTTGTCTCACACATGCAATCTCTTCTCCTTTGTGCAGAATCAATCGGCGGCATCGAACGATCCTCATGCTTCAGCGAATCCTTCACCAAATCAGTTTCATTGACCATCTTGGTGATGATACTTGTGGTTGTTAATGGTACTTCTATTTGCAATTATGGTTGTAGATGATGGAGCACTTGGATTACTTGTGAACTTATTTGTGATATATTGTGAGACATGTGATGTTTGTGATATATATGTGGTGTTGGTGATATATATGTGCTGTTGATGATATATATGTGATGTTGGTGATGTTTGTTATATATATATCTGTTTGTTTGGATGGGATGTCAAAAACAAATAAAAAAGGCTGTTTTCAGTCACTTTGCCGAGTGCAATGGCCATGACACTCGGCAAAGTGACAACATGCTTTGCCGAGAGCCACGGTCCAGGCACTCGGCAAAGATGGCCTGTTTGCCGAGTGTCCTCCAGGTGGCACTCGGCACAGACGCCACCTTTGCCGAGTGTTTGATTCACTGGCGCTCGGCAAAGCGGAGGCCTTTGCCGAGTGTCAGCTTAGCACTCGGCAAAGCCTTTGCCGAGTGCCCGATAAAGTGCACTCGGCAAAGAGGTCTTTGCCGACAAATTTTTTACCGAGCACCCTTTGCCGAGTGTAGCACTCGGCAAAGCCTTTGCCGAGTGTATATCGTCCTTTGCCGAGTGCCTGAGGCACTCGGCAAAGAAACTGTCTCCGGTAGTGAATCTATACGACAATGCCTCTGAGCATCACTGTAGATACGAAGGTAGCTGCTTGTCGATCGGTAGCAGTAGTATGAATTAAGTCCATGCATGCACTATAGCATGATTGGGTACGGTGCAACTGCAAAACTCTATACATGGACGGCCGTCCCATGCATGCCTGCCTGCTCAAAATCGTCCCACGTGGCTAGAGAATAGCCTAGAAGATGTGGCCGGCCGGCCGGTTGCAAGCATGCACGTAACTTCCGACTGAGAAGTCTTCCGGTCAGCCTCGCCAATCAACAAGTTTTGCCAAATGTACGTATATAGTTGTGCAAAAAATAAAGAGTTATTTTCGTTTCTTCGCGCAAACTCAAAGGGGAAACCTTGAAAATGAAGGCAAAGACCGGGAGAAAAAAAAAACCTCTTGAATTTTGAGAGATTTTCCACTTCAGTGGTACCACAAGATCGATCGAATTCTCGTGGCATTGGACCAAAGAAGTTTTATTCATAAGCTCCCAATTGTCTCAATTGTCTCACGCGAGGACATTCCCAAAAACAAATAAAGGAGAAGCGAATGAAGAAACCATATACGGTCGAGTCGGAAAGATACATCCCAACCACTAGAATTTTGTTCACGTATACGTAGCATCGAAAGAGCTAGATCGACTCCATATATGTGCACAAGCATGAGACGCCAAAACACACATAGCTCCAGCTGCATCCAGGCATGCATAGGGGAAAGAAAGAAAGAAAGTTATTTTTTTTATAAGAAAAGAAAGAAAGTTGATGCGTCGCTCAATCGACGGCTCACTGCCATCACCCATCAACCATTCACACGCTAGAGCCATGCACAGGCATCCATCCATCCATCCATCCATCCGCTGCCTTTCTTGCATAGAGAGAGGGCCATGACAGAGAGGGTCATGAGAGAGAGAGAGAGAGAGCCATGGCATGACATGGCATGTGGTGGAGAGGGTAGCTCGCCGTCCGTCCAGCACGGCATAATGCGGGCGGCCGTACGTGCCGTTTGTTGCCGTCGCACTGCCGATAATTGCACCACGCATGTACGTACGTACGTATGCATCATGCACGCCGACGGCGGCCGGCCAGGCCGATTTGTCTGTTTGCAACCCAGATTGGCGATCGGGACCTCTCGTACGTTTTGGTACGTACAGTGCGAGCTGAGGAAGATTCATGATATATATGGGATCGCAATGGAAAAATTTAAAAATAGATAATATACACTATCATATTTATCAAAATAGATTATATGTCATCGTATTTATAATTCTACACATGTATTCGGCACCTTATTTAATAAAAAATATTTTTGGTACATGAGGTGTCGAAAATCAAATATATTCGGCACATGAGGTGCTGAATATGGCAATCTCGTATGCCGAAAATGGCCTGGATTCCGTGCAGTCGCATCGCATCGCCTCGTTGTCGCGTCACATCACGTCGGTCGGTGCTTTCGGCGCGGTCGGTTTGAGTGGTGCTAGATTTTGTGCTAATTATGTTGTGTGTTGCCCGCTATAAAGTGAGGAGTGAGGAGAAGTAGCAGAGGCAAGTAGCAGAGCTCATGCGAGAAGTAGAGGCAAGGAGCAATAGAGGCGAGCAGCGGAGCTCAAGCGAGGAGCTCAAGAGAGGAGAAGCAACAGCATGGGGAAGGGAGGAGTAGCAACGCGAGATCAGTTATAGTAAGTACTTAGATTATATAGGTAATTAGTATTTAGATCAGTAATAGAAATTAGAGTAAGTAGATTATTTAATTCATTCGATTATATTTGATAAATTATATCAAGTTCATAAATTAGAGTACATAGATTATGTATGTCATGTGTGTATGTGAGAATTAAGTAAGTAGAGTAAGCAGATTGTTTAATCTGTTCAATTACATTTAATAAATTATATTAAATTGATAAATTAGAGTACTTATATTATATATGTAATTGATACTTAGAGTAAGTAGTTGTGTATCGTACATACATATAAGTCATAATATTTCATGTATATTTGTTTAGCAGATACGCTATGACTATCTATATTTATTATGGAGAATGTCTCGTTATTTTGCACAGGTGGCTCATATCAATTCAGAATTACCAGCACATAGAGAGTACGATTGAGCTAACTATTGATCTAGATGGCCTAAAATCACATGTTAATAGTCTCCATCATCTACGACAACAACGACATCAAGAAGATGACTCTAAGTCAAGTGCTCTATAAGATCACCGTCCATGATATTACAGTGAACATAGGGTTGGAAGCCTCTTACTCATCCAACACCAAAAATCTTGCTCTCACAAGCAAGCAAGCACTATGCACACATATGAAGGCAAAGATGAGGAAGCAAAAGCAAGAGTCGGGCTCAAGGGAAGATGATGGAAATGAAGATGAAGATGAAGAGAGCAATGAAGATGATGAGCAAATCACATCAAGTGATGAAGAAATAGATCCCAAAGTCATCAAGCTCATCTCTCAAGTGGAGAAGAGCGTCAAGAAGATCAATGCCTAGATTGATCAACGAATCTTAATAAAAGACTTGGTCAAAACAATTGATCATATCAAGAAGGAAAAGATCAAGAGCAAGAGGGAGACAAGGGGAAGAGCCAAAGCATTTGTAAGCATTGGAATATGGGTAAGTGAAGATAAAGATTGAAGCTCAGGTGATGAGAGCTTTGCCACCCATTCCTCTAAGAGAAACTCTTTCTCAAGATCATCATCATGCAAACCATCATCACACAAGTGTCTTTTGGCCAAAGGTATGAAAAACAATGTAAGTGATTATGAATCCGATAAGGATTTTCTCTACTATGATGAGCTCCTTCATTTGATCAATGAGCAACAATGGACCATTAAGAAATAATCAAAAGAGTTTTAAAAATTCAATGCACTTAATAACATTAATACTATATTTGTTTCTAATTATGAATAATTATTGAGCAAATTCAATTTACTAAACAAGGAGTATGATGAGCTTAAGGCAAAATTATCTCAATATAAGGTCCCTTTGGAACAATCTAGCTCTCTATTTAATTTCAATCCTAAGGTAGATACTTGCACTTCTTATGATGATTTAATTAGTTTATCTAGCTCACTCCTTTGCAATAAGATATGTGTTGTGAATGTTCTTATAGAACTATCTAATGAACTCATTACACAAGAAAACGATGAGCTCAAGTAAAAAGTTGAAAATCTCAAGAAGAACTTAATAAGATTAAAGGCCAAGAACTATATCCAACCTTCTCAAGATAACTGTATAACTATAGTGAAGTAACTTGCGGAGGAGTCCATCATGACATGCTTCAAAACACCAGTCCTTCCAATACAAGCAAGTCAAGAAGAAGACCAAAGAGAAGAAGAAATCAATGAAACTCTCCAACAAGACCTCCAATATCTATACCAAGCCCAACTATAAAATCAAGACCAAGAGCAACCACTACAAGCTCAAGAAGAAGAACAATAGTAAGGTGGTTGCACATATGATTAGGAAAAAGAATTAAGGGTGGAACCAACTCATTTAGGTGCCCAAAGAAGTCATCACAAACATGAAGGAGCCCCAATCAATTTAGGTTTCAAAGAAGACTTAAAGCCCGAGGCAGCTTTAAGATTTGGAGACTTGGCGCATAAAATGAAGTGAATGTTTAATCGAAGAAGCTAAGTACATAAGATTGGATGTTTTGATGAAGATCATGATTATCATATACCCAAATCTACATCCAAAGACAATGAGGTAACGATAGCTAGACTTTTGTTTGTGTTCTTCAACCATTGCCTTGTCTAGGATTGTATGTGCATATTTCAATTTATTATAATGCCTAATTCTCATATGATAGGTTGCTTATACTTGTCTCTAATCTATGAGAAACTTACATGATTTGTTAGTTATATATTCTTTTCATGGCATTAGTTTCACAATTGGTATCTTTTATGTGCCATGAACCAATCTATAGGATACTCTTCCCATTGTTATTAATAACAAGTGCATATATCTTACAAGTATTCAAAACTTGTATGCACACATTTAGAGGGAGTATACCCTATGAATTATTATTTTGAGACTAACATATATTGCTAGATGTATATTTTGTAGTCTCATAGAGAAATCAATACATCACTGAAAGTATGTAATGCTTTAATTGGTATCATTGTCAATTCATTTCTACATTTAACCTACCTCTATAGATGATATGACTTAAACTTACTACCTCTACTTATTATCTAGATGTACATATATTTCTACATTTCTATAAGTGATATTCACAAGTAGGTATCATTATATGTATGTATACATAAAGGGGGCATTTAGGTTATATCATATGATTTTATGAATTATGATCCTTCTGTATCTTTTTCAATTGATATCAATAATTCCTATCCTTATAATTGGTATATCTTTTCAATTGGTATTATTTCATTGGATCATGATTTATAAAGCTCTCTTCGATGTACTCTAACACTTATCCTCAAGTTCAACATATGTTTGTAGCCCTTTTTGAGATTGTTGATAAATAGGGAGAAGTTTAATGACCAAAGCAAGAAGCAAGATACAAGATGTCTAGAAATGCCAAAATTGACAAAGGGGGAGAAGAAGATACAAGAAGCAACATGAGACACCTAGGTTGACAAAGAGGGAGAAGCTCTTACATGGGTCGATTAAGGGAGATAGTGGCAATGGAGAAAAGGGAGCCACAATAAAGGGGGACTAAATGGTATGAACATGCATCCAAGTAATGTGGTAAGGCTTTGTGCTCTTTACGATTAGTATCATTTATTATTTACAACTTGCTTTGGTTGTGTTGTCATAAATCACCAAAAAGGGGGGAGATTGTAGCGAAAATGATCTTATTAGGCTATGATTGTGATTTTGGTGATTAATGACAATATAATCATTAGGACTAACATATTTGCCAAGAATATATATTAGTAGGCCTCATGGATGCAATACATCAAGAGGACACCTTAGCCGGGATAAAGTTTGATTGAATTAAAGAAGTCCTAGAAGAATTGATCTCACTGGAAGATCCGTTGCAGAGGAGTTTGCACTCACCAGAGCATTGTGCACACAGGCTGATAGACTCACCGGATAGTTTGGTGCTTTGTATGTTGAACTCACCGGAGTATTTCTGATAAAGGAGGGGAAGGCTGAGGACCTAACCGGATAGTCCGGTGATCTGCACTGGGTTACACCAGAGCATTTCTTGCAGAGAAGAATGCAAGTGTAGAAGACTGAAGATCAACCCACCGAAATGTCTGATGCTTGGTTTGTGCATACCAGAGTATAGCACCGGAGCATTTCTTGCAGAGGCCACTACAACTGTTGAAGAATGAAGATCAACTCAACAGATAGTCTGATGATCATAGAGATAGTTGCACCGGAGCATTTCTAGAAAAAAGAAGAAAAGGTTTAACTCACCGGTTGGTCCGGTGTGAATTGAATGAACACCGGAAGAATGCACAACAGCATTTTACACAGAAAGACTGCAAAGACTCAGATGGCTCAAGATAACTCGCCGAAAGGTACGGTGATAGATTTGAAGGCACACTAGAGTGTTCGATGTTCACATAGGCTGTGAGTGGTGTTCCAACGGCTAATTTCTGAGTTTGTACTCACCAGATGATTTGGTGTTAATACTACTGTTCTTACCAGATTATCCGGTGTTAACAGTTTTTCTGAGCCATTGGAAAAACGGCTAGTTGACGGGTTTGAGCCTATAAATACCCCTCCACTTAGTCATTTGAAGGTGTGGCATGCTGCTAGAGTCTAAAGAAAGCTCATACACACTTGAGAAGACATCCAAGCTACTAAAGTGCTTAAAGTGATTATCCAAAGCAATTAAGCACAAGATTAGAGAGTGTTTAGTGCTAATAGGCATATAGTGAGTTGTAGCTAGGTACTATAGCTTGAAGAAGGGAACAAGGAGTGATCCTATCTTGTACCTAGTGGTAAATTGGTACCTTGAAGTCTTGGTGACTCGTCGGTATCTTGGGCCTTGGTGGCTCAAGCTTGTTGATCCTCCGACTTAGTGTGGAGCGACGGTAAGACACATGTACGGAGACACGGAGACCCTTGCCTTGGTGGCTCAAGCTCTGAAGTGAACGCGACGGCAAGTGGCCGGAAGAGAGGCTAGTGGTGAGACCTTGCCTTAGTGGCTCATCGTGCTTGAGACCTTGTCTTCGTGACTTGGTAGCTCAAGAGCCGTTACCAAAAGAGACTTGGAGACCGGGAGCATATCCTTTGTGAAGCTCCAACGTGGACTAGGGGTAGCATTCATAGCATCGATACCACGGGATAAAAATCCCTTGTGCCGAGTTTATCTCTCTACCTTATTTACGTTTCCGCATTTATATACTTGCAATTTACCTTGCTAGAGTAGGTTATAATCCTCTTGAGCGGTAGAGTAGATACACTAGATAAACCTACAGCACATTTAGATAAAAATTGATATAGGTTTATCTTGTAAAGTTTTTGGAGCCAATTTATTTTAGGAATCTAAGTGTCCTACTTCATCCCCTCCCCTCTTAAGACGTCACTGTTCCTCACACTAGGGACTCAGTGGGCTATGGAGGATGAGCCGATCATGCTAGAGGATGATCATACAACACCACGGACCGATATCTCATTAGGTTTTTCTGGTCCTTTGGATAGTGCATTGAAGTTTTCAGACATTGCAAGCCGGTTGTATGCGTGGATTCCACATTTCTTAGCTGTAAGTACCATGGTAACCTTATGAAAGCGATGGCGATGGATGCAAACAATCATAACATTTCTCTCACATTTGCAATGGTTGAGAGTGAGAACAATGATAGCTTGGTGAGGACACGTATCAGTTTGCATCATCTCTATTATGTCTTATTCACTATATTGTTGATGTAATTACTTTTAATTTAGTTAATGTTTATCAAATAACTATGACACATAACTTTGTTTATTACTTATTTACAAAGCATTGCTATATATTAATTATGATATTTAATAATTGTTTAATGATTCTTAAATAATGAGGGATTCGTGCTTGGTGCAGAGCCAGAACGTTGTAGTCAAGGAGCAATACATCTATGGCGGGATCTTCTAATACAAGCTTTTCATGGACTGGCACATTAACATTCTTTTTCTAGCTTACGTTTACACTTTCCACCACCATCTTGAGATAATCTAGGTAATCAATAGCTATGAACTATGCATCACTATTACAGAACTAGTCATAGGTATCGTCTCATCAGTACCTGTCGGAGGATTAACTCCTGTCGCAGGGATCCCGAGAGACCCCTTTTTAGAGATTCGGCCGGGGGGATGATCCTGAATGAGTTCGTCGGAGAAATAAATGGAAGTGGAAGTAAATGCAACAGCCGGTGGTGGGGGATTGAAAGTGCATCTAGGCCCCCTAAGTGGGTTTTGGCTTATTGATGACAAAACGATTAAAGAACTAACATGCTTTTCGAGTATTGAACATGTTTAAGCATTAGTTGTGAAGGTAAATGACGTTTGATGCCCGCCGAAACAAATGAAGAATCAACGAAGGCTACTAGATAGGGTTTACATTTATTTTATTTTTGAAATTGAGTCTAGGATAGACATATTTTTAGATGGATGGATTTGATTGCTTGATTAGTGTCTCAATGCTCAAGAGATCCTTTAGAACCACCCAGTTGAGAGACATATTCACTCACGGACACGAAACTCTTTCTGAAAATCTTCAGAGTCCGGAGTCTCCGGTGTTCACCGGATACTCCGGTACTCAGTGTTCGACCGGAGTCTCCGAGATAGCCTCCGGCAGAGAGTCTCGGTTACGGTTTATTCTTTTTAAGAAAAAAAGACCGGATACTCCGGTAAAATGTTTAGTGTGCAGCCGGAGTCTCCGAGGTAGACTCCGGCAGAGACTTTCGGTTAGCATTTAATCTTTTTGATAAAAGAAAAAAAAGACCGGAGTCTCCGGTGTTCACCGGATACTCTGGTACCTGGAGATGCCGGAGGGTCCGGCTAGTCTCCGGACTTAGTTATTTTGGAAAATCTGTTAGGACCGGAGACTCCGATGTTCACCGGAGACTCCGGTAATTAAACAGAACTGTAACGGCTAGTTCTGACACGTTCGTGACCGTTCTGACGCCGTTTTTGGAATTAGGACCGGAGACTCCGGTGTACACCGGATACTCCGGTAAGCTCTGATAAAAACAGTAACGGCTAGTCTGTGAGAGAGTGCTATAAATGCCCCCTCTCTCCATAGCATTTAGAGCTTGCTGTGGCTGGTATTCTTGAGACCTCTTGAGCACTTTAAGAGCATTCAAAGCCCCTCCGATCATCTCTAGAGCAAAGTTTGCACAAATTTGAGAGTGTGTGTTTGGAGAGGGTTCAAGCCACTTGAGCATTGAGTTCTTCATCGAGCATCTACTGCGATCATCTCTCTTGAAGCTTTGGGCTTCTAGAAGGAAAGGAGTCGCCCGAAGAGCACCCAAAACTTGTGGTGTGCCTCGGGAAGTTTGTAAGCATCTTCATATTGAGTAAGAATTTCTAGCTTGATCTTGGTGGTCGCTAGAAGAGGATAGGGTTGGAGAAGACCCGGCTCTTTGTGAGCTCCTCAACGGAGACGTAGGCACTTCTTTATGAGGTATCAGAGCCTATTCACCCCCCCTCTAGGCACTTTCAATTGGTATCAGAGCCTAACCTCCTACAAAGCTTCACCGCTTGGAGGGAATCATTATGTCGACATCCAGAAGTCCGAGGGGTTTCAAAGATGATCCATCAAGGAGTGATGATGGTAATGGTAAAGGAAAGGGAAGTGAGATTCCTTTCAATTATGATCGTTTGAATTCTTCAAGCAATTATATTTCTGTGTCATCCGGGCGTGCACCATTCTTCGATGGTACACATTATGCCGCTTGGAGGCACAAAATGAAAATGTATTTAATCTCTCTTCATCCAAGTATTTGGAAGATTGTTTGCACAGGTTTTGAGCTGCCGGAGGAAGACTAAGAGCCCACCTCAAGTGAAGAACAAAATATGCATCGCAATGCTCAAGCTACAAGTGTGTTGCTTAGTGCCTTGAGTCCGGAGGAATTCAATAAAGTGGATGGACTTGAGGAAGCTAAGCAAATTTAGGACACACTTCAAGTTGCTCATGAAGGGACTACAAGTGTGAGAGAATCCAAAATAGAGTTGCTTGAGGGAAAGCTAGGAAGATTTGTGATGGAGGATCATGAAACTCCTCAAGCAATGTATAATCGGATGATGGTGCTTGTGAACAAGCTAAGAGGGCTCGAAAGCGAGGACATTGATGATCACAATGTGGTGAAGAGATTACTTAGAGCATTTGCTCCTAGAAATCCTACTTTGGTGACGCTCCTCCGAGAGAAAAGGGATTACAAGAGGCTCACACCAAGCGATGTGCTTGGAAGGATTCTTGCTCATGAGCTCATGGAAGAAGAAGCAAATGAAGTGAAGATTCATGCTAAACAAAGCTCAACCTCAAGGTATAAAGAAATTGCACTCAAGGCAAGCAAAAGCAAGCAAGTCCAAGAATCAAGCACAAATGAAGATGAAAGCTCCGAAGATGAAGAAATGGCTTTCTTTGTGAAAAGGTTCAAGAAATTCATGAGAAAAGGAGGCTATTCAAAGTACAACCGAGACATGCCTAAGAAGAGAACATCAAGAAGGGCATGCTATGAATGTGGCGAAATTGGTCACTTTATAGCCGATTGTCCAAACAAGAAGAAAGGAAATGACAAAGAAGACAACAAAGTCAAGCCATACAAGAAGGACAAGAACAAGATGTACAAGAAGAAATATTCGGGTCAAGCACACATTGGAGAAGAGTGGGATTCCAACTCCGACTCGGACTCCGATGATGAAGGAGTCGCCACCATTGCTATTCATGAGCCTACACCAAGAAAATCACTCTTAATGAGTGATGATGATGATGGTGACTCCCCAAAATGCTTCATGGCTAAAAGCCGCAAGGTAAAATCTCAATCCAAGCTCCTAGATAGTGATAGTGAGTATGATAGTGATTGTGATAATTTGTTCAAAGGTTTGAATAAAAATGTCATGGCTAAAATAAAGGAGCTAATGGATACAATAGATAGTCATGAAGAGACCCTTGAGAGACAAGAAGACTTGCTCATCCTTGAAAAGGAGAGAAACCTTGAACTCGAGGAGCTCTTTGCTAAAGAGAAGGAAAAAGTTGAGAAATTGTCTAAAGATTATGATTTAGCCAATTCCTCAATTGCTGATCTTAAGAGTAACAATTTCTTGCTTCAAGAGAAATTATCCTGTTTAGATGAAAATTATAGAACTCTTGAAACACAAATTGATATTCTTAAGAGAGGCTCATCCAACCCTAGTGAAGCAAATTTACTATCTAGTGCATCTACTAGCAATGGATGATCTCGTTGTTCTAACCTTGATATTAATACTTGTACAACTAATATTGAATCCTTGCAAGCATTACAAAAGGAAAATGAGAGGCTAAATGCTTTGGTCAAATATGGGTGCATCAAAACTTATAAGTCAAAGGATGCACTTTACAAGACTATCCAAGCCAAAGACAATAAGCAAAAGATAGGTCTTGGATTTGACCAATACACGAGCAAGCCAAATGATCGTGTGCTATTGAATGGAGTGAAATGCCTCAAGTTTGTCAAAGGAGGCAAACAAGTTAATCACATGACTCAAACACGGCAACCGAAGGCTCATGCTCCCCAATGTTCTTTTTATGCCTCATACTTGCTAAAGAGAGACCACCGTGGTAAAGTGGTTGCTCTTTATGTTGGTCCCCGCACAAGAGATAGAATTGTAAAAAGGAATGTGTGGGTGCCAAAAGTGCTTGTGACTAACGCTAAAGGACCCAAACAAATTTGGGTACCTAAAATAAAGGCATAACTTTGTTTTGTAGGCATACTCCTCTGGTGGATCAAGTTGGGTCATTGATAGCGGATGTACAAATCACATGACCAGAGAAAAGAGTATGTTCTCTTCCTTTGAAGAAAATGGAGGACCTCATGAAAACATCATCTTTGGCGATAATGGAAAAGGAGAGGTAATGGGCCTAGGTAAAATCGCCATCTCAAATGATACTTCTATTTCAAATGTCTTGTTAGTAAAATCACTTAATTACAATTTATTATCCGTATCTCAATTATGTGAAATATGTTATAATTGTCTTTTTACAAATGAGGGTGTGGTTGTCTCTAGAAGGGAGGACGCCTCAATAGTCTTCACCGGCAAGTTGAAGGGTAAACTCTATCTTGTTGATTTTTCAACGGATGGAGTGAAGCCTAAAACTTGCTTGATGGCTAAGTCTAGCATGGGTTGGCTTTGGCATCGCCGACTTGCTCATGTTGGCATGAGGAATTTGTCCAAACTTCAAAAGGGCGAACACATCCTAAGACTAACAAATGTGACTTTTGAGAAAAATAGAATTTGTAGTGCTTGCCAAGTGGGAAAGCAAGTTGGTGCATCTCATCCCTTGAAAAATGTGATGACCACTACAAGACCATTGGAACTCCTTCACATGGACTTATTTGGGCCAATCACTTACATAAGTATCGGAGGTAACATATATGGTTTAGTTATTGTTGATGATTTTTCACGTTTCACTTGGGTATTCTTCTTGCATGATAAAAGCAAAACTCAAGCCATTTTCAAGAAGTTTGTGAGAAGAGCACAAAATGAGTTCGAAGTGAAGATCAAGAGAGTTAGAAGCGACAATGGAAGCGAGTTCAAGAACATACAAGTTGAAGAGTTTCTTGATGAAGAAGGAATCAAGTATGAGTTCTCGGCTCCCTACTCCCCTCAACAAAATGGAGTGGTCGAGAGAAAGAATATGACTCTAATTGAGTCCGCAAGAACAATGCTTGATGAATACAAGGTATCGGATCAATTTTGGGCGGAAGCAATCAACACCGCATGCCATGCCATCAACCGGTTGTATTTACACAAGTTGTTAAACAAGACTTCATATGAGCTTCTAACCGGTAACAAGCCCAACGTTTCCTACTTTAAGGTCTTTGGTAGCAAATGCTTCATTTTAAACAAGAAAGCTAGAAGTTCAAAATTTGCTCCAAAGGTAGATGAAGGGTTTATGCTTGGTTATGGATCAAATGACTACGCCTACCGCATTTTCAACAAAACCACCGGGTGTGTTGAAATTGCGAGAGATGTAACATTTGATGAATCTAATGGTTCCCAAGTGGAGCAAGTGGATACTAATATTTTAGGTGACGAAGAAATACCAAGCGAAGCAATCAAGAAGATGGCAATTGGCGAAATCAAGCCCTTAGAACAACAAAAGACTCAAGAAGCTCAAATCGATCAAGATCAACCATCTTCATCAATGCAAGTTGAACCATCAACATCAACCCAAGATCAAGACGACAAGAGACCACAAGATCAACATTAAGACCGTGAAGATCCAAACAATTTTTTGAATGATGAAGTGGAAGACATCCAACATCAATCACAAGTGCCACATCCACGTGTTCATCAAAGTATCCAAAGAGATCACCCCGTGGACAACATCCTTGGTGATATACAAAAGGGGGTAACTACTCGTTCAAGAATTGCAAATTTTTGTGAATTTTACTCTTTTGTTTCCTCTTTGGAACCCTTGAAGGTAGAAGAAGCGCTTGATGATCCGGATTGGATAATGGCCATGCAAGAAGAATTGAACAACTTCAAAAGAAATGAAGTTTGGTCTTTGGTGGAAAGGCCAAAACAAAATGTGATTGGGACAAAATGGGTCTTCCGCAACAAACAAGATGAAAATAGGATAGTAACAAGGAACAAAGCTCGCTTGGTTGCTCAAGGGTTTACTCAAATCGAAGGTTTGGATTTTGGTGAGACATACGCTCCCGTAGCTAGGCTAGAGTCAATTCGTATTTTATTAGCCTATGCTACTCACCATGATTTCAAGTTATATCAAATGGATGTGAAGAGCGCATTTCTAAATGGACCAATCTCCGAATTGGTGTATGTGGAGCAACCGCCTGGCTTTGAAGATCCCAAACATCCCGAGCATGTTTTTAAACTCCATAAGGCGCTCTATGGGCTAAAGCAAGCTCCTAGAGCATGGTATGAATGCCTTAGGAATTTTCTTGTCAAAAAGGGCTTTGAAATAGGCAAAGCCGACTCTACTCTCTTTACTAAGAATGTTGATAATGATTTATTTGTTTGCCAAATATATGCCGATGATATTATATTTGGTTCTACTAATCAACAATTTTGTGAAGACTTTAGTAGGATTATGACAAGGAGGTTTGAGATGTCCATGATGGGAGAATTGGAGTTCTTTCTCGGATTTCAAATCAAGCAACTCAAAGAAGGAACCTTCATTTGCCAAACCAAGTACATCAAAGATATGCTCAAGAAGTTTGACATGGAGAATGCCAAACCAATCAAGACGCCCATGCAAGCTAATGGACATCTTGATCTCAATGGAGAAGGCAAAAGCGTGGATCAAAAGGTATATCGTTCCATGATAGGATCTTTGCTTTATTTATGTGCATCTAGACCCGATATCATGCTTAGTGTGTGCATGTGTGCAAGATTTCAAGCCGCTCCCAAAGAATGCCATTTAATGGCCGTTAAGAGGATTCTTCGATATTTAGTTCATACTCCATACCTTGGCTTATGGTATCCAAAAGGGTCATCCTTCGACCTTATCGGCTATTCGGACTCCGATTATGCCGGTTGCAAAGTGGATAGAAAAAGCACTTCGGGAACTTGCCAATTCTTGAGTAGGTCCTTAGTGTCATGGTCATCCAAGAAACAAAACTCCGTAGCTCTATCCACCGCCGAAGCCGAATATGTTGCCGCGGGAGCTTGTTGTGCTCAACTCCTATGGATGAAGCAAACTCTAAGAGACTATGGCCACAAAACTTCCAAAATTCCACTTTTGTGTGATAATGAGAGTGCCATCAAAATAGCCAACAATCCCGTACAACACTCAAGAACCAAGCACATAGACATTAGACATCATTTCTTGAGAGATCATGCAACAAAAGGGGATATTAATATTCGCCATGTGAGAACCGAAAAATAATTAGCCGATATCCTCACCAAACCACTAGACGAACAAAGGTTTTACGAGTTGAGAAGTGAATTAAATATCCTAGATTCTCGGAACGTAGCTTGAACTGTTGCATACATTTGCTTGTTATAGATTTATAGCTTTCTTAGTTAAGAGTTTGCGAAAACTGCATTTTGAGTGTTTTTCTCAAAATTATTTGGCTTTTTGATCTCTCGATCATAATTTGCAATTTGTGATCATAGTTATGTAATGATGCTTGTTGGCTGATCACATTTAGCAAATTAATCCTCTTGTCCAACATCTTTCTCCCCAGAAAATCCCATCCCCAATTTTTCAGCTCTAAATCTTCCTGTGACAGTTCCAGGTCCCGGAATGTCCGGTGTTCACCGGAGTATCCGGACCTGACACTGTTCACAGCCTCAGCTGATTCCTGTCCTGTTTCTAGTTACCGGAAAGTCCGGTCTTCACCGGAGTCTCCGGTAAAAGTGTCAGGACCGGAGTCTCCAGTCTACACCGGAGTCTCCGGTATTTTCA
This sequence comes from Phragmites australis, assembly GCF_958298935.1. Classification (NCBI taxonomy): domain Eukaryota; kingdom Viridiplantae; phylum Streptophyta; class Magnoliopsida; order Poales; family Poaceae; genus Phragmites; species Phragmites australis. Next base: position 20,729,821 of record NC_084932.1, on the reverse strand, counting down.
GAATCCTATATATTTCCCCAGCCCGAACATTTATCTTTTCTCATCTATTCACTTGTCCTCTCTCCAAATATCTTCCTCTCCGGCGATTTTTGAGAAGAACCCACGGATCTTCAAGTCTTGCTACTTTTCTCACTTGGATTGAAGGCCGGAACCTCTGGAGATCCCTATTCTTCAAAATCCCCGGAGGATTTGAGCTCAAAGGTACCGTTTTCAACAATCTTCCCGATCTCTCAATGCCCTTGCCTAGAGTTGTTTTCCCTTGGTAGAATAGTTCCTAGTACCTTCTAGAACACTTTCCCAATCTTGTTTCATCTTTAGTCGGCCAAATCTTCCAAACCCTAGGTTTTTTGGAAATCTGTCGGGGCCGACCGGAGTATCCGGTGTACACCGGATACTCCGGTATCAGCCTGAAATTTCAGCGTATTCTGTCCAAACTTTTGTTCCTCATATCCTTTGTTCATTCCATATCTCCTAGGTGTTCTTGCAATGGCCGGAGACCGTTTTGAGAAGGGTCACACTTTCGAAAGGAAAAAGAAATAAAGAAGTGACCCTCGTGCTCAAGAAACAAGAGCTCTTGCCCGATCGGAAGATAGTGAAAGCGGTCATGCTAGTGGTGAAAGAGTCCGCAAAGTAGCCGCAGGTGGTGGTATCCACATTGAGGAAGGCAGAGATGCTGAAAATTATGAAAGGGATATTGTGACCATTTGCCGAACCAAAACTCAAGCTATGCGAGGCCGAGATTATGGAAGGGGAAAGGGACCAGCTAAAGTGACAGCGGGAAGAGGTCAAGGAAGCATGCCCTCTAGGGAAGAAAGAGGCAAAGGTGTTGCTCAAGATCACTCGTCTGAGTCCGAGAATGATGAAGAAGAACAAGCCGATGAAGTCATTGGACCCTTGAAACTTCATAGACCTCGGAGAACTGCTTGTGTCATTGATACTCCAAAGCAGACAGTGAACTACATGAAGCATGTTTCCAGGGTTGTTAGTGAAAGGTTGAACAACCCGTATGAGTATGAGAAGAATATTGCAGATTATCGCTTCTGGAATGATTTTCAGGCAGACTTCTATGAGACAGTAATCTTGGCCAAGAAAAAGCCTATTAATCCCATGCAATGGATTGATTGGGATTATATGGCCAGGAAAAATGACCCTATGTTCACTGAAGTGATTGCAGCTTGTGAGAGCAAGAAGGTAAAAAATATTATGGCTTTCAGGTATGATTGGTGCGAGGAAGTTATCGCACAATTCTATGCTACAGTGTGGTTTGAGGGATGTGAAAATCCCATTATGCACTGGATGACAGAGGGAGTCAAATACAGGATTAACTTCAGAGGCTTTGCTCACTATTTTCATCTTGATGCCAGAGATACTTCCAAAGATCAAATTCACAATGAGAATCAGCTGACATTAGAAGAAATTGGGTTCATGTATTTGAATCATGGACGAGTTGAGTTCAGAAAGCTCACGGGAATGAGGCCTTTCTATCGTTGTTTGAACTCCCTATTCCGACTCACCTTGGCGCCCAAGAGCGGAGATGCAACAACAGTTCAGAGTATATCCAGAAATCTCCTTGCAGCCATGTCTAATGATCATGCTCCTTTCAGCGTGGCTCATTTTCTTTGGGAAGAAATTGTCTTTACATCCAAGTCGCCAATAAAAAGTTGTGGATATGCTCCTTATCTCATGTTTATCATTGAAAAGGTATCCAAGAAGACTTTTGTGAAGGAGATTAAGCATGAACCCTACAGAATGAGGCCTCTGAACATTCGAGCTCCCTCCACATCTCCATCACCTCCTCGTGCTCCTCCTAGCTCGAGACAGTTTGCCTCGAGACGTGCTCCTCCTCGAGGGTCATCATTCATCAAGAGCGCTCTCAAAGCAATTTTCAAGATTTGCACCCATAATGCCACTCAAATCAAGGATCAAGGTGCTCGCTTAAGGAAAATGGAGAATCGTCAAAAACAAATGTACTCATCCATGAACCTCCAGCCACCTTGCTCTCCTATTGAGTCAGATGAAGCGGAGAGTGCACCATTTGAGGTTGAGAACCCTTGGGCATGGTATGATGAAGCCCAAGCTGCTGCCGAGAGTTCTCAACAACAAGCCCAAGATGACTCCTCTGACGGCGCCGAAGGAAGTGAAGAAGAAGAAGATGATGATGAGGAAGATGGCAGCAGCGAGTAGGCTCTCTCTTTTTGGTGCTTGATGCCAAAGGGGGAGAGATAGTTATCCATTTCCTTAGTTTCCTTAGCTTTGGACTCCTTTTAATTCCTATCGCTGTTGGACAATTGGACTTTTGTTTGTGATGAACTTTGTGTCGTTTAATTTGTAAGACCTTTTATGTTAGTGTGATGATTGTCGTACTTTCTTAAGTTTTGTGTGCTCCATGTCTTATCATAAATTTTGTATCCCACGGATTCTAGGATATAGGGGGGGGTCCTGTGAATTTAAATTCTCAAATATGTGCATTGATGTTTAACTCCGTTTAAACCAATGCACACATTTAGGGGGAGCTCACCATATCTTCTAGAATTCAAAATCTTATTTCATATATCCTTGTGTATGCTTTAATTGGGTTGTCATCAATCACCAAAAATGGGGAGATTGAAAGTGCATCTAGGCCCCCTAAGTGGGTTTTGGCTTATTGATGACAAAACGATTAAAGAACTAACATGCTTTTCGAGTATTGAACAGGTTTAAGCATTAGTTGTGAAGGTAAATGACGTTTGACGCCCGCCGAAACAAATGAAGAATCAACGAAGGCTACTAGATAGGGTTTACATTCATTTTATTTTTGAAATTGAGTCTAGGATAGACATATTTTTAGATGGATGGATTTGATTGCTTGATTAGTGTCTCAATGCTCAAGAGATCCTTTAGAACCACCCAGTTGAGAGACACATTCACTCACGGACATGAAACTCTTTCTGAAAATCTTTGAAGTCCGGAGTCTCCGGTGTTCACTGGATACTCCGGTACTTAGTGTTCGGCTGGAGTCTCCGAGATAGCCTCCGGCAGAGAGTCTCGGTTACGGTTTATTCTTTTTAAGAAAAAAAGACCGGAGTCTCCGGTGTTCACCGGATACTCCGGTACCTGGAGATGCCGGAGGGTCCGGCTAGTCTCCGGACTTAGTCATTTTGGAAAATCTGTCAGGACCGGAGACTCCGGTGTTCACCGGAGACTCCGGTAATTAAACAGAACTGTAACGGCTAGTTCTGACACGTTCGTGACCGTTCTGACGCCGTTTTTGGAATTAGGACCGGAGACTCCGGTGTACACCGGATACTCCGGTAAGCTCTGATAAAAACAGTAACGGCTAGTCTGTGAGAGAGTGCTATAAATGCCCCCTCTCTCCATAGCATTTAGAGCTTGCTGTGGCTGGTATTCTTGAGACCTCTTGAGCACTTTAAGAGCATTCAAAGCCCCTCCGATCATCTCTAAAGCAAAGTTTGCACAAATTTGAGAGTGTGTGTTTGGAGAGGGTTCAAGCCACTTGAGCATTGAGTTCTTCATCGAGCATCTACTGCGATCATCTCTCTTGAAGCTTTGGGCTTCTAGAAGGAAAGGAGTCGCCCGAAGAGCACCCAAAACTTGTGGTGTGCCTCGGAAAGTTTGTTAGCATCTTCATATTGAGTAAGAATTTCTAGCTTGATCTTGGTGGTCGCTAGAAGAGGATAGGGTTGGAGAAGATCCGGCTCTTTGTGAGCTCCTCAACGGAGACGTAGGCACTTCTTTATGAGGTGGCCGAACTCCGGGATAAATTCACGTGTTCTTATTTGCAAAATTTACTTTATCGTGTGAATTTGGTAACTTGTCATTTAAATTGCTTTAGTGACAATCTTGCTAGTATTAAGTGTTATTCTAGCCTTGTGATATCTAGTAGACCTAGTGTAATTCTTAGACTCTAGCTGTTATCTTTAGTTCACATTTATTCTGAAATTTCCTGTTAGAACGGAGACTCCGGACTAGACCGGATACTCCGGACCATACCGGAGTATCCGGACTTCACCGGAATATCCGGCAGTTTAATCTGCTATTTTTAGTTTTAATTTTCAGAAAAGCCTATTCACCCCCCTCTAGGCACTTTCAGGGATGATCGACCTAGTGCAAAGGGAAGTAAATGCACCGGATTTTAGACAGGTTCGGGCCGCACGGGGGCGTAATACCCTACTCCTGTATGGATGCAATAACTATCCTGAGGGAGATCCCTCAAGGATGTAGCTGGTTACAAGAATATTGTGTCTAACTAAGAGCTTGAAGCCCCTTGCTCTTGGGCAGGGACTATGGTTTTTGTTCTTGGTGCTTCTATGCCCGATGCTTACGGTCTCTTCTTCATTGGTTGCGGCACGGTTGACTGCTTGGGCTTGTTGATCTCTCCTTTCCTTCTTCTCTTCTGTGTGCCGACTCTTTTATGCATTCGTCGGCCGCGACATACCCCGAACGGGAAGGAAGTGGCACAAGTTCCAAGATGCCACGGCTGAGAAAGGCGTCATCATTTCCTCTGGGCAAAGTGACTGGGGCGATGGAAAAACGCGGCGCGCGTCCGGTCACTTGTCACTGTGGACGCCCTGGCAACAGGCGCTGTTGAGGGGGCCCACCGGGCAGCCACAAAGCCACCCGGCGTGCCCGCCCTGTCTTGTTCCTCTGCCACGGCAGGGCGGCAGGCGGAACGCCTTGATCCTGGCAATGTTATCCCGAGACACACCGAATGATACGGGACGGGACCCGTGCAATTAATAGCCCCACGCCCCTCTGCCAAAGCGTGGCAGGAACTGACGCTGCGGCGGGAGCAGTTGGATACGTCAGGCCACGCGCGCTCATTTAATGTGGCCTTGGACCTCTGACGGGCGGACACCTCGTCGGTGGAACCCTTGGGGGCCTCTCTGGGTCGTCGGGGAGCCGAGTGCTCGGGGGTACCGTTCACCTCCCCGAGCACTCTCTCCCGGGAATGCCTATCTTTGTCTTCGGGGTACCGGGTGCTCGGAGGTACTGTTTACCTCCCCGAGCACTCTCTCCTGGGAACGCTTATCCCTGTACGAGCCTTCGGGGAACCGAGAGCCCGGGGGCTGCCACGTGCAGCCCCGAGCATTCTCTCCCGAGCACTTTCGCACTGTCCCTCGGGGAATCGTGCGCTCGGGGACTGCTGCGCATAGTCCCCGAGCACTCTCTCCCGGAACTTAGCCTTTTTGATCATCGGGGGACTAGGGTGCTCGGGGGTGACCGGGCACCTCCCCGAGCACTTTCTTCCCGATACTTAGACTCTGCGGGTCATCGGGGAACTGGGGTGCTCGGGGACCAGAGACTGTGGCCTCAAACCCCTTCTCCCGGAACTTAGACTTTCCTCATCCCGCAAGAGGGACCTCACGGGATGGTGACACGTGGCGGACGGCTGGCCTGGCCTCGGGACTCAGGGACCCCCGGTTCCTGATACACCGACAGTACCGGTTCAGTCAAAACCAGTACTGATAAGGTATCATTGCCGGTTGGTAGGAAAACCAAGCATCAACCCATCCATTTAGATAAAAACTGGCATTGATAACTAGTATCAGTGCCAGTTCTTATTAGGAACCGATACTAATACTACGATCGGACCTGAAAATTTTATGTAATAGAATTTTGGCTCGCGATTCGGCGTCCGCTAGGCTCAGTCCACCTTATCCTCTCGCTCTCTCACCATCAGTCTCTCCTCTTCCTCTCTCTTCGCCTCATGGACCACTCCATCGCCAGCGACTGATAGGCCATGGAGGCGGCCGTCCTCACACCCCAGAAGGCCATCTCGCCACCTGCAAAACTGACAAAGAAAGTGTCAGCGGTGGCCGAAGCCCAGGTGGTGTGCAACCGAGCGGGCGTGGCGGTGGCGGATCCAAGTACGGTGGCGGCGGTCGAGTGGGCGTGGTGGCGGTTTGTTGAATTAAGTGCGGAGGCGGCGGATCCAAGTATGGTGGTGGCCGACGGATCCAAGTGCGGTGGCGGCCAAGGGATCCAAGTGTGGTGGCGGCGGGATCCAGGCGCGGTGGAGGCGGTCGAGTGGGCATGGTGGTGGTTGAGGGATCCAGGCGCGTTGCCCATGCGGCGGCCGAGTGGCGGCCTAGGGATCTAGGCACGGTGGCCGAGCGGTGGCCTAGGGATCCAGGCGCGGTGGCCGAGAGGCGGCGAGATCCAGCGTTGTACTGTGGTGGCGGCCTTCGAGCCAAAGTGTTATCTTGATTTGCAAGAGTGCCCGGCAGTGCCCGGCGGTGGGAGCAGTGACAGGAGTTCTCTTCTTTTATTATCTGAAAATAGCAATTGTGTCGGGTGGTGAACCGGCACTAATAGTAGCCAACTATCAATGCCGAGTAAGGGGTGCCGATTGAAAAACTGACACTGAAGCTATTTTTTAACTAGCACTCATATGCTGTTTGTAGTAGTGCATCTTGAGATCAATGATACAAGGGGGAATATGACCACCACTACTTTTTAAATTGTGTATGTTCAAACACTGGCTAAGTGTTAAGGCTGCTCACAGCCTTTGAGACTACGTAGTGAATTAGGAATTTTAAAATGTATATTTAAATTAGCAAATCATTACTAATTTTTGTCAAAAGTTAGAAATTGCTAACATTAATGTGCTTAGGCTCAAATCATGACATATGTTCATACCTATATTTTGACTCCTCCTTTAGACAAGAAGTGACGAGAACTTTAAGCATAAAATGACATCACCTCTATCCTAAATCTATCTTTAGACACGAGGTGATCACATGATAGAGCTTCAAACATTAAATAACAACACGTCTATTTCTTTCTCTGTCGACAGACGTTACGTGACGCAGTTGGTCCCGTCATAAAATGACAAACACGAAGTGTTAGGGCAACCCCAATAGATGCCCAAAACCAATCCCAATACCTAAATTTTGGGTACATAAGCACACGTATTATAAGAGTAATTACCATACAAGCACACGCGTTTTAAGAATCCATTATGAGAAATTACCACACAAGCACACGTGTTATAATAGCACTTATCAAACAAGCACACGTATTGTAATAATTTGTAAGAGTGGTTACCATACAAGCACACGCATTGTAAGAGAAATTAACATACAAGCACACGCGTTGTAAGACCAGTTACCAAATAAGCACACGTATTGTAAAAAATTTGTAAGAGTAGTTACCACACAAGCACACACGTTACAAGAGCAGTTACAACATGCACACGCGTAATGTGATCGCACAGAATCCAGGCCATTTTCAGTGCACGAAGTGCCGAATATGGTCCATAGTGGCATATTCAGCAACTCGTGTGCTGAATATGGTCATATTCGGCATCTTGTGTACTGAAAAACGGTTTTGGGTAAATGAGATATCGAATACGCATTTTAGAATTGTAAATACAATGACATATTATCTATTTCAATAATTATGAACGTGTATATTATTTACTTATGAAGTTTTGCATAAAAATCCAAAAGTAGATAACATACTCGACCGTATTTACCGAAATAGATAACATGTCACCGTATTTACAAATTTAGCATGTGTATCCGGCACCTCATTTACCGAAAATGATGAACAATGCCATATTTGGCACCTTAGGTGTCAAATACAGCCCAACTCTCCGTCAACTCTTGTGCCATGAACAGTAGCCACGTTGATTAAATTTCGTTTTCACTCTCGTTCAAAATGGTGGTTTTCTGTTACTCTAAAATTTTTAATTTTTTTTACATGTTTCATAATCCATGAGCAACCCATTTTAATTGGATCTACCCAAAAATCCTTTGTATATTTTAAACTAAAATTATCCAAAAATGTTACTTTTATAACTTCAAATAATTGTTAGCGCTTCAAATAAAATCCCAAATATCTGAAAAAAATTCACTAATATTATCTATTTCAATAATTATGAACGTGTATATTATTTAATCCTGAATTTTTGCAGAAACATCCAAAAGTAGATAACATACTCGACTGTATTTACCGAAATAGACAACATGTCACTGTATTTACAAATTTAGCATGTGTATCCGGTATCTCATTTACCGAAAATGGTGAAAAGTGCCATATTTGGCACCTTATGCCAAATAATGAGATAGTTAAATTGTGTTTAAATTTAAATTAAATTAAAAGAAGAATATCACATGAAATAATAAAAATGCATATACATGGATCATTACAAAGGAGCTCATTTTTTATCATATAACCTAGGGCTGAAAATAATTTTAGAAATTATTCCGTCACATAAGAAGAATATTAGTAAATTTTCACATATTTTTGGGAATTTATTTGAGGCACTAACAATTGTTAGAAGTTATAAAAGTAGTATTTTTTAGAGAATTTTAGTTTAAAATATACAAAGAATTTTCTGTTGAATCTAATTAAAATAGGTTGCACATGGATTATGGAACACGTATAAAAAGTTTTAAGTTTTTTGAGTAATAAAAGACTACCGTTTTGAAGAAGAGGGGAAATAAAATTTAATCAACGTGGGTACTATTCATGGTATGGGAGTTGACGGTTGAACATGGGAATTGATGCAGAGTTGGGCTGTATTTGGTATCTGAGGTGCCGAATACGATACTGTTTACCATATTTGGTACCTCAGATATTAAAATTGGTGAATACATATGTTAAATTTGTAAATACGATGATATATTATCTATCTCAGTAAATACGATCGAATATATTGTCTACTTTAGACTTTTATCAAATTTTTGCGCTACCCCGTGTAGGTACGTACAAAGCTATCTTCGCGTCCAGGGCTAGATCGATCGATTTCTTCGCTGGTGTGATGGCAACAGCGAACCTACTTGCCCTCGTGCATGCAAGGGGCCGGGCTACTGACTCTATCGATGGGCCGTCCAATCGATCGGTGTGAACACGGTTATTGTTTAGTTTGTACTTCCTCTAGTAAAAAAATATTTAATGTTTTTAACATTCTTTGATATATATATATATATATATATATATATTTAATCACTATTTTAACTAGAATATATTTATATAACTTAATAAGTTTATAATATTATAAAATTATTTTAAATATAAATTGATAATATAATTTTCATATTTTAAAACTAAATATTTCAAAATTTATTGATGGTTAAAGTTTTATAAGTTTGATTGGAATTTATCCAAAACATCATATATAACCGGAGGGAATATGATGATTTGAAAACTAAATAGTCTTTAATTTGACGTTTGAAATAAGACACACAGGCATATATACGCGTGCAGTGGAGCTCAGCCAGATCACTATCGCGGGTAAAATTAATCCTAGTCAAACTTTTTGGCTGCCCTGTCAAACTGAAGGATGGATGATTTGTCGAAGTTATGTCATGTGCTCCTCTGGCACCGGAGGAAAAACAGAACAAATCATGGCACAGGTACTGTTGCTCAATTATATATGACATGCATGCTGAAAATCGTATACACATGTCCATTGCTTAATTTGCTTGAAAGCTCAGGCAAGCAAATCGAATCGGCGGTTTGCCATGACGAACACTTGCGATTTTAGCTGGAACTTTGTTTAGAGCACGTCCATAGCTGTTTACTTTTTAAACAAATCGAGACTGAATAATACACACAGATATACTATCTCTGTTTTTATTTACTTGTCACCAGCTTTTTACTGTAATAATTTTGATATTACGTTTTTTCTATAAAAAACATACAAATATTTAAAAGTATACAATACTAATGAAGTACATTTCACGATAAATCTAATGATACAAAAGTTTTAAATATCTATAATTTTTCTTAGAAAAAACGTAAAGTCAAAATTGCTATAGTAAAAATCTAATAACAAATAAATAAAAACGGAGGTAATATGTGCTAGGTAAAAACTACGACATTGACCATGCATACGCAATTGCTCCCACATTTCACATCTTCTTAAGTTCAAATCGGTTTGGGTTCGGTGGATAAGCATCCATTGTTGCAGACTTTCATCTGAATCCTAACCGATTACGCCGTGATCTTTTGGATTGGAGGCTTTGGGTCGCATCTATATAAGGGGATGGAGGCCCAGTGCAAAGGGGATTGATCTTTTTGCCTCGGTTGGAGCCCTACCACCTTGCACCGCCTTTGATCTGTTCTTGTGCGCCGCGTGTTCCGCTGTCATCATTAGCCCTAGAGCTTGCCATCATCATTGCTGCCATGATCATCAAGGTTTCGTTGGAGGTAAGGTTTAGCTCGGGTTTTTGCCTTCTTGATCTATGTCTTCTTTGCTCCCCTTCTTCTACTCCTTTAGGGTGATTTGTTGCTGGGTGAGCTGAGGGCTTCATCGTTGTGCCGCACCTCGATGTGCCGGTGCGGTGGTGGCCTGGTGCCATGCACAGTCGCCGGTGTGAACTCCCCGTGTTTTGCCATTTGATTGGTTTGTCCAGTGTTGTCGTCAACCCGTGCTTTGTTGTATGATTGGTCTAGCTTGCGTGCAGTCAACCTATGCCACCAATATGCTCAGTCCAACCGGAGATGCCATCTGGACTCATGTGGTGATGTGCCTTCTGATCCAGTTATGTGCGTGTGCCACTTTGTGCCAGCATATGCGCCACTGCGTATTGTTGTCTTCTCTCTACTCTCGCTGGCGTGCGCCGCTATTATGTGTGCATGCAAATGTCAGCCTCCGGGCATTGTGTTTTCATTTTGATTTGGTTGTCATGTGGTTTGATTTGATCTTCGGTCGGGATAATTATGCCGTTGTGTCACCGGTCAAATGAGCTGTGCCACCGTGTCGCCGACCGGGTGAGCTGTCCTGCCGTGTCGACGACCGGGTGAAACGTGCCACCATCATGTGATCACCAGCCGAGTGATTTTTTTTAAACACACATTAGTGACAAGTCTAGACCTAACCCGTCACTGATGATTGTACATCAGTGATGGGTTGGATCTAGACCCATCACTAATGTGGACTCATTAGTGACGGGTCAAGTCCAGACCCGTCACTGATGAGTCCACATTAGTGGGCACATTCGGAGTGACGGGTGTGACACCTGTCACTAATGAGGATTATCACCCATCCATTTTACATTGTGCGGTATCTGAGTGACAATAGTACATCTAAATGAATGGCGAAAACACACTCATCTTGAAGAAATATATTTTCTGCCACTTATTTAGATGTACCTATTGCCACAATCTAGCTTGAACGAATGATAATATCTAAATCTATATTCTTTGTGACAATAGTAAGCCTAAAGGAGTGGCAAAAACACAATCATCTTCAATACATTTTTTTTTGCCATTCCTTTAGATCTACTTATTGTCACAGTATTTAACGTTCACACAATATTCACTTTGGAGACAGAGAGAAGATGAGGAGACAGGGAGGTGTGCGACCGCGCATTGGCTCTGGACAGGCCGAGCCCAAGGAGTAGAGGTAGTCACAATGAAAATGATGACCATTGCTCCACTTTGACTGCCATTACCCCTTGGGAGCGGCTTCTTGAGATTGGGAGACCGACGGGCTCAGTAGACGGTGGTCACAAGGTGGCAACAGCTCAGCGGTTGCAAGGTGGCTACGACTCAGAGGACACATATTAAAGGACTGAATGGCCAAAAAAGGGGGTGAATTGGGCTCTAATTAAAACTATTCTAACCGAACTCTAGACCAAGTAAACAATTTTATCCTAGATGAGTAGTACATCAACTACAATGACCAAATTTGATAAAATGCTAAGCAAGAAAATATGCAAGTTACAACAAGAACAGACTTGTGGAAAAAACTTGCAAGAAAGTAAATGCTCAAAGTAAATATGGGAAAGTAAAGAGATGGACAAGAAGACACTAAATTTTTTTCTGAGGTATCGAGGAGTTGACACTCCTACCTAATCCTCATTGGAGCATCCACTAAGAATATCGCTCCTTCTTGAGTTACCAAGACTCAAGTGCTCACTAGTGATAGTCACTTCTCCATCTCCGAATTGGTGAGCTTCAAACCAAGTACAAAACTTCCTCTTGGAGCTCCTATGAGAACTCTAAGAGCTCACCAAGATACCTCTAATTACCAAGATCGGATAGGTGTTGCCAACCACCAAGAGTAACAAGCTAATAGCTTCACTTGAGCCAAATCAAGCCTAGACTACAACTAGATGCACACTTGCTACTCTCCTTGCACTAATGATATCCTTAATCTTTAATTAAGAACTTTGCAAATCACTCTAGTGCACTCTCTTACCTCTTTATCACATACTAAGTGTTTTAGTTCTTCTGAATTGCAAGGTTACCCACTGAGATGAAATGACAAGGTATATATATGATAGATGTTCAAAACTAGCCATTTCCTAACTACCTACATTTTTCGTTAGCGCTGGATGATCAGGCGTGCACAGGCTCTAAACACTAGACCATCCGGTGTGAATCGTCCATCCAAAACTAGCCGTTTCAAGCATTGAATCCTCCGGTGAAGCCTTCGATACATACGTCAGACCATCCTGCGTGTATGAGTTCAACTTCCATTGAACCGAAAGAAATTCTTCTGGACTTTAGTCCGGCGATGCCTCTAATATATGCATTGGACCATCCGATGTGTATAAGTCCGTCTTTCAATGAATATAAAGAAATCTTTTGGAGTTTACTCTAGCGATGCCTCCGATATGCACCAGACCATCCGACGTTTATAAGTCTGTCTTCCAATGAACACAAAGAAAACCTCTAGACTTACTCTAGTGAAGCCTCTGATGGTACGTTGAACCATCCGATGTGTTCAACTCAAAATCCCTCTTTGAAAAATACTCCGGTGTTGCCAACTTCTCTTCATTGGATCATCCAGCGTGTACAAGAGTGTTGAGATAAAAGCTTCGATGTATACAATGCCTTCATCATCGGACAATCCGGCGAGTATAGAGTTTTCAAAACTTATCCAATTTAAACTTCTTTAAGTCCTATCTTCACTTCAACTCATTCATGGGCTTCTTTGAGCTATCCAGTGCTAAAATTTTACGAGTGTGCATCCAACCAAATCTAGATTCAATTAGGTCAAGCTACTACTCTTAGCCCCTCTTTTTAGTACGATAAAAAAAATAAAAGAGAGTCTATGCTACTCTAAGTGTTATTCATCTTCTTATGACACTTAGAACTAGAAGGTCGTTAACCTTAAAGTTCACATCCTTTGATCACTTAACCATTCAATTAAGGAACAAAATTATCCAACAATATTGTGAACTAATCTTTCAATTGCCCTTCGAAATAAATTTGTTAGTCACAATAATATGATTATCATTAATCACTGAAACACTTACCATTTATCTAGTGACCTAGATGCTACAACGTGGAAGCTTGACACAAGAGGTAGAGGTGGCCGCAGTAGAGACAATGACCACCGCTCTACTTTGACCTCCACTATCCTTCGGGAGTGGCTTCGGAGATTAGAAGTGAAATGAGATAGGAGCGGTTGAGGGAGACATGATCTATTTTTAGAAGAATTATCATTCCCGGTTCGTCAATGATAATAATTAACATTAACAGTTCGTCTTTGTCAATTATTAGTTCGTCGGTTTGGATTATGAACCGACAGTGATAAACATTATCAATGTCGGTTATTAAAAGCATGTCTTTTTTTATGCACATCTTTTTAAGAACCGGCAGTGATAATTTGAATATCACTGCCAGTTCATAATAAGACTGACAATGATAACTATTATCATAATTGGTTCTTACTGGCATAGTTTTTATATGCGCCTAGAGCTTATAAATCGGTATTAAAAGGAGGGTAGAGATGACCCCTTTATAGTAGTGTCTCATTTCAGACTACATGCCCTGCCTTTGCCTCACTTGTCACAGCAAGCATGCGCAGCTGGATCTCAGCAGCCAGCTTGCTCCCATTCCGTGCATCCAATCCAGTCATTCATTCATCATCGGCTATTATTGTTCTACATTGGTGTGACATGCTAGGTTATGGTACAACAAATCATAACTCGGTTGCACATTTTGGTGGAGTAGCTAAGCTGGGTCCTGGACCAATTCACAACCTTAAGCCCTGCCCCATTAGCGAGCACCTTTTTTCTCGATCAAATAATTGATCAAGTAGATATGGACACACAAAATAATGTATATTCATTTCCTTTAGGGTTTATCAAAAAGCGGGAGGATGTATCTGATCCTACCAAGAATCATTGTCCTACGCTTGGGATCTGCTTAATGGCCAAATCATAGGGCCCAAACCGGAGGCAGGGAGAAAAAGAAATGTGAGCTTATGATTAGGGGACTAATAGAGGGGTTGGTGATGTACTTGTTAGCTTTAGACCGGCGTGCTTGACGCCCGGCGAGCTGTGATGGTGATCGTGATCACCAGGCGCACTCAAACTCACGTGAACACTTGGAACACAGAGCTTTGGTGCTGCGAACAACCAGCTCCTTTTCTGTTATCTTTACTTCCTTTTATTGTGTGTAATACAAAGAAACTACCAGTGATCAGCCGCACATCGCGATTCAGGCACGTCCATCCCCATGCCCACGATGCCGCTAAAGTCATGGTCGTCCCAGGAACATGCGAGCTAATCTCGGCAAGTCCTCCTACGCGCGCGGCAGTCACAGCCTGAAAGCTCGCGCGCATGCAAACAGAAAAGGGAAACATGCAGCTACTAACTACCTACGTGTACAAGGTTTACTACTAACAAATCTCCTCCTAAACCTTGCGCACGGTCTGAACATCAATGACCCCAAGTCTGGAACGGAGCTCACAGAACTGTTCTCGACCCAGGGCCTTTGTCAAGATATCAGCCAGCTGATCCTTGGTCCCGATGGACTGCACCGTGATCCTGTTCTCCTCAATGCATTCACGAATGAAATGGTATCTGAGATCAATATGCTTACTGCGATCATGGAAAACAGGATTCTTGCTCAGTTGGATAGCTGACTGACTGTCGATCTTCAGGTTGATGGCCTCCGGCTTCGTTCCTTTGAGCTCAGCAAGGAGCCGGGCCAACCAAATTCCCTGGCAGGCTGCTGTTGTGGCCGCCATGTACTCAGCCTCGCAAGATGATAGCGCCACTACCTTCTGCTTTTGAGACTGCCAGGTTATCACATTTCCACCGAGGAAGAAGAGGATTCCTGAGGTGCTCTTCCTTGTATCAATGTCCCCTGCAAGGTCACTGTCACTGAAGCCCTCCAGTTGTGCCTCCTTCCTCCTCTGGTAATGGCAACCGAAGTGAAGAGTGCCTGTAATGTACCTAAGTATTCTCTTCACAGCCACCATATGTTCAGTGGTAGGATTCTCCATGAACCTGCTAACATACCCCACTGAATATGCCAAATCTGGTCTTGAGTTCACCAGGTAGCGCAATGAACCAACAATAGACCTGTACTGAGTTGCATCCACAGTAGGGGCAGTGCTCAACTTACTCAGTTTCAGTCTAGCTTCCATTGGAGTGTTGCTTGGATTGCATCCTGACAGTCCAGCTCCCTCCAAGATCTTTGCTGCATATGCCTTCTGGTTTACAGTGATCCCAACATCAGATTGCACCACCTCCAGGCCAAGGTAGTACTTCAGCAGTCCCAGATCACTCATCTGGAATGTGCTCTTCATCTCCACTTTGAACTTGTCAATGTCAGAGGGGTTCCCACCAGCAATCACCAGGTCATCTACATAGACACCAACAATGAGACGCCTTGCTCCTTGGCCACGCAGATATACTGCATGTTCTGAGGCACTCCTGCAGAACCCAAGCTTGATCAAGGAAGCATCTAGCTTTGAGTACCATGCACGGGGGGCTTGGCGTAGCCCATAGAGAGCCTTGACCAGATGAAGCACTTTGTGTTCTTGGCCCTTCAGCACGAAACCAGGCGGCTGCTCGACGTAGACATCTTCTTGCAGCTGTCCGTTGAGGAAGGCCGATTTGACGTCCATGTGATGTACCGGCCATCCTTCACTTGCAGCATATGCCAGTAACAGCCGTACAGACTCCAGTCTTGCCACAGGTGCGAAGACCTCGTCGAAATCGATTCCCTGGCGCTGGACATATCCTTTCGCCACGAGCCGGGCTTTGAACTTGGAGACGAGCCCAGCCTCATCACGCTTGGTCTTGTAGACCCACTTGAGGCCGATCGGTCGCACTCCAGGTGGTGGTTCCTCCAGCCTCCAGGTGTTGTTCGCCTCGATGGAGGTGTACTCATCAAGCATGGCAAGACGCCAGTTCTCATGCTCCATGGCCTCCTTGAAGGAAGCAGGCTCAGCTTCACTGGCCAGCAGTAGATGCTCCTCCATCTCTCGTGCAGCCAGCCCAGGGGGAGTGGCCGGCCCCAGGATATTGTCGACGTTGCGGTACCGGAGGGGAGCGTCCTCATCATGGTCTGCGTCCAGCAGCTGAGACGCCCCGGCACCAGGCGGCGACACGAACTCCACCGAGTCCGTGGCCTGGTGGGCGCCTGGAGTGGCACTCCCAGTGGCGTGCGCAGGGGTGTTGAAGACGATTTGTGACCCCGGTGCTGCACCGCCAGCAGAGTGAGTCGACGCAGCAGGGCTCGACGATGTCGGTGAAGTCGAAGGAGAGGCGCTCCTGGATGAAGCGCTTGTGCTTGTCGTCGTCGTGGTGGTGATCGTCGCGGACGGCGCTTGCTCCTCAACAACGAAGTCGTCAGTCCCCCCGCGCTGGCCCTCGGACCAGGACCATTTGGCAGCTTCATCGAACACCAGGTCGCGGCTGACATGAACACGACGTGACACCGGATCGTAGACCCGATAGGCCTTGGATCCAGGCTCGTAGCCGACGAAGATGGTGCGCTTACTTCGGTCGTCCAGCTTCTTCTGGTTCGGGGTGGTCACCTTCATGTGCGCGATGCACCCGAACGTTCGGAGGTGTTGAACGCCGGGAGCGCTGCCAGTCCAGAGCTGGTAGGGGGTCTTGCCGCCTACGCTCTTGGACGAAGAGCGGTTCAGCAGATACACCGCCGTGGTGACCGCCTCGCCCCAGAATTCGCCCGGCAGGTCCTTCGCCTTCAGCATGCTTCTTGCAGTCCCGACAACGGACTGGTTCCTTCGCTCCACAACGCCGTTCTGTTGTGGAGTGTACGGCGCCGTGAGTTGTCGATGGAGCCCGAGCTCGGCGCAGTACTCGACGAAGTCACGCGCAGCGAACTCGCCGCCGCGGTCAGTGCGTAGCGCCTGCACCTTCTTCCCGCTCTTGCGCTCTGCGGCCGCCACAATGTTCTTGATCGCCGTTGCAGCAGCATCCTTGGACGGCAGCAGGGCGATCCACATGTACCGGGAATGATCATCAACAAGAAGTAGGAAGTACCGGTTCCCGCTCGGTGTTGGTGGAGTGATGGGGCCGCAGAGGTCGCCGTGCAGGAGCTGAAGCACCGCCGTCGAGCGTCCCAGTGCGCGCTGGAGAAACGGTGACCGCCGATGCTTGCCGGCGAGGCAGGCTTCACAGAGCTGCTCCACCTGAGTCAGCAGCGGCATGCCGCGGACCAGGCCTTCTCTGCCCATCTTGCGCAGAGCCGCAAAGTGCAGGTGCCCGAATCGGGCATGCCACACCCAGGCTTCCTCCTCGCCTCGCGCCGTAAGACAGACCGGCTGTGCGATGGTGACGTCGAGCACATAGAGCCGGCCTGGGTTGCGGAAGATCTTGACGAGCAGTCGACGCTCCTTGTCCCGCACGCGCATCACTCCTCCTTCCACCAGCACCTGGTAGCCGGTCTCGTCGAGCTGGCCGACCGAGATTATGTTGGCGGTGAGGCGGGGGAGGTAGTAGACGTTGGTGATGGCGCGGTGCTCCCCCGTCTTGCAGGAGAAGAGGACGGTGCCGATGCCCTCGATGCGCGCCACTGAGCCGTCGCCGAACCGCACGAACCCGGTGACGCCGGTGTCGATGCTGGAGAACGCCGCGCGCGCCCCGGACATGTGGTTCGAGGCCCCCGTGTCGAGGACCCATCTGCTCGGATCCCGGTCGCCAGGCTCGTCGAAGACGGCGAGCACCTTCTTCTCCACCAGATGGAGCTCGCCCTCGTGGTGGATCACCGGCGGGATCGCCTCTCTCTGTTCCGGCGGCGGTTGCGAATCGATTTGGGGGAAAATCCCCTCCTCCTGCTCACAGTCCACCGCGAGAAGCAGAGTAGGCTCGTCATCTTGGGCTACGTGGGCCTGGCCCTGCTGCTTTTTCTTCGATTTGCAGTCTTTGGCCCAGTGGCCCTTCTTCCCGCAGGCCTTGCACTCGTCATCGCCCGTAGTTTGGCCCGCATTCGCCCTGGCCCGCGAGTAGCCTGAGGAGCCGGTGCCACGACCGCGTCCCCTTCCACGGCGTTTGCCACGCCCGCCGGAGCTCGAGCCGCCGCGCCCAGCTTCCTGCTTCTTGTAGCGCTCGAGCCACTGCTCCTCCGTGAGCAGCAGCTTCCCACCGACGGCCTGCGCAGGTGCTGGTTCGTCGTCGGCGGCCGCCTTGAGACGACCGGTGACCTCCTCGATGGACAGCGCGTCGATGTCGAGGAGGGTTTCGATGGAGACCACGAGCTGCTTGTAGCGAGGGCGTGCCACCCTGAGGTACTTGGCCACCACCTTGGCTTCAGGCTCCGGGTCGCCGAGGAGTGCGAGGCGCTGCACGATGTTGGTGAGGCGCAGCGCGAAGTCCTCCACGGACTCCCCGTCGCGGAAGCCGATCTGTTCGTACTCCGCACGGAGGGTCTGCGCCGTCGACTTGCGCACGCGTTCGTCGCCGATTCGCATCGTCCGGATCGCCTCCCACGCCTCCTTGGCAGACGGCTTGGTCGCCAGCGTGGGCACCATCTCCTGCGGCACACCGGAGCAGATAGCCTCCAGCGCCGTGCGGTCGACGTGGAAGTCGACGTCGTCGTACTCCACGGCATCCCACAAATGGCGTGCCTGCATCTTAAGTTTCATCAACAGAGACCACGAATCATAATTCGTCTTGGTGAGCTGCGGCCAGTTCCCCGACGCGCCGGTCTCCCGGATGACGCGCTCGACGACGACCTCAGCAGGGCGCCGTGAGCCGCGGCGGCGACTGTCGCGCGATCGCCGTGAGGGGGAGATGCTTGGGGAAGGGCAGCGCGGCGACTTTTCACCCGAGCCGTCGCCAGCGTCCTCCGGCTTGCCGTCGTCAGCCTTTGCCTTCAGCTTGGGTCCCGGCGGCGAGCGGCCACGAGGCGGTGACGCCATAGCTCACTGCAGGTCCCTCTCTCTCTCGCTCTGATACCAATTGTTAGCTTTAGACCGGCGTGCTTGACGCCCGGCGAGCTGTGATGGTGATCGTGATCACCAGGCGCACTCAAACTCACGTGAACACTTGGAACACAGAGCTTTGGTGCTGCGAACAACCAGCTCCTTTTCTGTTATCTTTACTTCCTTTTATTGTGTGTAATACAAAGAAACTACCAGTGATCAGCCGCACATCGCGATTCAGGCACGTCCATCCCCATGCCCACGATGCCGCTAAAGTCATGGTCGTCCCAGGAACATGCGAGCTAATCTCGGCAAGTCCTCCTACGCGCGCGGCAGTCACAGCCTGAAAGCTCGCGCGCATGCAAACAGAAAAGGGAAACATGCAGCTACTAACTACCTACGTGTACAAGGTTTACTACTAACAGTACTTACTGTATTCTAGACATGCATTATTGTACATGGCTCATCATTGGGATCTTTTTGTTGAGAAGGATGGTGCTTGGTCCCCCAAAAACAATACTCCGTATTGTTTAACAAGACTTTGTTAGCAAATTAGGTGAGGCTGGCTATTTCTTGACAGAGTGTAAGAATGTCCGATGAAAGGAATAATGTTGGTATAAGTTCTACATGTTGTGTGATACAACAATGATCATTACATTGGCAACGGAGAAACACAAGAATTTTGTAGTTCCTTTTTCTAGAGGCGTCAGTGGCGGTTCGAAATTATCTTACGTGTTGCTAGTGAGAATAGAACTTCTTAAAAATGAGGCGTCGCACTGGTTGAATTATAGTCCTTCAATATAGGTTCAATTGCATAGTCCATGAGTGCGATTTCCTGTTAGAGAATGAACCTGGCCGCAACTGAGACTGATGGAAAGTACCTTTCTTTCATGTCTTATGCTCAGATCACAGATGCCAAGTACCTTTCTTTCATGTCTTGTGCTTAGGATCTCAGATGCGAAGTACCTTTCTCCCATGTCCAATTCAGATATCCTTTTGGTCTTGAAATATGACCACAAGTAAGATCTGGATCCTCCTGTTTTCGATTGATTCTTTCCTTCAGAAATCACACTACTGATGGATCAGATTCTGCGCAAATAGACTCCCGACCGACTGAGAAGATTGAAGTAGATACGAGAAGAAATTGAATCTGAACTGGACTGGCCTGCAATAGACTTCGATCAGAAGTGACTTCAGACAAGTGGTTGGGATGGCTATTTCAGAACCATATTTGATAGGCTAAAGTCCTGTACAAATCAGATTATGCAGATTATGTATAGAGGAGAAATCCCTGCCTCTGGGTTAGAAGTACGAAAAAGATGACCATTACATTGCAGTAACTGGCTAACTGCATCTCTAGAAAACCAGGAATAAGCCTCAGCTTTCCAACTAGACTGATCAAGTTTCTTTCATACCTCCACCTCATTCATCCAAGATTGCATCCAACCTTTCTGGAAATTCAAAACTGCTCACTTCTATTGTTTCTCTAAGATTCGATTCCGACAAAAATGTGGAGTTGAACCAAACACTTCAGACGTTCCAGATCAGATTCCAATAAAAATATGGTACTGACTGCAACCAAACAAGTCGGCGGTGACTGACTGCTACGCGCCTAAAACAGAGAACATCACTCAAACAGCCATTCCAATCAAACAAGCCAGCTCAGTACACAGACATGATGATATAGCTGGAGACACTCACAGTTTTGCCTTGATCTTCACTGCTACATACTATTCCTTTTCAAACAACCACTGCTACCTAATTCGACAAAAGGGTAAAGAGAAGTCAAAGGGATCCATCACCTCAAAAGCATAGAAATATTCCTGACTTCAGCTTTGAAATTGTTTGTGCATAATGTCGCGTTCTCTGTTTGATACAATCTCTGAGACCCCACGCTGCACTAATACCAACTACATTTTCACTTCACTGGCTAAGAATCTAAGAGTTGCTACATGTTCAATGTCAATGAGTGGGGGTACAAGGATTAATGAACCAGGTAGAATTGCAGTTAGGCAGCTAAGCGCTTCAGATTGCAGAAGGTGCAGGGGGATATCCTCGATGACACCTTTACCATCAGCCGCATCAAAATAGAAGAAATTTTTTATCGGATCGCCCTTGCAGGATATTGATTTAATCACCTCCTATTAGATAGAAGACGGTGCTGTAAGCACATTGCTAATACAAAATATGCAAATACAAGGGTATATGGAAATGAATAGCATCCACAATGCTGCGTTTGATGAAATCCAGTCCTGTTTTGGACGCTTGTCATCCAGCGATCAGGCTTTCTCAACAACTCAAAGAAAATTCATATACAGGTATCGGAAGTCCCATGTTATGTTCATTCGCTAACTAATTGGGTTTTGGACAAACCTTGACTCAGACAAGCCTACAGACCTAAAAACACAGTTCTAAAGTTCAGAGAGCCAAAATTACTTAACTGCACTAGTTTAGGGAGTTTACCACTTCTACAAACTCCATATGTACTTAAGACGATTTTGGATATATAACAGGTCCGCTCTATAAGTGCATTTCATCAAAAGTTACATTGAATATATTAGCCTACTGGTGCTACTCAAACTCAAATTGCGTTTTTTCTATAATTAAGCTTCCTGGAAAAAAATGATGAATATAATTGTTTAATTCTAAAAAGTTTAGTTTGCCAATTACAATTTATAAATAGACCTTTGCCCATATAGATCAGGAGCCACAAAAGCACATACAAACAGTTTACAGAAAATACATAAGTTCTATGAGGCCTTGATTAAAAAAAATAGAACATAAGTTCGCTCAGAGTAATTTTAGGTCCTCTTTGCTGACATACTACCTACTCTACTTGACATTACTGTCCCTTTATCATTGAGTTGCTTACGTTTCATATATGAGGAAAAGAAGCATATCACCACATATATTATCTACAGTTACTTTGTTTTCCAGCATTCACAAGCCAACCAAAAAAATGAAACAGAACAAAAATATTCGTAACAGCCATAGTTCGTAAAAAAAAGGTGTAATACAAACAAATACTAGATAGCTCAGACTACGCAGTTTAGTGATTAAATGGAACCTACCTGACCAAGAATACCATCGAGGATTGCACATACAGGAGGATGTTCCTTTTTTCCAGCTGCTAGCAGTCATTCCATGAGAGCAGTCGGGATTTGAAACTCATTGAAAGACTGCAGTTTACCATACCATGTAAAATATCAAAAGGAATACAAACTACATTAAAGGCAATAAAAACTGTTATACCATTTCATCACACATGGCCTTCGTCCGAGCCAAGACTGCAAAAAGATATTATCAAGAGAACAGAATGATTAGGGGAATCAAGAAAAAACAAAAGACATTGGCACTTTTCGGTTCCAATCATTAGGAGAATATAAAGTAAAACTAGATTTTTTGCACCAGTGTCTTGAATTTTGGCATCCTCCCCTCTCATGGCAAAGTATAATTTTGTTGTCTTTCTTGTAGATTATTCCAAGGTATAGAGATAGCTTCCTGTATGGAGGAAAAGAAAATGCAGTCACTGCGCTTGATTGAGCAAACTATAATGCATTTCTCAATTGAAGCATCCGAAAGGGTAAGTTGTGGATTCCTAGACGCAAATTAAACGCAAGTACTCCAATAACAGTATAGCATTGAGCTTTGATGTATAACGGGTGGGGATGCCATGAACAGGAAATGTCAGTTGATGGATTTCTTCGTATAGAAATCGACATTTAAGTAAAAGGCAAGATGACTTTTACGGTACATCTAAATGAGTGCATGCCGTCCATTTTCTTTATTTGGTGGTTTAGATTGGTCCAATAATACTCTATCGCTCACCAATATCATAGGTATCATTAAAGAGTATCATGGGTATCATAAGGGTATGATTGAAAAAAAACATGATAAACTTGTAAATTATATGTTTAATTAGGGAAGGTCAAAATGTTAGTTTATTCTTCGGATAAACTTTCACTTATTCTGTTCATTTTATTTATTAGGGTTTTCACCCTCCGTCGGCCGGTCGATGATGGGTGGCGAAGGTCCGAAGTCCGGTCAGTCAATGACGTAATTACCCCTAAAGGTATCAAGATAATTACAATAATACCTACTAAAATGAACGATTGGATCACAACAATGATACTCTCCACTATCTAGTATCATGGTGTACTGTAAAGGTTCTCAAAGGCAATATGGAACACAAAAAACACCAGAACTACTTCAAACACACCTATCACCCCAAAAAAGAAAGTTACATAAGATCCAAACTATTTTTCCACATCAGAAATAAAAGAGAACTGAAAATCAACCACAGCAGGAGAACCTTCTCGCGTTTTAATTTTTCTTCTCCACAGTTAAGTAAAGCCAATTGCATTCTTGTGGAAGAACACAATTCATACTCAGATATAGAAATGTAGTTCAAATGCTTCTTTTCTATAGCGTAACCTGAACTCATGTACCTGAAGTCTAGGGTATGTCAACTCCAGTTGTTCATTTTCTCTTTCAGGCTTCTTCTAGGAAAAAAAAATGAACACACAACTTCAGAAAGGTAATTTCAGAGGCCAACTTATTAAGGAAAAAGCTTAAGAACAACTTAAAGAGGAATATATATGATATATGCCTCTCAAATGATCATGATTTGCAAAGCATAAGAGATTTTGACACCAAGATGATTGGATCTAAAGAGAATGTGTCTCAAAGGTTGATTCCTGGGTCCCAATTTTGACGATGTGAGACTTCCATGTTTTAAGCACTCTAAGGTGACAGATCTTGGAACAGATGGGAGGGACTTGGAAGACAACCAATGAGAGGAATGGAACAAACGGGAGGGACTTGGAAGATAACCAATGAGCTTAGTTGCCTTGGGTATTCTCGTCTTTTGGAGAGGCCATAAAACAAGTATATCTGCATTTTGTACGCTAACGATTCAGAGCGTGCACACCCTGATATTTATTCTATGAATAAAAAAAACATCAGTCAGGACAAATTTGTGATCAGCCTAGAGTCGCAAACTTTCAGAAGCATAAATGCATAGAAGAGATAAAATTATGTCAGTGTCATCGCATAGACGTGAAGTTATGATAATACCATTACAATCATTCGAAACTGGTCAGTTGAAAATACTATGACCCTTAGGATTTTTGTTAGCTTACAACATTATGGTGAGAGAAGTTTTCCAAAGTGCCATAATCATCCTTGCCTCTTCTCCAGACACTCAGCTGTTATGCACCTGATGGTGGTGACATGGCTTAGGCTTACCCACGGCCCACAGCAGCAGCGAAAGCTTGCCCACAGTGATTGCAGCATGGGCGCTGCAAGGGAACATGGCTCAATCAGAGTTCAAGTAGGAAGCACACCTGTGTGGAAGAGAAAGTCGCAGAAGAAACATAGGCAGGGGCAGAAAGGAAAATTTTCACCCCTAATAGATGAAATGGTAACACCGGCGTTTTATATGATTTTGAGCCTTTGCAATGGAACCAATCAATCCAGAAAAACTGCAACGGTATTTCATAAGTTTGTCGTTTTTATGGCACTTGCATATTTTTCTCTGTGGAAACACATGGAAAGAAAAATAAATGACTAATTACACAGCACATAAGGAAAAAAACGATGAGTCGTATTATTCAAGCCGCATGCATGTGCACAGGTATAGTTTTAAGGGGAATGAACAAACATTATGGACACAACATAGCTCAATCGCAGGAGTCTGTGCAGGCATGCTTAATGGGGAAAGGTATAGCTGTTCTGACTTCTGAATATTGCATGTACTACAACTGTTATTGACAAATCTGAGAACAAATGTTGAACATCTCCAGATATGCTGCATACCTGAATATATGCTTCTGCAAATCAATAAATATTTCACCGCAAGAATCCTTGCAGTCTATAGCGTAAAATGCAATACGCTTGCTTCTCTTCCGGCAGCTGTCATTAATAAACAACTGAAAAGAACACAAAACACATGAAAAACATCATGAGCATGACAAAGAACATCAAACTTCTTGCATATGTTTAGTTTTAAGGAAACACTGAAGTAGCACATGCAATAAGCAGGGGTACTGAAAACTAGTTCCGGAGAAGAATCTATACCTTTGTTTTAGGAGATGCACAACTAACTACAACGATGTCAAATCTATCGAGGAATTCTCCATCAATTAGATATGGATCACCTGAAGGAAAGAACAAATCAGAGAAACTAATTAGCATCAGTACCATGAAGAATGTTAGTCGTTTTGATGAAATGTAATAATATGATAATAGCTTGAAGTGTTGTAGCTATAAGAAAATTCTCTAGGGTAATCAAGCTATGCAATTTCAATGTAGTAATAAGCAAAATAGCTTACTCATTAAAGGAGATTTTTCTTACAAGAACTTTCTTAAGTACCACCGTACCACCATCACTTCAAGAATGCATATAGAAGTATCTCCTAAAATTCTTCAATTATTGATGAAAACGTAGGTATCACAAAATTTCAAGAACGCAAGGAAGAGATGATCACTTTGTATGTTTCTTAATTCGGACCTCCAAATTAACAAAAATCTCAGATTGCAACTCACCTTTTTCAACATAGGATTGAAATCTTTCAAAGACTCGCAGCAAACTTCAGCTCGAGATCTACCACCACATATGCTCTCGTCAGGAGGAATTAGGAAATTTGCATTCAGATGATCCTCCGTGACTATGTGATCATCCATCAAGGATAAACCAACTCCTGATAAAACAATATTCTTGCAGAACTACGGTGTAAGAAAGAAATTATTTTAGTGAGGATGCTTTCACTAAACACCATACAAAAAGTTATAATGAGTGAAGCACGGTCAATATACAAAGAAGAAACGAGGACATTTAGATTAAAGTGATCACAGGCGGTTCGTATAAGTGCACAGACAGTTGAAATAAATTCTCCTTAAGCATACGGTACTAAGGATTATTTTTACAATAAAACCAACAGAGGGCCAGATTTTTTTGACTGAAATGCTACACAAGCAGGAAATATAAGCAAACAAATATAAAATCAACAGGTAAGATAACCTAAAGCTAAGTGGTAGTGCTTAATCTGTGGGAATAACTAACAATACCAGCTTTCAAATAACATCGGAGTATACAAGGAAAATGTAATTCTCACAGACAATGCAAATATAGCACAAGACAATCAGGAACGAAGCAGAAGTAATAAAATGCCAAGAAAATTTACAAGTAACTAGTTAAAAGCAACAACTAAACTTGGATTGAACTTTAAGGAACGCCAATTGATCACAGCATCTTGATGCTGATTTCAATACAATAATAGACACTTATCACGATAACGATGTGGTAAAAATTACTACACAGAAGAAGAAAAAATCCAGTTACCTCAATAGTGGTTCCGTTTATGCCGCACACAAGCACGTGCTCTTTACTTAGCCTGTTCCATGAAACACAAATACAACAATTAGCTCAAAAGGATGAAATGCATCAAGGAAATGACTTCAAGAAGTAACAAATGGTCGTCTCCGGTGGACGGTGTGGGTCCACTGCGGCGCCTTGCTTGCAAGCTCGCTAGACTTGCGAGGGCGCTATAGTCTTGGGGCCAAAAGACTGTAGGCAACGTCAACTTCCAACTTCAGTTAGCCCGCAAGCTTTTACACAGATTTGACGTGGCACAGGATGGTCGGCCCCTCAGTGATCTGGAGGCTTGGCTCAGGCGCTGTCTCAAGAAGCATTGCCTCACACTGTCCTCCCTGCAGCGCACCATTGCGCGTTCCCGGTCGCGGATCACCTGGATTCGTGAGGGTGATGCCAACACAGTGTTCTTCCATCTCTATGCTACATATAGGAAAAGGAAAAATTGGGTCCCCACTCTAAAGGTTGACGGCCGTGTGCTGACCTCACAACAGGATAAGGAGGCGGCTATGTCGAGTTTCTTCTCTGGCTTGTTTGGATCACCTCACCTTCGGCAATCCACCCTGTCCCTACAAGCTTTTCACCATGCAGGCTTTGACCTGGCGGAGCTTGAGGTGCCATTTTTTGAGTCTGAGGTGTGGGACACTATAAAACTCATGCCGTCGGACAAAGCACCGGGACCGGATGGGTTCACATGCCGTTTCTATAAGGTGTGTTGGCCGGTGATTAAAGATGACGTCATGGAGGCTTTGCATTCGGTGTATGGCGGGGATGGTAGGAACCTCAACCTACTGAACTCGGCCCTACTTGTTCTCATCCCCAAAACTCCGGATGCCGACCACCCAAGGGACTTCAGACCAATTAGTTTGGTCCACAGCTTCGCGAAGCTTGCTACCAAGGTTTTGGCCAACCGGCTGGCGCCACGGCTGCCGGCCATGGTGTCGGTTAATCAGAGTGCGTTCGTCAAGGGTCGCTGTATTCATGACAACTTTCTTATGGTTCAGCATATGGCGACATACTTCCACAAGCAAAAGTTGCCTCGGATCCTCCTAAAGTTGGACATTACAAAGGCCTTTGATTCGGTTTCTTGGTCGTTCCTTTTGGAAGTTCTTTCGCACTTGGGATTCGGCCCTCGATGGACGAACATCTTATGTTTGCTACTGTCGTCCTCCTCAACCCGTGTTCTCCTGAATGGGTGCCCAGGGAGGGTCATCGTTCATCGCCGAGGCCTCCGTCAAGGCGACCCCTTATCACCGATGCTCTTCATCTTGGTGATGGATGTGCTAAATTCGCTCTTCCTCAAAGCTTCGGAGGAAAACCTTTTATCACCTTTGGCGGTGAGGGAATTTGGTCACCGCTTATCCTTATACACGGATGACGTTGTCTTGTTCCTGCAACCAAGTGCCCGGGATCTCTCTCTGTCCAAGGCTATTCTGAGTTCCTTTGGACACGCTTCTAGGTTGCACACAAACATGCTAAAGAGCTCTTTCATTCCCATTGGTTGCAGTGAGTCGGACTTGGAGCTGGTCGCCTCAATCCTGCCGTGCCTGGTTGCAAAGCTACCTTGTAGGTACCTGGGCCTACCTCTTTCTGTTCGCAAGTTGCGAAAGGCAGACCTACAACCACTCATTGACAAATTTGACGACTTGCTGCCTGGCTGGAAGGCTGGCTTATTGACCAGTGCTGGTCGCTCGATCCTGGTGCGCGCGGTGCTCACCCTCGATTCCAATATACACTCTCCTCGCTCTGGATATCCCGAAGTGGGTGCTCAAATCTCTTGATAAGAGGCGTAGAGCATTTCTTTGGAAAGGGCGAAAGGAAATTTAGGGTGGTCATTGTGCGGTTGCCTGGCCTCGTGTCTGTCGACCGAAGGAGCTTGGAGGGCTCAGTATCCATAATCTTGAAATCTTGGGATGGTCCCTTCATATGAGATGTCTCTGGCTGCAAAAATCGCAGCCAAACAGGCCATGGTCCAGGTTTAGCCTCGCAATACCCACCAAGGTGCAAGCGATGTTTTTGGCGTCCATGATATCCGAGGTCGGAGACGGGCGCTCGACCCTATTTGGTCGGATAGATGTCTGTCTGGTCGCTCTTTGAAGGATTTTGGCACCGGACCTAATTCCTTTTGTTACGAAGAGGGCTATTGGCAAAAGAACGGTGTATGTAGCCTTGCAGAACCGAACTTGGCTGAAGGACATTACTACAGCTCTCAATGGGCCGGCGACCTTACAATTCCTGCAGGTGTGGGATGCGGTCGCGGGCTTTCAGCTACTTGAGGGAGTCCCGGACCAGCATCGCTGGACCCCGATGCCTTCCGGTATGTTCTCGACGCGTTCGGCATATCATCGTTTCTTCACCGGGGCCATTACCTTCAAGCCATACAGTAGGATTTGGAAGACGTGGGCCCCGCTGCGGGCCAAATTCTTTGTCTGGTTGGCGACTCTGAATAGATGCTGGACAGCGGATAGGCTAGCACGGCGTGGCTTACAGCACCCACTGAACTGCCCGCTTTGTGATCAGGTGGAGGAAACGGTGCAACATCTGCTCACGGACTGCGTGTTTGCTAGAGAGATCTGGTTCAAAACGCTACAACATGTGCAGCTGGGGTTTCTGACACCGACACATGAAGACACGAATTTTCAAGCTTGGTGGAGTCGCGCGATGGAACAAGCTCCCAAGGAGGTCCGCAAGGGTTTCAACTCGCTAGTGATTTTGGTGACATGGTTTATTTGGAAGCTGCGGAATCGATGTGTGTTCGATGGAGCTCGTCCTTCGATTGATGGTCTTCTAGTAGACATTCGTGAGGAAGCTCGGCTGTGGTGTTTAGGTGGAGCAGCTAGGTTGCGTGCCTTGCTAGGCTGACTAAAATTCATGGTCGTGTAGAGCTCATGGCACGTTTTTTCACTGCTAACTAACCCGGCCGTTGGAACGGCATTGTATTTAGACTCATCTTGGAGTTTCTCCCACCTCTTAATATATTGACACGCAGCTCTCCTGCGTTGTTCGCGAAAAAAAAGAAGTAACAAAAACAAGTGATAATCTTCCATCTATGAATAAAAATATATATTTTTGCACTGAAAAGACTACAAAAAGAGAAAAAAATAGCTCTAACCTCGAAATTTTGGAAACAATTCTGGGGGAAAAAACTGGAGGAAAGGTCCAGTGAAGACCACACGATAATATTTTGCGCGATAGTTCTAAGTCCTCACATCAAAATGCAACATTGGTCTTAAACCAAGGGAATCATGCCTTAAAATTGAAACAGAATCATTTAACGACCAAAGGATCGAATTTCTCGTGACATGAAACCAACACTCTCCAAGCAAAAATCAAGCAAAACACAACAATAAAAAATCAGCAGAAGAAACAAAATAAGCAGGACTGAGGTAAAGGTGGGTTCCTTGGTTGACCCCTTCTGGGTGTCAACGCCCCAGACGCTGGAGGTGTCGACACTCTAGATGGCCATCTCCTGGTCAACCTAACTGAACACCTCCTGAAGAGTAGGATCGACCTCATCTAGCACAGATTGCGAGTTAGTTGGAGGCACAACAGGAGGCTACTAAGCTGGAACGGTTGGCTGCGGCGAGTCCTCAAAATAGAGATGTCCAGTGGGTAGAGGTGACGTCAGTGAAGTAAGCACTATCCTCGAAGACGTCTCGGCAGGCTGAGAAGGTACTTTGGTGGTGAAGAGAGCTGACAGTGAAAAGTCTGATCCCATAGTAGTCAAAAGTCTGCTGACGCTGCCTGGGAGAGGACTGGTGGCTGGAGCTGGTGCTGAAGGTGCAGCTGGCAACTGAAGGCCGGTGTGCTGGAACAGGAATGAGAACATACGAGCATTGTTCTCTCTGTCTGACTGAAGTGCTGAGAACATGGCTTGCTGTTGCTGTTGAAAAGACTGCAAGAAGATCATCTGCTGCTCCTGTTGGTGAATCATGTCGCCCTGAAGCTTCTCTTGCATCTCAATTTGTGCTGTTAGCTGCTGCTGCTGAACTACTTGCTGCTGCTGCATCTGCTGAAGAATCAATGTAAGCTCTAAAGTCTGCGCAGCAGGGGTCACTGGAGGAACTATCTTAGGTGTCGAAGAAGTAAGAACAGATGTTTGAGGGGCTGCCTGAGAAGAACCTCCTGCCTTGGCATCATGTGTCCTAGCAACTGGAGGAATGTACTCAGTGTCGTCCGAGTCTGAATCGCTTTCCACGTCAAAGATATACTGAGGTAAAGGCCTTGGTCTCTGCTAGGGCCTGGTCCTCAGCTGCTACCCTCCCTCACTCGTCAATAGGGATCAGCTCTTGAGCATGAACCATGGCTTGCTGACCATGGTGTCTGTCTATGAGAGTAGAAGGAGTATACTCCTTTAAGCGAGTAGGAGACTCCTCATAGGCCTCAAGGAACTCAGGATACCTGATGCTGTGAACAAGCAAATGAGAGATGAAGTATGCAATGACTACTGTTTGGCTAGGGACATCCCCTCTGCAATAGCATCCTCAATCTCACACAAGATCAGATCCATGATATCAAAATGACGGTGAGTGAGGATAGATAGAATCCACCACTGCTGTAGGCTGGTGATGGCCTCTCCATAGCTGATCCTCGGCAGCAAACTCCGTCTCAGGGCCATGTGGTCGCTATAGGTGTCCGCATGTCTGGCAATCGCGGTGAACCTGGAGCGAAGGGTTGTTTGAAGAGCGGCCTGATGTCCTCATTAGTGGGGAAGATGCCACCAACCAGAGGACGACGAGGGGGTTCAGCGTTCGGATGAATGACCTTGTGCAGATACTTGGAACTAGCTTGAACCACTAGAGCCTTAAGCAGACTGATATCATATGAAAGTGTCACCCTGAACATGAACTGAATAAAGTTCCTTTCTGGTGCAATCTATATTGTGGCGTAAAACACTCTAGCCCAGTCCTCTACATATTTGTCCACGTCAGTGAGCAGAGCTAGAAGTCCAGGGAAGGCGTCTAAGTCCTGCCTCACGTCCACTCCCCCTGTAGCTAATTGCATATAACGCTAGTTGAGCATTTTGTGCTGACTCAAACTGACCTTCTTCATGAGATAGGAGTGGAAGAAGCTCTCCTGCAGGACTATCTAGAACCAGGGATCAACTCCCTCATCCCTAACCTTAGGAAACCACTCCTCAATGGGCACAAAACGAAGTTTCTTAATCCTCGATGACTTGTAAGAAGTCACATCGTTGAGCCTGAGCGCTGCCTCTGCACGTGGCTGCTCTGTTTGCTGCTGCACTGCCTGCTCCTCCTCCTCCTCAACTGGCTCTGTCTCCTGATGAGCCCTCTTTTGGCTACCTAATTGGCCAGAAGGCGTCGAGCCTAACCTCCTGGCAGGATGGGTGCGGGTGGACCGACACGGAGTAGTGGAGTCGCCACGGATCACAAAACCTCGCAGAGTGTCTGCTGCCTCAGCTGCTACTAAGGCTCTATCCCACTCCTTCTCAGCCTTCGACTTCTTGTTTGGCTGCTCAACAGCCTTGCCCTTGCCCTTGTTAGTGTGCTCATGACCCATCTAATAGATAGATAAATGACAACAAGATGAGCAAACACATTGGGTATAAAATTGGCAAGATATTGACGCAAAACTGAATTCTAAGCAAGAATATTGGAGAATTTTGAAGATCATGCTATGGAATCATGTTTGCGATAGGGCAATGATCAAATTCAAAGAATATGACTTTAATTTGAATAAATTGATCAAAAGATATATGAACTTGGGACAAATTTGCAAGATTTTGACCTAGATACGAAAGAATTAAGCACATTATCCACAATTTAGATCAACATGCCCTAATACATGATCAAAGTGAATGATGTGGTTCTAATTTTAGCAAATTATCATGAATTTCTTGGATTGGGTTGAATTTAAAATGATATTTGATCAAATTTGAATGAATTCAACTCGAATGTAAAGAGTTCAAGAAATTAAACTCATATACAGATGAACATGATCTCAAATTGCATCGATTTGAACTAAATTTACATTGGTTTGAATGCAATTCACATGAATTTTCATAAATTTGAAAGGAATTTCGAAATTTGAGAGCGAGATTTGGCCGAAATTTGTGCTCACGATGACCAAGATGGAGGAGATGATGGTGAGGGGGAGAGATTGGCGGTCGACGACCTGGACGGTGGCACAGAGGGCAGCTTAGGGCGTAGGGCGGCGGCTCTGGTCGGTGGCAGCAGGCGTAGGGTCGGCAAGCCGGTGGGGATGGGTGGTGACGCTGGATTGAAAACATAGAGAGGAGAGCGGTGACCGAGAGCTGACAGGTGGGTCCCATGAATCTTGCAAACACCGGAAGGTCCGGTGATGCTGAGAACTGAGCACCAGACAAATATTTCTAGAGAGCATCTCAAAACGGACCCGGGACAACTTTCAAACACCAGAGGTTCTGGTGATGTTTCACTGAACACCGGATCTTCTTTCTAAAGAAATCCAATTATGAACACATGATACTCTGGTGAAGCTCCACTGAACACCAGACACTATCACCAGACACTATTCTCGACTCAAGCTCTTCTTCTTCTCCTAAGTAGGGCTTCAGATCTGAAATATTAAATGTGGGACTAACCCCAAAATCTACAGGTAGGTCCAATTTATATGCATTGTCATTAATTTTCTCAATTATCTTTAATGATCCATCAGCTCTAGACATCAATTTTGACTTTCTTAGTTCTGGAAACCAATCATTCCTTAAATGCAAACCAAACTAAATCACCTGGTTCAAATTTTATTTCCTTGCTACCTTTACTTCCAGCAATCATATATTTTTTAGTCATGCTCTCTATATTCTTTTTAGTGGTTTCATGTAACTTAAGAATAAATTCAGCACGTTTCTTAGCATCTAAATTAAGTCTTTCAAAAGTAGTCAAAGATAGTAAATCAATAGGAGCACGGGGATTAAATCCATACACTAGCTAGAACAGACTTACCTTGGTGGTAGAGCGTACCAACCTATTGTAAGCAAATTCAATATGTGGTAAACACTCTTCCCACATCCTCAAATTTTTCTTTAGAACTACCCGTAATATGGTCGATAATGTACAGTTGACAACCTCTGTTTGACCATCGGTTTGGGGATGATATGTAGTAGAAAACAACAGCTTCATCCCCAATTTATTCCAAAGTGATCTCCAAAAGTGACCCAAAAACTTTATGTCACGATCCGAGACGATAGTATTAGGCACTCCATGTAGTCGAACGATTTCCCTAAAAAACAAATCAGCTATGTTTGTAGCATCATCGCTCTTGTGACAAGGCATAAAATGTGCTGTTTTAGAAAAATGATCCATAATTTTAAATATGCTATCCCTCCCACTCGTTGTCCTAGGCAATTCTAAAACAAAATCCATAGAAATATCCTTCCAAGATACATTAGGAACAGGAAGAGGCATGTAAAGACCATGTGGATTTAAGCGAGACTTAGCTTTATTGTAAGTGGTGCAACATGACACGTAGCGCTCGATGTCACATCTCATCTTTGGCCAAAAGAAATGAGCGGCCAACACATCTTCAGTCTTCTTTGCTCCAAAATGTGCCATCAATCCTCCTCCATGCACCTCCTACAACAACAAAAGATGAATAGAGCTAGCTGGAATGCATAGCTTGTTAGGACGATAGAGCAATCCGTTATTCAGCACATATTTATTCCATATTTTTCCTTCTTTACAATGTTCAAGCACTTTTTTAAAGTCTAAATTAGCAGCATACAAGTCCTTAATGGTTTTTAAACCAAAAATCTTATGATCAAGTTGAGATAACATGTATAACATCTAGAAAGTGCATCAACAATCACATTGTTCTTTCCTTTCTTATGTTTTATGACATAAGGAAAATAATCAATAAATTCTACTCATTTAGCACGTCGCTTATGCAATTTAGCTTGACTTCTAATATGTTTCAGCGATTCCTGACCAGAATGTATAACAAATTCTTTGGACCATAGATAATGTTGCAAAGTTTCAAACATATGAACTAAAGAATACACTCAAAAGGAATAATTCAGACTTGGTCCACTTAATTTCTTGCTGAAATAAGCAATAAGTTTACCTTCTTGAATTAGCACACCTCCAATTCCAATCGCACTAGCATCACATTCCAGTTCAAAGGTCTTACCAAAATCAGGGAATTGGAGCAATGGAGCATGGGTGAGTCTCTTTCAATAACTTGAATATTTGTTCTTGTGCAGGTCCCCATTTGAAAACTACTCATTTCTTTGTTAACTCGTTTAATGAAGCAACAATAGTGCTGAAATCCTGCACAAATCACCGATAGAAACCCACAAGACCATAAAAACTTCTCACTTATGTAACAGTATCAGAGTTGCCCAGCTCTTTATGGCTTTGATTTTTGTTTCATCCACCTCTATTCCTTGTGGAGTAACAACATAGCCAAGAAAAGAAACTCGATCCATGCAAAATGTGCACTTTTTGAGGTTACCAAAACAAATGTACATCTCTCAAAGCGTTAAAAACAGCACGTAAGTGATCAAAGTGAAGTTTATATGACTTGCTGTAAATTAAAATGTCATCAAAGTAAACCACCACAAATCTCCCAATGAAAGCACATAAAACTTTGTTCATCAATCACATGAAAGTACTAGGTGCATTAGTTAACCCAAAAGGCATTACTAACCACTCATACAAACAAAACTTAATTTTAAATGCAGTCTTCCATTCATCTCCAAGTTTCATTCTAATCTGGTGGTATCCACTTTGCAAGTCAATTTTAGTGAAAATTATAGAACCACTCAACTCATCAAGCATATTATCTAACCTAGAGATAGGGTGACGATATCTTATAGTAATATTATTGATGGCTCTATAATCAACACACATACGCCAACTACTGTCTTTCTTAGAAATCAAAAGAATGGGAACAGCACAAGGGCTAATACTTTCTCGTACATACCCGCGGTCCAAAAGGTCTTGGACTTGTCACTGAATTTCCTTAGTCTCTTCCAGGTTGATCCTATATGCAGCATGGTTTGGCAAAGTTGCTCCCAGAATCAAATTAATTTGATGTTTACCTTGAATAGGTGGTAATCCTGGGGGTACCTCAGCTGGAAATACATCCACAAACTCCTGCAAAAGGTTAGCAACAGCAGGAGACAAAGAGTTAGATATATCCTCGAGTGAAACTGAAACATCTTTGCATATCAAAGCATAGCATGGTAGCTTATTATCATAAATTTCAGCAAGGTCAGATTTAGTAGCAAGCATAACACACCCTTTTAGTCTAATTCCATTGGACTTAGAAGTTGTTGTTGCTTTCTCCTTTTTAGGTGGAAAAATGTTTTCCGCTACTTGCTGATTTTCAGATTCATTCTCAAACTCTTTTCTCTTATTTTCAGCTATCTCTTGTTAACATTTCACAATTTTAGTAGGGGTTAATTGTAGAAAAGTTATTTTCTTTCCTTTATGCATAAAGGTGTACTTATTACTTCTACCATGATGTGTTGCATCAATATCAAACTCCCATGCTCGTCCTAACAAAAGTGAACATGCTTGCATGGGTACTACATCAAAATTAGCACAATCATGGTATGGACCAATAGAAAAGTGCACCCTAGCTGTTTGCATTACCTTCACCTTACCACTGTTGTTGAACTATTGAATATGATAAGGGTGAGGATGATTTCTTGTCGTTAAGGCAAGCTTCTTGATCATATCTGAATTTACCAAGTTGTTGCAGCTTCCTCCATCAATAATGACTCGAACACGATAATCCTTGACTATAAGGAACATCTGAACAAATTGTAGCACTGTAGATGTTCCGCTTGCTCTATTTGAGTGCTTAACACTCGCTGCACAATGAGGGTTTGATAATCCTCCGTGGCAGTGGCATCGAACACTTCCTCATGGTCGATATCCATCTCACGACCATCCTCTTACCTGCATGGTTAGCTGCAAGAGCATATTCATCCTCAACATCACTAGCACTTACATATCCACCGTCTTCTGTTACAATGTACGCTCGCTGACTTGGGTAATCCTTCATAACGTGGCCCATTCCCTTGCATCAGTGGCACACAATCCCAACCGATCGGCCTGTTGAAGCAATCGAAGAAGAGCTTTTAGCTGGACCCTGCACATTTATGGATTTGCTTACCTCGGGAGCATGTGATAGTGTCAAAGGCACTGCTGAACGCGCCCTACTCGAGAAGGGGTAGCTGAACGTGGAGCTATTTTGACTTGTCCCGATGTTGATTTTGAAGTGGTCGTGCTTCCAAAATTGCTCCTTGGCCTCTGTTGTTATCCCTGCAATTCTGTTTCTACCAGACATGCAAGTTGAAATAATCTAGGAACACTATTGTATTCTTTGTAATCAAC
The DNA here is from genome assembly GCF_958298935.1 of Phragmites australis. Lineage (NCBI taxonomy): Eukaryota > Viridiplantae > Streptophyta > Magnoliopsida > Poales > Poaceae > Phragmites > Phragmites australis. The sequence continues at coordinate 20,693,016 of NC_084932.1, read as the reverse complement.
TATGTCCCGAATTTTACACCTTAACCCTCCATAAAAACATGCCATTGCATCCTCTTCATCCTCAATAATATCACAACATAACATACTAATTTGTAGCTCCTGATAATATTCTTCTACGGATTTATCACCTTGGTTTAAGCTTTGCAATTTCTTACGCAAATCATATTTAAAAGAGGGTGGAATAAATCTGTTACACACAACAACCTTTAAATCATTCCATGTGGTAGGTGCTAATCAATCGATGCATACTCTATTCCACCAGATAATTGCAAATTCTTTAAATTCACTAGTGGCTTGCCTAACTCTATGCACTTTAGGAACTAAATGAGCATTAAACTTTTGTTCAACTGTCATCTCATAATCTAAATATTTTTCAACATCATAAGTATCTGCAAAAGATGGTATGGTAAACTTAACCTTAGCAAATGGATCATTATTAACACGTAGGTTATGTTGCTGAAAATTATTACCTTTCATACCTTGACGGTTGAATTTAAATCGGTCCCGTTGTCGTGCATCAAAGGCATCTTGTTCTTGCCTTAAAATTTCATCATCTATGACGGACTCCTCTTGCTCATGGTCTATGCCATGAGGATCAGCATGACCATAGTTTGGTGGCTGATTAACCACTTGATAAAAGCGTGTATTGAGCATGGCAATACTATCATTAAGTCATTGCAATGTATTGCTTGTCTTCGCAAGCTTCTTATTGAAGTCATCAGTAATAGCTTGTTGATGATCATTCAACACCATTGTGAGTTCTTCCCTCAAAACACACTCCTATGCATCCAATGCTTCTCTTGCCGTGGTTAGTTGAAGATAGAAAACAACGAAAGATAAATTATCCCTATCGACTACTAGGTGATGGAGGTGGAGTCACACACTCTCAAGCATCTTACCATGCTCTTGCAAGTGTTCTTACAAATCACCGCAGTTGGCACAACCGGTGGCTAGTTTGTGATACCTTATCAGGTACGAGTAAGGTAGTTTCAAGGGGAGAAACCGTTCTGATCGAGAGAAGGTGTAGCTTGGACAGGGAATATTTAGTAGTAAGGAATGACAATAATTGAAATCAGATTAGCAAAGCTGAATAAAAGTCTATAGTACTCGTCATAGTTGCTGGCCTAACATGTTCCTAGAACTAGCTCATGCAAACCAAAAAGTATAACAGACACAAGCACAATGGAAGTAAATTCGCAATGCAAATTGATTCTTTTTTTTGCACTATTTACTTCTTGCTTGCTTTTTTTGTGAATGTGACACAAATTCAAAAACTCTTCTACTGCTTTTTCTAAGACCAGTGATGTACGTGGGTTACAAACTTTTTCCGGAGAGCAGGGGTATAAAGGTAATAAAAAGATACTCTCTCTCTGAACTTTGGCTACCTCTGTTTTGGCTATGGATTGCTACTCGAACTTTGTCGGACAATGCTCGATATGAAGGGTGTATGGAGGTGTTCGAGAGCAGCCAGAAACAGATATACTCAATTGGACTGTGGAGGCAAAATTGAATGGATAGTTGAATCCGAAAGGATGGTTGAATCCAACTAGTGGTTGAGTTCGAAGAGGTGGTCAAAAATGACTAGTGATCGAACCTGAGTAGATGGTTGAAGTGACTAGTTGTTGAACCCGAGTAGATGGTCGACTCGACTAGTGGTTGAACTCGAGTAGATGGTTGGAGTGACTAGTGGTTGAACACAACTTGATGGTTGACTCGACTAGTGGTTGAACTCGAGTAGATGGTTAAAGTGACTAGTGGTCGAATACGACTTGATGGTCTACTTGACTAGTGGTTGAGCTCGAGTAGATGGTTAAGAGACTAGTGGTCAAACTTGAGTAGATGGTTGAATCGACTAGTGGTCGAACACGACTTGATGGTTAACTCAACTAGTGGTCGAGCTCGAGTAGATGGTTAAAGTGACTAGTGGTCGAACATGACCTGATGGTCGACTCGACTAGAGACACTATCTCAGCTATAGGAAACAAGGGCAGACTGAGATACACGACGACTAAACAGCAAGACTCGACACTAGAAACTAGATCACGATGACTCGACCAGCAACAAAGACATCGACGATGGACTCAAACTCAACAACGCGAATACTGCAAACAAAATTGTGAAGGCGCAAAGTGGTTTGGACAGCGGAAAAACTAAGATCTAAATATTTTTGTGGACTCTAGGTAATAAAAAACAACGTAACAAAGGAGATAACTGAGATTACCTAACGGGCAACCTGGCTCTGATACCACTTAATGTGCATTTGCCCGATCTTCCAAAGGTAATACGATAAATCGATTAGTGGAGTTTTGACGTTGATGATCCAAAGGCTTCGACAGAACAGATCGAGAACCCTCGCAACCACTACACCACTACTATGTGGTTATTAACCGTGCTAAGACGCGGTTGATCTCGCCAAGAAGGCTTTTCCTGTAAGTGAATTGAGAACACAAGTAAGAACAGGTAGATGCAATCTGAATATTGATAATTTTCAATGAAGTGCTCGAGTTGGGGTTCCACAAACCGAACAAGCGGTGAAAACTGTATAAAACTGAATAATCTAAGCAAAACCTGAGGCTAAACTATGACGATTACTATGTATATATAAGGGGACGTGAGGAGGCCGACCTATGGTTGTGCAACCATAGAAAGAGGCATACACAACCTAGACTCCAACCCCGACACGATTACAAGACCCAATTAGGTCCAAAACGGTGGCGCAACACTTATTTCTTTGACTCTAACTAAACTATAAGGAATATTTGGTCAAGCTCATATCCATTGGAAAGGTCTCATTGTGAACTTTCAGGAATGTCCAAGATTGCCAAAAATGGACTTCGTATGAGAGAGTTATGCCCGTTTTACTGACGTGCTATCCTACAACTCGACTATGACCACGACTTCGACCCCGACCCCGACTAGAGCTCAGCCTCAAGTCCGAGTAGACTTGGCCTTCGAGGGGTGATGTCTGGGTAAGGTTGTGATGCTTCTCTCATGTTCCTAAGCAATAAAACATCACAAGAATTTAATAGGAATCCATCCAAGGAACTAGTTCACCTGGTGGTCTAATTGTTGTGCACGTGCTCTTATAATTGGACGTGCACATGTAATTGGACCCTGTATGATTTGAGGATTATTAGCGATATTGATCGTATTCGAAGGAACCATGGGCTCATCAGATCTTCTTTCTGAAGAAATCCAATTATGAACACACGATACTTTGGTGAAGCTCCACTAAACACCGAACACTATTACCGGACAAATTTTAGAACTTCTAATTTTACCTGCCACTGGTTGAATACCGAAAGGTCCGGTCCTGGCCACTTCACAAACACTGGACTTTTTCTACGTGCCAAACAATTTTTCAAACACCGAACTATTTGCTGCAACTGAGTTGCTCACTGTATAAAGACACCAGACCTTCTTCACAGAAGCTGAGCCGAGAGAACAGAAGACCGGATGATCCGTTGAGGAGAACGAAGGGGCACCGGATCATCTGGTGAGAAGGAAAAATTTTCTGCTGAACTAAAATCTCTCACTGAGTTCAAACTTCAAATCAACACACAACAAAAACAAATGTTTGGACTAGCTTGAGTGAAGCCTCACTCTCTAAAATACTCATTTGCAAATATTTGCCAAAAAGGCTATAGCATACATAATTTTGCAATAGGTAGTAAGAACCAAATAAGAAAAAAGAGGAGAAAACTCCAAGAAAATGTATGAGTCACATTGCCTATGAACTTAAAGATTAAGACTTTAAATTCGACAGAACATGACTCAATAGGCATTAAGCACTTCATTATAATCAAACTCATAGATGTGTATATTTACATCGAGAGTAAACAACAATCTCAAAGAGTGATATCCTCCTTTGTGATCTCTCTACCGCCAATGCACATGCAATGCACAACAAGTGTATAAAATTTAAACATGAATGCAAGTTATACGGCATACGAATGCATAGCATAAAATAAATCTATCTTGTCATATTACTTCCCTTCTCAAGCTTCTTCATGGTGAATCCAACAACATGCCTTGACATAAACTAGGACACCACCATCTCAAGCAAAACCCATGCTCACCACTATTTTTAGAAGGTTAGACAAGCACCTATCATGAATGCATCTATATGACAAGGCATCACATGACGTTTGAAGCATTTATTACGTTCAGCTCACTTCACAATCTACAAAAGTTTGCTTCATCTAGAGGTTTTGTGAAGATATCCGCTAATTAATCTTCCAACCTTACACTACTAAGAGAGATATCATTATTAGCCACATGATCTCTAAGGAAGTAATGGCGAATATTAATGTGCTTTGTGTGAGAGTGTTGAACGGGATTGTTTATTATTTTTACGACATTCTCATTGTCACAAAGGAGTGGAACCTTCTCTAGATGAACACAAAAGTCGAACAAGGTTTGCTTCATATAAAGGATTTGAGCACAACATGCTCCAGCGGCAATGTATTCGGCTTCTGCGATGGACAAGGCTACCAAGTTTTGCTTCTTAGAAGACCATAAAACTAGGGATCACCCTAGCAAGTGGCACCCACCCGAAGTACTCTTGCGATCCACATGGCATCCGACAAAGTCCGAATCCGAGTATCCCAAGAGTAGGAAATTAGCACCTTCCAGGTACTACAAGCCTATGCTAGGTGTATGCTTTAGGTATCTAAGGATTCTTTTAACCGTGCTAAGATGCGATTCGTTAGGATTAGCTTGAAAGCAAGCGCACATATATATGCTAAACATAATATCGGGCCTAAATGCGGTAAGATAAAGAAGTGACACAATCATAGAATGATAAAGCTTTTAGTAAACTAGTTTACCCATTTCATCCAAGTCGAGATGTCCATTTGTAGGCATTGGAGTCTTGATTCGCTTGCAATCATCCATCTTGAACTTCATGAGGATGTCCCTCATGTACTTATCATGATGGATGAGCGTCCCTTCCTTCAATTGTTTGATTTGAAATCCAAGGAAGTAGTTGAGATGGCCAATCATCGACATCTCAAACTCCCTAGATATCATGTCACCAAATTCCTTACAGAACTCTTTGTTAGTTGAACAAAATATTACGTCATCAACATAAATTTTACACAAGAAAAGCTCATTGTCGATGATCTTTGTGAACAATGTGGTGTCCACCCTCCCGAGCTTGAATCTTTGATTGATGAGGAAGTCACGTAGGTGTTTGTACCAAGCTCTTGGGGCTTGCTTAAGTCCATAAAACGCCTTGTGCAACCTATAGACATGATTAGGATATTTAGGATCTTCGAAACTAGGGAGTTGTTTAACATAAACAAGTTCATTGATGAAGCCATTTAAGAATGCACTCTTCACATCTATGTGATAAAACTTAATGTTATGATGTGAAGCAAATGCAAGAAGGATACAAATGGCCTCAAGCCTTGCCACGGGAGTGAATGTTTTGCTAAAATCCAAACCTTCAACTTTTGCAAATTCTTGCGCGATGAGTCTTCCCTTGTTGCGTACAACCATAACATATTCATCTTGCTTGTTGCGGAAGACCCACTTGGTTCTGATTATATTCTTGTCTTGAGGCATTTCTTCATGAATCCATACTTCACTGCGGATGAAGTTGTTGAGTTCTTCTTGCATAACCATCACTCAGTCTGGATCCTTAAGAGCCTCATCTACATGTGTGGGTTCCAAACAAGAGACAAATGAATAATGTTCACAAAATGAAGAATATTGATGAGAGCGAGTTTGTACTCCCCTAGATGGACTTCCAATGATCAAGTCAATGGGGTGATCCTTGGAAATATGCGTATGCTTCAATTATGATTCTTGAGGTGTATCTTACAGTGGTGCAACATCTTGATCTTGAGCTTGAGCTTCCACTTGAGAGATATGGACATCATGTAATGGAAATGGTTGATCATCCTTGTCCTCATCTTTATCAACTTGGGGCGCCATGGAGGTGTGTGCAATTGAAGTAGTGTAACACCCAGTTTTAAAGGACAAAACTGGGCACAACACATGTATGCCAAGATCAAGTTTCATACATGCATTACATCATCAGTGTATCATCACAATGCCATTATTTCAATAACTATATTAACTTATTACAAAAGAACCCAAGGGTCTAAAAGAAAATACAGCGGAACAAGAGGGCTTCAGCGCCAACGAGTCTTCCATTTTCCACAGGCGTCAACCTGGGGCATACCAGTCTAGAACAGAAGCTCCGGGTCGAAGTCATCTCCATCGAAGGAACCAGCTTCATTTATGGCTTCTGAATAGTAGAGGGATGCAAGAAATGGGACAATGGGTGTGAGTACAAAATGTACTCCACAAGTGTGGGAAAAACATACTACGGGGCTTAAATGAAGGAAAGGTTAGACACTGGTTAACTGCACTAAGCAACTATGAACAATAACTCTTACAACAGACATCCTATTTACTAAGTGTGAAGACACATCTATAATAAAAGGGATGGCTCATCGGATTCCATCCGACTACCAAGACTCACCAGGTAATTCTATCACCCGGCTACCCGACTATTCATACGAAAACCCTGATCCCAACTAATCAAGAGGAAGTCCAAGCCGCTCTTGATCGTGAGCATGGTTGATCCGATCAGTTTGATACCCTGCAGAGTTTGCACAGCTTTCCCTACGAGTCGTGATTCCCTTGTTGCTTCACACTTCTGGGGTGTGGAGTCAGGGTCTCACTATAAGGCCTTTACAAAGCTCCCGCCGATCCATAGGCACCCATTGAGGTGTCACCGCTAACAGACGATTCCATCGCTATAGAAGCCCCCTCTTGTGTCACTCAACCGTCCATTGGTGCCCACAGAACCGGAGGGGTGGCTAATTAGTTGGCCAGGCCATACCCATATTGGCCCCGTGGTTGTGCGGATTAGCTTGATTACATCTTCAAGAACTAGTCCTTAGGATCCCACACAGGAACAACCACAAACCTACTATGTAGCACCACCTCAAACTAACCATCCAGTTAGGATCCATATACCATGTTACTACAAGAATACCATACCCGATTCTTGTTGTATAAAAATTGGTCAAGATTAACATTTACCCAACTATGACAGCACTAGCATATCTACCCTTCATTAACCATGACTCATCAACAGCGATAAGGAATAATCATACAAAAGCTAGTAAACCCTAACATGGGATTCCAATTTTGACAAGCATACAATGAAGGATAAAAAACTACACATGAATCCTAAAACAGTAGCAAGATATTCAAGGGCACTTGCCTTCAGCTGAGGGTTGCTCAAAGTCTTCAAAAACTTGATCTTGTAGGTTCTCGAACTGATCACCTTCTAAACGACACACCAGAAAAGCACACAAGGGAAACTACTAATAACAATACAGCAAATAGTACTAAAACTATGTAAAAACCCTATAAAAATATTCTAACATCGCTATGAGAATTTGAGCGTGAAAATCACCGAAATCGGAGCTACAAGCAAAAAGTTATGAGATTTTGAAGTTCTAGGGGCTTTTCTGCAAATTTTACTTGATTTCAGAGAATAAATCGAATAAATTTTATACTAAAAATCTTGATTATTACGCCTGCTAATGTCAAAAAGCAAAATAAAATTATTTTTGTTATTAAAATCCCTACGGACTGAGTCCATACTACTGTGAACCGAAGGGGAGACGCTCGGTCGACCGGTCCACTATGGACCATAGGCGCCGACGGTTTGGGCATGGCGGCGGGGCAGCCAGAGTTGGCCTAAAAGGGGGCTCTGGCTTCTGGGAAGCTCTGACGAGTAGCGGAAAAGAGAGGGATGAGTGCGGCAAGCTTACCTCGAGAGAGGACGGTGTTGAAGAGGGCTCGAGGCAGCCAGATAATGGAGCGGATGGCGGCGGCGATCGGAGAGGTGTCGGGGATAGGCTCTGGACGGCGTACAAAGATGACGTGCCCCGGGTTTGACTCTGAAAGAACCTTCGGAGCCAAAGAAGCAATTAGCTCGGCAGTCACCAGAGTTGAAGAAGGTGAGGGCACCAACGTCAAATTTGAGCGAGAGCGAGGGCGTCAGTAGGTCGTGGTGGTGCGGAACTTTGCTGAGAATGTGATGGGTGGATTATATGCATGTGAGGGAGAGCGCATCGGCCGTTGCATGAAGAAATGGCCGGCGGTTCAATGGCCATGATGGCGGCGGTTTTAGCTTTTGATTGAGCAATAAGGAGGGGTACAAAAGGGGAAAACAACCAGGAACACTTGATTGGGAGTTGAGGCACTAAATCTGGTCATTTTGGGGAGTGAAGAGGGCACAGGGAGGCGTGACAATTCTGGCACCGGCGGAGATCGGAGCCAGGCGGGGGTGAAAGAACGCGAGCTAACTCAGGTGGGGTGGGAGGCTCGGCTTGAGCCGAGGCCATGCGGTTGAGAGTGGAACGGGAGGGAGAGATGGCTTGGGCGTGGGTGGGAGAGGCCAGCTGGCTAGGCAAACAGGCCAGGCCCAGTGGGATGAAGGAAGGGGCGTGGGAAAATGATCGGCCTAAGGCCCAAGCGGGAGATGGAGACGGAGAGTGGCCTGGGAGGGGAATGCGGAGGGAGAGAGGAAGGTTTTGGGCTGAGTTTTGGGAAGGAAACGACCCGAACTGGTTTTAGGAAATATGAAAAGCTTTTCCTTTTTATTTTTTAACCATTTTTAAAAGGGATTTTAAACGATCACCTTCTAACAAATTTTTACAAACATTTTCACTCATAAAAGCCTAATGCAACTACTACAACATGAATGCATCAAACACAAATATAACCTATGGTAAATTTAAATTTAGAAATTAATTTCTTCTATTTGAACAAAATTTACAACTCCTATTTTAATTCTAGCAAAATTTTAAACTATTACAAAAATTAAAAATTTAGGGTGTTACAAACCCACCCCCTTAGGTTGAACCTCGCCCTTGAGATTCGGAAGGATCGGAGAAGAGATGAGAAAACTCTGCTAAAGATCATCTTCTTTTTCCCAAGTTGCTTTCTCTTCTGAGTGATGTTTCCACTGCACTTTGCACATACGGACTCGCCTGTATCGGGTAACCCGTTCTGACATCTCAAGAATCTTGACCGGATACTCTAAGTAGGAGAGATCTTCTCGCACATTTAGTTCTTCTACTGGTAGTTGCTCTTCGGGAACTCTTAGATACCTTTTCAACGTGACACATGGAAAATATCGTGTACTCTTGAGAATTGAGGTGATAACTCAAGCTGGTAAGTTACTTCTCCTCGTCTTCCCAACATCTTGTACGGACCAATAAGCCGAGGTGAAAGATTGCCTTTGATCTTGAATCTACGAAGACCTCTTATCGGTGACACCTTGAGATACACAAAGTCTCCTACTTGGAAAGTCAGTTCTCGGCATCGATTATCTGCATAGCTCTACTGTCTGAACTGAGCAGTTTTTAAATTATCTCTGATCTCTTGCACTTGTCTTTCTGCTTCTCTTAGAACTTCTGGGCCAAAAACTTGTCTTTCCCCGGTCTGGTTCCAGAACAACGGGGTTCTACACTTTCTTCCATATAAGGCTTCAAAAGGAGACATCTTGAGGCTAGCTTGATAACTGTTATTGTACGAGAACTCTGCATATGGGAAATTCTTGTCCCAAATATTACCATTCCTCAAAGCACATGTTCTCAACATGTCCTCAAGGATTTGATTTACTCTTTCTGTCTATCCGTCAGTTTGCGGATGATATGCTGAGCTAAAAATCAACCTTGTATCCATAGGTTCATGTAGGCATTGGTAGAACCATGAAGTAAACTGACTGCCACGATCAGATACAATTTATCTTAGGTACTCCATGTACTCATATAATCTTGGACATATACAACTCAGTTAGTTTTGGACCTCGATATGATTTTTTAACTGGAATGAAATGAGCTACTTTTGTCAATTGGTCGACTATAACCAATATAGAATCATATCCTGACTATGTTTGAGGTAGATCCACCATGAAATCTATCAAAGATTAGTTTATGACAATATGTCTGTAAATTGACTGGGTACCTTCAACTACAGGGATTAATCACGAGACGAGACACACGATGTATACAGGTTTGGGACTCGGATTGGAGTAATACCCTACATTCTGTGGGGGTGCTGCTGCTATATATTAATGATCTCGAGTACAAGCAATATGACTAAGGCTATTACAAGGAGTAGAACAGATCTAATCTAACCTAGGGCTAAAGTTGCTGAGTAGCTCCTCTGTTAGGGTCTTGATGCTTGCCTCTCTCCTTCCCCCTCCCCCTAGCCTTTTCACCTTATATAGGGGTGAGGTACTGACCCCTATCCAACTATAGTCGATAGGGAGTTGTCTTCCTTGATGTCCAAGTAGATGGATCTGTTTTGGATACTGATCGTTCCGAGTTGGGTAACCAATCTAAACCTTCCTAGTATGTACTTTCTTGATTCCGGGAGTATCAGGTACCACTGATTCGATTATGTGACATCTGGAGCTACCTAAAATGTGTCGTACATACCCTGTCTTTATATGACATACTCCTTATACGCATATACCCTATAGTTAGATATTTGATAGTAGTCCCCTAACTCTACTCAGGAGAAGGAGTTTCCATAAGCTCCCACTCGAGTGCCACCACGTTTAAGCTTGGTAGAGTAAAGTGGATCAGGCTCATCGTCGAAAGAATTGAGTATGGACGAATCCTTCCTCGAGTATCCAGTGGAATCTCAGTCGGGTCGAGTGCCCTACGACTAAACACACTCGAGACTTGAAGAAAAAGATTAAACAACTCAACTAATCGACACCCGACTCCGTGTAGAGTTAAAAAAACCTTTCGAAATTTGAAACGATGGGCATAGGAGTATTTAATGCGGGCAGAAGGGCGTGCAGAGATTTGCACATCATCATTATTCCTCTTGTCATGTCTGTCTAAGTGTTGTAAAGGTGGGAGTGGTCGAAGAGATGGTAAAGTTTTGATTATTTACATGTATGACCCGGACTTGTAGTGGCCATTCCTCGTCATTGCCACCAGTCTTCCTGCATAAGCCCCTTGGCTTTCTCCGTCCTAGCATGTACCACTGCCAAAAGAAGTTTAGATCCATGGATCACAGTTCTTCTTCGAAGATCCCTACTTCCTCTTGGCCGAAGAAGTGGTCAGATGCAGCAGCCACCGACGCCTCTCCCAATCAATACGATGAACCATGGTTCATGATTGAGGCCTGGACACCCTCGGTGATGCAAGAGTCTCGGCTGGCGGAACTTGAAGTAGAAGGAGTGGTGCCGCCACATAGCCTCGTTGAATGGAGGATGACATTTGGTGAGAGATTCCCTTCATGCAAGATTGAGCATGAGTTTGTAGTTTTTGAATCTTTCTTCTGTTGCGGATTCAACATCCCTCCTTCCAAATTTCTTCTCAATGTGCTTGATCGATATCAAATTGAACTTCGCCACTCGAACCCCAACTCCTTCACCATGCTGAGTGTTTTTGTCTATCTGTGTGAGGCTTTCTTTGGCATCGATCCAAGTTTAAGTCTATTTCAGTACTTTTATAAACTGAAGAGGATTATAGTGAATAAATGTGTCAGGGGGTGTGGTTTCCAATTGAGGAATGGAATAAAAAAAATTCCTATATCTTGGTTCTCCTAACCTCCTCTTGGTCGAAGGATTGGAAAAAACTTTGGTTTTACGTCTTCAATCTCGACCCAATTGGTTTTCCTTTAGTGTATAGAGGCCTTTTCCCCATCCAAAATCTATCTTGGACACAAGAGCACCAAGAGTCTGACCACACCACCTACTACGCCAACAGAATTGGCATGCTATAGCAATTTGGTCTAACTGGGTGGCATGTGGCCAGAGATTTATTAGCAAGAGATCGAGCCCCTTGAAGGCGCAGACACATCTGGCTTGGGAATACAATGGGGATGAGGATGCCTCCAGGGACGTGGGTGGATGTAAGGCTTAGTTAGCACTTTGCCCTTTTCTTTTTGCTATGACCTTCAAGCTTTGTCGAGTAATCTTTCTTCTCCTTTTCAGCCCTGCTTGCACAGGATGTCACTGCCCAGTTGAACAAGCTCTTCTCTTTTGAAGCACCGGAATGTGGCATTCTGCCTTATTCCTTCATGAATCCTCAACTAGATGTAAGGATTTTCTTAATGGAAAAGTAGGACCGATTATTGTCTATTTGATCTGACCTGTCTGTATGATTGCAGGCTCTAGTCTTTCGCCAAGAGCACATCCTTTCGAGCGAGGTCTTTGATCTCGATGGCACTTCTTCTGCTGATGTTGTCGATAAGGAGAAAGGATCAACCAATGAGGAGGCCGAGGGGTCTCTTCATTCAAAGATATCATCCTCATCTTCTTACCTGCTGCCTGATCTGAGCCCTCTCAAGCGCAAGCGAAGGAGCCCACGGGTATTGGAATCAAAATTCTTATTATCTTCTTATTTCCTGTCAAATTATCAAGTGCATACTTGAGTGTGTTCGGTTTGGATGAGTGGCCTTTTGTTAGGGGACGGCAAGCATACCTGCCCATTCACCTCGTCGAGCAACCGCCACACTTGATGACTCGGCTGAAAAGGCAACTCTTCTCGAGTTATCGATTTTCTCTCGGTCATTCTACTAATGACAAATTTGCATGGGTGGCTTTTTAGGGGACGTCTGGCGCGTCCTCAGAATCGTCAACTCGAGGGACCGTCATGCCTGATGACTCGACCAGAGAGGTAATTTTAGTTGAATTATCGCTCTTTAGGTGGTCATACTTCCACTGGAAAACAATTTTTTATCATCTGGTTCTTTGCAGCCTACAGATGCCTTGGCTTTGCCTGGCCCATGTGTATCTCCTCCACTGGCTCCGCTTGCCGGTGCAAGAACGAAGAAGGTGACCACCAAAAGGCCAAAGTCAAGCATCATTTCACACTTCCCAATTTTGAAGAGGTTTGACCTGGATCCTAATCTCGACTGGCAGTTTTTTCTTTCCTCTTCCCTTATTCTGTTGATCGCAGACTATCGACGGAGGCAAAAACCCAGGCTGCCAGCGTCTCGACTAGTCATGACTTCCCTGGTTGACTCAGCCTCGGCTCCAATTCCTCATACTAAAGATCCTGCCTCAAGGGCATCCGAAGAAGACCCGCAGCTAAGGGAAATGAAACCTCTATATCGATCCCAACCAATGACCCATGGGCATCGATAAAGGTTCTTCTCCAAGTTACAGGTACTCAGGTAGCTACTGCCGAGGCCATCCACCACAAGAAGCTTGAAGCCAAGAGGGAGAAAATTGAACGTAAGTTTGTCCCTGATCACAAGTGTGTGATTCGATTATTGGGTGACTAACGAAAATTACTTTCCGGTTTACCTTCTTCAGGCCTTGAGCCCTCTTGTAACAATGAGGAAAAACTTCTTTCTAACGCAATGAAGAAAATTGATGATGATACCAAGTATGGGAGAAACTCAGGAATCAAGTGAACATCACGCGAGCTGAAACGATGGCCATGATGACTGAACAGGATGCTACCATTGCTCACAGGATGCTGCGGTCCTTGCTCTTCAAGAGCTGAAGGAGCAGGCACTCGACCTTATGTCCCAAGCAGCTTCTGCAAGTGCCGCTACATTGCTAGGTATCCTCAAGAGTAATAATCCTGCGCTTGATACCTCATTGGTGATAGTCGAGTTCAACTGTACTAGCGAGGAGGCCGCAAAACTTGTTGAAAGCGTTCAGCCGATGGTTCCAGCCTTCGTCAAGTCATTAAGGCTTAGTCTACCTAGTGATGATAGTGAGGGGAGTCCCTCGCACTGATGATCCATTCGTCTCTAACACTTTTAAAACATACTTATGATCTAAGAATGCCCACAACAATACTATATTTTGCCAGTCTATTATGCTTTTTTCTGCTATTCCCTTGTCGATGAAATAGGATTAGCATAAGTAGATGCAATAACTGATAGGTACATGTTGTCATCATTCTTAAGACCATACGATTACGCATCTGTCAACACCTGAAATCTTAACTAGATAAGCCATTAGATGTGCATCCCTCGAATACTCGAGAAGACCGTAATAATGAAAAAAGACTAATACAAAACTAGAAAAAGAAAAAGCATATCAAATTTTATGCGAACTTTATCAACTTGCGCATTCGATCAACATACAAACATGAACTCAATAGAGAGCACACGCGAGGCAGACTAGGACTTTAGAACCCTTTTGGTCGTTAGGCGTGAGATGTCTGACAATCTCTGTGCCGTTATGCCTCCTGAGGTATAGTTGTCTGTCATCGATCCAACACATGCCTCCGTTGGTTCTATTTAACGTGATGGACGCAGAGCCAGATAAAATTTTGCAAAAAACATATAAAAGAAATGTGGTATTGCGATGTAGCCCCCGATTCTATGGTCGAGAAAGAAATTAGTCGATCGAAGAGTAGAAAAGGACATATCTGTACCATCGATCGGAGAGTAGTGTTATAGCTCTCGACTATGTACTCGATGACCAAGTCGGATGAAGAGTAAAGCTCATTCTTGACTATGTACTCGATGAATGAATCAGACGAAGAGAAAAGCTCATTCTCAACTGAGTACTCGAGAGTGCAAGCCCCCGAGCGTTATGGTTTTAATTGCAATGTGGTTTTTGAGTAAACTCGAACCGCCAGGTAGGTGGGCATTAAAAGACCCCACTCCCATTTGTGCTCGTTTTCACTGCAACCTTGATTTGACGTGTTGTAATGGCCGCCCATCCCTCTTTGTAGAGACGAGACAGCCATAATGCCATCACGACGTTCTCAACTGCCGCCGAACGCGCTACGCGCCTGAGGTGACGCCATCGTTTCGGATCTTGATGGCTACATTTACATAGTATGACCCATTTCCCCCGCTATAAATAGAGGGGACTCGAAGCCATTTGTCCATCATCTCATTTGTTTCCTTTGCCCATTGCCTCCTAGGACTCGTAGAGCTTGAAGCCATGGCCTCTACTCCATCTCCGCCTCTTGAGCTAGTCCCAGAAGTCCTCTCCCCTAGGCCTCTCGCCATGGTACCTCATGAGGTCCTCCCCTACCTAGCGTGCCAACTGTCGAAGATTAGTTCCTGACAATATATCCGTAAATTGACTGGGCACCTTCAAGTGTAGGGATTAATCACGAGATGAGACACACGATGTATATAGGTTCGGGCCTCCAATTGGAGTAATACCCTATGTCCTATGGGGCTGCTGTTGCTGTATATTGATGATCTCGAGTACAAGCAATGTGGCTAAGACTATTACAAGGAGTAGATCAGATCTAATCTAACTTAGTGCTAAAGTTGCCAAGTAGCTCCTCTGTTGGGGTCTTGATGCTTGCCTCTCTCCTTCTCCTCCTCCTGAGCCAATCCCAGAAGTCCTCTCCCCTAGGCCTCTCGCCATGGTACTTTCTGAAGTCATCATCATCACTCCCTCCGATGATGACTTGAGTGGCGGGCCTAAGATGGAGAGGGAAGAAGTAGCCACCGTAGATCATCATTGTCACCTCACTCAGCGCGTTCACCGTTACATCAAGACCTATGCTTCAGGCCAGACAGCGCAGCGCTCCGCACCAGAGAGGAATGAGGATGGTGGTGATCTCGACCGGATCTTCGACCAAGCCGCCATCGTGGTCTTCGACGGTGGAGCCCTCGAGTCATCGCCGGCTAAGGAGGTTGTGGATCTTCATTATTTGCAAGAGCTAGGTAGATCCTTTCTACCAATTTTGCACTAGCCACATGGATTAGAGGGAAAAAGAAGAAAAAATATGTAATCGAGTAGCTAACCGAATCTAATGTAATCGACTTACAAGTAACCTACCTTTTCTATGAATAAACTTTTAGAGTTGGTTGATGTTCCACAAGTGCTTGAGTATCTCATCATTTGGAGTAGATAGCCGTACCAATCAAGGTCTAGTGACTTCGACTACTATGTAAGGTCCTTCCCACTTAGGCAATAACTTGTGGCGCTGGGCCTATTTCTGCACCTTTCATAGGATGAGGTCCCCGACAGCGAGTTTCCTGGGCTGAATTATCTAGCTTTGATACCTACGCAACGCCTGGTGATACTTAGATGCTTGAATAGATATTCGATCTTGGTACTCCTTGAGTAAATTTATGTCATCCGCTTGTAATTGCTCTTGCCTTTCTTCAGAGTAACCTTCCACTCGAGGTGATCCGAATTGCAACTCAGTCGGGAGCATCGCTTCCACTCCATAAACCAAGAAGAATGGAGTTTCACCGGTGGCTCTATTGGTCGAAGTATGAATGTTCCATAGTACTAAGTGAATTTCTTTTACTCAGCATTTTGAGTAGGCTTTTAGCCTATCGAAGACCCGAGTTTTGATGCCCTGTACGACTATACCATTTGCACACTCAACTTGACCGTTACTCTGCGGGTGAGCTACTGAGGCAAAACAAGTTTTGATACTGAATTCTTCGCAGAACGCAATAAAGGTCTCACTTCTGAACTAGCTACCGTTATCCGTAATTATCTGATGCGGAATGCCAAATGGAGTAATTATGCTCCTCATGAACTTCCTAGCCGCTTCAGCGGTTATTTTTCCTACATGTTCGGCTTCTATCCACTTAGTGAACATGTCGATAGCCACGAATAGGAACCTGTAACCACCTTGGGCCCTTGGAAATGGTCCTAGGATATCCATGCCCCAGATGAAGAAAGGCGAAGAAAGAGGAATTGTTTATAGAGCATAGGCTGGTCGTGTGGTCTGCCTTCAAAAAATTTGGCATCTCTCGCACTTTTTGACCAGCTTGGAAGCATTTTGGAGGGCAGTCGGCCAATAGAATCCCTGGCGGAAAACTTTTCCGACCAAGGTGCGAGAAGACGCATGATTACCACACATGCCTCCATAGATATCGAGCAATATTTTACTGCCCTCTTCCTGAGTGATGCACTTCATAAAGATTTTGTTACTCCCATTTCGGTAGAGCTTGATGTTTACCAAAATGTAGAACTTGGATTTATGAGCAATTTTCTTTGCAGACGCATCATCATCAAGGATGTTTCGACCCTTGAGATAGTCTTGGTATGGAGTCATCCAAGTCGGGTTGCGTTCGAGTAGTGCAGCATCCGTGTCTGCGGGTTCTACCTCGCTGACCTGGCCAGACTGCTAGTCGGGTTGGGTAGCATCCGTTTGCCAAACTATCGGGACAGATGGTTTAAGAAGTTTCTCAATGAAGACCCCTATGTGTATCGGTGCTCGAGAAGAAGCAAATCTTACCAATTCATTCACACCAGAGTTATCACTCCTTCTAATGTGCGTTACTTCTAGCCCTTCGTACCTCGAGTAAGTAAGCCGCCATGTTGTCGTCTGAGCACTGGTACTCCTTTTGAACTTGGTTTACGACTAGCTGTGAGTCCCCTTCCATAAGAAGTCGTTTAATTCCAAGCGGTGCAGCTATGCGGAGCTCGTTTACCAATCCTTCATATTCTGCAACATTATTAGAAATGTTAAAGTCTAATTGAACAACATACCTGAATTTGTCACCCGTTGGAGATTTGAGTACAATGCCAGCCCCCGAGCCCTGGAGCATGAGTGATCCATCAAAGAAGAGCATCTAGTGATCTTCGAACATGTTTGCCTTGTTTCTTCAACGCTTGTCCATTCGGCGATGAAGTCCCCTAACACTCCAGATTTCATGCTTGTGCATGGTGCGTAGCTTATGTCGAACTCATTTAGCTCTACCGCCCATTGCATGATTCATTGAGTAGCTTCCTGATTGCGTATTATATCCTTCAGCAGGTACATCATCATGACGGTGATCCTATGCACTTGAAAGTAGTGCCGTAATTTCCGAGAAGACATCAAGACTGCATATATTAGCTTATGTACTTGCGGGTACCATAGCTTAGCATCGTGTAGAACCTCGCTTACATAGTAAATAGGTTTCTGGACCTTGGCATTTTTCTTGGGGACATACCTGTTCTACCACCAGTACCACGCTTACAACATGTGGGGTAGCTGCAATATACAAAAATAGCTCCTCTTTTCCTTAGGCAGTGTAAGGATTAATGGAGATAATAAGTACCTTTTTAAGTCCTGGAAGGGCTCCACTTCTTTTGTCCACTTGAATCAGTCTTGTTTGTTCAATAGCTTGAAGAAAGACATCCCTCGCTCGCCCATCCTGGAAATTAATCGACTAAGAGTAGCAATGCAACCTGTCAGTTTTTGGACCAACTTCAGTGTTTGAGCTGACCACATTTGGTCGAGAGCCTAAATTTTGCACGGGTTGGCTTCAATGCCGCGACTTGACACTAGGAAGCCGAGAAGCTTGCCGGACAGCACACCAAACGTGCAGTTTTCGGGGTTGAGCATCATGCGATACTTCCTGAGGTTGTCAAATATTTCCTTAAGATCGTCAACCAATGCGTTTCTGGTTTTTGATTTGACTAAAACATCATCGATGTATGCCTCTACATTGTGCCCGATTTGGGGTTGTAGACAGTTTTGAATACACCTTTGATATGTAGCACCATCATTTTTTAAACCAAAAGGCATCTTTACATAGCAAAATACACCAAAGGGAGTAGTAAAAGCCGTTTTCTTCTCATCCTCTAGTCCCATGCTAACTTGGTGATACCGTGAATAGGCATCTAGAAAATACAGCAACTCGCCGCCTGCCGTAGAATTGATGATTTGGTCGATGGACGGGAGAGGAAAAGGATCCTTGGGACAAGCCTTATTGAGGTCGGCGAAGTCAACGCACATTCTCCATCTGCCATTGGCTTTCTTGATGAGGACGGGGTTTGTGAACCATTTAGGATGTTGCACTTCTCGAATGAAGCCCACCTTTAGGAGCTTATTGACCTCCTCCTGGATGACCTGCTTCCTATCTTCCACAAATCTTTGCTGTTTCTGCACCACAGGTTTGGCATCAAATTTTGTAGCTAGTAGATGCTCGATCACCTCCCTGGGACCCCACGCATATCGGACGGTTGCCATGCGAACATGTCTTGGTTTTCCTAGAGGAAGGTGATGAGCTCGAGTTCCTATTTGGTGTTAAGATTAGCCCCAACCTTAACCGTCTTGGATGGTTCAAACGAGTTGAGGGGCACTGTCTTCACACAACCAACAATCTTTTTGTTGCTGGCATTATCGTTGGTCTTGCCTTTGGCGTCGTCGGATTTAGATGTGCCAGCAAGACTTATGAGCCTGGAATCTTTGGCTGCGATGACACCTTGGTGCCTTTGACGCTTAGAATTTGTGTCCTTATGAGTGGTGTCCGCTCGACTAAAATGTTCGACCACCTGGCTTTGCTTATTGCATTTGACTGGTGCATGCTGATCTCCTTTAATTATAATGGCCCCATTCGATCCTGTGATCTTGAGTGTTTGGTAGGCATAGTGAACCACCGCCATAAACTTGCCCAGCATTGGGTGGCCTAGGATCATATTGTACGCCATCTCAAAGTCCATGACATCAAAGGTTACCTTTTCTGTATGGAAGTTATCGGGCGTGCCAAATGTGACCGGCAACTCGATCTAGCCGACAGGCATGGTCGATGAGTTGGGAGTTATGTCGTGGAAAGGCTCGACTCCTATCCTAAGTTCTAATCTCTAAATTCCCATCTTGTCCAAGGTTTTGGAGAAGATGAGGTTGAGTGAACTACCACCGTCGCCCAGAGTTTTGGAAACTTTGATGTTGAGTATGGTTGGCTGAACCATGACCAGGTATCGACCAGGATGTGGTATCACGGTCGGATGGTCAGTTTGATCAAAGGTGATCGGCTGTTTCGACCACTTGAGATACCAAGTGGGCCCGGTTAGGACCAGGTTGACTTTTCGTTTGATCGCCTTGTACTGCCTTTTGGACTCATACGTGACGGATAATCCGAAGATGTGCGCCAAGCTGTGATCAGCCTCATGGAACTAGGCTCATCACCCCTCAACATTTGGCATAGCCTTCTTATTATCATGCTCAGCATTTGCCTTGATCTTTTCATCAAGTTTGTTCTTGAACACATAGCACTCGTTGAAGTCGCACTGGTTGCTCTGATGGATGGGACACCACTTTTCGCCACCTTGACTGAGGACTTTGTTGTCCCCGGTGTTGCGCAATTTTCTCCTGTCGATCGCCGCTATAGTCGTATCGGGACCCTTGTTCTTGTCTCCGGGTTTCTTCTTCTTTCCTCCACTCATCAAGGACTTGGATTTGTCCTTGCCAGATTGAAGGTTTTTAGGGCGCACCTGAGCTTCCGCTCATTTTGTGCACTTGTCGGCCGACTCAAAAAGCTCTTTGACCGTACGGGTCTTCCGAGTAGCCATCTTTTAACGCAGATTCATGTCCTGAACCCCTCATTTGAAGGCAATGATTACCGACTTATTGGAGATGTCCGAGATCATGTTACGCATGTCACTGAACTAGCGGATGAAATCTCAAAGGATTTGTCATCGCCTTGGTGCAGCTGGTGGAGGTCGTTCTCCATTCTAGGGCGCCTGAATGTGCCTTGGAAATTGGCTATGAACTGAACCTTAAGTTCTGCCCACGAACGAATTGAATTGGGTGGCAAGTTTAGCAACTAGGACCTTGCGGGTCCATCAAGGGTGGATAACAGGTAATTAGACATTACTCGGTTGTCACCACCGGCTGCTCAAATGAAATTGGTGTAGATCTGCAACTACTCATTGGGATTGATCTTCCCATCGTACTTCTGGATCGGGCCCGCTTTGAACTGCTCGGGCCACCAAATTGACTGAAGTTCGCGTACGAAAGCCTCATAGCCCCGTCAAACTCTTCAGGAGGAGGTGGTGGGTGACTGCCACGCCTATCTTTTTGAGCAGGGGAGTCATGTCGACCATCTCATCCTGTATATCGGTGGTCGTAGTAGTGGCGATCGTCTTCATGGCGTTCCTCACGGTGGTTTTCAATCGCCATACGTAGATCATGCTGGTTGTGAGGAATACGGTTCCTCATGTCTTCCTGATTTCTGTGCCTATGGAAAGGGCAGCTACAGTTTGGCCCACAGTGTCATGTTCGGGCTTGACCACCTGAGCTTCCCGTCTGAAACTCCTCTACTCAAGAACGTTCCTACCCGTGGCTCCTCAAGCCAGAATAGTATCGACTGGGGGGCCTGGAGTTGCGGGGATTGTTTGCTCGAGCAACTTGGATCTGAGTCACATCTTGTAGGATCTTTACTTGATTGACCATAGGAGTTAGTGGATTCGCCAGATCTAGTTCTAGAAGGGATCTACGAATCAGATGAGCTCCTTGCATGTTAGTGTCTGGTGTACTGAATATATCACTACTGAGGCTCGGTTGCAGTCGAGCTGATGAAGCCTCATGGTGACTGTTCAGAGGGAGCTTGTCCCTTGAGCTGTGGGCAGTCACGGGCGGAGGCACGCCCACCGGAAGTTGTCGGGAAAGGCCAGGAGGCATCTGCCTTCCTGCGGTCCACCGGTGGAGGGTCGTGTTGGGTGCACGTAAGGCTCCTGCTGTGGATATTTTAGGTGGTAACTCAGTGGCAGTACCATCGGCAGTGATGGCTGTCGCTGGATCTTCAAGAATTTTCGTGCCATTATCGACAATGGCATTTGGATCCATCGCCATTGGGTCAGCCGGTGGGGGGTCGTTGCCTCTGGCCATAAACACGAATCGATCTATTCGGCTGCTCTGGTTAGTGTTAGAGTCACCGTCGCCACCCTCATCACTGTTGGTGTCCATGCAGTGGAGAACATTAGGCTCCGCGAGATCCCACTCGAGATGTCCCACCTCACGGTATGCATCCAATGGTCTGGACTCGAGGGTATCGGTGTGGATCAGTCCACCTTGATCGTCCCAATGGAAAACCATAGTTCTGAAGATGATCTCAGAGTCGACAGGAGGGGACTCAAAGATGTCTGCCATTGACTTGAAGTGGTCATAGAAGCCAGTGTCGGAGAATCCGATGCAAAAAGTGAGCCTGAGGCATGATTAATCCTACAAAACATAAGAAGGCCCCTACCTGGTGTGTCAACTGTCGAAGATTAGTTCCTGACAATTTGTCCATAAATTGACTGGGTACCTTTGAGTGTAGGGATTAGTTACGAGACGAGGCACACAATGTATACAGGTTCAGGCCTCCGATTGGAGTAATACCCTACATCATGTGGGGGTGCTGCTGTTGTATATTGATGATCTCGAGTACAAGCAATGTGGCTAAGATTATTACAAGGAGTAGATCAGACCTAATCTAACCTAGGGCTAAAGTTGTCGAAAATCTCCTCTGTTGGGGTCTTGCTTGCCTCTCTCCTTCCCCCTCCCCTAGTCTCCGCTTTATATAGGGGTGAGGTACTAACTCCTATCCAGCCGTAGTCAATAGGGGGTTGTCTCCCTTGACATCCAAGTAGATAGATCTATTTTGGACACTGATCGTTGCGATTTGGGTAACCAATCTAAACCTTCCTAGTATGTACTTCCTTGATTTTGGGTGTATCAAGTACTGCTGATTCGGTTCTGTGATATTTGAAGATACCTAATATGTGTTGTACATACCCTGTCTGTGTATGATATACTCCTTATGCGTATATACCCCATATTTAGATATTTGACAAAATCCATGCTAATTCTTCCCACTTCCACTCTGGTACTTTCAATGATTTTAGCAGACCTACTAGTCTCTGATGCTCGGCTTTGACTCGTTGACAGATATCACACAAAGCCACATACTCTGATATTGCACATTTCATTCTGTATCACCAATACTACCTGGTACTCTATAGGTGAATGAAATATGCTGAATCATGAGCTTACCTTAAAATTGTATCCCAAATAGCCTTGCTCATCTTCAGCGAAATATGTGTCTTCGCCAACTTGGATGAGCTGCTTGATTTCCAAAATATTTTCATCCTAAGGCTAACCATTCCTTATATCTTGTTCTAGCGTTGAGTTAATTTTCATTGCAACTATCTCGGTGTTACACACCATTCCTAAATTCAACTTCTTGAATTCCTTGTATAGCTCGGGACTCATCTCTTGCAGAGTTATAGCATTGACCTGAGTCTTTTAGCCCAGGACATCGGCCACTATATTTGCCTTTCCTGGGTGGTAGTTGATTCCCAAGTTGTAATCTTTGATGAGCTCTAACTATATACGTTGTTTGAGATTAAGATCAGGTTGGGTGAAGATATACTTCAAGCTCTTATGATCTGAATAGATCTCACACCTTTGACCTATCAGGTAGTGTCTCCATATCTTGAGTGTATGAACTATTGCGGCTAGCTCCAAGTCATGCGTCAGGTAGTTCTCTTCATGTTTCCTTAACGGTCTGGAAGCATATGCTACCACATGACCCTCTTCCATGAGGACACAACCCAAACCTTGACGAGATGCATCACAATACACCAAAAATGGCTTTTGGTTGTCGGGCATGATAATTACTGGAGCTGAGGTTAACCTTTTCTTCAACTCATTGAAACTAGCTTCTCGAGCGGCTATCCAGTTGAACTCTACTCCTTTTTATAGCAGTTCTATCATTGGCTTAGCTATCTTAGAGAAACCTTCTATGAACCGACGATAATTTCCTGCTAGACCTAAGAAACTGCGGATCTCCAGAACACTCTGTGATGGTTTCCAGTTCAGAACATCCCTTACTTTGGATGGGTCCACATACACACCTCCTGCTGATGTAATATGACCAACGAAGGGAACTTTCTTCAACCAGAACTCACATTTACTCAATTTAGCATACAACTGGTTTCTCTGAGCTTCTGCAATACCATCCTTAGATGTTCCTCGTGCTCTTCCTCATTCTTAGAGTAAACCAGGATATTGTCAATAAATACCACGACAAACTTGTTCAAATACGACATGAAGACCTTGTTCATCAGATACATAAAGTAGGCTGGAGCATTGGTCAACCCGAAAGACATTACTGTGTACTCGTATAGACCATTCCGAGTAAAAAATGCCATATTTGGAATATCTGAGGTGCAAATCTTCAGTTGATGATACCCAGATCGAAGATCGATCTTGGAGAACACACATGCTCCTTTCAACTGGTCCAAAAGATCTTCAATGTGGGGTAGAGGATACTTGTTCTTGATTGTTACTTCATTAAGGGCTCAATAATCTATACACATCCTTCGTGTTCCATCCTTCTTTGGTACGAAGATAATTGGGGCTCCCCAGGGCAAAGAACTGGGGCAGATAAACCCTTTGTCTAGTAGTTCTTGGATTTGCTCCTTAAGCTCAGCCAATTGATTGGCATCCATTCTATATGGTCTCTTATATATAGGAGCCATTCCAGGTACTAGCTCATTGATGAACTTGATTTCACGATCAGGCGACATACCTACCAAATCCTCTAGGAAGATGTCTGGAAATTCACTGACCACTCTACTATCTTCTACTGCATTGGCCTTGTTGAGAGTGACGTTGATAGCTGACTCTGTCATAGCTTGGAACTCCACCTTATTACAATCTATGTGTGTGTAAACTACACTGACTTCATAGCACATCCAATGATTCTATTATACTTGGTCAACCAGTCAATTCCCAGTATGATATCAATTCCCTTGGACTCCAGAATGATGAGGTTTGCAAAAAATTCTACCCTCTTATCCATATACTTATTTTAGGGCATACATGTCTTGATTCTATTTCTCCTCCACGAGAACTAACTAGCACCTGATTTTTCATTAATGCTCTTGGCAATTTATATGTATTCACAAACTGAGATGATTGCATAACACCAGAATCGAACAAAATTGTAGCAGGGTGAGAGTTTCCAGAAAACATACCCAACACTACGTCAAGAGCATCCTGGGCTTCTTCCAGGGCAACGTGATTGACTCGACCATGCATCGCATTCTGCGGAGGTTGCTGCTGCTAATTGTTACCCTAAGCCTATGCTGGGCCTTGCTGCTTCTTGGGGAACTTGTTGGCGAGGTGCCTGAAGTTTCCACAACTGAAACATGGGCCAATGTTGCCTGATCCTTGACCTATGCGATTCTACTACTGGGGCTGATTGTTGTTGTTGGGTTACTGCTGCTGGAAGTTAGGGCATAACTACAGTTGTTGCTGCTGCCCTGGCTACACTGGCAGCTTTTACGCACCTGCAACCTGGGTGGGTATCTTCTGTGGTGACCTCTGCTGCTGGTTCGCTCCTCCATGGTGGAACATAGGACCTACAGGTAGGGGGTTGAAACGGGGACGGGTGTTGCTGCCTGAAGACTGACCTTGTAGGCTGCACTTGCATTCTTCTCCCAGATTCTATTACTTCTTCTCCATAATGAAAGCTCTATCCACCAGCTTCTGGAAACTGAGGTACTCATTGGCCAAGAGGGCGTACTGTAATCCTGTGTTGAGACCCTCCAGGAAATAGTCCTGCTTCTTCTCATCAGTATGAACATCATTAGGGGCATAGAGAGAAAGCTGAGTAAACTTCATAAGGTATTCTCTCACTGACATGGGACCTTGCTTCAGACTGAGGAATTTTCCTCTTCAGCTTTACTTCTCCTGCAGAGAATGGTGTGCTTGAAAGCTATTACAGAACTCTACCCATGTGATCTCTTGGGGGTCCTCATGAGTGGTTGTGTATGCTGTCCATCATTCCTGAGTTGGCCCAATAAGCTGGTGAGAAGCAAAGATAACTCTTTCCCTTCCGGTACACTGAGCTATCTACAACTTGCTCTCAATGGTCTTTAACCAGTCATCAGCCTCCATAGGTTCAACTGCTTGGGAGAAGGTGGGTGGCTGAGTACTCAAGAAAGTTCAGAGTCTAGATTGTTGTTGCTGCGGCAGTGCTTGCTGTACCTAGGGTTGCTGGTTAATAGCCTGCACCATGCCTTGGAGAATGGTCATCACTTGGTTAGCATCCATCAGAGGGGGTGGGGTGGAAGATCATGCTGGTTGGCGTTGGTGTTGTTGTTGACACTGTTGTTGTTGGTGTTGCTGCCACACCAGGTGTTCACCATCTGTTGGTAGCCAAGATACAATTGAGGAAACATAAGAGAAAAACAAGGGTGAAAAAATAGGACAAAAACAGGAAATGACAAATAGGAATAGAAAAGCATGAAAGAAAGAAAGGGACTCCCAACTATTATATTATTAACTGATGTAATATAGAGGGGAAACACCCACATCACACCAACTCTCAAGAAAAGATCCAACTCAATACAAGGTTCACACTATAGGAACAAGCCTTAACCACACACTAGAACAGATGACACAAGACAACTACAACACACAGGGCTAAACAATTTATTCAGCTAAGGACATCCTCCTAGCTCGACTCTACTCCTCGCCTCTTGTGTTTGCAAGACCTGCTGCATCTGCCAGACGAAGCTTCTTACGTGATGGGGAATGGAGTGGTGCAGCCACGTGTACCTCAGGAGCCTCCTCGGGGAACTGGTCAGGGTTCTCTAGCAGAACCTGCAGCTCGCGGATGCTCTGCTCCTGCTCTACGTGACGCTGATGCATATCCTCTAGCTCATCGAGGGCTCTGTCGAGCTCAGTGTGCAGGGCAGAACTGAGGCGGAACTGCTCTCTCAAATGGAGATCTAGCTCATTGTTGACAAGTGCGAAGATGACCTCCAGACTGCAGGACGGGAGCTGTTGGAACTTGCTGAACTGAGTGAGAAGAAGGGCCAGTCTGTTCTCCCTAGAGAGAATAGCAAGAGCCTTGTGAGCGATGTCCTTGATCCCAGCCTCGAAGGTAGCTCTATGGGTGATGATGGTGTGGACACAGCGAACTCGGCGAAGACTATTGTCAATGGGCTTCTCGAATATGGACACCTCCACTATCAAGGAGTAACCACGGCCTCCAAGCAGAACTCTGACTCCCTTGTAGAGTGAAGCGTTGTAGTAGCCCAGACCCTGAAGCAGGTACCACAACGTATGGGCGAATTAGCTAGTAAGATGTCCGTTAGAATAGAACTCAGTAGGGTGTTGGTGCGCCAAGACATCACCAATGGGGATCTCCTGATCAGGAACTACCACATTCTTGCGCGGGGTGATCTTCATGCGAGCCATCTAAAATTATGAAGAAGATAGAAAATTAGCAATAGTTTTATAAAGAGCAATAGACAGGGTAAGAGAAACTGATAGGAAAATAATTTTACAAAAGTAGTTTATACAAACATAAGTCCTTAGCACGTGCTTTTTATCTAGGCTACATCCTATGGTCAACAAGGCTTTGATACAACTTTTGTGACACCCAGTTTTACAGGAACAAAACTGGGCACAACACATGTATGCCAGGATCAAGTCTCATACATGCATTATCAACAGTGTATCATCATAGTGCAAATATTATAATAATGATGTTAACTTATTACAAAAGGACCCGAGAGTCTAAAAGAAAACACAGTGGAACAAGAGAGCTTCAGTGCCAACAGGTCTTCCATCTTCCACATGCATCAATCGGGGGCACACTAGCCTAGAACAGGAACTCTGGGTCGAAGTCGTCTTCATCGAAGGAACCAGCTTCATTGACAGCTTTTGAATAGTAGAGGGATGCAAGAAATGGGACAACGGGTGTGAGTACAAAATATACTCCACAAATGTGGAGAAAACATGCTACGGGGCTTATGTCAAGGAAAGGTTATACACTGGTTAACTGCACTAAGCAACTATGAACTATAACTCTTACAACATGCATCATATTTACTAAGTGTGAAGACACATCTATAACAAAAGGGATGACTCATCGGATTCCATCCGACTACCAAGACTCAACAGGTAATTCTATTACTCGGCTACCCAACTATCCATACCAAAATCTATATCTCAACTAATCCAAAAGAAGTCCAAGCTGCTCTTGACCGTGAGCACGGCTGATTCCAACAGTTTGATACTATGCAAGGTTTGCATAGCTTTCCCCACGAGTCGTGATTCCCTTATTGCTTCACACTTCCGGGGTGTGGAGTCGGGGTCTCACTACAAGGCCTTTACAAAGCTCCCACCTATCTGTAGGCACCCAGTGAGGTTTCATCGCTAATAGACGATTCCATCTCTGCAGAAGCCCCCTCTTGTGCCACTCAATTGTCCATTGGTGCCGACAGAACCAGAGGGGTGGCTAATTAGTTGGCCAGGCCATACCCATATAGGCCTTGTGGTTTTGTGGATTAGCTTGGTTACATGTTCAAATATTGGTCCTTAGGATCCCACACAGGAACAACCACAAACCTGCTGTATGGCACCACCTCAAACTAACCATCTAGTTAGGATCTCTATACCATGTTGCTATAAGATTACCATACCTGATTCTTGTTGCATAAACATTAGTCAAGATTAACATTTACACAACTATGACAACACTAGCATATCTACCCTTAATTAACCATGGCTCATCAATAGCGATAATGAATAATCATACAAAAGCTAGTAAAACTTAACATGGAATTCCAATTTTGACAAGTTATTTTTGTTATTAAAAACCATGCAGACTCATTCCACACTGTTGTGAACCGAATGGGAGACCCTGGGTCCACTGGTCCACCATGGACCACAGGCGCCGGCGGTTTGAGCATGGCGGTGGGGTGGCCGGAGTTGGCTAGAAAGGGGGCTCTAATGACTGGGAAGCTCCGAAGAGCAGCGGAAAAGAGAGGGAGGGGTGCGGCGATCTCACCCTGAGAGAGGACGGCGCCGGTGGCCAAATGACGACGACGTTTCCCGGGTTCAACTCTAAAAGAACCTGTGGATCCGAAGAAGCAATTAGCTCAGCTGGAGACAGTGTAGAGGTCCGGAATAGGCGGCGGCGGTGGCACTCACCAAAGTTGAAAAAGGTGAGGGAGCCGACGGCAAATTGGAGTGAGAGAGAGGGTGTGAGCGGGTGGTGGAGGTGCGGAACTTTGCCAAGAACATGATGGGCAGCTTATATGCATGCGAGGGAGAGTGAATTGGTTGGGGCTCGAAAAAATGGCTAGCGGCTTCAATGGCCATGTTGGCAGCAATTTCCGCTTTTAATTGAGCAATAGGGAGTGGTAAAGTAGGCGGAAATGGCCGGGAACACTTGATTGGAAGTTAAGGCACTAAATTCGGCCATTTTGGGGAGCACAGAGGGCGTGGGGAGGCACGGCAATTCTAGCAACAACGGAGATTAGAGCTGAGTTGGGGTGGAAGAACGCGAGCCAGCTCATCGGGGTGGGCGGCACGGTTGCGGCTCGGCTCGGCTTGAGTCAGGCCCATGCTTCAGTGAGTGGAGCGGTAGGGAGAGGCGACCCGGGCATGGGCAGGAGAGGCCAGCTGGCCGGGCAAACGGGTCAGGCCCAACGGGAAGAAGGAGGGGGCCCGGAGAAAAAGTCTGGCCCGAGGCCCAAGCAGGAGAGGGAGATGGAGAGCGGCCTGGGAGGGGAATGGGGAGGGAGAGAGGAATGTTTTGGACCGAGTTTTGGGAAGGAAACAACCTGAAGGGGTTTTAGGAAATATGAAAAGCTTTTCATTTTTATTTTGAACCATTTTCAAAAGGGATTTTAAGCAAGCACCTTCTAGCGAATTTTTACAAACATTTTCACTCATAAAAGCCTATTGCAACTACTACAAGATGAATGCATCAAACACAAATATAACCTATAGAAAATTTAAATTTAGAAATTAATTTCTTCTATTTGAATAAAGTTTTCAACTCCTATTTTAATTATAGGAAAATTTTAAACTATTACAAAAATTGAAAATTTAGGATGTTACAAGTAGAAGGTACATCTTCATCATCTTCCTTAGGATTGATATCCCCAATTGCCATATTCTTTATTATATCTCTCAAGGGTTCATCACCTACATCATCACAAGAAACACCTTCTCCTTGGGAGCCATTAGATTCATCAAACTCCACATCACATGTTTCTTCAACAAGCCTGGTAGCATTGTTGAATACTCAATATGCTCTGGAGTTAGATGCATAACCAACAAGAAAACCAATATCGCAACGTTTTTCAAACTTTTCTAGACGTTCTTTTTTCTTAAAGATAAAGCATTTACACCCGAACACCCGAAAGTATGAGATATTGGGTTTCCTCCCAATGATAAGCTCATTTGGCGTCTTCTTCAATAGTCGGTGGAGGTACACTCGATTGGATGCATGACATGCCGTGTTGATTGCTTCTGTCCAAAACTTCTCTAGCATACCATACTCATCCAACATTGCTCTTGCAAGAGTGATCAAGGTCTTGTTCTTCCTCTCCACCATGCTATTTTGTTGAGGGGTGTAGGTTGATGAGAACTCATGCTTGATGCCTC
The DNA here is from genome assembly GCF_958298935.1 of Phragmites australis. Taxonomy (NCBI): domain Eukaryota; kingdom Viridiplantae; phylum Streptophyta; class Magnoliopsida; order Poales; family Poaceae; genus Phragmites; species Phragmites australis. The sequence continues at coordinate 20,662,894 of NC_084932.1, read as the reverse complement.
TATCTTCACAAAATTCTTCAATATATGTGTTCTTAAACTCCATGCCATTGTCACTCCGGATCTTCACAAGTGTAGCTTCAAATTCATTGTGAGCCCTCTTCACGAACTTCTTGAAGATGCCAACGGTCTTACTCTTGTCATCTAGAAAAAGTCCAAGTATATCTTGTATAATCATTAATAATGACAAAGCAATAGAGATTACCACCAAGACTTTTGTAGGTAGTTGGTCCGAAGAGGTCCATGTGTAGTAGCTCCAAGGGTCTTGATGTAGACATCATCGACTTGTATGGATGTGAGCTTGCAACTTGCTTTCCCGCTTAGCAAGCGCTACACAACTTGTCCTTCTCGAATACAACATTCTTCAAACCAACTACCATTCCATTTTTCAACGCCTTCTTGAGTTGGCTCATTCCAACGTGTGCAAGATGACGATGCCAAAGCCAATCCATAGATGTCTTGGTGAAGAGGCATGTAGTCAAGCTAGCTTCATAGAGGAGAAATCCACAAGATATATATGTTCATGTCTAAAGCCTTTAAAGATTAGATCATTATGCTTCTTACTAGTTATGATAACGTCAACATCACTAAATAAGTATGTGAAGCCTAAATCATATAGTTGAGCTACATAAATCAAATTAAAGCTAAGCGATTCTACTAAAAGAACATTATAAATAGTGAGATCATTGGAGATTGCTATCTTATCCAAACCTACCACATTGGCCTTAGAGTTATCACCAAAGGTGACTTAGTCATGATCTCGCACATCATCTTCTAGTGAGGTGAACATCTTTACATTGCTGGTCATATGTTGTGTGAATCTACTATCAAGCACCCAATACTTGCCACCGGCTTTGTAGTTCACCTACACACATGGATCAAGCTTTTTGTTTAGGTACCCAACCAAGTTTGGTACGTTTGAAGTGACTCACAAGAGCTTTACGCACATATATTTGCCTAGGAAACCTTCCCTTAGCTTGAGTTCCAATGAATTTAGTCATGACTTTGCCACTTTTAAATTTATACAATAGAAAATGGTGATCATTGAAAGTAGACTTGTACTTGGAAGGCAAAGTAGGAAGGGGTTTAGTAGGAAATGGACACTCCCTTGTGTGGTGACCGGTGACTTCATAATGTTGACAATATGAACCAACTTACTTGATGAAGCAATTCTTTATCTCCGGTGACTTGATGATCTTATCCACCGGGTTGGGGAAGTATACAAGGCCTCTCTTGTTGTGTACAATACATTCTTCATGAGAATTTTCCTTGTGCTTGTACTCCCGCTTAGTCAACTGGGCCACACATGAATTGAAATTTACAATCTCCTCTCTGAGCTCTTGCTCCCTTGCAAGGTTAGTCTTAGAAGATGATATATTATCACATAAAGAGGAGCATGGTATATCAAGAAGATCATCACAAGAAGTAGATGTATTGACCTTAACAACATCAATAGTAGGCAACTCATTCATGATAGGATCAATAGCATCATAAGCTAACTCAAGTTATTGATATTTACATTTCAAGTCAATATGCTTAAATTTTAGCTTCTTGTTACTAGCCTCAAGAGACTTGCTAGATGCAATTACTTTATCATGTTTCTTAAGCACATCATTGTATTTAGCAAGCAACTCATCATGATTAGAACTAACATAGCATTAGAATTTTAAAGAGACTTAATTTTAGCTTTTTGTTTCTTAATGATAGTAGCATAATCATTCATGAGCTTAGATAGATCATTAAGAGAAAGACCATCATCATCGTTACTATTATCTTCCTCACTACTCACCTTGTTCTTACCTTTTTCCATGGGGCACTGTAACAGCCAACTTTTGAGAATTTGCTTTTTTTTTTAAAAAAAATCCAACATTAGTAAGTAGCTTCACTAGATGAATAGGTTTAAAACCTATTTTCATAAACAATCAATCAATATTGGTTATTATTTTGTGTGTATTGCATGCAAAGTTTCGCTATGAGCCAGGTAAATGCATTAGAGTTTTGTTTTCTTTTCTTTGGTGTTTTGAGTGAAAAAGATTTTGAATTTTTTTTTACAAAACTCAGTAGTAAATTAGTTAAGGATCTTAATGGTTAGAATTAAAAATCTTTGAATTCATCATACCTGATCATTCTCTAGTTCAATTCAAATCTTATCCAAATTTTTTTTAAATGTAATATCTCCTCTTTCTCAAATTCTACCCAAATCCAAATTCAAATTCCTTATCTACTCGTATTCTTGTTCAACCTCATTTTTTGTTTCTCTTAAATTCACTCCAAGCTCAATTCAAATTCAAACCCTATTCAAATTTCTCTGCAAAAGTTTCTTTTCTAAAACCCTAGATATGCTTAAGGTGCTATTGGACCCAATCATATCCAAGCCCAAGCTCTTAGTTTGCACACAAGTCATCTAGAAGGTCCAACACAACGGAGCCACAAAATCTTTGGGTATTCGAGGAGTCTTGACAGCCTCATCTTTCAATGCAGTTTCAGAGTTTAAAATGGCTTCAAATGCAAATCTTAACAGTACCAAAACTGCAGGTCTTGTTGAGAGCTTCGATTTGAACCTATGTAAGTCCTCTTTTGGATAATGGAGCTAGAAGTTATGTCCCCCAAAATTAGGACTGCGCAGATAAGTCTCAATTCAAACAGTTTATCTTGTAACACATTTTTGGAAATCAAAGTGGTGTTTCCAGAAGTTCCAATGAATACTAAAGTTGTAGATCTTTTTTAGTAATACAATTTTGAGTCTAGAAAAGTTCAATTTGGAGTCCGGACGGTGGAGATATTGTCCACAGAATATGGAGCTGCGAAAAAGGAAATCCTAACCGACTCAAACTTGAACCCGAATCGTGTTCGGCTTGGACTCCACGTCAACCAGCCGCATCTAGCCCTATAAATAGGTGTTGCACATCCTCCCCTAACCCCTCTCCGTGCCTCCAAGCCCTAGCTACCACAGCTTCCCTGTCCGTTCGCCGGTGCACTACCGTCGTCGTCTTCGCAAATCCTCCTTCCCCGATAGTCAAAGCAAGGTGAGGATCCCTCTTTCTCCTTCCTTTCCCCTATTTTACCATCATACTTAGTTCCTAGCCAAGCCCTAGCCCTGACTAAAGCCCGATCTGACCAAAAGTCAAATCATCATGCCCTTTCACCAGCGCATGACCCATGATGTTGCCCACGCCCTCACCAACTGGGTCATCCAGTAGAGCAGCTAAACTGCCAGGATCAAGGTTGACATGCCTGCTGTCTGGTTTCTAGACGAGTTCTGCGCATGCACCAAGTTTTCTATCGCATTCCCCATGAATCTGGAAGCCGTATGGATGTGCCATATACGTCACGACATGTCCCATGAAGTCTTTTACGTGACCATAGGAGCCTTTCACCTGTTGTTCAGCGACTCCACCGGAATGTGTTTGCCAACCGCAGCATATTGCAACTGCCACCCTTCTCATGTCCACTGTTCATTCTTCCTCTCAAGGGATGATCTACCCAAACTCGTGCTACAACATTGTGTTCCCAGGATATATGAACGTCTCTATTCAGATGGTTCCTCAAAATTCATAGCCAATCACCGAAAATGCGAGCATCTTCATTGCTGCATCTATTCACAGTCACCACCAAACCTAGCAGCAGTCGTCGCTATTTTGCCGCTACCTCGGATGACCCCTTTCAAAACCGATCATGATTTTGAGTTAGACTTTCCATGTTTTACACCATGTATCCATCGTTTTATTGAAATGCCATTGAAACCCAATGTTGAGGTTAGTGGCCACGTGCCTGATCGCTGTCTTCGACGAAACCCGAGTTGTCGCCGCTATGCAGACTTACTGGTAATATCCTTAACCTAGAAGCATAACCCTGGCCATTTGATCATGGGTGGTCAAGACTTGATCTCAGCATACATTTTCTTTAATCCAAGTCTATGCTTGCATAGTATGCCAAGTTAGCACCACATCATCCTCCTTACCCTAGTCAGCCCTATACTTCTTGAACCTTGTGCAATGACGTTGTCAAGCTTGACACAATGATTGCGTGATAATGCCTATTCCTATCGGAAGATAACTCCAGTAAACCAGCCTTTCCTTTTCAACCTAATCCATCTTCTGAAAGTTCGTTCTCTTTCAATATAAATTTGATTTAGGCGATTCTTGCGTCTAAATTCTTCTAAAATCATACTTATCCAACCATAGTATTTTTAAAGTGTTTTAACAATGTTTGGTGTACTGTTCTTAGTTAGTTTTGTTGTGTGATTTTCTGGTGTGTGTCGAGAGTAGAAGAAGAGCAGTTCGAGAATCTCCTGGACAAAGTCTTTGAAGAATCCGAGCAGCAAGTTGGAAGAGGCAAGTGTCTTTGAATATTTTGATCCTAGTGTTTCAAATGTGTTTTTTTAAACATGTATGCTATTAATACTAAATCCTATTTACTTGTAGTACCATATTCCATATATTCCTTGTCGCCTAGTTACCCGTAGTGGTTATGAAGGGTAGCTTATGCTTTGCTTTGCACAAGGGTATGGATGGGTTGTTGGTTAAATAAGAATAATGAACTATGCAACTATTAGTTGGAAATTTGGTAATGGTATAGCATCATGGAACCTTAGGCCTTGAACAAAGAGGTGTTGGTGATGGTGATAATAGTTATGTTGTTGTCTTAGTGTTTATTCAAGTAACCTAAGTAAGGACTAGTTCATGGAGCGACAATTCAAGAAGTATCGTACCAACCACAAGACCTGGTATGGGACATGTTTGGACAATTAATTAGTGGATTCCAGTTTTTGTGTTTGCTAAACAGAAGAGTGGATTTATGGGGATGGCTAAGGCCAGAACCATTTGGTTAGTAGTATGAGATGTGTAGCGGAAGGGAAGGGTGAAGACTTGCTGGAAGCTACAAGATGCAAAAGGGGGTTTCTGGGTGGCTTGAAAACCACTTTCATGGTGGTGAAATCTAGTGGGCGTGCACATACTGGATGAAACTTTGTAACTGCTTTGTAGTGATCTCCGGGCGACACACCATAGACATGTGTTAAGTGCTTGGCAGGCATGGCAACAAGTGAAATCACGAATTGTGGGAAAAGCTAGACAACCTCTGCAGAGTGTAAAAATCTGATATATCAGTTGTGCTCACGGTCATGAGAGACTTGGATCCTCACATGATTAGTTGGTTTGGTTTAGTTCGTTTGGTTGGATGGTTCTTAGTTACCTATGATAGGTGTCAAGTCGGATGGTTTGGGAATCTGAAGTGGTTTTCAGGAAGTTGAGAAACATACAGAGATGTTTCTAAGAGTTGGAGTTTAGTGGTTAATCACATAGTTAAATAGGATGCTTTTATAACTCTTTGTTAGTATAGTTGGTATTTATGCAAATTTAACCTATTAGAGCTTGTTCCTTTAAGCTTACATGTCATTCATTTTCCACACTTGAGGAATACGATATGTACTCATACTTTCTATTTCTATGCAAATGTACATCAAACGCTGCTCAGACAGTGAGGAAGAACTACACTACTTCTCCAACGAAGATGAAGATTGCTAGGCTAGTAGACCCCTGGTCGATTGCCTGTGGAAGATGGAAGCTTCGCTATGTTTTGCTAGTGTGTTTTAGTTAAAGACTTTGTGGTCCTTCTATTTTGTTTAAGTTAAACATTGTAATAATGGCATTGTGTGTGATACACTGATGAAGTAGCTGCATGTATGAAACTTGATCCTGGCATATATGTGGTTTACATCTGTTTTGTTCTTCTATAAAACCGGGTGTGACAGGCACATAGGTGGTGGAGGTAGATGTGGATCATCATTGGTGATGGTGAGGCCCGTGAAGTTGTTGTCTTCATCATCACTTGAATCATCGCTTGAGCTTTTGTCGGAGACCCATTCACCAATAATATAGGCCTTGCAGCCTCCACCCTTCTTGTTGAAGAGCTTCTTCTTTCTCTTGTCTTGATCCTTCTTCTTGTGCTTGTCCTCATTCTCAATTGCATCAATCTTCTTGGACTTGTCCTTGTTTCTCTTGTCGGGATGAGGGTAATCATATGATATGTGGACAAGGTTACCACAATTATAGTACTTCTTCTTGTCTCCACCACTGGACTTGTTAAATTTCTTTGGGCGAAATTTGTTCTTCTTGGGATCATAGTTGTAGCCCTTCTTTTGAAACTTAAAGATCATCCTTGTGGTTCTTCTCATGAGGAGAGCAAGCTCGGTGTCAGAGTCATCATCATCATCTTCTTCAGTGCTTTCACTTGATGATGGGAGCTTCATCTTCTTCTTCTTCTTCTCAACCATATTTGCCTTGAGGGCAAGATTCTTCTTGCATGAAGACTCATGATCTCCAAACAAGAACATCTCATGAGCACATATCTTCCCAACGACATTGATGATGGTTATGCCATTGATGTCCCTTTCATGAAGAAGAGAGATGACAATATTTATTGCAGCTTGGGAAGAACCATCAAGATCCTACGAATAACGTCTCCTTGAGACAATTGAGTGTGTTCAAAACAATTGATCTCTTCCACAAGCATATTCATGCGATATATCATTGCATAATTCATTAGGAAGCATCTTGAATTGATTAAGAGCATTCATAAGCACATGATATCTTTCCTCATGAATTTTCCTAGAACCCTCATGAATTTCACAAAGAGCGGTCCAAATATCATTAGTGAACTCGTTGCTTCTAACTCTAGAGAAAACCTCTTCACTAATTACCTCAAATATAGCATTCTTAGCCTTAGCATTCCACCTAACTTGTTGGTTAGTAAAATATTGATCAAACCCAATGGAGGAGGCTAGCCAAACTTTGGGTGGGGGGGGGGGGGAACCTCAAGATAGCTCGCCATGCGAACTTTCCAATAGGTGAAGTTCTTTCCCTCGAGCTTTGGCATGCTACTTCCACTCCCCGGTAAAATATTGATCAAACCCAATGGAGGAGGCTAGCGCGGGGGGGGGGGGGAGCCTCAAGATAGCTCGCCACGCGAACTTTCCAATAGGTGAAGTTCTTTCCCTCGAGCTTTGGCATGCTACTTCCACTCCCAGGGGCCATTACTCTAGGATTTTAAGCCTATCAAGAGTACGAGGCTCTGATATCAATTGAAAAGGTCGAATGGCCCAAGAGGGGGTTGAATTGGGCAATTAAAAACTTCTACCAGAAACTAGAACAAATAGCAACCTTAGCCTAGATGAAAAGAAATACGACTACACGAACAAGCTAGGAGAAGGCAACTAAACAAGCAAAAAAAGACACTAAGAAAATGCAGAATTGAAACTTGCAAGCATGTAAATGCTCAAATTAAATTACAGAATAGTAAAGAAAATGGACAAGAGAACACCGGATTCCGAGGTATCGATGAGTTGGCACTCCCCCTAGTCCTCGTTGGAGCATCCACCAAGGATATTGCTCCCCCTTGAGTCACCAGGACTTAAGTGCTCCCTCAACATTGCCACATCTCTATCTCCAGATTGGCGAGCATCAAACCAAGTACATAGCTCTTTCGGGGCTCCCACAAGAACTTTAAGAGCTCACCGAGACACCACCAATCACCAAATACCGGCTAGGTGTTGCCAACAACTAAGAGTAACAAGCCAATAGCTTTAGTTGACCAACATCAAGCCTAGACTACAGCTAGATGCACACTTACTACTCTCCAAGAACTAATGATGTACTTAATCTTCAATTAGGGACTTAGAAATCAACTCAAGTGCTCTATCTTACTTCTTGCTAACACACATAGTATATGAACTGCTCTGGGACGTGAGAGTGACAAATGAAACCAAGTGGAGGGGTATTTATAGGCTAGAGATCAAAATTATAGCCGTTGCCTAACCACCCATTTTTTGTCAACATCGGATTATTCGGTGAGTATCTCCTTACTCATACTGGACAATCCGATGAGTACAAACTTCCATTGGCACTATGTCAACTGTCATTAGCCGTTACTACTGAGAAATAGTGCAGTGACATCATCTGGTGAACACCGACCTAACACCGAACCATCCCGTGCGTACAAACTAGCTAAATTTCCTATTGCAACCTTCTCAGGAAAAGAAATGCTCCAATGATGATTTCATTGCCATCACCGGATTATCTGGTGGGTTAAACCTATTTTGCCCTCAAAATATTCTCTAGTAGAAAAGCTTCAGTGTGCATATGTGTCTATCACTGGACTATTTGGTGAGTAGAACTCCTTCAATCCAATCAAAACAACCCTCTCTGGAAATATTACTTTGGTGATCCATTCTTGCCTGCACCGGACCATCCGGTGAGTGAAGTTTGTTCTGCCAGAAGAAACTATTCTCTGCAAGAATTGGTTTGGTGTAAACTCCATCTTCACCAGACCATTCGATGAACTAAGCTTCAAAATTCTTGCCTTGGAATCGCCTCTGGAATAAATAGTCCAGTGCTATCATCAATTCATGATCGGATAATCTAGTGAGTTGAACTTCAATTTTTCCTGGCAATTCCCCTTCTGCTGAAAATAGACTGGTGCTCTCATCACACTATCACCGAACTATCCGGTGTAACACTTCTAACAATTTTGGCAACGTGTCACCTAGAATATCATCCGATGATTACATCACTTTGTTCATCGGAGCATCTGGTGCATCTAGAGTGTTTTCTGTCTTGAGATAACCATATGCTCTGGTGAGATCACTTCACATAGGCCAGATCATCCGGTGAGGTAAATTTTCTCTGAGCTCGTCCAATTCAAACTTTCTTGAGCTCTAGCTTCCTACATGTCAACCATGGGCTTCTATGAGCTACCTAGTGCTAGAATTCATAAGTGTGCATCAAACCAAGTCTAGACTCACTAGGTCAAGCTACTACTCTTTATAGTACGGTCAAAAGACTAAAGAAAAATAACCTATACTACTCTAAGTGTCCTTCATCTCCTTTGTGACACTTAGAACTAGAAGATCATTAATCTTGATGCACAAGTTATTTGATCGTCCACATAATCGCTTTAGGGACCAAGAATACCCAATTATCATTGCGAACTGAATTTTTGAATCCCTTCAAAATAAATTATTAGTCACAATAATATGATTGTCATTAATCACCAAAACACTTACCACTTACCTAGGGGCCTAGATGCTACACACGCATGCACAGTTTTTTTATCGGGAAGCAGCCGTAAGTGCCTGGGATAGTAAATGATAGGATTGGGGAAATTCCATCCGTTAGTTCCACACTTCACCCCAAGAGTGAATCAATGGCTGGCCAGACTATAAAAGCAGGAGTTCACCTAGTCGGCTACCCATTGAAGTTTTTGCAAGGCGATAAGGCAACTCTTCTTCTGGATCATGGCGTCCTCCTCCCATTCCTCACTGTGAAGGTCGATGATCTTGGAGGATTTAGCAAGGGCCAAGTCGCCTGTGATGCTAGCTCCGCTCGCTGTGGTGCCCTTGGGGGTAGACAATCTCAAAGTCCTTCTTGCAGGGTTGGAGTCGGGTCTACTCTTGTTGCTCTCGCGCGATCTTTGGCCCGTGCGATTGTCCCGATCGAGATTATCGACATCTCCGACGATGAGGGGGAGATTGACTTGGACCTTCTAGAGGAGGAAACCGACAGAGAGGAGAAGGTGGAGGAGGTGCAGAAGGAGGGTCATCGGGTTTGTCGGCACGGTTCAATAGCTCCGGTAAGGTCTTCACTCCGGCCACCCTCCTTGGCCCCTACGTAGGCCGTCGTCTGATTCCCAGGGTGACTAGCTGCCACCCTAAGGAAGAGTATAAGAGGTTCCTTGACTCATTCAAGGGTAAGTAGGGGTTCGCATACTTTGGAGTTCTTGGAGGTGGTGGATCTTCATGATATGCCAGAGTTAGGCAGAACCTTTATGTGAACTTGGCTCTAGCCACCCAAGTTGAGAGGGAAAGAACAAGCATGTAATTGGATAGTTAGCCTTGTCTAATGTAATTGATCCACCTGTAACCAATCTTTTCCATGAATGAAAATGTTCTGGCCCTTTTTGATGGCCTCACCAATGGTTAGAAGACCACTCGGGAGCCCAACGGGTTTTGGACTGTCCAGTCCTAACCATTGTTCAAAGTGTTCAGAGTGTTTTCCCTTTGCTATCATGGTGAGTAGGCTCCGACTGGTCCACCCTGTTTGCTAGTTAGGCTTTCAAAGTGCGGGATGACCCTTAGCACGACAAGTCCTTCAGTGGCGACTAGCGCCCGGCACAAGTCGAGACTTGTGGCCATGTGGTCATTGTCCTGAGTTGTTTGTACCTTTGACATGGTGCGAGCAACGATCCCACACCGTTCATGAGCCTTTGGCAATATGGTCATTTTAATTTCTTGGTCGCCAGGTCCCACAGTGGCCGTTGAATTATCAAGTGTAGTGGTCAAAGAGAAAATCTAGCAGGGGTCCGCAGGTGGTCATGAAATCCTGCAAAACAGAGAATCTGGTTTTTTGGGAAAAAACTTACAATTTATATTCCACGCTTGTCTGGACGGTTTTGCAAAATAGAGAAACAAGCCCATCTCTGAGTAACCCTATACATAGAACTTTCACAGCAAAACGAAGTTCCAGGAGTTGTGTAATTCACTGTCATCCTCCATGGCTAGCTTGACCGCACCAAGTCAGGTGACATCAACCACTCTATAGCGCCCTTCCCACTTGGGGGAGATTTTATCAGGGCTCTGATCTTGTCAGGGTTTTCCACTATCCCTCGATTGGAAACGAGGAACCCAAACACTTCCCTGATGGGACTCCAAACGTGCACTGCTCAGGGTTCAGTATCATGTGGTACTTCCGAAGGTTGTCGAACATTTTCTGGAGGTCTACGACCAGGTTGTCCTTGGTTCTACTCTTGACGACCACATCATCAACATATGCTTCAATGTTCCTACCAAACTATGGTCAAAGAATGAGCTGAATACAACACTGGTAAGTGGCACTGACGCTTTTCAACCCAAAAGTTAACTTTACATAACAAAAGACCCTAAAGGGTGTCACAAAAGCAGTCTTCTCATCATCTTCCCTATACATGCTAATCTGGTGGTACCCCAAACGGGCATCAAAGAAGCTAAGAAGATCGCTACCAGCGGTTGAGTCAACAAGCTGGCTGATCTGGGGTAGAGGAAAGAGATCTTTTGAGCACACCTTGTTGGGGTTATTGAAGTGGATGCATATCCTCCACTTACCATTGTGTTTTCGAACCATGACTGGATTAGCCAGCCAATCTAGGTACTATATTTCTCAGATGAAGCCTGCTTCCAGGAGCTTGTCGATCTCCTTACGAAGTGTTTTCTTTTGGTCAGCTACGAACTGACGAGCTCTTTGTTTGTCTGGTCACTAGTCAGGTCGCATGGACAACCTATGCTCGATCATGTCCCTGGGGACTTTGGTCATATCAGACGGGCTCCATGAAAAGATATTTGTGTTTGCCCAGAGGAAAGTGATGAGCACAAGTTTATATTTGGGGTTTAGACCGTACTAGTAGGTTTAGAGTCGTCAAGGCATACTACCTTGAGCCGCTAGTACACCTACACCGGGTGGTCACTAGGCGTAGCATTCTCCAAATATGACCCAAGAGATAGCTCGACCATGTCGAGGCTCCTCTTGTCACAGTGCAGGGCCATCTTTGTGCTACCAAAGATGGTGATGACCCCGGTCGGACCAAGGATCTTAATCGCATGATATGTGTAGTGGGTGATGACCATGAACTGGGTCATCACTGGTCGCCCTAGGATCGTGTTAAGCGGTCCCGAAGTGTGCAACATCAAATAGGACCCTTTCGGTTTAGAAGTTACTTGGTGAGTTGAAAGTGAAGGGCAGCTTGACCTACCCTAAGGGCTTGGCCAAAGAGCCTAGGGTAATCCCAAAGAAAGGGGGAGACAGTTTCAGTGAGCTCCTTGGGATTTGCAAGGCGTCCAGCGTGTCAGCAAAGAGGAGGTTGATAAAGCTCTCTCCATCGATCAGCAAGTGACCTTGTCGGATGTTCTAAACGATGGGTTCGACCACAATAGGGTAGTTACGAGGTCACTTTACACTCATGGGGTGGTCGGCCTGACTGAAGGTGAGGGGTACCTCCAACCACTTCAGATGCAGGCTTGGGCCTAGCATGGTCGCCCACACTCCCTGGACCATCGACTTGTATTCCTTGTTCGAGGAATATGTCGTGGCGCCCCTGAATATGTGGTGGACCATGTGATCGGCTTGCTAGTACCCTAGTGCTCACTGGTCGGGGTCAGCCCCATCCTCACCATCCTCGTCATGCCTGGATTTACACTCTCCAAGCTCCTTGTCGATGATGCCCTGCATAACCTTACACTCTGTCCAAGTCGTGGGCATCTATGTAGTGGATCCAGCAGTAACTATGACCCTTCTGTCCCTCTCTTTTCTTGAAGCACTGGCGTGGTCAGCCGGTCTGCTCGACCATCATGACGTCGAACGGTCCATTCTTGTGTTTGTTCTTATTTTTTCCTTCTGGCTAACCCCTTTGGAGGAGGCTAGCTAGTCGGTGGTTTGCCATGACTTGGCATCAATTTGATGCTCTCATGCTTGTCTGAGAGCTTGAAGAACTCGGTAGTGCTTCGGATTTCCTTAGTGGCCAGCTTCTCAACCATATTTTTGTCTTTGACCCCTCTCTTGAATGCTATGACTATGGAATCACCTGTGATCCTTGGAATGGTGTTTTGGCGCTCGGTGAAGCACCGGATGAAGTATCATAATGACTCAACTTATCGCTGTCTAACTTGGTAAAGTCATCCTTGACCCTAGGTCAGGCATAGGTTCCCCGTAAGTTGGCGACAAACTGGCCGCACAAATCCTTCCAGGAGTGAATCGACTCGTGCGGGAGGTTCATAAGCTAGGACAGGGCTGAATCGGTCAAGGTGGTTGGGAAGTAGTTGGCCATAGTGGTATTGATCTACAGGAACTCCTCAGGTTTGGTCGAGCCATCATACTTTTTGGTTAGGACCAGTCAAAACTTGTCTGGCCAAGTGCATCTCCCACAGTCGTGACAGTGCATGCTCGGGGAGAGAGACGATAGTCACGCGGTCCTGGGAATGGGATGGAGGAATCTGATGCCTCCTTGCGTGGGGGAGGCGAGTGGTAGGGCTGCTTGCCCTTTTTCTACTTTTGCCAGATGCAGTCCTCCTGCTCTCGAGTGGCCACCTGTCTCTGGATCATGCCACAAAGGTCGTGTTGGCATAGAGAGTTACGCAGATTAGAGGATTGGCTACCCGACACAGCGGGGTCTCCAAGTAATCCCCGTTACTGAGGGAGGACCGGATCTTTCCTGTCATGGGGGCTATCATGATTCTTGGTGATCGTGACATTCACCAGTCCTAGTGACGGACGTGGAGTTTGCCACCTTATTTTTGCATCAGGTAGTCTCAAACCAAGAGAGTGAGGTCACGCAACCTTGGCGCAACTAGCAAACCCTCCGGTATTGCTAGCGGTGGGTGGCTAAGATGCATTCACACGGTCTGTAGATTCTGTGCAGGCGTCATGGCTCATAGTCGAGCTGTCGAGCGCAAAGTGGCCACATATCACAAGGGAGGGGAGCCCTCGGCATTTGTGCGGCATGACGGCCTTGGTGACGACTCTGCCAAAGATTGGGTCCTCTATGGTAGCTCCTCCGGACGATGCTGTGGTGGTTGGGGCTGTGCCAGAGTGTCCCCATGTCTGGCACCAGTCTAGTTCCCCTCTGGATGCGTGGCCTGGGGTTCGTCACCGGCATCCGGAACACGAGAGCTTCCCCTGCCCCTGTTGCATTAACTGTCATGCAAACTTCCTATTGAGCCTCAGAGTCTTCAAACTCTAATTCGGTGTCCCATTCCTGGAACACACCAGGCTCATCTAGAAGAATCACATCATCCTTCATGGTCTAACTGGTAGGATACCTAGCACCTTGGGTCACCTCATTCTGCGTATACTGCCAGGCCACTTGATTCCTCTCATTTACCACAAGGTTGTTGAAGTTTGGATTCTTCCAATCCGCGGGAAACAGAACATCTTCCTCATCATTCGAGCTATCATACTCAGGAATTTCATCAGCCTAACTATCATCCTGCTCCATCTGTTCAATTAGAGAAGGGATTCGTTCCCCCTCATCTACCTCACCGGTCGGTTCAATCGAATAATCTGATGAAAGTGCACCATCCAGATCGACATCTTCATCATACTCTTCCTCATCACACTCGTCCTTCATGTACACTCCACCCTGCATCTCCCCAACTGTCTCCTTATTCTTCCATTGCACAAGCAACATAGGAGGCAAATCTCTGTGCACAACATCATGCAGGTACCTCTACCACAATTCATCTTCCTATTGCACAAGCAACATAGGAGGCCAACCTCTGTACATAACATTATGCAGGTACCTCTTCCACAATTCATGTTCCAAGAACAGAAACACCTTCCAGTAGACACCTTCTCTGTAACGGTTGCCGACAATACTAATGGTAATCTTTTGAACCTTGGGGTCTATTTTGAAAACCCGCATCAAATAGGCATACAAGTGTCTAACACTTTTTTGCATTTGTCTGGATATACGCTTGTCTATTGACTTAAATACGGACAATACTACCCCTTCCAGACCATATAAGATTTTACTGTCTCCATAAAAAATCCTAAACTACCACATATCCGCCATACCTGGCAACCATCGACAAAAACTATGACATTATTGCGATATAACAGAAATAATCATGTTAAACTGCATCTACAATGCAAAATTCATTACAAGTGTAGCTCAACATGTAATCTATACTGCAACAACATATTCCCAATTCGCTACATAAAACACATCTAAATCCTACATCTATCATATCAATTATGACTACACTATGTCTAAATCCTACATCTAATACCTAAAATATGTCTAATACTACTTCTAATTGCTAAAATATACGTATAAACATGATCTAAATGCTGAAGTACATCTAACCCTAATTCTAAACCTAGATCTACATCTACCAGGTATGTAAAACAAAACCTAGGTCTAACATCTAACCTATGTCAAAAGCTAGTACTAGTTGTGATGAGCCTATGGCTCCTTCGGATACGATCAATACCACTAATAATCCTCAAATCATACAAGATCCAATTACAAGAGCACATGCACGACAATTAGACCACCAGGTGAACTCGTCCCTTGCGGTTCATTCTTCCTTGGATGGATTACTACTAAATTCTTATGTTATTTTATTGCTTAGGAACGTGGGAGAAGTAGCACAATCTTACCCGAATGTTACCCCTCAAAGGACAAGTCTACTCAGACTCGAGGCTGAGCTTTAGTCGTGGTCGTGGTCGAGTCCCAGGACAGCACATCAGTAAAGCGGGTATAACTCTCTCATACGAAGTCCGTTTTAGGCAATCTTGGATATTTTGGAAAGCTTACCATGAGCCCTTTCCAACGGAAATGAGCTCAATCAAATATTCCTTATGGTGTAGGCAGAGTCGAAGGAATAAAGTGTTATGCCACCGTTTTAGACCTAGTTGGGTCTTGTAATTGAGTCGGAGTCAGAGTCCAGGTTGTGTACATCTCTTTCCACGGCTGCACAACTCTAGGTCATCCTCCTCATGTCCCCCCTATATAACACAATAGCCGTTGTAATTTAGGCTCGGGTTTAGTTTAGATTATTCTGGTTTAGACAGTTTCACGATTTATCGGTTTGTTGAATCCAAACTCGAGTACTTCATTAGTAATTAGCAATATTCAGATTGCATTTACCTGTTCTTGCTTGTGTTCTTGATTCACTTATAGGAAAAGCCTTCCTAGTGAGGTCAACCGTGGCTTGGCACGGTTGATAACCACGGAGTAGTGGTGTAGTGGTTGCGAAGGTTCTCGATTTGTTCTGTTCAGAGCCTTTGTATTATCAATGTTGAAGCTTGAACAATCGACTTATCATATTATCTTTTGGAAGATCAGGCTAACGTGCATCAAGTGGTATCAGAGCATCAATTGCCCGTTAGGTAATCTCAGTTATCTCCTTTGTTTAGTTTTGTTCCATTACCTAGAGTCCAGAAAAAATTGCCCCACAAAAATATTTAGATCATAATTTTTTCGCTGTCCAAATCACTTTGAGCTTTTCGCAATTTTGTTTGCAGTTTTCATGTTGTTGAGTTTGAGTCCATTGTCGGTGTCTTTATTGCTGATCGAGTCATCATGTTCTAGTTTCTAGTGTCGAGTCTTTGCTATCTTAGTCATCGTGTATCTCAATTTCCCTTTGTCTGCTTTAGTCGAGATTGTGTCACAGGCCGTGTCAACCACTATTCAAGTTCAATCATCAACTCGGGTTCAACTACTAGTCGTATTCGACCACCTACTCCGCTTCAACCACTAGTCAGGTTCGACCATTAGTTGTGTTCGATCACCTACTCGAATTCAACAATCTACTCAATTTCGACCACTAGTCGAGTCGACCATCTACTCAGGTTCCATTGTGCTTGTGTTTGATATAGTCTTCGGCTTGCTTGAGCTGGTTCTGGGAACGTGATCGGGCCAGCAACTGTGACGAGTACTGTAGACTTTTATTCAGTTTTGCTAATCTGATTTCATTAATTGCTATTCTTTGCTACTCAATATTGCATGTCCAAGCTACACCATATCTCGATCAGAACGATATCTTCCCTTGCAACTACCTCACTCGCGCCTGATAAAGTATCACGAAACCAGCCACCGGTTGTGCCAACTGCGGTGATTGGTAACAACATTTGCAAGAGTGTGGTAAGATGCTTGAGAGTGTATGAATACACCTCCACACCTAGTAGTCGATAGGGATAATTTATCTTTCATTGTTTTCTATCTTCGACTAACCATGGCAGGAGAAGCATTGAATGCACAGGAGTGTGTTTTGAGGGAAGAACTCACAATGTTGTTGGATGATCATCGACAAACTATTAATGAAGACATTGACAAGAAGCTTGCGGAAACCAATACCGCATTGCAGCGACTCAATGAAAACATTGTAATGCCCAATACACGCTTTGATCGATTGGTTAATCCACCACCGAACAATGGTCTAGTGGATCCTCGTGGTGCAGCCTATGAATAAGAGGAGTCCGTTGCGGATGATGAAATTTTGAGACAAGAACATGACGCCTTTGATGAACAAAAAAGGAATCGATTGAACTTCAACCATCAAGGTATGAGAGAAAAAGAATTGTAGAGACGACAACAAAGGCCAAGGAGCAATTTTGGAACCACAACTACTTCCAAATCAACACCGGGACAAGTCAAAACAGCCCCACGTTTAGCTACACGGTCTGCTACCCCCTTCTCGAGTAGGGCGCGTTTAGCAGTACATTTGACACTGTCACACGCTCCTGAAGTAAGCAAATCAGTAAGTGTGCAGGGTCCAGCGAAGACCTCTTCTTCGGTTGCCTTGACTGGTCACATGACTGGGATTATTTGCCACCAATGTAAGGGAATGGGCCATGTCATGAAAGATTGCCCAAGTCACCACGCATACATTGTAACAGAAGACGGTGGATCTATAAGTTCTAGTGATGTTAAGGATGATTATGCTCTTGCAGCTAACCATGCAGGTGACGAGAGTGGACGTGAGACGGATATCGACCATGAGGAAGTGTTCGATGCCACTACCACAGAGGATTATCAGACTCTCATTGTGCAGCGAATGTTAAGCACCCAAATGGAGCAAGCGAAATAGCTACGAAGCCATAATTTGTTTCAGATATTCCTCATAGTCAAGGATTATCGTGTTCGAGTCATTATTGATAGAGGAAGCTGCAACAACTTGGTAAGTTCTATCCTCACCCTTATCATATTCAATGGTTCAACAACAATCGTAAGGTGAAGGTAATGCAAATAGTTAGGGTGCATTTTTC
This sequence comes from Phragmites australis, assembly GCF_958298935.1. Taxonomy (NCBI): domain Eukaryota; kingdom Viridiplantae; phylum Streptophyta; class Magnoliopsida; order Poales; family Poaceae; genus Phragmites; species Phragmites australis. Next base: position 20,645,105 of record NC_084932.1, on the reverse strand, counting down.
TATTGGTTCATACCACGATTGTGTTGATTTCGATGTAGTGCCCCCGCAAGCATATTCACTTTTGTTAGGATGACCATGGGAGTTTGATACTGATGCAATAGATCATGGTAGAAGTAATAAGTACACCTGTATGCATAAAGGAAAGAAAATAACTTTTCTTCCTTTAACCCTGTTAAAATTGTGAAATGTGAATAAGAGATAGCTGAAAGTAAGAGAAAAGAGTTTGAGAATGAATATGAAAGTCAGCAAGTAGCGGAAAAAGATTTTCCACCCAAAAAGGAGAAAGCAACAACAACTTCTAAGTCCGATGAAACTAGACTGAAACGGTGTGTTATGCTTGCTACTAAATCTGATCTTGCTGAAATTTATGCTAATAAGCTGCCATGATATGCTTTGATATGCAAAGAGGCCTTAGTTTCACTCAAGAATATATCTAGCTCTTTGCCTCCTGCTGTTGCTAACTTTTGCAGGAGTTTTTGGATGTATTTCCAGCTGAAGTTCCGCCGGGATTACCACCAATTTGAGGGACAGAACATCAAATTGATTTGATTCTGGGAGCAACTTTGTCAAACTATGCTGCATATAGGACCAACCCGAAAGAGACTAAGAAAATTCAGCGACAAGTCCAAGACCTTTTGGATAGTGGGTATGTACAAGAAAGTGGTAGTCCTAGTGTTGTTCCTATTTTTTTGGTTCCAAGAAAGATGGTAGTTGGCGTATGTGTGTTGATTGTAGACCCATTAATAATATTACTGTAAGATATCGTCACTCTATCCTTAGGTTAGATGATATGCTTGATGAGTTCAGTGGTTCTATAATTTTCACTAAAATTGACTTGCGAACTGGATACCACTAAATTAGGATGAAACTTAGAGATGAATGGAAAACTGCGTTTAAAACTAAGTTTAGCTTGTATGAGTGGTTAGCAATACCTTTTGGGTTAACTAATGCACCTAGTACTTTCATGCGATTGATAAACGAAGTTTTACGTGCTTTCATTGGAAGATTTATGGTGGTATACTTTGATGATATCTTGATTTATAGCCAGTCACATGAGTCACACTTTGATCATCTACGTGCTGTTTTTAATGCTTTGAAAGATGCACGTTTATTCGGTAACCTCGAAAAGTGCATCTTTTGCATGGATCGAGTCACTTTTCTTAGCTATGTTGTTACTTCACAGGGAATAGAAGTGGATGAACAAAAAATTGAAGCTATAAAGAGCTGGCCAACCCCTGAGACTGTTTCTCAAGTGAGAAGCTTTCATGGTCTTGCGGGTTTCTATCGGCACTTTATGCAGGATTTCAGCACCATTGCTGCCCCATTAAATGAATTAACGAAGAAAGGAGTGATTTTCAAATGGGAACCTGCACAAGAACAAGCATTCAAGTTGTTGAAAGAAAAGCTCATCCATGTTCCATTGCTTCAACTCCCTGATTTTGGTAAGATCTTTAAACTAAAATGTGATGCTAGTGGGATTGGAATTGGAGGTGTGCTAATTCAAGAAGGTAAACCTGTTATTTATTTCAGCGAGAAATTAAGTGGGCAAAGTCTGAATTATTCCACTTATGATAACGAAGTGTATGATTTAGTTCATGTGCTTGAAACTTGGCAACATTATCTATAGCTTAAAGAATTTGTTATACATTTTGATCATGAATCGCTGAAACATATTAGAAGTCAAGCTAAAGTGAATAAATGACATGCTAAATGGATAGAATTTATTGAGTCTTTTCCATATGTCATAAAAAATAAGAAAGGAAATGACAATGTGATTGCTAATGCGCTTTTTAGACGTTATACCATGTTATCTCAACTTGATCATAAGATTTTTGGTTTAGAGAGCACTAAGGACTTATATGCTGCTGATTTGGACTTTAAAGAAGTACTTGAACATTGTAAAGAAGGAAAGACATGGAATAAATATGTACTGAATGAAGGAATGCTCTATCGTGCTAACAAGCTATGCATTCCAGCTAGCTCCGTTCATCTTTTGTTATTACAGGAGGCGCATGGAGGAGGATTGATGGTATATTTTTGAGCAAAGAAGACTAAAGATGTGCTGGTCGCTCACTTCTTTTGGCCAAAGATGAGATGAGATATCGAACGCTACGTGTCCCAATGCACCACTTGCAATAAAACTTAGTCTCTCTTGAATCCACATGGTCTTTACATACCTCTTTTTGTTCCTAGTGCACCATGGGAGGATATTTCTATGAATTTTGTTTTAGGACTATCTAGGACAATGAGGGGGAGGGATAGTGTATTTGTAGTTGTGGATAGATGTTCTAAAATGACACATTTTATACCTTGTCACAAGAGCGATGATGCTACAAACACAGCTGATTTGTTTTTTAGGGAAATCGTTCAACTACATGGAGTGCCTAATACTATCGTCTCGAATCATGACACAAAGTTTTTGAGTCACTTTTGAAGATCACTTTAGAATAAATTGGGGATGAAGGTGGTATTTTCTACTACGTGTCATCCCCAGACCGACAATCAAACAGAGGTTGTTAACCGTACATTATTGACCATGTTACGGGTTGTTCTAAAGAAAAATTTGAGGATGTGGGAAGAGTGTTTACCGCATATTGAATTTTCTTATAATAGGTCGGTACACTTCACCACCAAGGTAAGTCTGTTCCAGATAGTATATGGATTTAATGCCCGTGCTCATATTGATTTACTACATTTGCCTACTTTTGAAAGATTTAATTTAGATGTTAAGAAATGTACTGAATTTATTCTTAAGTTGCATGAAACAACTAAAAAGAATATAGAGAGCATGACTGAAAAGTATTGCTAGAAGTAAAAGGTAGGAAGGAAATAAAATTTGAACCGGGTGATTTAGTTTAGTTGCATTTGAGGAAGAATAGGTTTCTAGAACTAAAAAAAAATTGAAGTTGATGTCTAGAGCTGATGGACCATTTAAGATAATCAATGACAATGCATACAAATTGGACCTACCTGTAGATTTTAGGGTTAGGCCCACATTTAACATTTCAGATTTGAAGCCTACTTGGGAGAAGAAAATGAGCTTGACTCGAGGACGACTTCAATTCAAGAGGGGGAGGATGATGACCCCATGGATCCTTTGAATACGATCAATACTGCCAATAATCCTCAAATCACACAAGGTCCAATTACAAGAGCACGTGCACGACAATTAGACCACCAGGTGAACTCGTCCCTTGCTGTTCATGCTTCCTTGGATGGATTACTACTAAATTCTTATGATGTTTTATTGCTTAGGAACATGGGAGAAGCATCACAACCTTACCCAGATGTCACACCTCGAAGGCCAAGTCTACTCGGATTCAAGGCTGAGCTCTAGTCGTGATCGTGGTCGTGGTCGAGTCCCAAGACAGTACATCAGTAAAACGGGTATAACTCTCTCATACGAAGTCCGTTTTAGGTAATCTTAGACATTCTGGAAAGTTTACGACGAGCCATTTCCAATGGATATGAGCTCGACCAAATATTCCATATGGTGTAGTTAGAGTCGAAGGAATAATGTGTTGTGCTACCATTTTGGACATAGTTGGGTCTTGTAATCTTGTCAGAGTCAGAGTCCAGGTTGTGTATGCCTCTTTCCACAGCTACACAACTCTAGGACGTCCTCCTCATGTCCCCCCTATATATACACAGTAGTCGTCTTAGTTTAGGCTCGGATTTTTATTGCGTGGAAAATTTGTTAAAAATTGCTAGAAATCGCTCGTTCAAACCCCTATTTGAAAATTGTTGAAAATCAAATTGGAAAAAGAATTTCTAAAAGGAAAAATGCCCTCGGGCCGATTCTTTCTCCCTCGGCCCATCTTCCCTCCCCCTTCTCCTTCTCTCGTGGGCCGTCTTTTCTTCCCCGCGCCGGCCCATCGACCGAGCTGGCCTGTAGCCGCTCCCGAGCCGGCCTCATCCGCTGATCCCTCTCTGACGTGCAAGCCCCGTGCCGAGCCGCCCCGTGCCGAGCCGCTCCGCCCGAGCCGCGGCTCTGCTTCTCCCACCTCCGGCCGCTGGCCATTTTTCCCCAAAATCCACCACCGCCGATTCAAATCTGAGCCGCCCCACGCACTATCTCGCCAATTAAACACCATTGCCGGGTTCCATGCCCCCTATTCCCTCCTCCCCAATGGTTTCCCCTCTCTATAACTCGATTGAATGCGAGAAAACCGACGCCATTGAAAACCATGGCCGCCGTCCATTTTCTTCAAATTCTGGCCGATCCTCTCCCCCTCTCTAGTATATAAGCCGGCCATCGTCTCCCTTGTGACGTTTCGCGCTTTTTGCAACCGTTTCCCCCTTTTCTTCCGCTCGGATTCGAGCCCGATGCCGTCTCCTCCATTGCCGCCGGACCCCGGGCGACGCTTCCCGACGCTCCTCTGTGTCTCTCCAGCCGCCGAACGCCGTCGCACCGAGCTCCAAGGCCGCCGCCCATTCTTCCCTGTCGCCGGCCATCACTCGGACCATCTCCGCCACTGTGAAGCCTCGGTATGCACTCCCCGTGAGCTCCTCTTCCGTTTGAAAGTTGTCCCGTCGTATTTCGTGACCGTTTGCGTGATTCCGGCGAGGTTCCAGCCATTCCGGCGCCGCCGGCCGGCCGCCGCCGTGTCTGCGCCGCCGGTCCGAGCTCCCTCATTTTTCCACCGTCGGATCCGAGATGGATGGCCCAGATTAGATGCACCAATACCCCTTCGCCTAACCAATTCCGTTGCGACACGTGTGTTATGTAATCCCAGTCGACAAAGAACCGCCACCTCATCGTCCACATAAGCCGGCCACCTCAGCCTTTTTGCCCGCGTAGCAATGCCACATCATCATCCATTTACCCAGTCAGATTTATATTTGTTTTAATTCGGGAAAAGTGGTATTTTTGTACTTTAGCCCCTAGACTTCTCTGTAACCTCATAAAAGCCCTGTACTTTTATAGAAACCCTTGGATTTGTTTTATAAATAAGGTTTTCAGTATAAAAACAATTCGGTAATTCTCTGAAATTCAAGTAACATTTGCAGAATAGCCCCTATAACTTCAAAAGCTCAATACTTTTTGCTCGTAGCTTCGATTTGGGCGATTTTCGCGCCCAAATGTTCGTAGCGACGTGTAGAATCTTTTTGTAGGGTTTTTGTCTAGTTTCTATACTGTTTGGTGTACTGTTCTTAGGTTTTCATGTTGTATGTCTTTTTTCGGTCTGTCGAATAGGAGGTGATCAGTTCGAGAATCCGCAAGATCAAGTGTTTGAAGACGTTGAGCAGCACCTTGTCGAAGGCAAGTGTCCTTGAGCATATTTATCCTATTTTAGAATTGCAGGTGTAGTTTTTAACCTTGGGAATGCATGCTTGTCTAAACATGAATCCTATGTTAGGGTTTACTAGTTTTGAATCAATATTTTCCTTATCACCGTTGTTCATCGTGTTATGAAAATGGATAGTTTATGCAAGCGCAGACTTTGTTGGGAAATCTTAATATTGATTAATGAACTATGCAACAAGGTTGGGAGATGGTAATTCTTTTTGTAGCAACATGGTATAGGTTTTCCCCAACAGAATGGATGGTTTGAGGTGGAGCCTATGGCATGTTTGTGTTTGTATCTGTGTGGGGTCCTAAGGATCGGTTCTTGGGCATGTAACCAAGTTTTGTCCGCACAACCACGAGACCTATATGGGTACGGCCTGGCCAACTAATTAGTCACCTTCTAGCTTAGTGGGCACCATAGGTCGGTATAAGTGGCACAAGAGGGGACTTCTGCAGCAATGTAATTGTCTGTTAGCGGTGAAACCTCAGTGGGTGCCTGCGGGTTAGAGGGAGCTTTGTAAAGGCCTTGTAGTGAGACCCCGACTCCACACCCTGGAAGTTTGGAGCAACAAGGGAATCACAACTCATGGGGAAAGCAGTGCAAACTCTGCAGAGTATCAATCTGGTCGATCAGTCGTGCTCACGGATAAGAGCGAGCTTGGACTTCCTCAGGATTAGTTGGGATCAGGGTTTGGTATGGTAAGTTGGGGTAGCCAGGTCATGGAATTATCTGGTGAGTCTTGGTAGTCGGATGGAATCCGATGAGTCGAACCTTTGGATATAGTCGTGTCTTTTCACTTATAAATAGGATGCCTGATGTCAGAGTCATAGGCAGATCATAGTTGCTTAGTGCTTTTAGCCAGTGTCAAAGTCCATTCCTTGACATAAGCCGCATATCATGTTTTTCCCTACCCTTACGGAGTACAATCTTTGTACTCACACTTGTTGTCCCCTACCCTGCATCCTACCGCTGTTCAGAAGCCGGCAATGAAGCTGGAGTCTTCGACGACGACTTCGACCCAGAGTTGTTGTTCTAGGCTATGTTGCCCCCGGTCGACGCCTGAGGAAGATGGAGCCGCTGGCGCTAAAGGCCCCTTTAGTTTCCCCGCTGTGTGTTTTTTAGACCCTCGGGTCCTTTTGTATTAAGTTAAATACGATATTGTAATAAAGGCACTGTGATGATATTACTAATGATGTAAGCACATGTATGAAACTTAATCCTGGCATACATGTGTTGTGCTCGGTTTTGTTCGTTTAAAACTGGGTGTTACATGGGCCCACCCAAAAGGTCTCCCCCGCTTAGTCGACAATACTTTTTGGGTGGATCCACACAGCGTCGAAGCCATGAAGGTCTCACCTGTTTATTGGGTGAGAACAAGGTCAAGGTCTCGCCCGCTAAACGGGCGAGACTTCCCTCTCTCCGATTATTAAATACGCTGCCAGCCGATGCCTACAAGATGTCACCCATTCAACGGGCAAGACCTTGTTGTCACTCGTTGAATATGTGACGGTATGGTAGACTTTATTATTTTTGAAACGGGTATGTAACCTTACAAAATTTGGAAAAAAAAATATATATGTATAAGAAAATTCCCCAATGCCCGGGCAGGATTCCGGCCGAATTCCGTGATTTTTTGCCCACGGGCCACAATTCCCTAGGTGAGATCGAGGGCCCGTCTAGATGGTGACTTGGACAGGGATTTCAGGCCCTATCCACGCCATTTCCACGGGAAAACAGCACGTCTCCCGACATGAGAATTTTCCCCCGTCCGCATCGATCGCGTCGACTGGCGACTCGCGACCTCCTTCCTCCTCGAGTCCTCCGCATCTTCGACGATTTCTTCCGCTCCACGCGCCGCCTCCGCCCTCAGGGTGCGGCATTCGGCGAGGAAGCCGCCACCAGGCAGGAGACGCCCCCCCCCCCCGGCCCTCATCCTGTGCTTGGCTGCCCTGCACGGACACCAAGACGGCCGCCACCGATGACGACATTGAGGGGCGCATCCTTCGGATCGAGTTTTTGGCGTCGAGCCCAGAGGCAGCGGGGCACGCGCAACAGAAAGACCTCAGCCGCCAGCACCGTCACACCGATACCACACACGCTCCCACCTGTGCCGCAAACTCACCGGTTCGGTTTGGCTTCACAGCATACAACGCGTGAGCGGCTCTTCCGACGCTCTTCCGACGATCCGCCTGGTCGATGCTCGTGCGGCGTCATCGATCCAAGCACACGGTCGCTGCATGCCTGCCGTCTCCCTTGCCCTTTGTTTTCTTTTTTCAATTTTTGGGCTTCATAGTTGTTTTGGGTTTGCTTTGAGTTCTTGGCTAAGTTATGTCCCCAAATGACTCGAGGGATTAGCAGATAAAATTCTAGGGTTTCGTTGTGCCCAAAAGATCCCTGCTGTGGCTAATCTCCCCGTGGAGAACTCCCTCTTCCACCCAAACAAACCCTTAGGAAATAATGTCTATCCAACTGATCAAAACTGATGCTCTAACAACAGCAAAAATTTCTCTGCTAGAGTTGGATATAAGAACAGAGAGAATTCCTTATAAGCTATCGAAAAATAGCGAAGTCCTCTGTCCGCTACCGAAAAACTTGTCATCCCCTCCACGCCATCTGTTCAAGTTTGGGCGCATCCGGACTCTCTCGTCGCCGTCCTATCTGGTCCTCGACATTGCTGTACCTCTTCTCCGGAGCGTCGCTGATCTACCTCCACCTGCCGGCGTCCGCATCACACATCCACCTGCGGGACTTGGCCACGCTCCTCCTCCTCCTTGAACCCATGCTCGCTGGACTCGGCGCCGCGCACGGCGAGAAGCTGGTAGTCCAGGAAAATGGCTGGTCGTCATCTCGTTCCTTGACCCTCTCCCATGGACTCCTCTCTCTCCGGCCACCCGGCTGGGAGGCGACCTCTGTTTGGATGCCGGCGCCGAACTACGGTGGCGACCGGGGAGAAGACAGTCGCCTAGACGAGTGGGGGAAGCAGCGGATGGGTGCAGCGGTGGCGAGCAGCTTATCATCTCTGTGTGTTCAGCAACAAGCGCTGCTCGACAGGTTCCTGGACTCCTAGTTCACTACGAGCAAGCTCAACAACGCTGCTTGCCGTCTCTCTCTCTCTCTCTCTCTCTCTCTCTCTCTCTCTCTCTCTCTCTCTCTCTCTCTCTCTGCTTCGGTTGAGTTCCTAATTGGAATGCTTGATTTGAACAAGTGAATGAAAAATATGATGATTAAATATTCCTAAATCCTTTCTGTGTTCGAATCGATGGGGATACTTCCTGACTTCTGTGGGGTTCCATATGAGAGAGAAGAACGGGAGATGAGGAAGATGGAAGATAGGGGCATGGTGGTCTTTTTGTCTATATGTTAACAGCCAACCGACAGGAATTGACGGAAGTGTCAGTGAAGGCAGCCAGAAAATGAACGGATGGCACGAAAAGAGGACAAGTTTTTTTCCGCTGGCAGATGGGAGATTTCGTCATTTCGATGTCATATAAGAAATTCTATTAAAAAAAGTAGGGTCAAATTAATCGGCTACAACCGTTATAACATATACTCTTGAAAATAGTAAAAGGTAACTATGCAAAAAGGATTAGAAATATACTCCCTATAATTTTAATTTACTTTCTAGAACAAGATGTAAACATAACTGACGTGAAATGATAATATTAAATGTTTGTGGGCCTCAGACCCGATGTTAGCCCATTGCTGTTTGAGCCATCTGGCGCTGCCGCAACTAAACAGTGCCACTACAACCAATCATGCTCACTTCTGTCGCACTATCGTTCCAGTTATTAGTTTTATATTTTTGTTATTTTTAAGGTGTGAGTACCCCGTGCAAAGCCAAACAAAGCATGAGATGATTATAGGGCATTTGGATGGACTATTTTTTGCCCATCCAAAGAATGCATTTTGGTTAGGATTTAATCTCTATGATTAATCGGGTAATGGGAGTGTGATCAAGCCAATCTCTGTGTTTTATTCTAGGCAAAGGTCCAAATAACTTTGTGAACTGTTGGGAAAACGTTCGAGCCTAAGGTATTTAAATGATGTCCTATGGTGTTACTGTGGCGATCCAGTATTCCAGTTACCACCTTACATGTAAGGGGATGAAAAACCCTAAATACCCTCCTATGTACAAAACTGTAGCATAATATCTTAGGAGTAGAGTGGTAATTTTCTCTGCCCCTCTTTCTAATAAGCCCCCAAGGGTCAGGAGAGGGGGACTCACTCTCTCTTCCTCTCGTCAAGGCCATTGGCCATCTCTAAGTTTGAGCCCCCTCTGATGAGCGGGGCACTCGTCGCATTCTGTTCGATGCACTTTTTCGTGCTCTAAAAGCGCGCCATTCATGGGGACCTGAACAAGGAGGCTTGTTGGAAGGAGAAAGCAAGAGAAACGACACCGAGCAGCATGAATAAGACGCCGGCGTGCAGGCCGTCTTCGGCCTCGACGTGTCATCGCCATGCGAGCAGGCACGGTTTGAAGTGCGCACGATGGCATGCCATCGGCCATGTGGGTGAGCAGTGGCTTAAACTGCGCGCATGCGCACGTGCCGGCTCGTACCTGGCCACACCTGCAAGCGCAAGCTGGAGCATGCCCTCGCATACCCTCTGGAAGCAACATGAGGACCTCTTGAGTTCCTCCGGCTCGGCACCAGGTACACATCTAGGTGTGTTTAAACTCCTTGTTGGGTAGGAAAATGAGTGGCCTTTCGTTTATCCAGCACGCATGGTAGCGTAGGATCACGTCTGTGGATGCAGGCTAAGCCACCCCTACCTACCGTCTGCATGGTTGCATACTACACACAACAGTGCTACCATAGCAATAACAATGCTTTTGTTAGGCTAGCATGGCTGAAGTATGCTTAGAAAACCGAGCGTGTAGGCGTGGCTACTAGTCCTATCGGCGTAGTGAACCGCTGTTATCTTTGGGCACAGGAGCTGTTTGTCTATTAGCATCATAGGGCTACCGCCCAAGCTAGAAAATATAATGGTGAAAAGAGAGTAGCCCCTTTTAAATAATAAGGCTATAGCTTTTCCATCGTACGAATAGTAAATGTGCGAAGAATAGGTAAAAAAAAAAGGGCATGTTGTGCTCACATAGCACGCGCCTAGCGCATTCATGCCACTTGCTTTCCTATTTTCCTGCCTAGAGTCCTTTGCAAGTAAGCTAGGCCACACCCTACCAAATAGTCATGTCACCTGGACTGGTCTACGGTATGTCTATAGTGTGACTGACCATCACGTGGCCATGGCTACAGGAAAGGCTACAAAGTTGCATTAATATCCACAATAGTGTTAGCTACGTTTCACCTAGATTCTTGCACCATGCATTCTTTGATCTCTCCCAAGCCAATCGTGCTGGTATCCCACGTGGAGAGCTCCTTCACCCTCGTCGTGGGCTTCCGCGAGGCCGACCAAGCAAGGACCCCCTTTAGGACACGGACACAAGGATGCTCCTCAGACCCCTGTGAAGGCCAACGGAGCCCAGCGATGGCTTCGAGCCGGCTCCATGATGACCTCGGAGGCCACCGGAGCTCTGCTCTGTCGTTGGGCTCCCTCGGAAGCCACCACAGCACTGCTCCACCTTCGAGTTGTATCTGAGATGACCAACAGAGACCAACGATGCCCTTGAGCCAGCTCCGCGATGACCTCAGATGCCACCAGAGCTCCTTTGTCGGCTTCCTCGAAGGCCAACAGAGCTCCGCTCTGCCTTCGAGTTGTCTCTACGGCGGCTGGCGGAGTCCAGCAACGGCCTTCAGCAAGCTCCATAATGACCTTGGAGTGTTGGGGAATGGGTAGGCTACAGCTAGCACAAAATTTTTTCTGTACCGTGTTCAAATAGGAAACCATGCGAGTAGATGATCATGAATCGTTACCACAAAACTCGCAGTGTAGTAGAAGAAAAGTTAGAGTAGACCGATCCAAGGTTCGCGTTACCGACCGGAGGTCGGTTACCGAAAAACCGCGGTAACCGCGATTACCGGTCAAAAATTCAAAAAAATTCGGAGAAAATTCATTCGGCAAATTTTAAATTTTTGCGAAAAAATCATGTTTTTGCCCTCTCGGTAACCGAGCGGTTTGGGTCGGTTACCGAGCGATTTTCTCGCATTTTTGATTCGGTCGGTTACCGAGCGGTTTGGCTCGGTAACCGCTCAGTTTTCTCGATTTATCGAGCGGTTTTATCGAATTTCAGCGCAGTTCAACAAAAAATCTAAAAAAGGGTTCAATCTTGTAAAATCAATAACTAATTCATCCGAGCTTCAAATCAAGTGAAACAAATTTTTTTGGATTCCTTGTAACATGATCTACATGATAAAAGTATTTATACTCATAAAAAAGTTCAAAATTTTCTGTGAGAAATTTTATTTGTTAAACCAAGGTAAATGCATAGTTTACTCTTTGCTAATCCAAAAATCATGAAACTAATTTTGTTAGTCTTCTTACATGATCCTATATCTTTTAAAAATATATGAACTCATGAATTAGTTATTGTAACATGCATGATTGTGTAAATGTGTTGCGACTAGATTAATTCATAACTGACCCATCACACCTTAAAAATTAGTGAAACCACTTTCATTAGCTTATTTATATTATGATTTACGTAGAAAAAATAATAGTAGACATGAAAAAATTAATTACAGTGATTTTTCTTAACATATTCACTTCATGCTTGTGAACTTTGTAAAAATCATAGAGAATTTAATAAAACTCTAAATAAAGTGAAATCAATTTTAAAGGTTCTCTTAAAATACGTTTTATACAATAAAAATATGTGTTTGCATGTTACACTTTTCCTTAACGTGAGTTAATAATTGAGCCGCACGCTTCAATTTTTTTCATTTTTTTCAAACTTTCTCCCTATAGAATATGATGCAAACGACATTATTTTTGAAAAAAATTTTCACAGAAGTTCTTAGAATTGTGTCTAGTTTTTTTTAAGATTTTTTTTGAATTTTTTTAAATTTTTTTATTTTTTCGAATTTTTTGAATTCAAATTTCGGTTACCGAGCGGTTTTTGAAATCGGACCGGACCGGGAAGGTCGGTAACCGCGATTTTTGAGCGGTTACCGACGGTTTTTTGAACCCTGGACCGATCCAACTTCGTTCGTGTCCTCAACCAGCTTTGAGCTGCATCGTGTGTTCCTCGACCAACTCCGAGCAGCAAAGCGTGTTCCTCAACCAGCTTCAAGCAGCGAAGGGAAAGTAATCGATCACCTCGACCAGCTCTGCGATCGCGTAGACGATGTAGTCGATCACATTGGCCACTTCGTCGACCAGGCGCTCGCTCTCCTCGAGCACCCTTTAGCGGGTGCATCACGCCTCTCGACCACAAAGCATGACCAACACCGCGATCTTCGCACCGAGGAGATCAGTGTTGCAATAACAACAGTGCCTTTATAGTATCCACATGTACATGGATGGAACATCGTATGCCAGTGTGCTAGCACCGCACACTCGATTAGGGTTTCGCAGGGAGCTCATGAAAGATGTGGCAGCTAGGGTTTTTGGTGGTAGAACTTGTGCACTCACTGCTCTTTCCTCCTCTTATATAGAGCACACTAATGGGCCTTTAGTCACATTAAAGCCTATTATGACTCTAAACCCTAATGGACCTTTAATCATATTAAATCTCATCCGCTGATCCAATCCGCATATGTGATCGCCTTTAGGGCAAATCACCAACAATCTCCCACTTGCACTAGAGACGATTCATCCCCTTAAGTGTGTGACCCGTTAGGTTCATGTGTAGACGGTCGTAACCCGAAAACCCATTTTCCGAGTTGCAAGTCAACAGCGGTACCTAGCACGATATACACTACACCACAACACCCTTTAAAGGGCTATTGACTGTTTGCAAAAATATGAATAACTGTCCCATCTTCTGCCAGCAAAGCTTAAGAAACGGACCAATAAACATGCTGCCGGTAAAAATTGGCGAAAGTGGCAGCTTGTTTGTCGGCAGTCCAACGTTGGGCCACGAAAACATTGGTGCGTGGACAAGCCCAATTTGGCGCTAAAATTTGCAAGCGGGAAGCTGAAAAGAAGCACCACCTGCCCTCTAAATCCCAATCCCCTTCCCCCTGCACCAAAATCCCCCTTCATTCTCTCAACTCCCGCTACAAATCCTCAAGCCCAAGCTTGAGCCACCTGCAATCTTGCTGCCACCCAAGCCACCTGCAATCTTGCTGCCACCCAAGCCACCTGCAATCTCGCTGCAACAACTCCTCCAAAGTTCAGCACCTCCCCCTGCAATCTCACTGCAGCAAACCAGCCTTGAATCCGCCATCCCTTCCCCTCTCAAACCCTAAAAACTACCATGGTCCTCAATGCCACAAATCCCCCATAGTTCAGCACCTCCCCGTCCCCCCCCCCTTGTCGTCAGTCATCCATAGCAGCACAAAGTTCATGTCCAGTTTGCCAAATCCACCCCTCTCTCTTTGGATTGATTGCTTGCCCTTTCTTTCTTTGTGGATTGGAGCACATGGAAGCTGTGATGCATGGTGATTCTTGGTTTGCATTGGTGATCTGCGTGCTACTTTATAAGGCTAAGATTGTGATGCTCCTGCTGCTTTAAGATGCTTTTTTGTTTATTTGCTTTGCAAAGTAGAAGAATTAGGTTTGAGTGCCTGATTATATTTTTTAATTCTCAATTAAATCAATAGATCTGGTCTTGATTTTGTAGATACCTCTTTTTTTCATGAATATTACCTGCAGGTGGTGGTGGTAGTAGTTCTTTGTTTCTTTTTTGTGATGTTCGTGTTGGTGGAGAAAGATGCCAACATCTGTGTATTTCTTTTGCTAGTTTTATGGTTGCTCTTGTTGACACATGGAGCATCAGGTGGTTTTCAAGTATAATGAATGAGTATACTGCTAGTTCACTCTTATTTTACTTTCTTTTAGTTAAACCACCAAAACATGTTGATTTCAGTTTTGGTAAATTAGCTGCTATCATCTGAAAACACATCAGGCATCTGAATGCAATGCTTTTGCATGTTTAGAAATTACACCTAGAAATAAACTCCTTTTTGTTTGTACTATAGAATGTTAATTGCAGTTGAACTGACTATGACACTTCATTTTTAGTATGAGTATGGGTGGTTTGTCCTGATCCCCAGGAGTGTTATTTGCACAGACTTGGGGTAATTGTAAACACTTCTGGACTCAAACTGAAAGTGAAGAGAAATATCAATTGTCATTGTTCTTTTTATAGACAATAGCTATGTAAATGAATTACACAATAAGTTGTTTTGGCCCATCTGAATTTGAGCAACCTTTTTTGTGTAGCCACAAAAAGTCTTTGGCTGGTGCTAGGGATATTGATCTGAAATTCGAATACTTTCAAGTTTCATCACAAGTAGTAGGTATGCATTTAGTTCTTTTACTTTCCAATATCTGATTTTTTTTTCTTTAGCTGTGTCTTGTCATTCTTAAATTGGCTGGCCATATGAATGTGTGCTTATGATGGTACATATTGTTTTTTGTGCAATTCTTGAATGTGAGCTGTTATTCTGCTTAACCCTGTTAAGTAGGGTTCATGTGTTGGCAAGCTATTAGAGAGAGCACTACAGTAACAATAGTTGTTCATGTGTTAACACTATTTCAAAACTAATAATCTACATATTGTATTCAGATAGTACTTTTATATATCATACTGAATGGAAAGCTTGGATAAGGGATGGATGGACATACCTAGGTACAGCACACATACTAACTAGTATCAAATGTGTAGTTACACTATTTTTTTCCTAAGTCTAATAACATAGTAATTTAACTTGTAGGAACACACATGGTGTCTGCAAGTTTGTAAAGTTCGCTTTTGCACATTCAGCGAAAAGAAACAAAATATTGTCCCCGTGGAAGAAATGTGTTAATTGCCAATGGAGGGAAGCTGACATTATTTATGAACACTTGATATGCGAAGGATTTAAAAATGGGTATAAACTATGGATCTTTCATGGGGAAGCATCCTCTTCTTCTGCACACCGTAATGCACATCAACGGATTCAAGTAGAAGACATTGTAGAGGATCGTGATGAAATTCCTGAAATGCTTAGAGATATGGCATTTGGGTTCAATCAAACGGGAGTGGGTGGCAGCGATGATGATTGTTTTGTCGATGGCAGTGAAGATGTGGAGGATTTTTATAGATTGATAGACGATGCAAGCAAAGAACTATATCCTGGGTGCACAACCTTCTCTAAGTTAAATTTCTTAGTTCGATTGCTTCACACCAAGTCTCTTGGTGGATGGAGTGATAAAAGCTTTGATGTGCTACTTGACCTGCTCCATGAGGCATTTCCAGAAGGCTCAGCACTACCAAAAAACTTTTATGAAGCAAAGAAATTGGTTAAATGTCTTGGTCTTGGGTATATAAATATACATGCTTGTAAAAATGACTGCATAATATTTTGGAAACAATATGAAAATGAAACACGCTGCCCAAAGTGTAACACTTCTCGATGGAAAATTGAAAGGAAGAGCCTTGATGGGAAACATTTCCACAAAGTTCCTAGAAAGGTTCTTCGGTATTTTCCTATTAAGGAGAGACTTCGGAGGCTGTACATCAATCCAGAGAAGGCAACAAACATGAGGTGGCATCATGAAGGGTGAACAAAGGATGGATTGCTTAGACATCCAGCAGATTCTCCCACTTGGAAGGGCTTTGACTCTAGATATCCAGCCTTTGGTGCTGAAAGTCGCAACATTAGATTAGCACTAGCTACTGATGGTTTCAACCCATTTCGGTCCATGAATTGCAATCACAGCACTTGGCCTGTTGTGTTGATTCCATATAACCTGCCCCCCCTGGATGTGTATGAAACAACCGAACTTCATCTTATCCTTGTTAATTCTTGGTCCAGATGCTCCTGGTAATGATATGGATGTATACTTGGAGCCTTTGATTGATGATTTGGACTCCCTATGGTGTGAAGGCATTAGGACTTATGATGCTTCAAGGGATGAATTCTTCCAGTTGAGTGCTGCAATTTGGACCACCATAACTGATTTTCCAGGCTTAGGATATCTACATGGTTGTGCTACTTCTAGAGAAGTAGGTTGCCCTCGCTGTCACATAGAAACTGGCTTAGTTAAGCTAAAAAACGGCAGCAAAACTTGTTATATGGGGCACCGTAGGTTCTTGGATGCAAATCATAGGTTTAGATCAGATTCAAGATCATCTGGTGACACCACATAATTTAGGGCAGCACCTTCTCCACTCTCTGGTGAGGATGTCTTGAGGCAAACATATCATATAAATGTAGTTTTTGGTAAGGATCCAAGTGGAAAGAAGCCTGCAGCAAGTAGGCGCAAGAAAGGAGAACCATCAATCCTGTGGAAAAAGCAATCTATTTTGTTTATGCTGCCCTATTGGAAAGATGTTTTGATGCGATATAACTTTGACGTGATGCACATCGAGAAGAATGTAGTGATAATATAGTTAATACACTTTTGGGAATTGATGGGAAATCTAAAGATAATCTGAATTCACGCTTAGATCCCCAGCTGCTAGGCATAAGGAAAGATCTGCACCCTGTCCCAGTTGGGGACACATTTTATTTACCACCTGCCCCATACTCAATGAGTCCTGATGACAAGAAGAAGTTCTGTGAATTGCTGAAAGGGGTGAAGTTTCCTGATGGCTACGCATCAGACATATGCAGCCGTGTCAATGTTGGTAAGAAAAGGTTGGTTGGACCAAAGAGCCATGATAACCATGTTCTACTACAGGAGTTGCTTCCATTAGCTATTCGAAAGATCTTGCCAGAGACAGTTAGTGCAGCGTTGATACGTGTTAGTAACTTTTTTAAACAAATTTATTCTCCTGTGATACGCGTAAGTGACATGCAAAAGCTTGAGGATGAAATAGCTGAAACATTGAGCATCTTGGAGACTATATTCCTACCATCCTTTTTTAATTCTATGATACGCTTAATGGTTCATCTTCCTACCCAAGTGCGTTTTGGTGGTTCAGTATTGTACCGCAATATGTACCCAGTAGAAAGGTACTTCCCTAAAATTGATAATACTATAAATCAGATTTGATTGCATGAACAAACTCATCTAGTTAATCTATATGTTCTGTAGGTTTTTGATGACACTAAAAAGTTATGTTCATTCTAGAAGCCATCCAGAGGGAGCAATAGCTGAGAATTGGGTATTCAATGAGAGCCTTACATTTTGTTCTCAGTATTTGAATGGCTGTGAGACTAGATATACTCGAAAAGCTAGAAATGATGATGGCAACCCAAATAAATATTCTGGTGCTATGCCATACTTCCCTAAATGTTGGTCGATATTTGGTTGGGAAAAGTACAGCAACCTTAGACCACTAGTCATGGCTTCAAGCTCATAGATATGTCTTATTTAACTATGATCATATAGAACCATTTTTAAAGTAAGTTATCCATCTTATCTCCTCTATGCTTATTTTCTTTTAAATATAGCTGCTGAACTCATTAGTAATTAATCTTTATGCAGCAAGCACCTTGAATACCTTTCCTTTGCTGGTCATCAAAGTAGACGACAAATGAACCGTGTACATCATGAAACTTTCCATGAGTGGCTCAAGAATCATGTAAGTAAACAAATAGTTACCTATGCGAATATCTTATGCACATATATTAACCATATAATTCCATAACTATAGGTGGATGAATTAATAATGATGGGTGAACAAGTGACTGATGAAGTACAAGCCTTAGCTAAAGGTCCTTTGCTGGTTGTCAGGAAATACAGTAGTTACTCAATAAATGGTTATAATTTCCACACAAAATTGTATGATGAGGGTAGATCAGTTCAATGCAGCGAAGTAGCTTTAGTTGCACACACTTCAAGTTACTCTGGAAATAATGAAAGCCCTATTATTAGAACCAAGACCTATTATGGTATTATTACAAAAATCATAGAGTTGGACTATCGACGCAAAGGAAATATTGTGCTTTTCATGTGTGATTGGGTTGACAATTGAGTACAAGATAAATGGGTAAAAGTTGACAAATTTGGGATCACTAATGTAAACTTCAAGCATTTATTCAACACTAGTGTGAAGTCAATAGATGAACCTTTCATTTTGGCTTCACAAGCAACTCAGGTATATTATATTCCAGATGTGATAGACAAAGAGTGGTGTACTGTTGTGCAGTCGAAGCCACGGGACTGTTATGACATGAACGAAATGGAAAATGAACATTTCAACCATAGGAATGAACTTGTGGAGCCATGTGTTAATCTGAGTATAGATGCAAACCTTTGTGCTGTTGGACATGGCAGTTGCCTTAGAAAAGATATAGATGGTGTAATAGTTGATCCCAATGTCAAGGGAAAGTAAGTGTTTTACTTTGTTTGTTGTAAACTCTGGTTCCATGTTTCACTTTGTTTGTTGTACATTCTGATTCCACCTATGAACATCAATATATTTTCTCTTTTATTTTACAAACCATTGCTGATTATAAATGCTAAGACACATGATTTTATCTTGCAAAGGAAAAAATGGGAAGAGGAGGAGGAAGTAGGGGTACCACTTCCACTGAATATGAAAGAGGGAGGGACACAAACATTGACAAGAACAATGCAGTACTAAAGTCTTTGAATCTTGGACCCATTCTTCAATCCTTGAGATCTAGCTCTTCAGAGCCACATAAGAAAGCAAAGAGGGTATGTCCTAGAGACGCATGACAATTATATACTCTGTAATTTGAATAGTTGAGGCTAACAAGTACTTTGTGAATTAATGTAGGCAGCAAATCACTCAACCTCTTTGCCAAGTGAGCAAACACGAGCTCCAAACTTGAGGTCTAGATCAACAAGACTTGGGACACAAAGTGGTCATGAACATCATGGTGAAGATCCTGAATACACACCTGAACAGCACATAGCTGAACAAAATGAAGGTATATTTCTGAACTAAATATATGGCCCTCTTTTGTTGACCTAGGCATTCATTTTTTTTTTTGTATTTCAGATCTGAATGGAAATCAGGAAAAGAAGCGTAATGGAAGAGGATACACTAGAAAGGAGAATATTTGGTCACGGGAAGCAGATGATCCTTTGATCAAGATAAAGTTTAATGAGTATGGTCAGGTGATTGGGAAAGATGCTAAAGAGTTTCCTCATGTGGTTACATCGTATGTGAGAACTAAGGGCTTCCCTCTTAATCATGATGATTGGAGAAATGTTCTTGCAGAATTGAAAGAAGATTTTCTTGACGCCTTAGCGGTGAGTACATGCATTCCATTGTTATGTGTGTGCGTGAATACTTGCATTCCATGAAGTCTTGTACAAAAATGAATTCTTATCTTTTTTTACTAGTGTGTCTATGAGATGGATGAGCAGCTTGAAAATAATGCTTTGCTCACTGCTGCGAAGAAGTGGAAGGACTTCAAGGCTAATTTAAAGAAGAATAGGTTCAATGAAACAAAGACTAATGAGGAACTTATTGCTAATGGTGATAAAAGAGTTGACGAGGGAGAGTGGAAGTGGCTTATTGATTATTGGAGATCACCGGAAGCACAGGTATGCCATCAGTTAGACTTGAATTTTGATTCTATATGTGTGCTCTGTTTACTAATCACATTGAATCTTGCAGGCTCGTAGTGCAAGAGGAAAACTGAACTGTTCTAAGTTGAGAACGCCTCATACAGCTGGAAGCAAGAGCTTTGCTCGTGTTAGAGATAAATCTGTAAGTTCTATATTTTTATTCAGTGCCATTTGTACATTGTAGCCAATTAGTTATCACTCATCAGCACCAACCATTCAACTAATGCAGTCTAAGAAGCTTGGCTACATGCCTCCAAGACATGAGTTGTTCATCAAAACACATACGCATAAAACTGGAGTTCCCTTGAAGCAACCTGAAGCTATAATTGTAAGTATGTCTAGTCTCGCAATTAGATAAAGGGATAAACAATAGTATGTATCAACTGATATTTCCTTTGTCCATGTAGAGAGAACTTAAAGTAGCTGTCATAATGCATCCAGAACTGAAAGGAAAAACTGTGAAGCAAGGTGATATTTTCACCCATGTATGTGGACGTGAGTCAAGGGGGTATGTTCGCTATCTTGGTTTAGGGCAAACTCCTGCTGATTTGGGCATGCAAGGGTACCGTAAGTACATGCCAACAAAGGTTCAAATGGCTATCCATGGCTACCGCAAAGCTGAGCAAGAAATCGCACTTCTAAAGGGTACAGTACAAGACCTAAAGGATGAGCTGGCTGACTTGAAGAGAGCTTTTTATGCTAGTCAAGGTAGAAAGGAAACTGCACCAAATGTTGGCAACCCTCTAGAATGTGGATCCAACCCTACACCAAATGGGGTAAGGTTAATAACCTTTCTTTGTTGACTGTTCCCAAAGTGAATGATTCATAGTTGTTTATCTTATATTGTTTGTACAGATGATAGGAGCTGAGGAAGACAGTAGTTGTGATGAGTCCAACCATGAGGTGAGCAACTATCCTGATTATGATGAGGTATGTGCACTTCCTGACATCGGTTTTCCCTTCGGATTATTGAGAGCCTAATGAATAATTGACAATTCAATTTATGCATGGGTAGGGATTGGGTAGGAGAGCTGCTATTCCACAGAGAAGCCATGAGGAGGTATTCTATCTCAATAATTCCTAGAAAGCAATCGCTGATGTTTGAATGCAATAAAAACTTTCTCGTAAAGCTATTTTCTAAATATTTTGTCCTGTTGTTGTAGGTTGGCCAAGAAGTGATATTACTTTCTCTTGTGAGGCCCTATGATCTTCCTATGGCTAAGGCAACTATCCAAACAACTAACCCAAAAGCACTAGTGGGAGGTACTGCGCTGGGTAGGCAATGTTGTGAAGTTGTTGTCAACTATGTGATGAAAAGGGATGCTATATTGCCTCGTCCTTATGGGAACATAAATATTATGGCTGATGCTGTTGGGCAATCTATTGCTTGGCCACATGAGAATGTAACTACATACGCTATATTGTTCATATTGCTTCATTCGGTTTTCATATGAAACATACTCATTTTTTTCTTTTTTGCAGATGATCTCTTCCGATGAAAATGCAGCTAGAGTATCTCAAGTTCATCCTGGTATGTTACTTATTGGTGTGACAAATTTAGTGTGCAATATAAAAGGTGATTTATATAAAAGCTAGATAAGTGTCCTTGTCAGTGATTTTTTAATTAAGTTGTTCTATCTTCAACCTTACTTACTTCTACATGCTTTTGTTCCAGTTTCTTCAATATTATTCACATTACTTGTAACATTCCTAGGTCGCACTGGATCATCCCACCGTCACTTTCCATCTCGCTAAAATGCATGGAGGCTAGCTGTATGTGCCAAGTGGATTCACATATTGGATTTGTCACTTTTGCGTTTATACCAATAGCAAACTGATGTATGGGATTTATTCTGTGCATAGAACAAATTGGCATGGTAAGTAGATGTAACAAAGGGTTCTGGAGAGATTCTTCATTGAGTATATTTTGGAAACTTAACCATATATTCTGTAGAGGTTCTTCGCTGGGTATATTTTGGAGCAGTAGACTGTTTATAACTGCTAATTTAACTTGTGGCTGGCTGAGACCGCATTATATTCGAACTTATATGAAGTGAAATATTATTAGACTATATTGTATGTCTTATATATGGATGTGGCTTATGTTCTATTCTTATTTCACTTCGTTTTGTTTGATGTATATGTTACAAGGCTATAAATAGCACATGTTTGTTCTACTGGATACAATTGTTATGCTCTGTTGACCTTTAACGTAGTTGCTAATATGTTATATTGAAATTTATTTTTCAAAAAAACCTTAATTTATTTTCCTGCCTATATGTCTGTCGCCAAACTTGAGTTTTTTAGCAAACTATCTGTCGGGGAAACCAACCACTGCTGGGCGAAGTCTGTTAGGTGAAATAGGGCAGTGCCGGCTGATGACTATCAGGTGAAATAGGGCACTACCGGCGGATGTCTATCGGGTGAAGTAGGGCACTACCGGCGGACGTCTGTCGGGTGAAGTAGGGCACTGCCGGCAGACGTCTGTCGGGTGAAATATGGCACTACTGACAAATGTCTGTCGGGTTAAGTCATGTCTGTCAGTATAGAGTTTTGCAGACGGCTAGCTTCCCGACCGCCGCGTCCCAGCAGATCATCTGTCGGCAAAGATATTACCCGGCAGACTGGCTGCCACTTAAACCTATTTCTGCTGGCTGATCGTGTGCTCCCACATGTGGGCCGTGTTGTAGCGATAATGACTCCCAAATACACACAAAAAAATATTGGCCGAACCTTGATATACTCATGCATCAATCCGTTTACCACACGATATTAGTCAATCTCAAGGCGAGATTCGTGCCACCCTTGTGATAGCTCGACCATTCACTTGATCAAATAGTGAATTCATCATAATTAACTCTTTAATCATATTAGCATAGCAATGCACTTTCTTAATCCAACTACCTCGAGGGACTAGAGATATCTCTCCTGTTATCTAGGAGGGGTAAATTCTATCTTGATCGTTCATATCCCACAACATGTTTCATAGCATACCCAAAAATAACCTTTATAACTACCCAGTTACGAAGTAGCGTTTACATGCCCCTATGTGTGACTACACATTTTGGAATCAATGATGATCTCAGGTCAAAGGATTCTGCAGGTAAACCATTCGAGATAACAACTGATGGCACATCGTAAATAACAATCCTATCAGTATCTCAAGGTGGATCTATCCAATACCATGTTCTCTAACATATGTCCACATTACTGACTTGATATCCCCATATCTATGATCCATGAAACATGATCATCAATCAGTCAATGTACTAATCTATAAATCATTATTGTCCCACATAATTATATAAGATTAGGGATCATTTAGAATAACATCATAATAAAACAAAGAGTTTCATAAATAAATCACATACTTGTTGATCAATGTAAATGATAATTATTCAAAAAACCAGATAAACAATTATCCAAAAGCACATTAACATAGAGATAACATATTCTCTCACATGCACTAGACTCAAACACGCAAGTATCTAATACCCATAGAGCCCAAGTGTGTCTCATGCTTGGGCTGTAAGAGAGGCTTCGTCAATAGATCAACAATATTTGAATCTATGTGCACCTTGCATATCTTTACTATCACCTCTATCAATGATCTCTCGAAAGAGGTGATAGTTCCGTAGTACGTGCTTGGACTTTTGATGAGACATAGGTTCTTTGGCTTGCACAATGGCTCCACTATTATCACAATAGAGTTCCATTGGACTACAAGCACTAGGCACCACACCTAACTCAGAAACAAGCTTTCTGATCCAAACAGCCTCCTTTGCAGCTTCAGAAGCTGCGATATACTCGACCTTCATCATGGAATTGACCACCGTTTCTTGCTTGGAACCCTTCCAACTCACTGCTTCTCCATTGAGGCAAAACAAAAAACCAGATTGCGACCTTGAATTATCCTTGTTAGTTTGGAAGCTAGCATCAGTGTAACCATTTACAACGAGCTCCTCTTGAGCTCCATAGACTAGGAACATATCCATAGTTCTTCTTAAGTACTTGAGGATATTATTTATAGTTACCTAGTGAGTTTCACCCGGGTTTAATTGGTATCTACTCGTAACACTTAGAGAATAGGAAACATCTGGGTGTGTACAAAGTATGGCATACATGATGGACCCGATAACGGAAGCATACGTGATCACACTCATCCTCTCGAGCTCATCAGTGGTCGAAGGACACTAACTCTTACTAAGAGTGATGCCATGTGACATTAGCAAGAAATCTTTTTTGGAATCCTGCATATTGAACCTTTTCAATACCTTGTCAATGTATGTACTCTAGTTTAATCCGATCAGCCTTCTCGACCTATCTCTATAGATCTTTATGCCCAATATGTATGCTGCCTCTCCTAGAAATTTCATTGAGAAACTCTTTCACAATGAACATTTTGACAGTATCAAGCATTGGAATATCATTCCCAATCAAAAATATGTCATATACATATAAGACCGGAAACACAAGTGTGCTCCCACTAGCATTTTTGTAAACATAAGGCTTTTCTTCATTCTTGATGAAATCAAACCCTTTGACCACTTCATCAAAACAATGATTCCAACTCCAAGAAAGTTGCTTCAGCTAATAGATAGACTTTTGCAGCTTGCATATCTTTCTAGCATTTCTTGGATCGACAAAACCTTTAGGCCGTGTCATGTACAAATCCTTACTTAGCTTTCCATTGAGGAAAGCTGTTTTGACATCCATTTGCCATATCTCATAGTCATAATATGTGGTAATTGCTAGGATGATCCGGATAGGATTTACAATTGCGATGGGTGAAAATGTTTTGTCATAATCAACTCCTTGAATTTACCTGAAATCTTTCATCACCAATCGTGGCTTATAGATATGAACATTTCTATCAATGTCTATCTTCTTCTTAAAAACCCATTTGCACTCAACTGTTTTAACATGTCACACCCTGATTTTCAGATTTCTCAAATTTCTAAAATTTTCCAAGATTAGTTATAGATTAAAGATCATATAATAAGAAAAGGACTATTTTCTAAATTCAAATTTTAATTTTTGACTTAACGATATTAATTGTTTGAATGCATTCATACTGAAAATAGATATATAGGTTTTATTTGGATTTTGTTGGATTTTATTTGAGCTCCTTTGGACTTATTTAAATTCAATTGTATTAAATCTAAATTTCAATGTATCAAAATGTTTTCACAAGATCAAAATATTTTTATTTGGCTCTTATTATCTTTCCTTCTTTCTCTAAAATTCCTAAAACCCTAAAGCCTAGTTGGACCCAAACCTCTTCTCTAACTCAACCCAGTTACAGCCCAGCCCATTCCGGCTCTCATTTCTTTTTCGGCCTTCTTTTTCTTTCCTACATCGGCCAAGCCCATTCGGCCGGTCCCTCTCCATCTTCCCTCTCTCTCCGGCCTAGCTCAACAGCTACACCAGCCCACTTTCCATCTCCCTCCGCTCGAAAACACTCCGCCGGTTTTCACCTCCGCCACGATCGTCGTCTCTGAGTCGACTTCATCGCGCCGCCACCGAGTCCGAGTTGGAATCGACATCACCCGAGAGTTCCACTGCGCTCCAAGACCCTCTTGTGCCACCTATATAACCCCGGTCACCCCTCTAGGTTTTGCCCAAGAAAAGCTCTCCGAAATTGAGCCCTAATCGCCTTGATCCATCGCTGTTGCCGTCGCCATTAGCGTCGCCTCGGCCGAGCTTGCCATCAAGTCATTCCAGTGCCGTATAGTTTCGCATGAGCCCACCAGCAGAGCCGCTTGCCTTCGCCGAAGCTCGAGCCGTTCTGAGCTACTTCATTGCCTCCGCCGTTGACAACCCCTTTCGGTGCCTTATTGCCCTCGGTAAGCCCCAAAACGGACTCCCCATGCTCTCCTGCTTCTGTTCCGTCGCTCACCGTCGCCGTTGGTAGTCGGAGTGCCGTCCAACGGGTTCTCCGGTGAGTGTGCCGCCTCGTTTCCCCTCGACTCCGCTGGGTTCGTTCCCTCCGGCCATCCCATTTAGCCCAGCCGTTTGATCTGTGTTGAACGTTCCAAATTAGATCTAAAACGAATCGGTTCGGCAGCCAACCAGAGCATGCCATGTGTCCATTTTAATCCTAGTCAGCCTCCATGCCCTGTCAGCTAGCCATGTCATCGCCACGTGTGCGCCACCCTGGTAGATCTCGCTGATGTGTCAGCCCAGTCATACCCAATCAACAGCCACGCAATAAATAGGGTTTTTCAATACAAAAATAATTCCAAATAATCCTAGAAATTGGTAATTTTGCAGTTTAGCCCCTGAACTTTTTTGTAATTACAAAAGATCCACTGCCTTTTCACACTTAGGCCCCTGGACTTTTCCAAAATACAAATAGGTCCTTCTATTTTTACAAAATGGTCCCTAAAACTTTCTATTAATTACAAATTAGTCCTTTTCTTTTATAAAATAAACACTAATCTTGTTTTTAGTGTAACTTTTTCGTCGTAGCTCCATTTTAAGCGATTCTTGCACTGTTAGATTCGTTTCTCTGAGCTCTATATTTCTATATAGGTTTTTTCTTTTTGTTTTTTTGTTTTTTTTTTGTCCTTAGTGTATTTTGTTTGTATGCTTTACCAGTAATTGTGCGATTAGTCGACAACATCCCGGATCAATTTGAGGAACGTCAAGATCAAGAGCTATAAACTGAGCAGTAGCAAGGAGAAGGCAAGTGTTCTTAATCATTTTGATATTATGTTTCAAATGTTTTATTTTACAAAATTGCATGCAATGTCTAGCATCTTGATGGGTAGTCACATATGTTAGGGTTTACCTAGTTCTTACTTTACATTTCTTGAAGCCTAAGTGGTAGTTGATATGAGTCACTTGGGTAGATTTGCTTAGCTATGCTTTTGGGATGCTAGGAAGTGTCATAATCTTGACAAATGAACATATGCAACAATAGTGGTTAACTTGTTAATAGTATAGCAATATAGAACCTTAGGCCTTGAGCATAGGGATATTGGTGATAGTGGTCATGGTTATGTGGTTGGTTTAGTGTTTGCTCAAGTGACTTAATTAAGGATCGGTTCACGGAGCGACAACCTGAGAAGTTTTGTACAAACACGAGACTAATATGGGTAGACTTAGCAGATTAATTAGGGTTCTTCCAGTGTTGTGTGGGCTAGATGGGAGGTGTGGATGAGGGAAGTTAATTCTCAGAATCTACTAGGTACAAGAGGGGGCTTATAGGTGGCAGCACCTAGCGGTGAAACCTGGAGTGTTGGTGACACATACTGGAAGGATTCTTTGTAAAGGCTTCGTTATGATCTCCTGGCAACACACCACTGGCGTGTGTATAGTGCTTGGCCAGCATTGCAACATGGAGACTTTAGTCATCTGCTTGCAAGTGATGAAATCACGACTCGTGGGAAAGTTGTACAACCTCTGCATTGTGTAAAAAAATCTGATATATCAGTCATTCTCACGATCATAAGAGACTTGGATCCTCACATGATTAGTTGGTTTTGGATATGTGCTATGGTTATGGTTATGGTCATGGTCTTGTTGGTACAGGAGGTACTGGATGGTGATGGTTTATGGATAGTTACGTTTGGATGGATGGTTGTTGGGTGGTTCGGGTTACATTCACTTAACAACTGCTTAATGATTTTGAGTCCAAATATCTTTTTTTTACTCGCATTTACGCAAATATACCATGCGTTTGCCTATTTTTGTTGAAAGCCTACATATCATTATTTTTCCACACTTGCTGAGTACTCCATATGCTCACTCTTGCTATCTCTCACAATACATATGCTACTCAATGGAGGACTTTCAAGATTTCCAAGATGATGACCTGGTGTTCTAGGATTGTATCTTCCGATCAGTACCTATGGAGTGCTTGTCGCCGATGCTTTTGTCCCGCTGCCATCGTTTAGTCTGCTGTCGTTTAGCTAATAGAGTTGTTTAGGTGAAGTCTTTAATATAAAAGTTTAACGGTTGTAAGTTAAAGTATTACTTTTGTTACTTCACCTATGGTGTCCTTATGTATGATGAACTTTCTAGGCACATATAAACTGCATCTGATTTTGTCCGTTAAAACCAGGTGTGACATAACACCATCAGGTAGATCAACCAAGTTTCAAACTTGATTATCGTGCATGGATTTTATCTCGGATCTCCTAGCTTCAAGCCATCTCTCAGAGTCCGGTCCCACCACTACTTCTCAATAGGTCTTAGGTTCATCATTGTCCAACAATAATATATCACGTTGCTCCATGGTTAGAAACATAAACCTCTCGAGTGCATGACTGACCCTTTCTGATCGACGTGAGGCTAATGTCTCCACAACATGTTCTGCAACATCCAATTATGGTGCAGTAGAAGCTGAAACATTTTCTAATGGTTACTGAATCTCTTTGAGTTGCACATGCTCCCACTAACATTCCTCGAGAGAAACTCTTTCTCCAAAAAGACACCATTCCGGACGATAAACACTTTATCTTCTTCTCGGTTATATAAATAATATCCTTTGGTTTCCCTAGGATACCCCACAAAGAATCACTTATCAGATTTGGAAGTGAGCTTATCATATGTCAAATGTTTTACACAGGCCTCACAACCCCAAAACTTAAGGAAAGACAACCCAGGACGATTCCTGTTCCATATCTCATATGGTGTCTTCTCTACAGTTTTAGATGGAATCCTATTTAAAATGAACATAACAATTTCTAGAGCATATTGCCAAATGGATAATGGAAGATCAGATTGGCTCATCATAGACCGGACCATCTCTAGCAAAGTTTGGTTCCTCCGTTCGGACACCCCATTCCATTGAGGCAGACCAGGCGGAATCAACGGTGGAACAATTCCACATTGCTTTAGAACACCACCAAACTCATGGCTCAAATATTCACCTCTATGATCAGAGTAAAAATATTTAATTGTCTTGCCAAGTTGATTTTGTACTTCATTCTGAAATGTGACACGCAGTTTTAAAAGAACCAAACCGGGCACGACACATGTATGCTAGGATCAAGTTTCCACATATGTGTTACTCTTTCTTCCTATTCTTGGAGATAGATCTTCCCGATTACAAGACGCCTTGAATTCCTGCAGGTAGTTTTCTTTCTTCCCGAGGTCCCCTTCTCAGAGATAAAGATATGCCCTGAGAATTACAAGAGACCATGTACCTGGATATGGTAACTATCTTTAATTCATCATCTATAACATATTCAAAATATTGATCTCATTGATAATATCCCTGTTTCATTGGATCCAAGACTACAAGGTAAACTCCACCAAAATTTTATTAAAATTCTTAACTTGTACCATGTTTTTATTTCTAATAATATGGACGCATGTTTAGGGAGTTTGCCTTATAACACGAATTTTTTTATAGCACTTTTCTCTACTTATTTTCATATCCTTGAATTACTTGCTTTTTGAAACTCACACTTGAACCTTCTATGTGATTTGTGCTAAAAGTGGACTCAAAACTAAAACCACATCACTTCTTAGTGTTATTATCATCAATTACCAAAAAAGGGGAGATTGAAGCATATCGGCCCCCAAATTCATGTTTTTGTAATTAATGATAATATGTAATTGTGGACTAACATGTTTAATTGAGCTATGAAAATGTTAGTCCCAAGAATGTTGTGAAGCTAGAAGAAGAATGTGTAGAGGATATGCAAATTGCTAACTCAAGGCAAAGGTATAAAATATAGGGTATTTTCTTTTATTGGTCAATGGTGATGAGAGAAGATGTAACACCCTAATTTTCAATTTTTGAAAATAGTAAATAATTTTGTTGTTAGAATTAGAGGTGTTAAGTTTAGTGTTGGAAAAACCCTAGGAGAAAAGTTTAATTTCTAAATAAAATAATCAATCTAGGTTATATTGTTTTGTTGCATTCATGCCGGAGTAGATGCATTAGAGTTTTATATGTGGAAATAAACTTTTGAAAAACTCGAGGCGCGTCGTTTAAATTTGGAAAAGTTTTGAAAAAGTTTCTTTAAAAGAAAATCCAAAATCCTTCTAGGGCCGGATCTCTCTTCCTTTCTCTTTATTCCTTCTTTTTTCAAGCGGCCCACTCCCTTCTCCTCCCTGGGCCGAGCCCGCGGCTCCTTTCCCTTTCACCCCGCCTCCCTGCCTAGGCCGCCGCTCGGTAGCCTAATCCCGTGCCTACCTCCTGCCTGGCCGGCCGAAGGCCAAGCCCGGCAATCCAGCGCTGCTGACCGATGGGCCCCACGTCGTCTCTAGCCTAAGGCCGAGTCCTCTGTCGCCGTTTGCCTCGAGCCGTATCCCAGCCGAACCCCAATCGACTCGATTTCGTCGCGGTTGTTGCGCCCCTATATATATCTTTCCCTCGTCTCTGTTTTCCCCAACAAACCGAGCGCTAAAACCCTAGAACTCGCGCCACCACCGCCCGCCATTGCCACCGATGCACCGAGCTCGCTAACCGCTACGTCTGCCACCTCTTCACCGCATTCGAGCGCATCTCTGGCACTGCAAGCTCACGTGGAGTCTTTTCCACTGCTTGTCGTCACCTCTTCGCCGCTGGATCTCCGTTGCCGGCGTGAACCAAGGAGCTCTGCCACCTCTCCCGTCGCCGACCTCTTTCCCGAGCCACGCCACCTGAGGTGAGCCGTCAAACAGAATCCCCGTGTCCCCTCCTTCCTTCTCCGCCGCTCATCATCTTGAACCGTGGCCACGATGTGTTTTTCGTCGAACTCCGGCGAGAGCGCCGCTGCACCCGAGCTTCCGTCGTTGTGTCCGCTCTGCCGCCAACTGTTTACTCCCGTCCCGTCTTTGAGCTGTCGGATCCGAGATGGAAGGCCAAAATTAGAACCCGGAAACCCCTTCGCCGATTCAATCCCATGGTGCCACATGTCGGCACCTTAATCCTAGTCAGCCTAGTGCCACCTCAGCCGCCAAGTCAGCTGACCACCTTAGCAGATCTGCCTACGTGGAATGCCACGTTAGCTAACCTAGCCCAGTCAGCAGCCCATTCAGCAATTCAATCTTTTCTAATACAAAAATAATTCCAAGAATTCCAAAATTTGGTAATTTTGCAAATAAGCCCCTAAAGTCTTCTGAATTTAATTATAACCCCCTGTCTTTTTATAGTTTAAACCCAGAACTTTTCCAAAATTACATTAGGTCCCTCTATTTTTACAAAAAACCTAACATTTCTGTTTTATTCAAAATAGGTCATTTTCTTCTTCAGATTTACCCTAAAACTTTTTTTTAGCATATCTTTCTCGTTCTAGCTCCAGTTTAGGCGATTTTTGCGCTCCCGCGTTCGTAGCAGCATGTACTATTGTTTAGAACCCTTTTCTTAGATGTTAGATATTGTTTAGTATACTGTTTTTAGTTAGTTTTGTTATGTGTTTTTCCCGTGTGTTTCGAGAGCAGACGATGAGCAGTTTGAGAATCTCCAGGACCAAGTATTTGAAGAGTCTGAGCAGCAAGTTGGAAGAGGCAAGTGTCCTTGAAAATTTTGATCCTAGTTTTAAAATGCATTCTCTATTTCAAACATGCATGCTGTTAATTTTGAATCCTATTTATTTATAGTACCATGTTCCATATATTTTCTTGTCGCCTAGTTGTTGGCAATGGATATGATGGGTAGTTGTGCTTAGCTTTGCACAGGGGGATATGTACTCATACTTGCTGTTTCCATCCAAATATCCACCAAGTGCTGCTCAGACATTGAAGGAGAACCAGACTACTATGTCGATGAAGATGAAGATTGCTAGGCTGGTGGTTCCCCCAGTCAATTGCCTGTGGAAGTTAGAGCTTTATTGGGTTTAGTTTGTGTGCTTTAGTTTAAGACTTTGAGGTCTATCTATTCTGTTAAAGCTAAGTGTTGTAATAATGGCACTGTGTGTGGTACACTGATGAAGTCGCTGGATGTATGAAACTTGATCCTGGCAGGCATGTAGTTTACATCTGGTTTTGTTCCATTATAAAACCAGGTGTGACAGAAGAGTAATGACCAGATTGATAGGATAAGTGATGTACTATTAAGAGTGGTTGATGTGCGTTTACTTAATGTATCAAAGTTCCATTATTTCTCAAACTTGCATTGATCTAAGTGAGGGATTTACTACATTCATCTAAGTGAAGGATTTACTTCGACAAGAATCGGAAAAATTGCCTTTGAGGGTGTTTTGAGTAGTAGCGGTTTAATCACTAGGTATGGCTAGTCTAACTATTGTATAAGCTAGGCAGAGTTTTCCCAAGTTTCTAGGTTGCGGTCTGACTGAGGGGTGTCCTGGTCTAACTACCGAAGGGGTAGAGAGTTTGGACTCTCTGCTCTATCTGGCAGTCTGACAACAGGGCTTACTGGTCTGGCCGCCAGGGAATGGAGAGTTTTGGTCTCTGTTCTAGGCTCACGATCTGACTGAGACTAGTGGTGGTCTTACCGCCATGTAATTTATTCTTCAAAGTCTGAGTCATCATTACACTTTTGTATCTATTTGATTAGTGATGGTCTGACCACCAGATGGGCAGAGAAGTCAGCCTTTTGGCAACAACCACTTTTCGAGTTGTGGGCTATAAACAGACCCCTTGCTAGTTCAAGGGGGAACACTAGCACTTCATATTTGAAATCTTCATCTCTTTGCATCCTCCTCTCCCTCTCTTGGCTTAGTGGTTGCATATTTGAGAGTTTGAGAGCATCTAGTACATTGCTTTGTAGCGTTTGAGCTTTGTGCTATTAGTGATTCTTCAAGCAAGCGTCGTTGACTTGTTACTCTTGGATGTTACCACCTCCTAGACAGCTTGGAGGTGGTTGAATCATTGAGCCCTTCAAAAAAAGTTTGTAAAGGAGCCATGGTGGTGATTGTGAGAGGTTTTAAGCACACCTCACCGGAGTGGTTAAATGCTAGTCTAGTGGAACCAAGGTATTGAGTAATTTTTTATTCTATTCTGGCTTAAGATCAAGTTGCTCGATGTGAGGCTCTTCTCGTAGTAAGAATTGCATACTTGATAGAAGAGCGGTTATAAGCTTGAACTCACCTCAATGTGGATTATGGGTGATTGGCAAATCACTGATACCACAGGATAAAATCCGTGTGTCATCTCATGTGCTATTTATATTCATGCAATTTATCTTCTTAGAACATAAATTGTTGCATGTCACACTAGGATTGCAAACCTCAACATAGTTCCAGTTGCTTTATATTGCTCCAGTGATCTCTAGATTAATTTTCATAAGTTTTATTTGATTTCTTAGCAGTTAGTTTTGAAACTGCCTATTCATCGCCTTCTAATCAGTATAATAGCTCCTATACCCGATTCTAAAAAATAACCCCAAAAATAGAAAAATCCAAAAATATTAGCTCAAAAATTCAAAGCAATCAAGAAAAATTATGGAAAATAGATAAAAATGAGTTTTATTGATTGGTTGCCTCGTTAAAAACCTTTGTACTAGAGGAAAAAAGAGTACATCCTATGCTCCAAAAAAATCATTAGGAACTCTAGATTTTTTTCCCTTATAACATGTAATCCCGTTCCTCAAGTGTCCCATTCGACTTGTAGACCTTGCACATATGTTATTTCTGCATATATTACACTTAGCAAATCTTACATCTTCCTCGTCTATTTTTTTTAGATTGTTTCAAAATATTGCCATATTGATGACCATGCTCGCGAGTCCTCGACATCTTGATCCATTAATGGAATTTATTCGTTGAAGTGGCTAGCAAGTAGTAAAAGAGAGAAAACAAGATGGAGAATTAGAGATGTATGGTCTTGAGTGGTTTTTTTGGGTGGTACCATGGTGGGCTGATGGCTATTTATAGGGCAAGTGGGTTGCATGTCATTTTCGAAAAAAAGAAAAATCACAAAAAATCAAAAATAATATGGACACATAATTAATTCTAGAAATGAGCTTTATTGATAGGTTTACTCATTAAAAACATTTCTATCAAAGGGAAAAAGAGTACAACCTACCTCAGAAAATTATATATTCTCATCAATATCTAGATACAAATTTTCGAATGAAGCTTCAAGGTTATTGTTCTCTATAGTGTGTTACACTTGCACTTCAACTTGTTCCCAGTCTTTTACGATGGTAAATATTTCTACCATCTCACTTTGTGAGACATGCTCTTTTCTCTTCGATTATCTTTTTCAGTAAGACTGAAGGTAGCCTCCAAAGAAATAGTAGATACGTGAACCGTTAACAAATCTCATGCTAATAGTAAAAGCACTGTATATGTTGGCTTGTGCTCAAGCTACCATTGCAGTATGTTGAAATCCTCTTCTTCATTGCTGATTTTGTCATTGTCGATAAAGGATGTTAGCTTCCCTCTAGATGTTAGAATTCCTGCGCTCATAGATGATCGTGACAAAGAGTTTGAACTTCTTGATAAAGAAGCACTTCCACCAAATATTTTTCTGCACAATGTCTTCTTCTTGTTTGCTGTGGGTGCTAGTTAGCGGAGGTCATTGCAAGAAAACTCCGGCATACTAATAGTATTGATTTTTTGGATTTTTTTGCAATAGTCCAAACTAATTTTACCAAATGATCACAATTTATCAAGAACTTTGAGAAAAGAATGAGAGGAGGAAACAAGAGAATAAATATTGTTGCTAGTGTAGAATGGGAGGGTAGGATGGTGCTTTATTTATAGGTGAAAAATGATGAATTTTGCATTTTTTTCTGAATTTTTTGGACCGGCTAATTTTTTTGAAATTGTCAGGTAAATGGGTTGAGCATTACTTGTTTAACTAGTTAATGGGACATGCCTCCACATGCTCGACCATGCCCCACGTGCTCAGCTATGCCTCCACAGGTCTAAATGTGCCGACGGCTACAAATGGGCCGGCCGAGCCATGCGTATTCGTGTCAGGTCAGGCTGTGCCTAGGCCAGGCTGGCACGTCGTGTCGAGGGCTCAGCCAAGGCACAGCCTGGCTAATTGTGTCGTGCCATGCTCAGGTCGGGCTAAAATTGTCATGCTGTGCTCAGGCCAGGCTAAAATTGTCATGCCTGGTGTTGGCCCATTTGACCCGGCCCACTTGGCTAGCTTTAGCCTCTCTCTTGTTTAAAATAAATAAATGAGGGAAGAGAGAGTGGGCTTTGGCTATACACGTAGGCGCACACGTGCTCTCTTTTTTTCTATAAACGTGTGCAGAACTTGTGACTTGGGGCTTCGCATGAATTGGTTACATTAGTGAAAACTATATCTACGGTTTACATGTTGTTAAAACAAATTGCTTATGCACTACGGTTTAAGTGTTGTTAGAACCAATCATGTATGCAAAAGGAGTAGTGTTTCCCACTATTGTTTACATAGTTAGCCTATTCTTTATGTAGATGATGAATCGTTGAATACATTTTGTTGTTTCAAATCACGTTTTAGCAACTTTCTAATTAAAATGTTTCTATATTTAACCATATTAAATAAGGCATGAAAGCTATAATAGAATGTCACACACATTAACATGAGCATTTTAACATAATGTAATGCATGAAAAATGCTACTCATATTCAACAGGATATCATACAATCAATAGCATATGGTGGGATAACACAAGAAATATATTAATAGGTGTTAATTTAATTATTGAGCTCTCAATTCGGGTTACCGATTTAACGGTCATCCAATGCCAAAGGCTAATCATGGTCATTGATTAGTGCGACAATACCAAACTAGTGTTCAAGACTGTAATCAACAAACTCAGAAGCTTGATTATTTAGCAATTAAACTATCAGCGTATAAGAATTGTTCAAATTAATCTAGCACAATAGATATTACATGATTAATTGATTGCTAATAAACAATACAATATGATAGAATATAAAATTTTACACAACTACACTCTAGAACAACTATTGTATTGTCACACTGATCTCCTTAGGGCAGTTATCATCATAGAACGAATAATTCACCAAAACTAGCATACAATATAATTCCTCCCAATATCAGCACACAACAAAGCATGCACATGATGTCGCACAATTGCAGGCTGAACTTTAAAAGGCAACGAGAACATCTTACATTTCAACATAGAAGTCGAAGGCAAGGCACGCAACTACGTTGTCCCAGAAATACCCTCTATTTTAAATAGGGTGTATGTTCTTGGAGATACAATGCTGAGCACCTATCACAGGGCACATTGCGACAAGCATTTGAGGAGCAGGAATCACCACAACAGCAAAGGCTCCAACTCTAGGCCAAGGTGGTTAGTGTCAAGCATTAGAGCATGGTAACAGTCAGAAACACACGCGGTCACCATGGTCAGCACGCGCGCACGCAAGTGACACCATGAGTAGAGCACGCATGGGATGCGAGCAGTGCACACCAAAGCACACACGTGATGCAGGACTACAGCCGAAGCGTGCACATGACATGGTCACCGTGAACAAAGCACGCAGCCGGCGAGGTCACCACGAGCGTGGCAAGCACCCGACACATCGTCCACCTACAAAGAAGCCACGCACGAAGGTATAGATAGAGCACCGCCACCACCACAATGGCAAAAACAACATGGCCTCAGCACGCACGAAGGCGGGCGGACAAAGCTGAGAGCCATTGCACCATAGATCTGCTGGACATAACTGCTGCCGGACACCAATGAGGCGGGTGGCATGCAACACAATAAAATAAGGCCTTCCACTGAGGGAGGCAAGCCATCAACACTGCGAGTACCACCATGCGATGACCTGGAGCCAACACAGCATGGACGAGGAAGAGGTGGAAGAGATCACCGAAGAACGAGTGGAGAACGGTGAGGATGTGGTAGGGCATGGTGATTTCGGATTAGGAGAAAAAGAAAAACCACACGTCCATTCCAACCACCAAGACGATAAGGAACGTCGCAAATGGCTGCAGGACCGAGTCCAGGGTGCGGACTTGCCCAACTAGGCGGAGGGAGCGTTAGCGGTGCTGTTGCCCCCTTTCGAGTCCTCCCCACGAGAGGATAAGAGAGAGGAGGGCCCGACACTAGGCTATTCAGCATGAATGGGCCTTGAAGCAGCCCAGTACCCTTAGGTTGGTGCCTCTCTTTTTTCTTTTTTGGAATTTCTTTACAAATTAAAATTTGACGCTAATTCAAACTCAAATTTAAAAAGAACCCCCCCCCCCACACACACACACACACACACACAAATTCCAATACATTTATGGTTAACATGAGGTTTCTACCGTTTGCGCATGTTATCAATCTGTTGCATCTGTATGTGACTTACATGGTGTTTTTACGGTTTGCATCATGTACATCTATACGTGGCTTACATCTGTTTGCGCCTGCTACTGTTGTTGGATTATATTGCTACGTTGATCGTTAATTAAATATGCCTCCTAATACAATCAGATATTAGAATAATAAGTATAGTTCCAATGAGAGAAAGAGTGATGTCTTCTAGATGATGCATTTTCCGTGCAGAGCACACATGCTACGCTTTATAGCCTTCTTCTTGGAAGTTCATGGGCTCATAGCAGCACCATATTATGTCCCCTTCAATCTGCCCAGATTGCCCCTTTCCATTGGTGGAATGCTAGGCCAAAAGTAGCACGGGAAATGGAGAGCCGTTCAAGAAAAAAATGGTAGAGCTGCCGCATTGGTACTTGGTGCTTGGTAGGCGCGCCCTTTTTTGCAGAACTGGACTCTGTTCTCCTTGGGTCTGTGAACTTTAAAGTATTTTATTTGGCCTGCGACGAATAGCCTATTTGGAACGTACGCTTTCCGCAAGAACACGAAGGAATCCCACATTATAACCGGGGTCCGAATAGTTTAGTTCTCCAGGTTTTAGAAAGGATTCACATGCTCCAAAAGGACTTGTTTGCCAAAGAGTACATATAGCAATGATCTTTCCGGAACACATGGATTATTACGAAATGGTGCATTTCCTCGAGACGTGTGAATTCATAAACCTCAAACATATTCATTCGCTTTTGAATAGCCGGCGGGAGAACTTAAAAATATGTGTCATGTTAACTATCTCTAAATGTTAGATGTTTTGACAAACGGAAAACTGGTTATTTATTCTTCTTACTTTTTCACCACCTACATGGTTCCATAATAGGAACGATGTTATATAACACAAATCCCAGCACTTGTCTAGTTGTTCTAGTTTAGTATAGGTTTATAGTCACCTAACGAGAAAATTGATGGTTTGCCACTTCAAAGAAGCAGCTCCGACGATTTGACACTTTGAACATTGCAATCTATAAAATGTCACTCAAATACACGAGCCTCTTGATTTCCTACTATTTTGGATGATTTTGCCCTGGCCTTCTTCCTTCCACCTGAGTTCACCCTCTTTCTTCTCCAAATATGTTCTACCTTGCTTTGGCGAGTAGGTGCAGTGCGCCCCACCTTGCCCCTGGTTCATCCATTCCCCAACGCTTTCCTCCCTCACCTCGCCACTTCTTGCTACCCCTCACCTTGATGAGTGACAGCTCGGAGCAGTGCTAAAAGTGGCGAACATGGGCAGTGCACGGCCCGTGGAGGCAAGGATGGCACATGTGTAGTCGCACGAAAAAAAAAACATGATCGGTTAGGGAAGGACATTGTAGGAGCCTTACAACGGTAGCATGGCTTGTTGATGAAGAAGATGAGTTGGAGAAGAAGAGTATAAGGGACCGGACTGTAGGCAAAATTATCTAAAGTGGCAAAATATCAAAGTGGTAATGATTTGAGTAGAAATTTATAACGTATCAAGTTAGAGGAGGCAAATCGCATGAAGCCTCTTCTTACAGTTGCAAAGGGAACAATGGAGGTCAAAGAAAAATTTGCACAACATCTTCAAATCTAGGGATGGCAATTTTTCCTGTGGAGACGAGGATCCGCTTCGAATGCGGTAGGGACAAGGCTAGTTTTTCTCCGCAGGGCTCACGGGCGAGGCCGCGAGTCCATGTCGGTGCTCCATGGACCCCGAAGGCATGAGTATAGATTGTGGGCCATGTACTAATATGCAACCCAACAGCATAGTTAAGCCATATAACTATATATATAGCTACTCCCCCTCTACTCTCCAGCCGTTGCAGGCACACAACCGTCCAGACGGTCACTGACTAACCGCGATCCAGCACCTCCAGGATTGTCTATCATGGATAAGGATAAAGGATTAGAAAGGGTTCGTGAGAGTGTAGGTTTTTGGTCAGCCACTCCAAAAAGACACAAGAAATTTGAGAAGAAGACATCTGAAACGAACATTTAGTTTGAGGGTAAATTTGCCCTAGATTGTAAACTAGATGGAATTCCACCTATATCATGCTTAGCATTGCAATAGAATATAAATCTGTGTTTGAACGTCTAGCTCTCCATGAGAAGTTGTTTGCTCCTATGTGCTCAACTGAAGATGACAGGAAGTTTGCAAAGGACATTTGTGATAGGTTGAAGATTTTCTTTGACATAACTGAGCTACTTTTCAGCACTACCTATGTTACAGCTAATCTTTTCTTTCCCAAAATCTGTGGTATTTATTTATCTATCAAATGGGCCCATAGTGATGATTCTCAGGTAGAAAAGCTTGCATAATCAATGAAGGATAAATTTATTAAGTATTGGGCAAATGTCCATGATCTTATGGCAGTTGCTACTGTTCCGGATCCTAGGTTTAAACTTCATCTTTTCTAGGCTCTTTTTACTAATATTTATGGAGTAGAAGGTGCAACAACTCAAGTTAGGGAAATTAGAGGCTTCCTGTACAAATTGGTGCTAGAATACCAACAATCTCTAAAGGATGTTGGTACTTCTACTTCAGTTGTTTCAAATACTTTTGCCCATAACATTGGACTTGGAGAAATAAAGTTTTCAGCATTTTTTATCAATACATGTCTTCGCAGCCAGTAGTTACTTCTTCTCATGTATGCACCAATTTGGATTTGTATTTGGAAGAGCCAACTCTACCAAGGACACATGGTCTTGACATTGTTAATTGGTGAAAGTATGCTGGGATCACATATCCCACTTTCCAAAAGATTGCTCGGGATATTATGTCAATTCCCGTGACAACGACATATCTAATATGTGTTCAATACTGGTGGGAGGATAATTAGTCCTCGCCGTAGTCGATTTGCACCCAAAATTGTAAAAATACTTATGTGCATGCAAGCTTGGTCTCATACCGAGATGTTAGGTAAATAAATTAAGAAGCACTTCAATCTATATTTTTTCCTTTCTCCAGGTAATAATGCACTAACGTTTGAACACACCGTGCTAATAGGTGATGCTAATCCTATCATTGCTGCGATGATGACTTGCCTGTAGGACGAAGAAGAAGCACTGGTATTTTCACTATAGTTCATAATTCATACTATCAATTATTCATACTAATTCTTAAAATTGCCAATAAAATGATAAGTTCTTGTCCTTCTCATTTTCAGGATGATTTTGAATCTACTATGGTTGATTGCTAAGTGATGGAGATGGATTGATGGTGCCATTTGGGATGGCAGCTGTTGGAGGATGAACTCCACAAGCGGGGATCCGGAGGGACTCCCTTTGAGATTTGGCTGGGGGATGATTCTGAATCTACCTCGTACGTGAAATAAATGAAAGTAAATGAGATGCAGGTGGGACGGAAGATCGGATGCTAGATGACATAAATGCTCAAGGGATTTTAGACAGGTTCGGGCCGCACGGAGCGTAATACCCTACTCCTATGTGTATGCTATAAATGCTCTGAAAATGCCTCTCTAAGGATCTCTTGTGTTACAAGGGTTTTTGTTTAAGTCTAGAGCTTCGTGCTTCGTGTTCTTCGTCAACTTGTCTCGGTCCTAAAGAAGCTGTTGTCTTCTGTGCGATCTCTCCTCGCCGTCGGGATGCACCGCCTCCTTTTATACCATCGGAGGGGATTTGGTGTGCCCAGAAAGGAAGGCGCGAGTTCCAAGGTGCCATAAATGGAAAACAACCATCATGGGTTGCAGTTTGATGTGACGGGGGGGTTGAAACCGCGCTCCCGTCCGGTCCTGTCGTCATCATCCCGCTTTTCAGTGGGCGCTGCGGGGAGGGCCCACCGGGCAGCAACCAAGCAACCCCGCGTGCCCGCCCGGTCAGAGCGAGCTTGACACAGCAGAGCGGCAGGTGATATGCCTCGAGCCCTGTGTCGATATCCCGAGGCGCGCCGGATGACGCGCGATGGGACCTGCCGCGTTAAATGTCCCCACGCCTCCCTACCAGGCAGTGACAGGGACTGACAATAGGCGTGGGGGAGTGGTTAGAAGTGACAGGTCACGCTCCCTCTTAAATGCAGCAACGGGCCTCTCACCAATTGACACCTCACCGCTGAGCCTCCGTGGGGACCACCAGCGAAGGACTTCTCAGGTCCTCGGGGAACTGTGAGTGCTCGGGGACTACTGTTCATAACCCCGAGCACTCTCTCCCGGATATGCCTTTTCTTGGTCCTCGGGGAACTCGAGCACTCGGGGACCACTGGTCATGGCCCCGAGCAACCTCTCCCGGAACTGTGTTTGCTCGAGTCATCGAGGAACTCGGGTACTCGGGGACCACTGTTCATGGCCCGAGCGCCCTCTCCCGGAACTTGTACTTCTCGGGTCCTTGGGGAACTCGGGTATTCGGGGACCACTGTTCATGGCCCCGAGCACCCTCTCCTGGAACTTGGTCTTCTCGGACCTCGGGGAAAAGTCCCTGAGGGAAGGCACCATATGGCACTCTGCTGTCCTAGCCTCGGGACTCGGGGACCCCCGGTTCCCATGTCACCAACAGCAGCCCCCGGGCCCATTGGTAGGCAATGACCCAGAGACTGCGGATGGGGCCCTTTTTTCTTCGAGGCCGATCCCAGCATCGATGCCACGTGGCCTGTTCTCATGTGCTGGAATTATGCGATCTTGGCGGTCTTTCTGGACCAGGTTTTTGGTACGGCCCATGCAGGGAACCGAAAGGACGCATGTCCCTTTGACTTTCTAGGAGTGTGATAACGAGGCTGGAGGCGCGCGTGGCAACCGCGCGGATCGAGGATAGTGCGCCTGGAAACCACACGGATCGAGGGAGATTTGCCTGGCAACCGCGCCGATCGAGGGAAAGGCGCTTCGCGGAATGTGCCGCGGAAAGTGCCGTTTGAAATCCCCAAGATGTAAAAAGAGTGGGGGAGTGAACCGTTGCCCCTCACGCCATTCTTGCGATCGCCGCTTTTGTCTCCTTCTTCTTCCTTGCGCTCAGGAGCTCTCGCCCCCCCTTCAGCCCGCAACGCACCCTCTTTATCAACCCTTCCAGCACACTCCCCACCCCCAAAAGATGCCAAGGGCAGGAAGTAGCCACTGGGACATGTCGAGCTCTGACAGTGTGCTGCCAAAGTTCCGCATTGTGAACGAGAAGGGGGAGGAGAAAGTCCGCAAGCTGATGGTGCCCGCTAGCCAGCGGGAGGCATCGGTGGTGACGCCGGTGAGCTTTCCGCCCTCCATGCACCGGCTGGAGCGGATCGTCATCTTCTTATCCTTCATCGCCACCGGGCTGGTTCCGCCCTTCTCGACTTTCTTCCTCTAAGTGCTGGACACCTTCGGCATCCAACTTGCCCACCTGAGTCCGAACTCGGTGGTGATTCTGTCCATCTTCGTGCACTTCTGCGAGATGTTTGTGGGAGTGCCACCGT
The DNA here is from genome assembly GCF_958298935.1 of Phragmites australis. Classification (NCBI taxonomy): domain Eukaryota; kingdom Viridiplantae; phylum Streptophyta; class Magnoliopsida; order Poales; family Poaceae; genus Phragmites; species Phragmites australis. The sequence continues at coordinate 20,602,741 of NC_084932.1, read as the reverse complement.
CGGTCGCCCTGTTCTGGCACTTCTTCGTCCTACGAGCGACCGGGAAGAAGAAGGGGTCCGTCGAGGTGGAGGTCGCCGGCTGCTGCAATTTCCGCCTACGGGAGGGGCTCGATGAACTCTACATCCCGCAAGTGTTGCGCAGCAAACGGGAGGACTGGCGTCGGGACTGGGTCTACATCGACGTCAGCCCCCATGACCGCCTCACGCTGCCCGACACGCCAGCGGAACCCCACAGACCGATCTGGGAGGCAGCCCCCGCGGAAGATGAGCGCCTTCGCCCGGTGCTGAACCACATTGACAACCTACACCGGGCGGGGCTGACTTCGCTGATGGTGGTCGCTGACTACCTGCGCCGCAGTCTGGCCCCTTTGTGGGAGCGGGCCCGCTTTGTCTGGATGTACACAGGCTTGGGCGACATCACGAGGACCCACATCGGCATGAACGGGGACATCGACGAGGGGGCGCTAGCGACCTTGCTGAAGGTGGTGACCGGCATCGACGACCTCGCCCGGGCGGTTCTGCCCCGAGAAGACCTGGCGCTCTGCGCAGACCCAGGTCGGGTGGCGCTGCAGGTGTCCATGCCGGAGTTCGACGCCCAAGGCCTGGTGGATCGTCCAGGGCGCCGGAACTCCGGGACCATACAAATCCCCAGGGTGGATGAAGAGGCCGGCAGCAGGCAGCAGGCGGGCGGCAAGGACACCGCAGGCAGCAGGTAGGCGGTAGGGACGTCGCAGGCAGTAGGCTGGCGGCCTGAGGAGACATGGGGAAGCATCCCCGGGCATACGTCCCTTAGCCGTCTTGATCGTCGTCGCCGTTGCCTCCGCGACAACGGCCAGCGGCAGGCGGCGCGACGGAGGGTGGCCGAGGCTGCCAATCTTTGGGAGCAGAGTCCGGGACGGAGGCCAGATATAGGGCGCGGTAGCTCGAGGGCCAGGGCCCGGCTGGCGGCGCAACAGCTGGCGGCCGAACCGACCAGCCGCCGGAGGTAGGCTCCGGGGCGGCTACTGGGGCCGACCTACAACGGCCCGAGGGCCAGAGCCCTCCATCGAAGAGGAGGAAGGCGGAGCCCAGACCGAAGCCGCAGGGCCCCGACTTCTGGATCCCTGAATCACGGTGGCGGCACATCTGCCCCGATGTTAGCTTGTCACTAACCTTTTTTGTTTTTAGGCCGCCCAAGGAACCCGCAGAAGGCTAAAGGCGACCGGAGGAGCCGAGGCCAGCCCCTGCTCCGGGGCCGAGCGCGCCTGTTCTAGAGCTGAGCGCGCCAATGGACTCGGAGCCGAGGGTGCCGGCCAGCCCTGAGCCGAGGTCCCCGGCTGGTCCCGAGCACCAAATGCCGACCGAGCCCGCCCCGAGCCCTCCGAGGACAAACGAGTGGCCGCAGGGGAGGTGGTCGCAACGAGGGCTCGCAGGGGACCCAGCCCCCGGCCACTTTCTAGCCAGGCCCCGGAACCCCTCCCGGAGGTGCTGGGCTTGCCCGGGAGGTCATCGGGTGGCTCGAAGTGGCCGTGGTGGTGGAGCAGGCCAAGCTCGACAAAGAGCACGTCGCCCTGGTTGAAGAGAGGGGGCGGCTGGAAGAGGTCGGGAAACTTTTGGAGACCCGTATCGCTTCGGCCCGCGCTTCTTACGAGAAGTCAATGCGCGAGGTGGCCAAGGAGCGGGAAGCGCTAGAGGAGACACGCGATGAGGCCGTCGCCGCGCAGGAGAAGGCCAGCCGCATGGAGCGGCTCGCGACCGAGCACGACCAGGCATCCCAGAGGCGGGCCACGGAGCTGCTTGCTCGGGAGCGGCAGCTGCTATCTTGGGAGGAGGTGGCCAGCAAAAGGAAGGAGGCCGCGCGATCTGCCCAGGCGGACTTGGCCGACCAGAACGACAAGCTCGAGCGTGGCCGCGCTGAAGTCCTCTGCTGAGAGGAGGAGGTAGCAGTACACGAGACCGACGTCGAGATAACGGCGGTGGCCCTTGATGCTCGGGAGGAGCAGATCGCGCGGCGCGAGGCGGATGCCGCCTCGGCATTGTCGGCCCTCACCGTCCGGGAGGAGTTGGCCGCCAAGTGTCACACCCGGTTTTAACGGCCAAAACCAGATGCGGCTTATGTGTGCCCAGGATGTTCAACACACATAAGGACGTCACAGGTGAAGTAACAAAAGCAATACTTTTATTAAATAATGTTAAACTCTTACAGCAATTGACATATATTGTCTACTATGAAGATATCTACAGCGGAACAGAAGCACTGGTGCCCAACAATATCGCAGGCAACTGACCGAGAGACACACGCCTAGAATGTCACAACCTTGTCTTAATAGTCTTCAACATCTTCACTCACTGAGCAGCAGCATACATGTCGCGTGGTGTAGGGAAAATAGCAAGTGTGAGCACATAAGTACTCAGTAAGTGGGGGAAAGTAATTATATGCAGGCTTATATCAAGAATAGGCTAACACAAGGTAAATTTTGCGTAAATGCGAGTAATAAAATCATATTTGGACTCAAAAGCATTAAGCAATTATTAAGTGAATGTAACCCATACAGTCCAACACGCAGCATACAAGGCTCCCCACCTTGCATACCATAACCGTCTAGCACTCCCTGTACTATAACCAAAACCATCTAGTACTCCCTGTACCAGAACCATAACCACAACCATCTAGTACTCCTTGTACCAGAACCATAACCACAACCCAACTAATCATGTGAGGATCCAAGTCTCTCATATCCGTGACCACGGCTGTTATAACAGTTTTACACTCTGTAGAGGTTGTCCAACTTTCCCTACGAGTCAGTGAATTCCATGTTGCCGTGTTCGCGAAACACTTAACACACGCTAGTGGTGTACCACCAAGAATCACTGCATGACAATTGCCACTAACCAGAGACTAATCCAGTATGTGTCTGCCCACTAGGTTTCACCGTCAGGCTTTACGCAAGCTAAGCTCCTACCCAGAAGCCTCCTTTTTTTGCTGACCCAACACACACTGGATAGACTCTAATCAGTATGTCACACCTTACCCATATCAGCCTCGTGGTTGGTATGTTACTTCTTGGGTTGTCGCTCCATGAACCGGTCTTTACTTAGGTTACTTGAGCAAACACTAAACCGACATCATAACCATGACAACCATCAACACCACTTTGCTCAAGGCCTAAGGTTCCATGTTGCTAGACCATTAATAAATTAACCATCAATGTTGTATATATTCATTAGTCAAGATTATGACACTTCTTAACATCCCAAAAGCATGGCTAAGCAATCTACCCATAAAAGGCACCTAACCATAAACCATCTAGGTTCTAAGGGATGATAAGGGAAAATCTATGGAAAACCCTAACATAAGTGACTACCCATCATATTGACACTGCATGCAATTTTGTAAAACAAAACATTTAAAAATATAGGTTCAATATGATCAAGGACACTTGCCTTTTTCCCAATGCTGCTCAGTGTTGTCGAAATCTTGGTCTTGAAGTCCCTCGAACTGCTTCGGAACGTTATCGATTAATCGCGAGAACTACCGACAAACAACACAAAGAAAAACACTAAGAACAACATACCAACATCATTAAAACACTTTTAAAACACTATGATTGGATAGAGATGATTTTAGAAACGTTTAGACGCAAGAATCGTCTAAATCAGAGTTAATATGAAAAGAGAACAGCTTTCAAGAGATGGATTAGACTGAAAAGGAAATGCTGATTTTCCGAAACTATTTTCATATGGGAAAGGCATTATTGCTCAATCACTATGTCAGGCTTGACAACATCATTGCGCAAGATTCAAGAAGTGTAAGGCAGACTAGACTTCACTGACTAGGCTTAGGAGAATGATGTGGTGCTGACTTGGCATGCTATACAAGTATCATCTTGGATTAAAGAAGGGATACACTGAGATCTAATATCGACCTCCTATGATGGATCAAAAAGGCTAAAGTTTGCACTTCTAGGTTAAGGATATTACTGGTGACTCTATGTAGCGATGGTGGTTCAGGTTTCGTCGGAGTGGCGATCGGGCATGTGGCCACAGACATCGATGTTGGCTTCAGTGGTGTTTCAATGAAATGAGGGAAGCATGGTGTAGAACGTAGAAAGACTAATACAGCGGTATGGTTGGTTTTGGAAGGGATCATCCATGGTAGCAGCAAAACAGCGATGACTGCTTCTAGGTTTGGTGGTGACCGCGAACAGATGTAGGAACGAAGACGCTCACGTTCCAGGAGATTGGCTATGAATTTTGAGGAACCGTTTGAACAAGGATGTTCATATAACCCGGGAACATAATGCTATGGCATGGGTTTTGGTAGATCATCCACTGAAAGGAAGAACGATCAGCACAGATGATACTGTTGATGGCTGTGACGTGCTGTGGTTGCTAATGGCATCCTGGTTGTGTCGCTGCACAAATGGGGATGGGCTCCTAGGGTAACGTAGAAGACTCCATGGGACATGCCGTGATGCAGTTGGTGCATCCATACGGCTTTCGGATTGACGGGGGACGCGAATGCAAATCCAGTGCGCGCGCAGAACGCGTCCAGAAACCGGACAGCGGGTATGTTGACCTTGATTACGGTAGTTTGGCTAATCTACTGGTCGAACCAGTTGGTGAGGGCGTGGGGAACATCATGGTACATGCACCGGTGAAAGGGCTTGGTGATTTGACCTCTGGTCGATCGGGAACATCGATGCCAATCAGGTACAGCGCGGCTGTCTTGCGGCTGTCCGCGACGGTGACGACCGTGGCGGCGTAGATCGGGCTTTGGCCGGGGCTAGGGCTTGGCTAGGGACTTAGTATGATGCTAAAACAGTAGTAAGGGAGGAGAAGAAGGGGTCCTCACCTTACTTTGATGGTCGAGAAAGAAGGATTCGCGGAGAAGACAACATAGCGCATCATGGGCGGCGGCGGCGGCGGCTCCGGCAAACGGCGGTGCTCCGGTGACTTACGGATAGGGCAACAGCGACTTCTAGGGCTTGGGGCATGGAATAGGGGTAGGAGAGGGCATGCAACTCATATTTATAGGCTAGGGGCGGCTGGTTGAGGTGGAGTCCAAACCGAACACGAATCGGATTCGAGTTCGAGTCGGTTACGATTTCCTTTTTCGCAGCTCTGTATTCCGAGAATGATATCTCTATCGTCCGGACTCCAAATTGGACGTTTCTTGATTCTAAATTGTATTACTCGAAAATATATACAACTTTGGTAGTCATTGGAACTTCTGAAAACGTCATATTGATTTCCAAAAATGCTCCACAAGTTAAACTATTTGAACTCGGACTTCTCTGCGCAGCACTGATTTCGGGGGTCATAACTCTTAGCTCCATTATCCAAAAGAGGACTTCCATATGTTCAAATCGAAGCTCTCGACAAGACCTACAACTTTGCTATTGTCAAGATTTGCATTTGAGGCCGTTTTGAACTCCGAAATGTCATGAAAAGATGAGGTTGTTCAGGACTCCGCGAACTTTGCAGATTTCGTGGATCCTTTGTTGGGCTATCTAGAAGACTTGGCTAAGGGTTTGGACTTGAGCAAGATTGAGCCCAAAGACACTTTAGGCATATCTAAGGTTTAGAAAAGAAACTTTTATAGAGAAATTTGAATAGGATTTGAATTTGAATTGAGTTTGGAGTGAATTTCAGAGAAATGAAAAATGAGATTGATCAAGAATAAGAGTAGATAAGGAATTTGAATTTGGATTTGAGTAGAATTTGAGAAAGAGTAGTGATTGGCTTTAAACAACGATTTGAATAAAATTTGAATTGAACTAGAGAAGGATTAGGTATGATCAAAGATTGAATAGATGATGAATTCAAGGATTTTGAATTCCAACCATTAAGATCCTTAACTTATTCACTACTGAGTTTTGTAAAAACCTTTTCAAAATCCTTTTCACTCAAAACGCTAAAGAGAAAGAAAAGGAAAAAGAACTTTAATGCATTTACCTGGCTCCTAGCAAAACTTAGCATGCAATGCATAGAAAATAATAACCTATATTGATTGATTGATAAAGAAAATAGGTTTTAAACCTATACTACTAGTGAAGCTATTCAATACTCTTGGAAAATTTTGGTAATTTGAGAAATCTGAAAATCAGGGTGTTACACCAAGCGGGAGGCCGACCTGGCCGCCCGAGAGCAGGCCGTTGTGGCCCGGGCCGAGCAGCTGTAGCGAGCTCAAACCGAGATCCCGTCCACGAGGGGCGTCCCTACTAGCGCAGCCGACGGTACCAGCCTCAAGGACCGATTGAAGATCGCAAAGGACGAGCTCGAGACCGTCATCGCCGAGCGGACCAATGTGAAGCTGATGATGCGGGACATCCTCCAGCAGGCACGGAACTCCGTAAAGGCGGCCGGGCTCGGGCACGTGCACATGGGTGAGCAGGGGCTGGACAAGGAGATGATTGGCCACCTCGCCCTCGGCTTTGCGGAGATCGCCTAGTGCCTCGAGGCTCTTCCAGGTGCTGTGCAGGAGCTGGCGTCCTGGGAGGGGCGTGCTCTGGCCCAAGCGGTGGCCGAGCACGTTCTCGCCTACTATCGCAACCGAGACCCCGCCTTCCCGCTGGAGCCAATCCGGCAGGGAGTGGTCGAAACCGAGGAAGCTGCCGCTCGGGAAGCTGTCCACGACGTCGCCGCCGAGGTGGCGGCGTGTTTTATGCGGGAGCCGGAGCCGGAATCGAGCAGCGACGGCGGCAGCGACGTGTCTTCGCCTCCACCGAAGCCTGCAGATAGTTAGGTTTTTTGTTTTTGGAATGTTATAAATATGGGAGTGATCTCCTCCAGAATGGTTCCTTTGAAATATAATAAAAGCCTTTCTTTGGGATCGAAACACCATTGTGTTTGTCTTGATACTGTTTGCTTTTTTCTTGATGTCTCGAGAGGTACTAGCCGGACTGAGCCCGGCCTTCTTCCCCCGAGAGTTAGGTTGCCTTGACCACTCATCGTACGAGTAGTGGGACCACCTGAGCTTCCAGCCCCCGAGCCCTCACGAGTCCGCAACTGCTAAGTTAGAGACACAAACACGAACTTCCTTGCTCGGGAGAGGAATCCATTCAGCACGGTGCACGCCACGACCAGTGAACACTTTCCACCCTGCGACCTCCCAAACAAGTAGACCGGAGACATGTGCAGACGGAAACACGATCAAGAGTCCCCACGGTTTGGTGATGTCTGGGGTAGGACCGACCAGACCGAGCACCGACAGCCCGCCCTTGGGGTCTAGGCGGTCCCGACCACTCTTTGTTCAAGCAGTAGGATTACCCGAGAACCCTAGAGACTCGGTAGTGCCCGGGGTACTGCCAAGCCGCCCGAACACCACGGCCACCATAAAGGACCTCGGTCAGCCATCGTCGCCTGTACACCTCGGTCAGCCATCGTCGCCTGTACAGTACACTGACCATTGTCTGTTTTTGTCGTTCCGGAAAAGCGAGCACGTGGGCGGGGTTTTGTGCGCGAGGAGACCATCTCGCCGAACAGATTAGAATGCAAGGGTCCCAATGATTACTCGGGAACAATAGTTTATTACGTATGTATGAAAAAAAATTCATATAACTTTAGTTACTCACCGGACAGCTGTCAGCCTTCCGGCCGACCGATCCAAGAGGGGGTAGATGCCCCGAGCTCGGGGCGCCGGGAACTTTGGTTCCCTCTTATGGAGCGCCCGAGCACTGGAAAGCAGGTGAGAGAACCGGGGGTTAGGCGGTCCCGACCACTCATGTTCGAGCGGTGGGATTACCCGAGGATCCCGTAAGTTCGAGCAGCGCCCTGGGCACTGAGGCCTTTCCGGTCGGGCTACTTTGTTCTTGACTATTGATCTGTAAACCTAAGAAATAGGCAGAGACTCTTTGCTTGGTGCGCTCTGTTAGTGCGGTACTCATTATAGACTGCTCTTGTTTTTGACCCGAGATCTCTCGAATACCCGGGCCAGCGAAGTGTACAGACAGAGGCATAACCAAGAGGTCCAATGGTTCGGTGGTGCCCAGGGCAGGACTGACCAGGCCGAGCACTGATAGCCTGCCCCTGGGGTCTAGGCGGTCCCGACCACTCTTTGCTCAAGCGGTAGGATTACCCGAGAACCCTAGAGGCTCAGTAATGCTCGGGGTACTGCCATGTAGCCGGACACCACAGCCTACCACAACAGACTTAAGTCAACAGCTACTGCCTGCGCGCATACCGACTGGGATCCGTTTTTATCAACAGGAAAAATGAGAGAGCGTGTTTTCTCGCACAAATCGAGTATCTCACCAAACAGATTAGACATATGGATTCTAGAGAGAAAAACTCAGAATAAGAGTGTATATTGATAATTTTGTACAGAAGTGGTAACTTACATGGTTGGTGGCAGCCCCTGGCCAACTTGGGCAGGGGGAGCCCTGGCCTGGTTGGCCCGAGCACGAACATGTTCACCTAGGGATAAAATTTGCGCAGATGCTCGATGTTCCACGCGTTTGGGAGCGGCTGCCCGTCCCCTGTGGCCAGCCGAAACGAGCCTTATCGCGGGACACCGGTCACGATGAAGGGGCCTTCCCACATAGGGGACAGTTTATTCTTTCCTTCGCGCGTTTGAGCGCGTCGGAGAACTAGATCCCCAACCTCGAGTGACCGGGCCCGGATGTGACGCTGATGATAACGCCGCAAGCTCTATTGGTATCTGGCTTCTCGAACGGCGGCTCGTCATCGACGCTCCTCCAGGTGATCGACGTCATCGCGTCTTCGCTGTTCCTGTTCGCCTTCTGAGTAGGCATTCACCCGAGGGGAGCCGAGAGTGAGCTCGGAGGGGAGGACTGCCTCGGCGCAGTACACGAGGAAAAATGGAGTCTCCCCAGTGGCGTGACTTGGCGTGGTCCGGTTGGCCCATAACACAGCGGGTAACACGTCGATCCACCCTTTCCCGTGCTTTGCGAGCACGTCGTAGGTCTGGGTTTTGAGCTCCTTCAGTATCTCAGCATTTGCATGCTCGACCTGCCCATTGCTCCGAGGATGAGCGACAGAGGCGAAACAGGTAGTCCCCGAACAGGGCACTTGTGAACTGAGTGCCATTGTCAGTGATGATTCTGTTCGGGACGCCGAAGCAACTTGTGATATCACGGATGAATTGAAGCGCTGTGTTCTTGGTAACCTTGATAACTGGAACCACCTCCGGCCACTTGGTGAACTTGTTGATGGAACCGTAGAGGTACTCGTAGCCCCCAATTGCTCGGGGGAATGGACCCAGGATGTCCAGCCCCTAGACCGCGAAGGGCCATGACAGGGGGATGGTATGGAGAGCCTGAGCTAGTTGGTGAATCTGTTTTGCGTGGAACTAGCACACCCTGCAGCGCCGAACCAACTTGGAAGCGTCCTAGAGAGCTGTAGGCCAATAGAAGCCTTGCCGAAAGGCCTTCCCGACTAGCATGCGAAATGATGCATGGCCACCGCACTAGCCCTCGTGGATCTCAGTGAGGAGCTCACTGCCTTCTGCCCGGGTGATGCATTTTAGGAGGACACTGTCCGTGCCGTGCCGGTAGAGATCCCCATCTACTATGGCATAGCGTTTGGAATGCCGTGCAATCCTCTCCGTAGAGGCATCATCCCCAGGAAGGTTGTTTTCTTTCAAGTACCCTCAGATCTCGTCGATCCACGAGGCATCTTGAGAATCACCGGCAAGCGCAACGCACTCGCTGGGCGGTGGCACCCTGATGGGACCTCCCACTGAGGGTGCTGCCTGGGTTCCCTCAACTAGGCTCGAGGGTTCCCCTTCATCCTGGTCGGCAGGCAGGACGGATGACCATGTGAGCCTTTCTTCAAAGGCTCCGGCTGGGACGAGCGCCCGGGTAGAGGCCAGGCGAGAGAGGTCATTGGCCAGAGCATTGTCGCGGCAAGGTATGTATTGTAGCTCCAGGCCGTCAAAGTGCCTCTCCAGCCTCCTGACTTCCACCACATACGCCGCCATATAAGGATCCGCGTACTGGTATTCCTTGGATACTTGGTTGACCACCAGTTGGGAGTCTCCCTTGACTAGCAGGCGCCGAATCCTGAGGCCCACCGCTGCTTGGAGGCCATCGATGAGGCCCTCATACTCCGCCATTTGTTGGTTGCTCGGAAATACAGCTGCACGACATACTGGAGTACTTCACCCGTTGGGGAGGTGAGAACCGCTCCAGCCCCCGCGCCTTTCAGCGTGAGGGAGCCGTCGAAGTGCATGACCCAGTACCTGGGCCCATCTTGCCCGGGGTATACGGAAATCTCTTCATTGTCAATCTCGGGGACCGGTGTCCACTCCGCCACAAAAGTCAGACAGAGCCTGGCTCTTGATCGCCTGGCGGCTTACGAAGTGCAGATCGAACTCCGCTAGCTCCACTGCCCACTTGATGATACGCCCAGTGCCTTCTCGATTTCGGAGGATCGGCCCCAGTGGGTATGTGGTCACCACTGAGACTTTGTGCGCCTGGAAGTAGTGGCGCAGCATCCTAGAAGCGACGAGTACGGTATAGAGCATCTTCTGGGCCTGAGGGTATCTTGTCTTGGCGTTTTGGAGGACTTCACTGACGAAGTACACCGATCGCTGTATGCGGCAGGCCCGGACTGAGGCCTCGCCCGAGGGCTTGTCACAGCCCCCGAGCTCGGCGCAGTGGTCAGGGCCGGCCGGGCTCTAGGGCTCGACTCCCTGGTCGGGAGGAGCCGAGGTCTCGGGCTCGACTCCCTACTCGGGAGGAGCCCTGAGAATTGAAGGCTGCTCGGGGGCAACCGGGAGCTCGGACCCAGCACCTTGCCCCGAGCACTCGTCACGCTCCACCACCAGTACCATGCTCACGACCTGAGGGGTGGCCGAGATGTAGAGCAATAAAGGCTCGCCCTCTAAGGGGGGCCACCAGTACGGGTGGTGAGGCGAGGTACTTCTTCAAGTCTTGGAAGGCCTACTCGGACTCCGGTGTCCAGTCAAAGTGACCGGTCTTCTTCAGGAGTTTGAAGAGAGGGATCCCTCGCTCCTTGAGCTTGGAGATGAAGCACCCCAGGGCCGCCATGCAGCCAGCGAGACGCTGGACTTCCTTGAGTCGAGCCGGGGGACGCATCTGTTCGATGGCCCGGATCTTCTCCAGATTGGCCTCAATTCCTCGACTCGAGACCAAGAAACCGAGGAGCTTACCCGCCGGTACCCCGAAGACGCACTTCTCGGGGTTGAACTTCAGGCGGGTAATGCAGAGACTATTGAAAGTCTCGGCTAAGTCCTCCAGCAGGGTGGCGCGGTCTCGGGATTTGACCATGATGTCATCGATGTAAGCTTCGACATTGCGGCCAACCTGCGAATCAAGGGTGATGCGCATGGCCTGCTGGAATGACGACCCAATGTTGCGCAAACCAAAAGGTATTGAGACATAACAATAGGTCCCCACCGGGGTAGTAAAAGAAGTTTTTTCCTCGTCTTGTTTGGCCATGCGGATTTGGTGATAACCCAAATTTGCATCTAAAAAACACAGAAGATCGCATCCCGCAGTGGAATCTACAATTTGATCTATGCGGGGTAAAGGAAAAGGATCTTTCGGACAAGCGTTGTTTAAGTCGGTGTAGTCGACACACATGTGAAGCTTGCCGTTGGCCTTCGGGACGATGACTGGGTTTGCCAGCCACTCTGGGTGGAGGACCTCTCGGATGAAGCCGGCGTCGAGGAGCTTGCTGACTTGCTTCCGGATGAACTCCTGGTGCTCAAGCACCTACCGCCGGACCTTCTGTCTCACTGGCCATGCGTCGGGGCGCACAGCTAGGTGGTGCTCGATCACCTCCCTAGGGATCCCAGGCATATCGGACGGCTACCATGCAAACACGTTGACGTTAGCCCGGAGGAAGGCGACGAGTGCGTTTTCCTATTTGTCGCCTAGGTCACCACCGATTCGAATGATTTGGGATAAGTCTTCGCCCACCACGACCTCCTTCGTGGGGATGGAGGCATCGGCGGCGAGTCGGGGTTTGGATGAAGACGGTGCTGCCAGTCTCGATGGGCACAGAGATGGGACCTGTGGGGCCCGGCATCTTGACCGTGAGGTAGGCATAGTGAGTGACCACCATGAACCGGGCGAGCGTCGGGCACCCGAGTATGGCGTTGTAGGGGAGAGGGACTTCCGCGACATCGAAGATGACGTTCTCCATCCGAAAATTGTCCCCGCTCCCGAATGTGACGGGCAGCTTGACTTGCCCGAGGGGCAGAGTGTGCCCCGGTATCACCCCGTAGAAGGGGAGCGACGGCTTTAGGTGCCTGGAAGGCACCTGCAGCTTCTTGAAGGCCTCCTGGGATAGGAGGTTTAGGTCTGCACCCCCATCGATCAGCACTCTGCTTACCTTTACATTGCAGATGGGGGACACTACCAGTGGTAGTCGCCCCACCCCTGCAGTACTCGTCGGGTGGTCCACCAAACTGAAGGTGATCGGGGTGTTCGACCACTTCAGGGGCCTTGCGGCCGCTGTGCTCGGGGTGGCCGAGCACACCTCGCGCCGCATTGTCTTGATGCAACGACGAGAGGAGGGAGTGTACGCGCCCCCGTCGATGAAGGAGACGGTGTGCTCGGGCTCTTGGAACCCGAGTTCTTGGTTCTCGGGGGCGGCTCTGTCGTCGCTGCCCTTGCGGCGCTCCTCGCGCTCCTTCTGGCACCACTCGATAAGGCCTTTGACCGACCAGCACTCTGTGAGGTCGTGCCAATCAGTCTGGTGGATCTCGCACCACTTTCCCGGTTCGGGCTTCGCGGGAGCGGGAGCCCTCGGGGTAGCGGGTGCCCTCGCGGGAGCGGGCCTTCTGTCGGCAGCCGCCCGGCGTGCCGGCCTGCGATCAGGATGCAACCCCCCTACCTGGCGCGCCAGCTGTCGGAGGATGAACTCCACAAGCGGGGATCCGGAGGGACCCCTTTGAGATTCGGCCGGGGGGATGATTCTGAATCTACCCCGTACGTGAAATAAATGAAAGTAAATGAGATGCAGGTGGGACGGATGACCGGATGCTAGAGGAAATAAATGCTCAGGGATTTTAGATAGGTTCGGGCTGCATAGAGCGTAATACCCTACTTCTTGTGTGTATGCTATAAATGCTCTTGAAATGCCTCTCTGAGGATCTCTGGTGTTACAAGGGTTTTTGTCTAAGTCTAGAGTTTTGTGCTTCTTGTTCTTCGTCAGCTTGTCTCGGTCCTGAAGAAGTCGTTATCTTCTGTGCGATCTCTCCTCACCGTCGGGATGCACCGCCTCCTTTTATACCGTCGGAGGGGATTTGGCGTGCCCAGAAAGGAAGGCGTGAGTTTCAAGGCGCCATCAATGAAAAACAACCATCATGGGCTGCAGTTTGATGTGACGGGGGTTGAAACTGCGCCCCCGTCTGGTCCTGTCGTCATCATCCCGCTTTTCAGCGGGCGCTGCGGGGAGGACCCACCGGGCAGCCACCGAGCAACCCCGCGTGCCCGCCCGGTCAGAGCGAGCCTGACACAGCAGAGTGGCAGGCGATATGCCTCGAGCCCCGCGTCGATATCCCGAGGCGCGTCGGATGACGCACGATGGGACCCGTCGCGTTAAATGTTCCCACGCCTCCCTGCCAGGCAGTGGCAGGGACTGACAGCAGGCATGGGGGAAGTGGTTGGAAGTGACAGGCCATGCTCCCTCTTAAATGCAGCATCGGGCCTTTCACTAATTGACACCTCACCGTTGAGCCCCCGTGGGGACCACCGGCGAAGGACTTCTCAGGTCCTCGGGGAACTGTGAGTGCTCGGGGACTACTGTTCATAGCCCCGAGCACTCTCTCTCGGATATGCCTTTTCTTAGTCCTCGGGGAACTCAGGCACTCGGGGACCATTGTTCATGGCCCCGAGCGCCCTCTCCCGGATCTGTGTTTGCTCGGGTCATCGGGGAATTCGGGTACTCGGGGACCACTGTTCATGGCCCCGAGCACCCTCTCCTGGAACTTGTACTTCTCGGGTCCTCGGAGAACTCGGGTACTCGAGGACCACTGTTCATAACCCCGAGCACTCTCTCTCGAAACTTAGTCTTCTCGGACCTCGGAGAAAAGTCCCCGAGGGAAGGCACCACGTGACACTCTGCTGTCCTAGCCTAAAGACTCGAGGCCCCTGGTTCCCGTGTTACCGACAACAGTCAGCACCAGCAGCCTGACAACTGTGCTTATACCACTTAATTATCTATATCTAAGTTTCTAGTTGCTATCATCTGTTGAACTATGAATTCTAATTTGTGATCTATAGTACCTTCCTAAATTCATGTTGATTTGGTAAAAGACATGTCTGATCTATGGATTCTAGTTGCTATCGTTTTTAATGCATGTTGAGACTTGATAACTTGAGATCACCTAAGTTTTTATTTGCTATTGTATTTAAAACTATGAATTTTGATCTATCATGTATGCTGCTGCTGCGCTGTGCTATTATGTGCTTTTGCTGATTTGCTCTTTCTTCTTCGTTTTGGACTGCGTTCGTTGGTTGAGAATTTGAGATGAGATGGAGTGATGGATTATTAGCTTCTGTAGCTCTGTGTCTGTGCACTACTAGCTTTGTTGTCTGTGAGATGGATGATAGTTCCGTGTCTGTACACACGTCTAGATGACTGGATTATTTGTTGGCTTGTTGTTGAGGCTCTCTGTTCAGGCAGTCAGGCTGTCACCTGTCTCTCCCACAGGACCCGATGGAAATCGGGGATCCAGCGGGGCCGGGAACCGTGTTTCGGATCAGGACGGGAATCGGGAGGTCGGGGCGGGGGCTATCAGATCACTCATTTGCTTCTTCGCTCCCTGCCGGCCTCTGCCTGCGTCGCGTGCCACGGCCAAGATCCATGCTTTCCGCCCATATATATCCCCACCTACACTGTTCGCTCCCCACCTGCCCCGCCTCACTCCACTGTGCTGCTGCCTCCTCGTCTTCCTCCGATCGTATGTGCAGCTCTCCTTTCTGTCTCATTCAATCCTACGCTTGTTTCCACTTGAATTGCTGCCATTGGTGTCGCGCCATGAGTAGTTCGTGCCTGGACGAGGAACCCCTGAGGTCGCGTGAGGCCGGAATCATGGCTTTCTGGACATCTTGGCTAGTTTGTTGCAGGATTTTATCCCGGAATTTTCGTTGTCCCCATGCCGCAATTGACAGTTTCTTTGTTGGGAACAGGGCGGCGGCTTTTCTTGGCTGGCGGCATGGACTGGGCATCGGTTTCCGGGGCGACGTCTTGGGGCGCGGTGGCGGACCCCGGTCCGACCATGGTGTCCTTCGCTCGCCCGTCCTCCTCCACCTCCCCCGTCGCTGAGGCGCGGCTCCATGATTTCACCGTCGACCTCGTCCAGCGCGCGCGGCCGGTGGGGGTGCCGGGAGCAGGGAGGAGGGCACGCGCGGCGGGCGGCGGCAGCGGCGTGGAGGCCTGCTCCGTCGACGGGTGCCGGTCCGACCTCAGCCGCTGCCGCGAGTACCACCGGCGGCACAAGGTCTGCGAGGCGCACTCCAAGACGCCAGTGGTGGTCGTCAGCGGCCAGGAGCAGCGGTTCTGCCAACAATGCAGCCGGTAAGGAGCCATCCAATCCTTAAACACGGCGGTTCACTCATCCAATTATTCAAGAATTCTTATGCTGATGAGGTCATTGGTTAATAACTGTGTGTGTGTTTGGTCCCCATCTGGTTACTACTGGTTGGGGGAATTGAGGGAGTATTTTGGTGGGCAGACTTAGGGGGAAAGTTTCATGTCTAGTTTCGTCTCCAGCTGGCTAGCTAAATAATTGGTTTGATAATTTGGTGGCGTTTAGGATCTGGTGGCATGCTGATTGTTTAATCTCTCCGATGCTATTCGTTGACAATTAAACAATTGGGTTGGTAATTTGGTGGCACTTAGGGTCTTGTGAGGCCGATTAATTTAGTCCTATTGGTACTACTTAAAGAATTAATGGTGTGGACAACTGACTTGCTTGAGTAGGGTTTAGTTTTTCTATGGGATATCCAACATCATGCAGAATCTTTCTTATGATTGATGAAGTGTTGAAGTTTCTTCAGCTGTGCGCTCAGTCAGAGCGCACAACTGTGCTGAGATGCAACTTTTCGTGAACCATCCCTGATTCCGAGCAACCAAATAGTAAGCTATTTCACATGATCTGATCTTGAATGGTTAGAGTTTATTGTTGCTGATGGTGATAGAAAGAAGGCCTCGAACTTAGCATAGAGGTTATTTCATGGGTTATTATCCTTGAAGTTTCTGAAACTGAAAAATTAGCTCACAGCTTGGTTTGGTTGATTTAAATTTCCTCCTGTTTCGGAAGGCTTCTTCTCCCTGATTCCCTGTTACATACTGGACTATTGTGCAATCGTCTGACAGCAGCAAAGAGAAGTTGAACTTAGATTGTGTGGAATTGTTTGTTTTCTCAGAGTATTTGAAGCTTGGTTTCCTTTTCAAGTGGGCCAATTGACTTTAAAAAAAAAAAAATATACTGAGAGGAGGAAATTTTGCTGAAAGCAGTACAAAATTGAAGTTAAAGTACAGTATGAACGAGCAACGTCGTCAGAATCGAAGAACAGAGAGGAACTGACATTAGCCCTTTGACCGGACCATGGTTGCCAGTTACTCAGAAAAGAACCTTGATAGCATGCACTGTCTTATTTTGACTTGGATATCAAAGATAAGTCCCCCAAATGTTTTAAGCAGACTTATTGGTGAATAAGTAGATTATTTTATCATCTGAAAGCTACACTATTTCTTAATCTCTAAATAAACCACGAACATGGAATGTTATGGACAATTTTGATTGAAAAGAGATCTTGCATTCGGAAGTTTCAATTCCGAAGCTGTACCGACGCTCAGCTTTTTAGGATGCATCTCGATGGAAAAACTAGTGAATTTAGGTTTCCACCAATATTTGATTCCATATATTGAAGTTGTTTATTTGATATTTGTGCTCTGTCTTCCAAGAACAAAACTATCAATGCCTTTTAGTTAATGGAACTTGACGATGAATAATAGTTAGTTACTATATCCGGTCACCTTAGTGTTTCCCATAATTCTCAGGATATCTTTATCTTGTAAAAAGAGATCTCTGGAAGAAAAAAACTACTCGTATGTACTCAAGGCATCCCGTAACAGGAAATGATACTTCCAAGAATTGGAAAGAAGAGTCCAGAAGACGTACACCACCCCCATATATATACGGTACCGAGGGACCCTAGGGAAGACGAGAACAAGTCGTCACAAGCGGTACGAGTTCCACAAGCTCATAAAAGCCAACATAAGCTAAGGAAGAAGTCGTCGACTATGTTTAGATCTATCTAGGCTAGCTACCTTCTTGTAACAGGCTTTAGATCAATAAAAGGCAAAACAGACATATGGTTATTATCCTGAACCTGTCTAAAACCCCTATGTGTTTCCCTTGTGACCTGTTTACTCAAAACATCCCCCTATTCTTCAAAAACTTTGTTATACCGATGATTTAGCAATCGCCGACAGAACTGAAGGAATCTCAAAGCCTACTCGACTTAATAGCTCTAGGGTCTGTTTGGCAAAGCTCCAGCCTCGAAATTTATGCTGGATATGGAGTTTGTAAGCTAAAATAATGTGGTTTATACCTTTAGTTTTTGTCTAAAATGCGAACAAGATAGCTCACTCAAATATCACCAATTTGTTCCTAGCTCCAACTTTAAGAATTTCTGGAAGTCGGAATACCCATCTCCAAGAATTCTTAAAGCTAGAGCTCTGCCAAACGGGAGCTTAGTTGAATGGTCTGATCCCAAAGCTAGTTTTCTACTAAGATTGTAGGAACTTTAATTGGCAAGCCAGAGGGAAAATCTGTCATTTTGTTTAACATCTTAGCAGAAACTTGGTGCTTCCAATTCTCAATCACTTCACACCATTGATCCTATGTATGATTATTATCTTATGGATTTTGTTCACCTCTTATGTGTAATCTAAATAGGTGTCATGTACATCAATATTGGAACTAGGTGGCATGTACCTCTTATATTGGTGCCAAGTGATAATCTAGATTGAGTGGGTGGTATGTTCCCAAAGATGAGGAAGATCCACTGTAAAATTAAGTTAATGACATGGTTTTTTATGTTGTTCCCAGAGACCCCTCTATTCCCTAGTATATGTTGTTAATGCATTTCACTGTCCCTGATGCAGAAATTAGCAATTAATTTATAGCACATATGTTACAGAAAATATACATTTTTTTGAAGTTTTTTTTCCATATACGATATTTTTGATTAATAGTTCATCAAATTTTTGGAGTTACAAGTCGTTTTACCACATGCATGCCAAAGGAACTTATTAATGTTTTTTTGGGGAGGGATGCGCAATTATCCCATACATCCATGCATCATAAAAATAGTTTAAAAAAAGTTCTGAAAATATTAGTTTGATGGGTATGAGAGGATCAAATATGTTACAAATTTCAATTCTAAAATTGAAATAGGGGAAGCAAAAAAAAGTGCCAGTAAATAATTAGTTTTCCTTTTTTATTTCTCTATACATGGATCAAATTTAGCTCCAAGCTGTGTCATAGAGGATTGATTTTGCATTGATATTATATTCTTTTCATGACCATTTTCATGGTCTTCTTGAGGTAGGACCAAAAGGGTGAAATTCACTGTGTATATATATATCATCATACACAAACTACCTTTGACAACTGAGAATTGCAAAAGACTTGTGTTTAAGTGAAGTGTGAACAAGACTATCCATATATTGACACACTTCTGTTGATAAAGCTAAGTACATTCAACTCAAGATCATATTCAACACCAAAATTGTCATCAGCATCTTCTAATGACCATTAAAGTTGCGCCATGTGGGCGAGGATTATACCAATAGATCTAAACAACCTCGACCTTTTTGCTTCTTAAAGTGTTTTGTGCACGCTTCCAATACATGTCGTTGTTTTGTGTTTTTTCACATATTCGTACCTTTACATTGCCCTATTGTAGGGTGACCTAAAAACCTCTGTCCATTTCGATTTAAGAACTAAGAAGATAGTTCACAATTTTTTTTGGTCAAGAATTTCCTAAGGCTTGGTGGTTCTTTGATTGGATCAAATTGTTCTTCCCTTTCATTTCTTTTCATGTGGCTTTTGTTTGATCTTATCATTATTTGATAAGATATAAGAGAAGTGGCAAAATACCCAAAAATTGGTTGCTAAAATACCTCCTTGTCTCCACTAGGATACTTGTTTGATCAATTAGACTCTGGAGCTTTAAAATCCATAATCATAACAATTGTATTATTGTACGTATGGACACTTATGCTTTATTTTCCTACCCCATATAAATTAGTCGGTGGTCTGGTTTACTAGTTTTACTAAAGGTTCACTAGAATAGGCACCAAATACTGCATATCAAAAGTAACCCTCCCTATTGATACGTCTTCAAGCTGTTAAGGGTATAATAGTCAATGGTATTTGAGTAATCTCCTAGTTCTAAGATTTCCCTCTTGTACCTCTATATACAGTGCCTATTGGGCCTCAATATGATTGATCCGTCATTTGTGCTATTTATACGAAGTTAACATGGCATTAGAGACTGGTTAGGGTTAGGTCTCCATCTACCCACGACCCATCTTTTTTCGACACCACTACTATCCTATTTTAGTTCGTCTTCAGTCGTTCCCATTACTGATCCTCGTCGTCACGCATCTAGCCACTGTCGTGGCCATCCATCATCCGCTCGTCTGTCGCGGGCCATCTGTCTTCCAGTCGTCATTGGACATTCACCTATCAACTGTGGTGCTGCTGTCCACTTGTCGTGGATCCCATCGTGACCCTCTGCACTACCCGTCAATCGCCATTCATCCGTTGTGGTGCCGTCGTCCGCCCATCGTGGCCCTTTGCCATCGATTTGCGACCTGCCATCTCCTACTGTCTTCACCTGTCACTGGGACAAAGAGTCGTCACCACTAGTCGAAGAAGAGATGGGCCGCGTGATCCGTGCACAAGTGCAAGGGCACGACGGGGTCGGTGTTCAAGTTGCACGCTCACCACAACAAGGGCCCCGCTTGCTTTCATCCGCTCGTCGTTGGCGAGCGTAGTGGCTACCTCAAGGGCAACATCACTGACATCGTGCATGACCCTGGTTGTGGCACGTCGCTTTCTTGTGTCACCTTCCGACACCCTTTCCGCTACAAGCACTAGAAGGAGCTCTTCATTGCCGCCAAGGGCATGTACACTGGGCAATTCCTTTACTGCGACACTGTGCTAACCTCTCTATCAGCAACGTCCTCCTGCACGTAACCCTCCCTGAGGGAATTGTCATCTACAATGTCGAGCAACACGTCGGCGACCGCGACGCCCTCGTGTGCTGCTTCGACGACTACGCCATCGTTATCAGCTATATCTGCCCGCCCGTCATGGGTGCTCTGCATTGCTCCACCCGTTGATGCTCATGGTCGCTCGTCCGTGGCCCCTCAGTGCCGTCAGATATACGGTCATGCGCATTAGCCGAGCTGCTCTGCCTGCTTTTCAGTCTATTGCTTTCTGCTGCACGGGGAGGTATTCAGGTGCTGCTATTTGTGCTCATGAGAATAGAGGGGGTATCTTGCTTCCTTTATTGCATGGGGAGGTGTCTACTCTATTGCTTGTTGTTGATGATTCCATTTGCTGCTGCTAGTATCTCTAGTATGTCGAGTCATGTTTCTGCTGTGTCCATCACTCCATCCAAATATCCTGCTAGTGGTTGTTGCTTGTTGCTTATAGGTTGTCTTCATTGTTGCTTTTCCTATCCTAGCTGCATACTGTTGCCTAGCATCTTAGTTAGTCTTTGTTTCCGTTGAGTCAATTTAAGTTTGTTGCACCTTTTTAGTTCGTCTTGGCCACGCGCGTCCACAAAATTCTACCAAGTTAGCCAATTTTTTCTTTTGTTTTGTGGTTAGCTGAGTCCTATCGATTTAGCTAATTCCATCATTGTCGTCGTTGATGTGACCTTTTTGCTCTTGGTCCTTTTGTAGCCATCTTGCTACATGTCATGACCAATGGTTGTCTTTGTCGTCATCATGATATTGTCTCATTGCTTGCCATGTCGCAACAGTGATTTCTCTATTTCCCTTTTGGCTTGATTTGACACATCTCACTATTCTCATTGTGTTCGAAGTCTCCAAAGCAAGATTCATATTTGAAGGTATTTGCTGAAGTACGGATGGTGAAGGTAGTACCCTCTTGTGCAGGTGTTTGTTTTACATTGACGTTGTTCGAGAGTTGCATGTTTCAACACCATCTTCAATATCGGACCTCGGAGGTTTCATTCTTTTAAGTCTAATGCTTAGTGTCAACTCTTGAAATGCAACATCATTGCATTCACATTACATTTGAGAGGGGGGTCTTAAGGGTATAATAGTTAAGAGTATTAGAGTAATCTCCTAGGCCTATCATTTCCCTCTTGAACCTCTCTATATAGTGCCCATTGGGCTTCAATGTGATTGATCCATCATTTGTGCTATATATACCAAGTTAACACAAGCTAGATTGAGGAAGTAACAAAGAATAGTTGTGCTGATATAACAAAATCATAGATGGCTAATTATCAATAGGGCCATGGGAATGATTATAAATTATCCAAAGACTAGCTGCACATAATTATGAATGAGATATCAAATTATCCACAAGTGACATTTTCAGGATCACCAATTATCAACTACATAAGCTTTGGACATCAAATTTGACAAATACCTGACATGATGGCAGCAAAACTTAAGTATGTTGTACTTCTAGCTCCGGTGGTTACAAATTATGAAAATAGAAGTCATGTAGCACCTTTAGACACTCTCCGGACTTGGTTACGAAAAGTATTTGCTTGTTAAATCCTAACAAAGTAGTGGCATGCATAACATATAAAGTCAGAAAACATAACAAGCCAGCGATAAACTTTTCCTATCTTTATGAGAAATTTAGTTGTAGGACCAATGACACTAATAAGGCAATCAGAGGGGAGGTGAATGATTGCGGAAGTTAAATTCTAATTTTTATGATTAAAAATCCACCCAAATAAAAAAATCCAATTAAAACTCTAGACAGATTGCATATACATTACTAAAAATGATGTGAATCAAAATCCGTAACTCCGATTGACCTCAAATTTTAATACCAGAAACTAGGCAAGGTTATGGATCTAACTCGATAAGAATCATGTCAATTGGGTATCTAGATCTAAAGTTATGACCGCCCAAATGCAGAATGTGTGAGATGGTGACAAACAATTGATTAACCCCTAACTTCGTAGAAAGCAAGAATCACAAAAAGATTAATTAATGAAACCTTTCAAACCCTTAACTTGATGCCCTAGCAAAGTTTCAACAATTTTATTAGTATCTAAAACAAGCACACAGTAGTCACGAGTACAAGTCGGATATCCAAGAAAAAACCATCAGTTGATCTAGCTTTAAATTTATATAAATTTTCTATTTCAGCACAAAACATTTATAACAAAAAACTCTGAAATGAGATTTCCTAGTTTTATGTCCAAACCAAAACCCAATTTAGATCTCAAGTAAACACGGTTTAAAACATAACATGTAGTTGATTTAGCTTTGGCCCAAAATTTACTATGAGTGTGAAATTCATCTAGCATTATCCTAGTCATCTCAATCAAAGTTCTATTCTTTCTTTCAACTACACCGTTTTGTTGAGGTACTTTAGGTGAAGAAAATTAATGCTCAATTATTTTTTCATCACAAAAGTGATAAAAATAATTCTTAAATTAATTTTCATTATCATTTCTAATCGCTCTCTATGATCTTAGGTGATCAATAGACAATCTAAGAACTTGACTTCTAAATGATAAAAAGCCTAATCTTTAGATGGCTTAAAATAAATCTAAAATATCTAAAGTGATCATCAACAATTACAAACATATAGTATCTACCTCTAAAGACTAAACTCTAGATGGACCAACAGTATCATGGTGTAAAAATTGACCAGACACATTAGTCATAGCAATGGTAAGATGTGGATGTGAACCTGAAATAATTTTACTATGTTTACTATACAAGAAGAGCAAACTAACTTACTAGTGAGATGATCAAGGCTAACGTGACCAAGTCTACGATACTAAAATAATAAAATCTTTAGAATCATTTGTAACTGACATAAGTTTAGAAGAAGGCGATATATCAAAACCAGCTAAAAACTCTTCCAAAGCATGAGATTCTAAAAACTAGATAGCGTAAAACATCCAACATTTGCACTCACTTTTCTTAAAGCAAACCTCAAGATCTTCATCAATCATTTCTGAGATAGAAAGCAAGCTAAAGTTTAAGTTCTTAACAAAATCAATATCTATGAATTTAAAATTGTCACTTACTTGCATTGTAACTTTTGCTGCAATAGCAATAGAAGAAACCTATCCAAAAGTAATATTTCCAGCACGAGATGTACATTCGAGGGAGAGCCATTTTTTTTATCTCCGGACATGTGGTGTGAGAATTCAGAATCTACTAGCCATATGTTCTCCATCCTTACGCAAGAAGCCTACTTAGCAATAAAAAATATCGAGGTCTTAGTACTATGGTTAGCGATAAAGTATTTAAAAATCAAGTACTGAGACACCTGAGCAATAACATGAGTAGACACGACACCAATAACATAGTGATCTTATGAGCAAAATCAACTTTAGCTTTTCCTATGTATCTACCAACAAATGGTGAATAATTCACCTGAGGTACAAAATGAGTTGCCACAACTTTATGAAGAATAAAACACTCTTTTCTCAAATTAGACCTTTCTTTAAACTGTTTTTCTTAGTTATTCAGCTAATCTAAAGTAAAAATTTACTAGATGTACATCTCTAATACAATAAGTGCAAGTGTACTTAACATAATATTTAATTTTAGAACAAGAAGCTACATATGTATTTATCATAGTAGAAAATAATAAATCAGCAAACTTAAAAACAACCTTGTTAGTTTCAGTAAGTGTTTAAAATTTTCACTATCAAGAGCTATAACTATAGTGAGAGCATGTAACTTAAAATGAGCATAAGGATTAAAACCTAATCCTTCTTACATGTGATCGACTTAGATGAATTCAAAATCATGTTTAGATTTTCCTCCTTAGAAAAGTTTTGTAAAGTCTCTTTTAAGTAATCAACTTGTTTCGAAAGAGCCAAACACTTATCATAAGCAACATTCATGTTATTTGTTATTTGAGAAACTCTACTTTTAGCATCATGCAACTTCATTCAAGAATTAAGCATTTAAACAAAAAATTGAATCAAATAAATCAGAAGTAGAACAATTAGCATCTTTGATTTGTTTGCAATTCAATGTAGCAAGTTTCTCATTCTTTTCAATTTTTTTTAAGTTTCTCAAGAATTGAAGAATGAATATTTCTAAGAGAAGTAAGCTCGTAATAAATTAACTCATACGATTTGCATGTATCATCATCAGGAATCAAAATTTTGAATCTCGCAATTTTAGAATTTATAGATTCAATTAAAACATCATGTATTGATTTTCTTGGTTCATTTATCTAAAAACATACCAAGACGAACACAAACATTAGACAAATCATCATAAGGTTCTAGCTCATATCCTTCGTTGTCAAGTTCATCCTTTGAGAAGTTTTCCTTGTTGTTTGCCATAATATACAATCTTGTCAAACCACACATTGTCACACCCTTCAATGTTATGTCATCTTCGCTGCTCTTTAAGTCCACATCGCTGAAGTTGACTTGCTCAAGCGCTAAGAGTACTTGATGCACAATCTTATGGTTGAGAAAACTCTTTTTCTTCTCATTGTATGAACATTTTTTCTCCTCCTTTGATACTTTATCTGCAAGTTTAGGATGATTTGGACGAATATGGTTGAGATCACCACACTCATAGCATCTTTGAGGACCTCTACTGCCTGTCTTCTTCATTCTCACATTCTGCGAAGCTTTAGAAAAACGAGTAGAGAGTAGTGTTAATTTTTTTTTCTGAAATCGGTTAGTGAAGAAAAAAGATAATGTAAAGCTTGATAAAGAAGACTCAATATGAGACATGTTAGGTGAGAGACCAAAACAATTGATTTATTAGCACTCCTAACAAAGATAAGCAATTCATGAGTTTTCAGTTTAGAATAAAGCACATCTAAATTAAGTGTATCTATGATAGTAGATTCTCTAATTGATGCCACTTTCATCTCCCAAACTAGCATGTTTAAAGCTCCTAGTAATTGACTTGTATTTTTAGCATCCGTGTATGATACATTAACAACACATAAATTGTTAAGAATATTATTAAAGCGAGCAAAAAAGTCATCAAAAGATTCATCAGGTTTCATTTCAAATTGCATATATTCTTTCTTATATAAATCTTGACATAACTTTTTATGGTGGATGAACCCTCATGGTAGTCACAAAAGGGTTTTCTATACCTCATACACCGATTTGAGATGTACAACTCGATCAAAGTCACTTCTTCCTAGTCCTTGAATGGTCATGTTCTGCACACTTATTTATTCTTTGGAGTCTTATAAGGCTTGTAGACTTTCACCCAAATTGCAAAGCCTGGGCTTGAATATACGATTCTATCTTTATCTTCCAGAACTGCAAATCAACACCGATTAAGATCAGTCAGAAAGGTTTTGTGGAATACCTATTTGACGTCATGTTTCAAATTACTGATTAAGATCAATTAGAAAGGTTTAGCTCTGATACCACTTGCAAGACCGGATTACACACAAATAAGGCAATCAGAGAGGAGGTGAATGATTGCGGAAGTCAAATTTTATTTTTTATGATTAACAATGCACCCTAATAAAAAATCTAATGCAAACTCATATTCCACTCTAGATAGACTGCAGATACGTTACTAAATAATGTGGATCTAAATTCGTACTTCCAATCGACCTCATTTTAACATCAAAAACTAGACAAGGTTGCGAAACTAACCCGACAAGAATCATGTCAATCGGATATCTAGATCTAAAGTTATGAACCTTGTAAGTAGACTGTATCAGATGGTGACAAAGAATTGATTAAACCCTAACTTAGTGAGAAAGCAAAAATCACAAAAGATTAATCAATGAAACTTTTCATACCCTTAACTTATACCCTAGCACAGTTTTGGATGGATCAAACCAAGACGAAGCTCATTTCAACATGAAATCAATCGAAGACCAAATCGGACATGCAAAACAAAGAACAAAGAGAGAGAAACAGATGACTAACTCATCAACTTACGAAACTTAATCTGCATTGCATAGATGAGTTCACAAAATACTTATCCATACTGTTGAAAACTTTCGTAATCAAACAAAGTGGTGGGCCTTCGGATCTAGGCTGAGATTCGAAGGCTTGGTGGAAAGCGCACCTGATCTAGGGAACAAAGCACTTCTATTAATTACTACCTATCTTTTTAGGTACAATGCTGCCCTATTTATAGATCACGCTCAGCCGTTCTCTGTTACAATGTACTGTAATACCCCTCAAACTGCCACATTCCAGGCATATTCGTGAGCAATACGGTATTATCCCTAAGCCCACCTATTTAATTTACAATCATGCCCTTCTTGGTCTTCAGCTATTAGCGATGGTCCTCCCCTTCACCCGGGCTCACGAAAGTCTGTGACCGATGGCACCTTTAGCGCTCCCTCTGTCGATCTCCTCGCAGCACTGTGCGATAGCCTTTGTCTGGCCTTTGAAGGCTCGCTGAGTGCTTCGCCCGCGAGAACACCTTCTGCGCCCCTTCGATCAATTCCCTCGCGAAGCCCAACGAAAGCCCTTGGTGAACTTCCAAAGGCCCCACACTGGCTTCGCCAACCCTGAGACTAGCACGTACTCCGGCGGCTCCAAGCGTCCACAAGGCACCTTCCGCAGATCCGAAGGGTTCCTGCAATATGACAAATTCACGATAGCTGTAATCTTTATCAGTAAACAATGGACGCTGAGGACTTAGCTCCAGTATCCAAAGGGGCAGGCGAGACCATCCCCAACACATAGCATCCTTGTGGACGCTCTCTAGACAGATTTATCTTAAATTCCTCTCTAGATCGAGAAACGCCTCCACACACATCTCTCTCTAAACATCTCTAGATTCTCCCCTTGGTCTCGGTCGCTTCCCTGGATGTGACCCTTTCTTTTTATAGCCTCCCAAGTCAACCACGACTTGGAATCAAGAGATACAAGTCAAATGTAACTCGGATCACCTCCAGCTGGAAACTACATGTCTATACGGTGACACATGCATACACATGCAACATGTAGCTGCATTCAAGGCAATAGCCTTGCTATGTCGTACTCAGACACTATCCATACCAAGTAAACACATCCATCTCGCACACGTACTTGTGTGACTCACAACTGAGTCCAGCTTGTGCTTGCGTCTAACTTAGCCTCACGTTCTTAACTCTGAATGTGTCTCCGCCTCGCACCCGACTTCTCATGAGACTGGACTCTATGACTCCCTCGTGTCACCATCACATCTGGCCATCCACGACCGCATCGTCCTACCACAACGTCCAATTGCATCTTCCGACTTGTTGCCACAACCTCGCATACGTCTACTCCTCCCGTGACGTACCTAGTCACACATTTGCAACGTCATCTTCACATGAACTGTTCTCTAGCTCGAACGTTGCACATGACTTTCTTAATCATTTGAACCTCAGTTCCTCATTGAACCTAGTTCTAATCCCGTCATCGACCACGTTTGCTCTCAAGCAACACATGCACATTAAGAAACCGAGAAACAACTCCGAGCATAAGTTCTTCCCAAATTGACTCAAGATCAGTCCATACAACATCGCTTATGTGAGTTTATTGCATACATAATAAAATCACAACTACGCTACCACAAGCATATCAATCAATAATGTTATGCTACTCCAAGCATATAAAAGCATGCTACCACAAGCATACCGGCATACTACTATAAGCATATCTAAGCAACACATACATATCACCTATGACATTATACTAAATCACTTTGTTTTGTCAATTTCAACACAACCAATTTTTCATCACATATGATAATTAGTTTTTTTTGTGTTTGTTTCATAAGATAAGCTGAAATATTTCTGTAAATCCTGCATGGCATTTCCGTGCAAGAAATACAATTCTGGTTTGAAGTTAAATTTGTGGTACCAGTACAAAACAGTTGTCCTGAAGGTGGTTCATTGTTCTCCACTTGCAGGTTTCACATGCTGTCTAAGTTCGACGAGGGGAAAAGAAGTTGTCGGAAGCGTTTGGATGACCATAATAGGCGCCGAAGAAAGCAACATCATGATGTGACGAATCTGGGGGGTCTCTTTCCATACCACCAAGGTCTGTACATTTCAGCTTACGTAAGTTGGACATCTTGGTAATTTAATAATCCTATTCCTAGGAGTTTATTAGTTCAATTTGGATACCATATTAACCTTAGTATATATAGCCATTGTTAAGTGATGGATCTCTGATCCCTCTGTTAATGATAGCAGAAAACTACATCAATTAGAGTGTCTAATCACCTTTTTTCAGTGAGGAGGCCTCATCTTTTTCTTTAAACTGCACTATTTATGCTCATTCAAATCCTTCTATGATTGGCTTATTGCCAACTCCAATAGATTTTTTCTCAACTGATAAATACTTTTTTTTAGCAAACCTTACTCAATTTCCACTAGACAATCAACAAAATAGATGATACATATTTGTTTTTATTGGCAGTGAATGAATTTGCAATCTATCCACGAACAATTCCGACAGCGGGCCAGAATTCTGACGCCATGCACATGGTCGATCCTCAGCCACCCTTCTCCATCTCTTTCTCAGGAACCTTCAAGGCGCCAAAGCAGTTCCCTTTCTCGCACGACGGTGGTAGCATGCTCAGCGCATCCCGCCATGGTCTTCTTCTGGATCAAGATAGCAGCCGCACTAGAAGCAGCACATGCAACCGTCTCTCGGGCACACTGGACCCCGAGTGTGCTCTCTCTCTTCTGTCATCGTCGCTGCATCCTCCCTCCCCTGCCCGAATCCCCACCGCAGTTATAGCGCAGGATGCCTCTTTGCTCGCTCGGTTTGCTCCCGCGTCACAAGCTGCAACCACCGTGTTTGCATCTGGTGGTGGTCACCATGTGTTGGTTCCTGATGCTGTGTTTGAGGATCCTTCACAGGCACTGCCATTCCCTTGGGAGTAGCAGAGTAGGGTGTAAAATGTGTTGTTGTGTTTCTGAAGAGTGCTCAATTGCTGGTAGTAACAGAATCAGGCTGTGGCCCTCTAGATCAAGTGGACTGGTCAAGACAAGTACTGCCCTCTGGATGATGGAGGTGGTGGCTGTTGTGCAGATTGTTTAGCAGATTAATTTAATTCTGTTCTGTTCATAATATTGTACATTTCTGTGCATATTTTGTAGCAAAATAAATGCATATATGCAATATTGGCCCTCAATGCGTACGGCTCCTGATGGCCGTAGTCTGGGATGCATTCAGCGAGCAATAGTACAGATTTTCCCAGGCCAATGCTGTTGACAATGGGCTGGTTGAGATGGGCCAGCGTTGTTTTGGTCGGTCCAAGGCTAGTGACATGTGCTGGTTTGAGCTGGGCTTGGGTTGTTTCGGCCCATATGGTTGTATTGGCACTGCAGTACATAGAGGGCCTAACAAGTTCCAAGTCCCAATATGGTCCCACCAGATGAGCCGTGAGTGGTGACTTGTCCCTGACAATGTGGTCCCGTCCTGGAAAACGTCCGAAATGAGCCGAGGAACTACTGTGGCTATTCCGGCAAAATTCCAACCATGCTGCTGATGAGCAGTGAAATAAAAAAAAACAAAATATATTATATTGGTTACTATAGGCGCTCTCTATTATGTTGCTCCAACACTTGGACCCAGCTGTATTGGTACTTGACAATATTTTAGGTTCCAAACGGACCTTAACATGTGTGCATATGTCGAATAATTTTAGGAAAAATAAAATAAAATAAAAAGGACCAAGGAGGAGAGAGTGGCTCGATACACCAAGGACGCCAACACTTCTCCGTTCTTCAACAATCAACAACTAATGCATGACAACATGCTTAGATTTACGCTGGGAAGAAACTGAGAGGTGACTCAATCTTTTGTGGGGAAGGATTCGGGGCATGTTAGGCCCTTGGATCAAGCGAGCAATGGCTCAGATGAAGATTGATTCGCAAATGTGGTTCGTCTGTTTTTTTTTTTGGCAGTGAACATCAAGTTAATTTGTCTATAATTACAGCTTCCATTTGCATGTCTCTACTCTGTTTTGTGAATGATATCTGAAAGAGTTCCGCATCAAACTTGACGACAACCCGTGGTAAAAATTAAACTGCATTTAGGAGGACTAATACAGGAATCAGGAATATTATTATTAATTAGTACGGGTGGTAATTAATTAAATGGCCATATTTTTGGTGGAACGTCAACTTCTGCATAATGCTATTTCCTACTTGTTGATTCAACTACGAAAAAAGCGGCTCAAATTAAATACGCTGATCTGATATTCTGGGCTCAAATTAGAAATGAGTTCTGAACAAAGAGTTGCAATCGATTCTCAGTTATCATTTCAAGCAAATCAGTGCTCAATTAGCCAGCACTAACACACCTCATGCTAATAAGAGACATGAAGGATCATGCATGACCATCATGGAATCAGTACTTCACATATGAGATGAGATTGTATCAGAGACAATAGTAGCAAAGCACGAACCCAACAAATGCCCAGAGAACATCACCACATCACACTGTCCCCCCAGTAGTATACCACCATGCTAAGTAACCAACAGCAGAGATGAACATGCTTCCACCACACACGGTACCTAAGCTGGCCGGCCAGAGGGGAGTCCGCCGCAGCCGTCGCTGCGCGGTGTGCTCTCGACGGCCGCCGCTGATCGACTAGCCGAGGTATATGTGGACGCCGAGGGCGAGGAGGAAGATGGCGATGAGGGCGAAGTAGATGATTGCGTGGACGAGGATGGAGAGGCCGCTTGTCTGGAAGTTGCCGAAGTCGATGGTCCGGCCCTTGCCGGGGATCTGGAACAGCAGCCCCGGGGAGAGCAGGATGAACAGCACCAGCCCGATGAACACTGGCCCCCAATCCGCCATGAACTCTCTCTCAGTGAACGATCTCCTCACGGCTGCAGACTAGCCTCCACGGTGCGATCTGCTTATTGTGCTCCTTCTGCTTTGGCTTGGTTTAGCCTAGAACCAGCGGGAGAGAGCGGCTGGAGTGTGAGGGCATATATATTGGCCTTTTCGTGAGGGAATAACTAAATGAGAGGGCAAATAGGATGGTGGGTGCATGTGCCATGTGTGCGTGGGAGGGTGATGATCCTCTGTGGTTGTGGGGAGGATTGTCCATAGTGTGGGGTTTTTCTTATGTACCTTGCTGCGACGGCTCACACATCGTGTGGTTTGATACTCGGATAATGATTTACCACTAAAAGTTAGTCGTGAGAAAAGGGATATGTGAAACTTGGCACATTGGTGCAGGTATATAAGATTATGTGTGATGATATGAAAGTTAGCTATGTAACTATATGGCGCTCTTTTCACGCTAACTAATGTGGGACTCACGAATGTGACTTGGTGGTTGCATGTTTTTTTTTTTTACAAATATGGAAAGATGTTATGTCGATCATGCTAGTTCATCTTTTTCTATCTGTTGTTGACGGAAATATCTCAGTCTGTAGACATGCTGTAGGGGCGTGGAACGGGAATAGCCTCAGTACCATCGAGATCCTAGACCCTCCGGCATTGCTACATGCCAGAGTGGCGTGGAATAGGTATAGCCTCAGTGCCATCGAGGTCCTAGACCCTTCGGCATAGGTACATACCGGAGAGGCATGGAACGGGCATAGCCTCAGTGCCATAGAGGTCCCAGATCCTCCAGCATTGCTAAATGACGAAGAGGCATGGAATAGGCATAGCCTCAGTACCGTCAAGGTCCTAGACCCTCTAGCATTGCTACATGCCGGAGAAGTGTGGAATAGGCATAGCCTTAGTACCATCGAGGTCCCAGAACCTCTGCATTGCTACATGCTGGAGAGACATGAAATAGGCATAGCCTCAGTACCATTAAGGTCCTAGACCCTCTGGCATTGCTACATGCCAGAGAGGCATAGAGTGGGCATAGCCTTAGTACCATCGAGCTCCAAATCAACTTATTGATTAACCCAAAAATTACTTCATTTCATACACACATTCTTACTTGCATACGCACATGTATATGTAATGCCCTAAAATTTTGGAAGGAAATTGGAAGTCGTCGTTTCCGGTTTTTTTCAGTATTGAATCGCTCTCACCGGTAAAGAAGAGAGAAGAAAGTGAGGCAAATTGCAGCAGTGCATTTCTCTTTAAAATAGAGAAGCTTTAACTATGAGAGTGGGCTGAGCCAACCTGGGCTTGGGCCGGTTAGCCCAGCCCCTCCCCCCAAAGGCCCATGCGCCCCCCCTTCTTTTCCCCCTCCACCCCGCCAAACCCTAGCCGTCCCTCTCCTATGCCGCCACCCCCCTTGCTGTTGCTCTTGTGCAGTAGAGAGAAGAGAAAGAAAGAGGAGAAGAAGGGGAAGGGAAGGGCAGCAAGGAAATCAAGGAGAAGAGGGGAGGAGGAGGTTTAGAGCTAGGGGATTTTGGAGTTTTCTTGCTGTGGTGTCCTAAGGTAACAATTTCCCTGCCGTTCTTTATGTTTTAGTTGATGATTATGGCCGGTAGATCTTGGTTTGAGAGGTTTTTGTTAGGGGAATTTGTGGTTTGGGGTCGAACTGAGTTTCTGCGCGCAGGCAGATTGAGTAGTGTGCGTGTTCTTGATATTTCGGTGACCTAGATGATTTTTCCTGTAGAAGTGATCAACTAGAAAATTGTAGCTAACTTCGAAACCTAGCTGCAAGTGAAATTTCAGAATTGTTGGCTACGTAGATTAGCAGATATGAAGTTTTAAATTTGGCTGTCAGATTCTGGCGAGATTCTGAACAGTAATAGATCTATTCAGTTTTTGGGCATCTTAGAGGCCAAACCAGTTTTTCAGAATAACTAGGAAGTTGTAGAGGATTTGTTAATCTTTCCAATAGTGTGTAGTATGAAATTTTTCGTTTGATATAGCTCCGGTTATGCTATTCTGAATTTTCTGCAATCGATCAATTGACAGATTTCAGTATTGAATGTTCAGAGCTCGATTAGGCCATGATAATGATATTTTCTGTAGATAAAAATTATACAAAAGTTGAATCTTGTGTTATTATCTACATGTCCACAAAATTTTAGAATTTTTCGTTGTGTAATTCGGGAGATAAACAAGTTTGGGTGGCTGCTGTCTGAAATTAACGACAGGTTTCTAGGGCTGTTTTGCTATGTCATTTAGGAGACCTTAGAGGCATGAGAAAATTGTGTCGTCTCAACAAAAGTTGTAGCCCTTGTTCTGTAATTTCCGAAAATGTATTCGTTTGCTATTATATCTGTGGTAGAAAAATAGTTACGAAAAAGATAAGTACTGCTGCTCCTGTCAAACTAATGCGTGTGTGCTGTTTTTGGTCGATATGTCTTAATTGAGGGTTTCGGGCGTAGGAGCGCTTTGTTTTATGTATTTGCATGTTATGAGGAGTGTTGGTGCTGAGTTATGGTTATGTTTAGGTGGTGGTTCTTCGTCTCACACTTGAAGTTGGCTATTATCGTCGGTAGAAGGCAAGTAAACGTAGCTATGTTGTTGCTACCGTTTTGACTTGTTATTTTCATCACCTACACCTTTATTTCAGAACCATGTCAATTTAACGGTGATCTGAACTTTATGTTATGCTTTATGTTTAAGCATGTTTAATCATAGACTTATACCCATCCTTACGTTGCTACAATTCTTGTGAGCTATATTGTTATTTGACTTGAGGATGAAGTTGAAGTATTATTGGTAGTATACTTTAATGCAATTGCAGCATATTTCTACCATGTGCAATTGCATTTGCATATGCATTGGAAGTTATGTCGTAAAGATCACGACTGTACCGGTACACATCGTACGTTGCCCGAGGAGGGGTGCGATGTAAAAGAAGACATATCATTGCATTCATATGCATCCTTGGAGATTAATAACATTTATATGTTGTTGTGGATATGAAGTTACACTTGTGGTTGTGATCTTTATTTGGAGTTATTCTTTAATGTTGTTAATACTATCCTAACATGTCTTGTGTCTTGAGAGAACTGTATTAAATTGATGCTTTAATCAACTTGTGGTTTAAATAACTTGTCAAAACAAGTTTGCTTGCTGGGATTTTATATCTCACCCTTGCATTACTCTCTCCAGTTATTTGATGCATGTCGTGAAAGGATGGGAATGTAGCAGCACGTTTTGCACTTCATGCCTATATTTTTTTTTATCATTGTGCTGTAATAATAAATAAAGTTTAGTCCTTAGAGTCGTACGTTTGAAGTTTAAAGTGTGGTGGTGAAGTTGAACTTAATATTTTCCTTTTGGTTCATGTTAGGATGTTTTTATCCGTTATTGTGAGAATCCGCATATCTTGTTTATCTGTGTTAATGCTTCCGCGATGCTTATTTTCATAGAGGAGATGCTGCCAATTTTTTTTATTATTATGGCAAGTTGTAGGTTGCGTAGTTTAGTGACATCTCAGGTTTTTGGCGGCCATGGGGTGTTACAGTATACACTCGTGGCATACACAAAAATAGCACTGATATAACATGTCCTCCACCCGCTCACGACCATAAGATGCAAGGGGGTTAAAGGAATAAAATTCCATGCAATGCACACTGCACGAAAGATGCGAGATGCACCCTCCGTTCGACTGCCACTAGAAAGGGCCGAGGGGGTCACAGACTGCCTCCCTCGGCATAGCCATTGGCATCACCTTTGGTAACTGCCATCAGGCTCCGGATGGCCCCATATCCGGAGCCTTTCCGTGGTTAAGGGCCGAGGGGTTCGTGGATTGCCTCTCTTGGTCTAGCCATCGGCATCACCTCCAGTAGCTACCACCAGGCTCTGGATTGCCCTGCCTCCAGAGCCTCAATGTGGTTAGGGGCCAAGGGGGTCGCGGACTGCCACCCTCGACCTAGCATCGACGTCACCTTCAGTAGTCACCGCCAAGCTCTAGATGGCCTTGCCTCCAGTGTCTCACCGTGGTTAAGGGTTGAGGGGGTCGCAGACTACCTCCCTCGACCTAGCCATCGGCGTCACCTGCAAAAACTACTACCGGGCTCCGAATAGCCCTGCCTCTAAAGTCTCACCGTGGTTAAGGGCCGAGGGGGTCATAGACTGCCTTCCTTGGCATAGCCATCAGCATCACCTCCGGCAACTATCGCCAAGCTTCGGATGGCCCTGCCTCTGGAGCCTCACCGTGTTTAAGGGCCGGGGGGGGGGTTGCAGATTGCCTCCCTTGACCTAAGCTTCGGCGTCACCTTCAACACCCGCCATCGGGCTCCAAATGGCCCTGCCTCCAGAGCCTCGATGTGGTTAAGGGTCGAGGGGGTTGCAGACTACCTCCCTCAGCCTAGCCATTGATGTCACCTCCGGCAATCTCTGCCACACTCTGGATGGTCCTACCTCTAGAGCCTCACCACGGTAAAGGGCCAAGGGGGTCAGGACTGCATCCCTTTTCCTAGCCATCAGCGTCACCTCCAGCAGCCGTCACCAAGCTCTGGATGGCCCTGCCTCTGGTGCCTTACTGCGGTTTAGGGCTGAGGGGGTAGCTGACTGCCTCCCTTGACTTAGCCATCGAAGTCACCTCTGGCAACCGCCGCCTAGCTCCGAATGGCCCTGCCTCCAGAGCCTCACCGCGGTTAAAGGCCGAGGGGGTCATGGTCTGCCTCCCTTAGCCTAGCCATTGGCGTCACCTTTGGCAGCTGCCACCGGGCTCCGGATGGCCCTGCCTCCAGAGCCTCATCGCAGTTAAGGGCCGATGGGGTTGTGGACTGCCTTTCTCGGCCTAGCCTTCAGTGTCACCTCTAGCACCCGTCGCCAGGCTCCAGATGGCCCTGCATCCAGAGCCTTGCCATGCTTAAGGGAGGGTGTTGCGGACTACCTCCCTTGGCATAGCCATCAGTGTCACCTCCGGCAACCTCCGTGGTGCTCTGAATGGTCCTGCCTGTGGAACCTCGCCACGGTTAAAGGCCGAGGGGTCGCAGACTGCGTCCCTTGGCCTAGCTATCGGCATCACCTCTGGTAGCCACTACCGGGCTCCGGATGGCCCTACCTCCGGAGCCTCTCTGCGGTTAAGGGCCAAGGGGATCACGGACTGTCTCCCTTATCATAGCCATCAGTGTCACTTCTGACAGCCACTGTCGGGCTCTAGATGGCCCCACCTCTGGAGCCCCACCACGGTTAAGAGCCGAGGGGGTCACAGACTTCCTCCCTCAGCCTAGCCATCGATGTCACCTCCGACCACAGCTGCCAGGCTCCAGATAGCCCTGGCTCCAGAGCCTCATCACAGTTAAGGGGCTGCAGACTGCCTCCCTTGGCCACAACTGTTGTCCTGTTCCAAATGAGTTGCTTTTAGTCAGAAATTTGGACAGAATTTAGAAAGGAGTCTATACCAGCATCAGACAAAAGAATGTTCATATCATGCTGGAACCTAGTGGCAACAAGGGCTTAGGGGGTCGCAAACTGCCTCCCCCAGCCTTAATCATCGGCTTTGCCTCCGCCCACCACCACTAGGCTCCGAGACTACCTTGCCTCCATCAAAGAACTTGTCTCATGCCCCCAAAAGCGGTTGCACACTCCACTGCAGGAATGACAAGGTCCATGTCCTCCACCATAGGCGTCGGGATCCAAACCCTCCGTACCTCGATAACACCTACCGCTGTTATATTTAGACCTAAACCTGTGCGAGACTTTGTCGCTCCAGTTGCACCTAATACCACTAGGCTTCGAGACTACCTCGCCTCCATCAAAGAACTCGTCTCATGCCCCCACAAGCGGTTGCACACTCCACTGCAGG
Organism: Phragmites australis; assembly: GCF_958298935.1. Classification (NCBI taxonomy): domain Eukaryota; kingdom Viridiplantae; phylum Streptophyta; class Magnoliopsida; order Poales; family Poaceae; genus Phragmites; species Phragmites australis. The sequence continues at coordinate 20,565,931 of NC_084932.1, read as the reverse complement.
AATGACAAGGTCCATGTCCTCCACCATAGGCGTCGGGATCCAAACCCTCCGCACCTTGATAGCACCTACCGCAGTTATATTTAGGTCTAAACCTATGCATTAGGGAAGGTGAGGCATGGAGGCTTAGGTGCACACAAAAACACGAAAGGCTACATGTTCAGAGGATTGCCATACATTTAAAGGAAAACAATAAGCGGGTCCAAAGATTTAGTTATCTCCTTAATAACTTGTAAATCCAAAAGACGCTTACAAAAGAAGCACTGACAAACAGGTGACAAACAAAGAAACAAACCCTAAGATAGAAAACCAATGGGAGAAAGAATACAAGGTGACTATCAAGGAAACCACAAGCCCTAGCAGCAGCGCATGAAGTGGTGGATGCACTTCATATGTGGCCTACCACTATGGAAGCTGATGCAGTAGCCTGCCCCAAACTTATCAAAGGACGAGGACGAGGATGAGGAAGAAGAGAACTCCTCCGCAGCCTTCTTTCCCTCCTCCTTGAACTTTTTCTTCAAGGAGGGCGGCACCCTCTACAAGGATGGAAGCACGATGGCTGCCGGCTCCAACCTTGCAAGCATGCTTGTGAGATCGCTCAACTCCGGAGGCACCACAATAGGCAGAACGAGCACTAGCATATGAAGCGATGAGGGAGTCAAAACCATTGTCATCTCTGATGATGAGGAGGAAGAGGATGCCATACTCAAGCCAAGAAGAGGAGCTCGCTTACAGAGCGGTGAAGGATCAACTAGGTCAACTCCCGGCTTTTATAGCCGGTCCAATTGCTTGCGCACACTAGGGGAGGAAAACGGAATCGTCACAGGCGTTGTTTTTTGGCACTCCCAATTACTCTCCTAGGGGCCCGTGGCCACGCTTGAGTCAATCTGCATTCATGTGACGATGTCTTGCGGTGGATCCCTGGTTTTTGCGTGCATGTCTTGTCGCATTTATGGTTCAGGCCTCTTTTAGCACATGTGAGGATCATGGGCACAAGACCCCAGGTGAACCTACACATTACCCTGTCAGACGCATTGCCATTGTCGCACTTCATCCATTACTCAGGCCAAAAAATGAAGAGAATACCTCGCTGCCACATGCAACCTCTACTATGATGGCGCAAGTAGCCAAAGGACTCACCATCAAGGGAGTCGCTTACTCCACATAGGCCCCTGAGCACATTGACTCCGTCAGGCATCATCGTGGTAAACTGCTGAGGGGGTCATTGACTCCCTCCTTCAGTGTACCTATCAACCATGCAATTTCCTCTAGATTATGCTGTTGCCATCAATCTTCTCCATCGTCGCTCACGGTCACCAATGAGAGGCTCCTTAATGGTGAGAACCTATATTAGTATATACTGACTATGATGTTGGGCTAGAGCTAGTTCCTTCTACATCCGCTCATCCCTCCATACCTCGGAGCCAGTGGATGAGGGGTACTATTGGGGAGGCATACCCCAGCCTGTAGACATTACTAAAGGGTCACCATCAAGAGCTCATCCAGAGCCCTTGGGCTCCGGATCCTCAGCCGGAAGTCCGGCTTCTAAAGACCATGAACCCCTTCGGCCACTGCCTCTCGAGACAAGGGAAGTTGCTAGTCTTCGGAAGGGATTGTTGGGAGCCGTCTTTAAGGACCCCTGATGCCCTTAGCCCCATCATCCTATGCTTGTGAATCTCGGGTCCCCAAAGGTCTCTTGGGTTTTCGAGCTCCAGAGCTCTCTAGAGCCCCAGTCTGCTAGAGCCTTAGCCTCCAGGAGCCCCAGTCCTCTAGAGCCTGGACAAGCTTTCCAAAGCCCGAGGAGTGGTCATCATGCTTTGGACAAAAATCAGCTAGAGAGGGCCCATGAGTCGTTCTCCGCCTGCAAGGAAGTGACCTATATTTAATACCGGTGCAAGTGGTGGCCATCCTAACATCCTAGTGCAAGTGGAGGTCCTCCTGACATTCGGGACAGTGCGGCGTCGTGCCGCAATTGACAACCGGCTAAGTATTCCAACCGTCTGGGTCACCTACACCACTGTATTTTCTGTATTAATAATATCCTCTAGTTAGGGGTAAATATATTCTGCCTAAACCCAAGTTGTGTAATTCGACCAGCCCCAAGTCCCTGTAGCATGACGGTAACTTGCATCGCTATCTCTGTAAGGGCATATTTGTATACTTACACCCCGAATGGCACTATAAATACAGACTCATGGCCATCAGGCCAGAGACGAATCTCTTAGTGATGAACATATCGATATTCCTTCCTCTCCACTTCTTCTCCAAGCTTGAGTCTCCTCATTAGAGGAGGCTCTCGTTGCACTTGTTCGTGGAAGACATTCTCTTCACCAACACCATATGATCATATTTCAGGTGATTGAGCATGTTAGTTTGGTTGTCCTATCAATTCTCAGCAAGTGTAACAATTGAAAGGCTCTTACTTCAGTTATTTTCGATGGAAGTTCATTGAACCTGACTTGTAGACTAGCCATTATTTAAGTTTGAAGTATTTTTTTCTTCTTCAATTCTTAAATAATCAATGACACCGTATGTTGAATTTGTCAAAATTCATCTATTCCTATAGTCCTACCGATGTAATGCATTGTTTATTTTGTGGCACAACTTTACAAGGAAGCTCCAATTTCAACAAATGAATAAGTTCAACCATCAAACTGCAGAAGATCAGAACAAGGTGAGGCAGAGAAGCGAGTGAAAATCAGTAGATTGAATCAAAGGCTACTTCAGTGAATGATTATGTATCATTGGGAAGGTCATCCTTTGTAGTTGCATTGTGTGGAGTATTGGCCATGGTGATGTTTCTTAGTTACGCTATTGTGGCTCTAACGTTTGCGCGGTTGGGCTGTTGATTATTTATTATTGAAAGCCTCTCGATTGTGGAAAGGGATATGTGAAACTTGTCACATTGGTGTAGCTATAGAAGATTACACATGACGATATATATCAAGGTTACCTATGTAATTATGTTAGTGCACTTTTCGTGCTTTATTTGACGTGTGATTGACGGTATGTCTTCTATGTTTTCTTAGTAACACATCGATCTAACCAGAGTGTGACATGTTAGTTGCATGGCTTTTTACAGATGTGGCAAGATGTTACATTAATCACACTAGTTTGTTGTAACGCCCTAGGTATCTACTTACCCGGAATCCTACCACACCACATCTAAACCTACTAAGTTTGGAAATTATAGAAAATTTCATAGAGTCTCCCTTATAAATATGTACATCATGGACAAGCAATTTATAAAAATAACCAAAATCATAAAAAATAAGCTATAATTATTCATCACAACCCATCCCAAGAACTAGTAAACACAACCACCACAACCACAAGACAATCTCAACTATTCCAGGTCACTACTACAGAATAGGTCATCACTACTGGTTAAAAAACTACATTACTGCTGGTTTATCACAAAAAAGGTCTACATACCTGGAATCAATGATTATCACTATCGATTACATAACCGGCAGTGATGGTACATATCACCATCGGTTCATATAATGGACCGGCAATGGTAATCCAACTATCACTGTCGGTTTAAATGAATTGGAATAGATAATCCCTCACCCCAAATCTAGTTATTGTCTATAACAACATATTTAGAAAACAACACATATACACAAGCACATATACATACACAATTCATCACATAACTTTGTAGCTCGACACATTTCATTCACAAATCACATATATACATACACAATTAACATGTCATTCACAAATATTTCTTGGTTGGTTGGGACAGAGCTTAAACTCTCTAACTCAAAATTTCTTTAAGAAATCTCAGGATTCACTTGAATGCAAGGGAAACAAATAAGAGGTTCAACCTCTCTTGCTACCTGAAGTTGTTGAACTCGGTAAGTCCCGAGTGCTTAGTGAAGGAAGCGCTTTATATGCCGACTCATAAAACTTGCGTTTTGGACTTATCACTTCATCATGAACCTGATAAGTTGTTCTTGAATAGCATTGAGGTGATGTTGTAGGATTTTACTTGTGTTCAACTTGATTAGTTGTCATTAGAAGAATTGAAGGATTCAATCCTACAAAACACATATAGAAAATGAAAAGCACACATCAATATGTATTTACATATATACCTCTGCATCATCTTGGAGCACCCTGTCTCCGGTGAATGTGTGCATGAACTCACATACATAGAAGCCGCATAACTTGTTGCCCTGTTCCTGCTTGTTGCACTGAAGAAAGATATAGAACATCAGTGGCATCGAACTAGTCATTTAGTAGGAATGGAGACATGAATATTCCATACGTACTGGAGAATTGGTTCGGACAATGAAGATCTTCTGATATGAATAGAATGGAACACTATCCATATAGTATCGTGTAAATGCTCCATGCATGATTATAAATAGTATTATGAGACTTAGATTTAATCGAATCAAAGATTACTAGAGCAAATAATGAAATGGTCAAGTTAACCTATTTAGCAAGTCTATTACAGGTTGAAATTATATTCGTAGTCTCCTTTGTGAGTCAAATGCAATGATCTTGCTAATGTCTGGCTGGATGACAAAGAGGATCCAGCGATACTATCATTAAGTTGAGCATAAAAGAGGAGAACAAGCATGTAGGGAAACACATATATAAAGTTATAGGGTAAAAGTATGTATGTCTTGTATTGTAGCTTTACCATAGCCTTCCATGCATAGATCTTTGTGTCATCTGGCTTTCCTCTGACAAGAGTCCATTGATAAGTGTTGGGTCAAGGAATCCTACTTTGTAAATGTGCTCTTTTCTGCATTTTCGTATCTCCATTCTACATAACAAATAAGTTTTTGATGTGATTAAATGGTAGAATAATGTAAATATAAGACACTTACAGTGTCCAACAACTCATGATAGATATGTTGAGGGCGTCTTGCGGGTACAGGTTGTAAAGTTCCTTGAATTCCAATCACAATACGTTGTGGCCATTGTGGAAAACTTCATCTTTGTAGCTAGTGCCGATCATTTCTCTACCTTTGTTTGACTCCGTCATGTACCACTGATGGAAATTTTGCATTTGATAGGATAGGATGACAATCGCAACTAGTTTGACCAACGGTGTGCCCAACTTAAACATCCATCTAAGCTCTTCATTGCCAACTAGGGCATCCCAAAGAATTTGGTCTTCTGTAAGTCTGGTTTCGGTAACAAACTATTGGATAACGGAGTCCTTTAGGTAAGGCTTCTCCTTGATGCGCTTATAGTCCGATTTTGGCTTTGGATCCAACACCCTTGTCTGTTTTAGTTTTGCCATAGATACAAAAAACTTCTACGCTATAGGATCGACTAGATCCTTCATCTCAGACTGAGCTGGCTTGAAGTGTGCAGTTACACTGGCATTCACTGTCCGCCTCAATTCCTTAGGAATTTATTCTGACGATTGAGGTGGTGCCGACATCTTAGGTGGTGCCCGCTTCTTAGATGAAATCGCTTTATTAGGTAAAAGTGATTTCTAAGATGAAATTGACTTCTTAGATGTTGCAGGTGCTGGCAGCGGAGGAATCAGGCATATTGTTGGTGTAGGTGCTGGTGGTGAAGGACTCGGACCTCTTGTTAGTGCATGTGTGGGTGGCGGAGGAGTTGGAGATCTTTTGCGTGGAGGGAGATCTTTTAGGTGAAGGGAGGTATCTATGTGAGTTCATCTTCTCTTCTTCACTGTCTGCGTCTTTGCCAAACAACATGTAGCGCTTGTGCCACATAATTAAATTACCAATGTTTTCTCCTAGTTTCTTCTACCCTGTCTCTCTACATTTTACTGTACCTGGGTAGTACGCTATCCACTTGGACCTTGGTGTATCCTGATGGTATCAAGCAATTATTGCACAAAGCCTCGGCTTCCATGGGCCAAGCCAAGCCCAAAGCCACCATGGTGGTAACGTTCGTAGTGGGCACGATAAGCTTGCAATGTGTGGTTTCTTTGATATTTTCCATGGGATAATGACATAATTCATCTTCAGGAATCCCGGTGGATGCGCAACTACTTCGATAAGCACTAGGGTTGTGGAGAACAACAACATTATCTTGTACTTGTTGTTGGCCGATGGCTTCTTGTAAGGCTTGTCATATTTTGGCATTTGTCGTTTGTCCCTCTTGTTAGAGTTTTTCTCATACAATAACCAAGACATCTTGCATTTGTTGTTTACTTCTCTTTTGACTCCTATAATTCTCAGAGTCTTTTTGGAAGGAGTGTTTCTAAAGCCTCAAATATTATCCGTGCATGCAGCCAGGATGATCATTGTTTCCTAGTGCTAAGGTTAGCTCGTTCTTCTCCCTATCTACCTTACAATAGCCTTGGAAACTCTGGGCGTGGGCATCCGCGATGCTTTGCATCACCTCTTGATCTTTTTTGTTTCTTAAGCATAGTTGGCCTTCATCCGAAAGAGTTACCCCCTTGCGTACAAATCGTGTTTAGCTCATGGAATCCACTGAACCATCATAGGTGTAACACTGCTTTGAGTTCTTCTTCCTTCTTCTCCCAGTCGAGTAATTTCTTTGCGTAACCACGCATGCCTAGTATGTGATGGCAAATGTTCTTTACGGATTTGGCCTTGTTTACCTCACTTTGCTTCATTGCTTCCTTTGACTGCATGTACTGCACAAATTAATTCCAATAATCTTGCAACTTAGGGTAAATGTTAAAGTTTGGTGTTCGGTCGTTCCTCACTTTTGAAATTATTAAACGAATTGACCATTACATTTAATGAACATGCCTTCACTGGCTCAAGGTTGCACCCTTTAGGTTCTTGATGTCATTGGGAACGACCCACTGGCCATCTCGGTAGCCTCTCCAACTTCTATAGCTGATTGGGACATGATCCTTGATGAGAACCCCGCATGCTATCTTGTACGACCCCAATACATGCAAAGGTTTCAAAGGCTCCTCGACTCTGTCAATATCTGTGATGAGAAAGCGTCATGTAGGCAACTTGTTGGGACCTCGACCATGCCTTCTCTGTACTTGGGACATCTGACCATCTGTACCATCAGTCGAGATCTAAACCTCGGTCTGAGCCTCTAGATCATCAGGGTGATCCAAGTTGAGTTACTCACTTTGGCTTTTATCGCTTCTTGGGCTATCATTTCTTGCTTGTGCCATGTCCGCGTGCCCATCTCCATCGGAGGCTGCAGCCTAGTCCGAGGAGGGGAAATTTGCTTTTGGAGGTGCCATTCCTACATACAAATTAATTTTCACCTGATGGATTTCTTCATGATAGTAAAAAAAGAACATTTATGAAAACTAAGACCAAGGATTGACACCACAATGTCCACAGGGAATTTCACTTGATATATGCATGCCATTGTGTTAAATGTGAACATAAATTACTGATTGACACCACAATGTTCTTTGTAAGCATTTTCTTTTCCTATTGCAACTTGTACAAACTAAGCATCACATTTGAAGACAATTTGATGCATCATTCACAATAGATCTCCAAAAGACAATTATGTTATGTATTGTTAATGTCAGTGAAGCATTTTGTGGTCATTTCTCCCAAACATGTCATACAAAAATACATAAGTGAAAATATCATATAAATAATTGTTTTGTTCTTGGTCTATGTTCTGGTCATGCATTCATCCTCTAGGGCACACTACTACAAAAGGTATTTTCAAGATACCTAAGGTTCATTTCTATAGGTGATTCATATGACAAACCGCCTGAGTAGTAGGCTGGGGCCCGTGTGGTTTCGGACCGTCTGTGAAAACTTATTTCTATAAGCGGTTCCTTATGTGAACCGCCTGTGGAAATAGCTCCATTATCACAGGCGGTTCATTATATGAACCACCAGTGCAAATTATTTTCCAAAGGCGGTTCATTATATATGAACCGCCTGTGATAATATCTCCATAGATAATTCCTGTCCACAGGGAGCTCCATTCAGACTAAGCTCACTGTTGTTCGAACAGTGGAGTTCAAAAGGTGGTCACAAAATTTGAAAACAAAGGGGACAGTTTTGTTTTTCAATTCCTTGGAGGAGATATCTAAGGTAAGAGTATATCATCCCTAGCTAGCATCTTTTTGAAGTATATATTTAGATTTATGGCTTATTTAGAGTTTGAATAGGTTTTAGAGATGCTCATGGTTCTAGACATTTAGATCCTCGAATTAGCTTAAATTTGTGGCAATGTTGATTCAATTGTGTAGATTCATATGATTCTAGCATCATATTTCAAAAATGTAGCTTCAATTTGATGTTTTTTAGCCTCTAGGAGGTTTTATCATGAATGCAGATTTTTTGGATCTAGATGTAGATGTAGATGTAGAGGGATAGAGTAATCCACATTATTTTGAGCCATACATTTGCACCAATGTAGATTCAATTACATATTATAATCATAACATGCCTAATTTTTCAAAAAAAATTTAAAAAACTTTTTGAGTTATGATTTTCTTATTAATTAATTAATTAATGTATCTAACTTTGTGATTGAAGTTAAAGATAGACAGAGCATGGATGTACGATGTGCCAAGACATGGAGAAATATACATCAAAGGACTCTCTGCTTTTATTGATGTTGCCAAGACGGACGCTTTGACTAAGAAGACAAAGGAAATATACTGTCCATGTTTTGACTACAAGAATCAGAAATTATGGGACAAATCAAGCATAATCAAATCTCACTTGATCTTGAGAGATTTTGTCGAGGATTACACATGTTGGTCCAATCACGGCGAACAACGTGCAAGCGAACCAAACGACAAAATCGCTGCTGATCAAGGGGATGGTGATGATGAGGTAGTCGAAGACGACACTGATGTTATGATGGATGATGATACTGATTTCGATATGGAGGAAATGTTGCGCCATGCAGAACCGCGTGTTTTAAGGGACATGAGAGATTTAGATAATTTTGAGGTATTACAGAAGGCATTAAAGGATCTTTTGTATGAGGAATCGAAGGGCTGTGATAAGGAGTTTACGATGTTGCATTCAGTGATTGAACTTCTAAGGTTGAAGGCCAGCAATGGATGGTCCGACAAGAGTTTCTCGGATCAGTTGGGTCTCTTGGCAAACATGCTTTCGAAACCTAACTCCTTGCCCATCACCAATTATCACGCGAAGAAGCTTATCTGCCTGTTGTCATTAGATGTGCAAAAAATGCATGTATGCCCGAACCACTGTATCTTCTACCATAAAGAGTACGAAGCCTTAGATAGATGCCTAGTTTGCAATGCGAGTTGGTATAAGAGGAATGATAATTGTGAGGATGAAGATGCTTCCGCCAATGCAAAGAAGAAGAAGAGTAATGCTGGTCGTGACAAAGAAGACACTTCTTCCAATGCGGAGAAGAAGAGAAGAAGTCTTGCCATGGTGATGTGGTACCTGCCAGTGATCTCCCGCTTGCAACATTTGTACTCGAACCCTAGGGACTCTGAACTGATGCGTTGACATTTCGATAAGCACAAGAAGGATGGAACTAGGCTTCAACATCCTGCTGAACTAGGAATGTAAGGTTCGCGTTGAGTACTGATGGAATGAATCCTTTTGGTGACATGAACACCACACATAGCACTTGTCCAGTGGTCCTGGCAATCTACAACCTTCCTCCATGGCTATGCATGAAACAAAAGTACCTTATTCTGTCCATTCTTATCCAAGGACTGAAACAACCTAGCAACAATATAGATGTGTTTCTAGAACCATTGATGAAAAATATGGCGAAACTATGGAACGATGTGGTTCGGGTGTGGATGAGTTCCGACAGTAATGCTTTATGCTGAAAGCCATGATTTTTGTTACCATTAGTGATTATCCCGCCCTTTTTCCCTATCGGGATAGGTTAATGGCAAGGAAGGATGTGTAGTGTGCTTGAATGAAATCGCGTCTGTGTACCTCCCGTACTAAAAAAAAGGTAGTGTATACGCGACATCGACGATTGTTACTCAAAACTCACAAATACCGCAAGATGAATAAACATTTTGACAACATGATTGAGCAAGGTACAACCCCAAAACCTCGCAGCAGGGCACTGATGTTTGAAATAGTCAAGAGCATCAAGGGTCTTTTTGGGAAGCCGCCGAAGGGTAAAAAGAGGAAGAAAAGTGAGACGCTGACTAGCATGCTATGGTGCAAAATCCCAGCGACAAGGACTGAGTCGGAGAACGCTGTCGCAAGGCTCTGGACTGGTTACCCCCGGAGCTGGGCAACAGGTCGAGGACCACCTCTCCCGACTAGCCTTCGACTTCACCTCCGACACCCTATCGCCAGGCTCTGGGCAGATTACCTCCAGAGCCGAGCAAAGGCAAAGGGCTAAGGGAGTCGAGGATCACCTCTCCCGACTAGCCTTCAGCTTCACCTCAAACATGTCATCGCCAGGCTCTGAGTGGATTACCTCTGGAACAGGGCAATGGTAAAGGATCGAGGGGGTCGATGACCACCTCTCTTGTCAGGCCTTCAGCTTCACCTCCAACACGCCGTCGCTAGGCTCCGGGCAGATTACCTCTCGAGCCGAGTAGCGGCTAAGGGCCGAGGGGTTGAGGACCACCTCTCCTGTCTGGTCTTCGGCTTCACCTCTGACATGCCGTCGCCAGACTCCAGGTGGACTAACTCTGGAGCCAGATAATGGCTAAGGGCCAAAGGGGTTGAGGACCATCTCTCCTGCCTAGCCTTCGGCTTCGCCTCAGATTACCTCAGGAGCCAGGCAGTAGCTAAGGGCCAAGGGGGTCGAGGAACACCTCTCTCGGCCTAGCCGTAGGCTTTGAGGCCTTCAAGCCTCATAATAGAGGCCTTATTCTGGCAAAGGTACACCCACTATTACCTATAGATAGTTTACCTAGCTAGTCTATCTTTTGTAGAAATTTTGGAGGCCTCCAACCTTACTGCTAGAAGTTTTTTTTACAACAGATAGCCATTAGGTAGAAATGGTAAATCTAGATTACGTCCCTGTTTAGCAGTAAGCAGTAAAATTTAAGTTACATCTTCATTTGACATGAGTGGTGAATAGTCATCCAACATAGCTGTGTCTTATACTGCAATTTGCTATTTATTGTCAAAAGTAGACTGCAAAACTTAACTAATACATTACCAAGCAAAATGCCTACACTTCCGCAGACGCAGCATGCCTAGGTCACCTGGGAGGCGAGACTGCCTAGGTGACCTAGAAGGTATTGTGTAGTCTTGGTAGTGAGGTTGCAATGTATCAAGGGACTCCATTGATATACAGTGTTGCAGTGCCACTCCCGCAGACACAGCATGCCTAGGTCACCTGGGAGGTGAGACTGTCTAGGTTTCCTGGAAGGTATTGCGTAGTCTCGGTGGATAGTGAGGCCTACACACCTACAACTGCGCCGTATGCCTAGGTCACCTAGAGAGCAGATTATGCCAGGGTGTCCTGGAAGCCATCGCATAGCCTCGGAGTGTTAAAGCCACGCCCCGGGGATGTCCTCGGAGGCGGAGATGCGATGCTTTGAGGAATGCTGTAGCAAGAAATCCTCGTTTCGCTACATGTCTATACACCGCAGGCATAGCAGGCCTAGGTCACCGTGGAGGCATCAAGCCTAGGTTTCCTAGAAGGCATTGCATAGCCCCGATAGTGTGTAGATGCCAGTTATCAAGGGACTTCCTTGGTAATGTAGTTGCGGCACCCCTGAAGGATTTCTTCGGGAGGTGTGACACGCCCACGCACCTGTAAGCATTGCTTGCCTAAACCTAAAGTCACCTGAAAAGGTTTCCCAGAAGGGTAAAAAACAGGGAGTCCTACAAAATCTTGGGCAAAAACAGAGAGTCCTACCAAACCTCCGACAAAAACAGAGAAACTTACAAAACCTCCGGCAAAAACGGAGAGTCCTACAAAACCTCAGGTAAAAATAGAGAGTCCCAGAAAACCTCCAGCAAAAACGGAGAAACTTATAAAATCTCCTGCAAAACCACATCAACAATCACAAGTCTTCCTCTGATACTCTCCTGTCTAGCCCAGTCCATATTTTACTATCAATACATTTGTAGTGTTCCTTCCTCTCAAACTTCATCTCCAAGCTTGAGTTTCCTTCTTAGAAGAAACTCCTACCGTAGTTGTTGGGGCAAGATGATCTCTTGTGCCAACACATATCATGATAGATTACAATGGATATGGGGAGAGGAAGGTGCATTAGGTTTGGTGCCACATTCCTTCTCCCTCCCCCTTAGTAAAATTTCCTCAACTAGGATTAGCCAATAAACTTTGAGAGAACATAGCAGGAAAGATTTTAGTAGGGGAGGGGGTGGAAGGTGCATTAGGTTTTCTAGGGTGCTCATCCTATGACTATTGGAGCCACCCTGCCCACCTCTGTCTTGGTGAAATTTCTTTGCCAAACATATTAATGCCTATTTTTCATCTACTCGCACGCATTCTACAATGACAGAGACGAAGTTCTACTCAATGATGCTAAGGTATGTAATTTTACATATTAATGTCTATTTTTCAATTTTATATAAATAAATGATGAAACAATATATAAATGATGAACTGCATATCAACCATATGTAATAATTGATGATTACCTATACTGAACCATATATGATATATGATGATGAATTGTGTGTGAACCATATGTGCTTTTTTTTTGTGTGCAATTGTCATGGCCAGTTGGAGCCAAGAATCAGTAGTGATAGTGGAGACATCACTACCGGTTCGTGGCTCAAAGCAATAGTGATATTTTAGGCTATCAATGATAGTTTCGTAACCGGCAGTGATAATCTCAGACTATCAATACTGTTGATTGCACATTGATGATGGTTTTGAACCGGTACTGATGGTGATTTCTGTAGTAGCATGAGTTTGAATGATGTGTAACTCGCAATACTTTTTGAGCTTTCCTAATGCAAACATCATTATCTACTTGATTGTGACATGTTAGTTGCATGGCTTTCACATATGTGGCAAGACGGTACACACATCATGCTACTTTGTCTCTTTTTTCGTGGACAATTTTAGGTGATGGCAGCTTGGTGGTTTTTCATCAGATGTTACAATTCAACGCCTCTCACTTTTATTTTTCTCATTGATAGAAATAATTATTTAACCGAACATATAGACATGCCACTATTTACTTTAAGAAGTCTTTGTTTCTATATACTCAATGAAGGAGATATTGGCTTCGTGTAACGCCGTTGACATGCCATTGTCTACCCTACCTAAGTAGTGCATTGTTTATATATGCATGCACATATATCTCGTTCTATACAACCTCGCAACAGAAAATTAATAAATAATTTCTCCGCTGCAGAATATTTTTGGGCCATTCGTCCTATGACCTTTTTATACTCTATGCATGGTACGAGGAAGCTCTCGTTAATATCTATGTCCTTTATATACCTTAACTCAAGCTTAAATAGCTGCAATACTTTCTTTGTTCATTAACCACTCCATTTGAAAAACATGAACTACAACCCAATGCCCTATGCACACCAATCAGGTTCTAGAAGATCAGAAGCAGGTGAGATGGCGAGAGAAAGTGAGAGTGAGTAGATGGAATCAAAGGCAGTTGAGGAGAGAGAGGGAGATCCCAAACCCGGGACATATGATCACCATCCCCACACCATCCTCCCTGCAACTGCAAGCCTTTTTACATGCTTGACTTGTGTCTAGCTAGCTCAATGGGGAGGGCGTGGAATAAAGGTCTCAGAAAGAGGAAGGGGACGGCCATGGTGGGGTTTGCATGCATGCACTGTGGGGGTGGTTGCCATGTCCGTTTCATGCGTGGGGCTGGAGATCTGGGTCAGACCAGACGACGCAAGAGGTTAATTGCTCGCAACGTACAGTTTGTTGGGAAATGACCTCGATCGTTTATGGTTGTATGCGTGCACATATTGGACAAGTTGTATGCATGATTGCATCCTTTCCATGGCTTATGGTTGTGTGCGCCTACAAGCCTGGTGAGAGTTGTAGCGCCACTGGTTGAACTAGAGGCGCTATATGGAGATGACGGAGTAAGATTGAAACTTGTGCTATTTCAGGAAGAGTTTGAATTCTGGAAAATATAACTCGCATTTGGCGGCTTTCGTCTTTGAGGCAGAGACGTGAAATCTGGAGTTTGAGATGCTGACTCTTAAGCAATTTAAAGCTAGCTAGTTTGTTTCACTAAAGAGTGCAACGACAGTCATGGGTGAAAGAATATTACATCTCCCCATGACTTGGCTTGGATTAATATATCTTCCGCGAGATCATCTTTTAGAGAACTTAGAAAAGGGGGTTTAGTGTATTTGTAAGTTGGGGATGGGCTTACAATTTCTTAAGTTTTCTATTTGTTGTTAATTAAGACTTGAACTTTGGGGAATAATAGCATCTATTTATCATTATTAATTTTCTTGAGCTGCAAAAGGTTATCTGGACCTCCCAGATCTTAAAATGTTTACTTTCCCTTGAAGCAACCTAAACTGTTTACGTAGGGGAGACCATTAAAATATTTTTGAGCACATTTGACATATGCAACCACACTACCAGAATAAGCAGATGTATATGGTAAGTGAATCACTCAAGACTTTTAGGATCAGGATCCTAGGTAGGATCGTTTTTTGCCGAGCAGGATCGGATCATAGGATCACGATCCTATAGGATTTTTATTTTTAAAATTTAATTTATTTTTTATATTAAAAATACATTTAACAAGTATGAAACATCATTAAACATAAGTTCTGAAGATACAAACTACAGAGTTCCACTAAGAATGGAACACAATTACACATAGATTCATATTACCGATTTAACATGTTGATGAAGTATGTTGCTAGGATCGGGATCCTATGTATGATCCTACTGATCTGGTGGGATTGTATAGAATTTTTATCTGGGATCATGATACTATGAAATTAAGATCCACGGTGGGATCAGTATCGTTTCAGCTTAGTAGGATCGTAAGATTTTAGGATACGTATCGGGATCCTGAAAACCTTGGAATTGGTGAAGCAACACTACCACAGAAATACCAATCTGCGACTCTCTATTACTACTAGTTCTTTAAAAGCCGACAATGATAACGTATAACTGTTGGTAGTGAAAATATTATCATTGCTAGTTAATATCAAGAACTAAAACTAATACCACTGCGACAGTGAAAAACCATTATTAGTATTAAAAATTGGCACTGATAAGAAAGGGAGTAGTATTAGTGTCGGTTCATATTAAAAAATGACTTAGTCTTTGCATCCCCTTTTTGGATATTGTTAAATTTTTCATATGGAGTTGGATGGAGACAAATTTTATATGAATATTGTAGCTCTCGATGAAATCTACAATTTTGAAGATGACAACTTTTTTGTTTGAAGTCATCTAGGTATCTAAAACTGGTTTACAAACAATTTAACATTCATAACTTATTGGGCTCGAGTCATTTCGTCGTTGTTCACTCATGAGAGTACTAGTGCTCCTAAAACTATATGAAAAAGGATAAAACAAGTAATACCATAGTGAAATAACAATATATGCAATGCTTAAGCACTAAAAAATATTAACATGATATATAGATAAAATGCACTCATCGAAGCTCTTCTCTGACTTTCAAGTGGATCAAGTCAGTTCTAAATTGAATGAAATATGGCATGATACAAAATTATAAGTTAGACAAATGGTCACCTATAATGGTAGTTGTTACATGGTAAAATCATAATATATACAATGCTTAAGTTGTTTCATGTTGAAGACGGAGAAAACAAATGTTTGTTTGCATGTTTGTAGTAAGATATTAAGAAATTCATAAAATATAAATGCGGAGTTGGACAAAAAATATTTTATATGTAAATTATATCTCTCAATGAGATCTCCAACTTTATAGTTGAAAATAGTTTTACTTAAAGTCATTTAGGTAACTAAATAATCGTCAAAAGTTTCGGACAACAAAGTTCAAAAGGAAAAAAATATTCCATTGCCGTCAACAAAAAATGTGAGGTGGGATGGTGAAACAGCTTTGCATAGAGTGAAAGGTCTGATGTTCAAATCCCACAAACCGCATGGCAATCGTCTAGATAGTATAAGGGGTGTTCCAAGTGCAAGATTTTTTTTTTTTGGTGTCAAAAAGTTGAATTCGGGACCTGGTTATCACAGTCAGTTTATGTCATGAACTACCACTGCCATTTTCAAACATTACTATAGAACTGGTCAAAAGTAGTGGTACATTAGTATCGGTTCTAGTAACAACCAGCACTGATAGTTCATCGAGACCTGAAATTTTAATCCATTCTAATTTTGGTTGTGCCAAACATCCAGCTTCAACTATCAATGCTAGTTCTAATCACAACAGGCACTGATAGTCTATATGGATCCAAAAATTTATTCCAATCTAATTTTGGCTCATCAAGTCTGGCATAGATATTTTCCTTGGCTTTCTCTCTTGCGTAGCCTCTCGAACTCTCCTCTCTCTCGTTCCCCACCGCCCCTATCTCAATCTCTCCTCTCTCTCCTTCTCCCTCCCACTGCCGACCTCCTCCCCTCCCCATCTCCCTCTCCCTCCCACCGCCGGTCCCTCCCCACCAACCTCCTCCCCTCCCTACCGGCCTCCTCCCCTCCCCACCAGCCTCCTCCCCTCCCCATCTCCTTCTCCCTCCCACCGCTGGCCGGGCCCCATCGGTCTCCTCCCCTCCCCATCTCCTCCCTCCCACCACCGGCCCCTCCCCACCGTCCTCCTCCACTCCCCATCTCCTTCTCCCTCCCACTGCTAGGTGGCAGAGGGGCCGAGGCGACAGTGATAGTCTCAGCGGGAGACCCGGCGACCCGGTGCACAATAACCGCTCCGCTCAGCACATCGGAGAGTGTGACGCTCTCCCTAGGCCCGCTGTCGCGCGTCTGGCCGTGGCCGTGGCATGTGATCCCCATGATGAGCCGCTTCAGGTTGGCCGAGAGGGAGCGGCGGATCCAGTGCGAGCGATGGCCGAGCACGTGTGTTGTGGCTGTGCATGTGCTGTGTTGTGGCGGCGGCCTTCGAGCCGCCGTGTTTGCAGGTGTGCCCGGCGGGAGCGACATCCGAACCGGCTTAGAATCGAGCCAGCTCGGATGCCGCTCCCGCCGTCGTCAATTCTCTTTTTTTTATTCCTTGAAAATGGCAATAGTGTCGGGTGAGCAACTGGCATTGATAGTTGGAGACTATCAGTGACGAGTAAGGAGTGCCGATTGAAAACCGGTAGTGAAACTGTTTTTCAGCCGGCACTGATATGCCTTTTTGTAGTAGTGAAACCAACCGTGATAATCGCCCGATTATCACAGTTTCTTGTTTAGTGCCGGTTCAAAAACCAGTGGTAATGCTAGTTTTGAACCAATACTAATAGCGTTTTCTGTAGTAGTGAAGAGCTGGTCACAATGCTTGGTAATGGTAGTATAACAGTCACAATCAACCTCTCAACTTCAACAGAAATTAAATTTAGTCAAAGGGACTAAACCAACTCAACACACCATTGCTCTATATGTGTACAAATGAACTCATGCTGCGTGCCTTTTCTTGTTGCGGGGCCGATCAATTGCCCCTATCTAAATTATGGTGCCAGCCAAAATCATTGTACAATCATCTTAACAAACAAAAAAACTCTTCCATGGAATTGAAACTTTGTGCTTTGATCTCCTAAAAATGGTTTGTGTTTTGTCAGTTCAGCACCAAACATCACACAAAAAGCACAAGAAAACTACACCATATTTCATTTCTAGCTAACATTGGGGGACCGAGTTGGTGTGATGCAGCAGTACAGAGAAGCTTCGTGTGGGGGTTAGGTGCATGGGCTGCATCAACAACTGTGGCCCTTGTCATTGTGCATGGATCACACACACAATCGGTGTGTTGTTTGGATGAGTACACGGTTAGCTTACTATGCACACAATTATTTGGTTTTTGGATGTATGTTTGGACTTTGGACTCATGTGCACAGTTGCATGTAGGGAAGGTACACAATGTTGTGGGTGAAGGATGGAGGTGAGAAAAATTGTGGATTATATCTGTGTCAAATGATTGTTGTTTGGATTGCAATTTTTGAGATGGATTGATTTATTGATGGGTGGTTAGAATCCTAGATTAAAAAACCTTGTACCTTTTCTTTACTTTTTTTAGGGAAACCCTTTTTTTAGGAACTAGCTTTGTCCTTTGATTTTTTAATTGTGTGCATGAAGGCTTGTACAGTTTTGATTGCTTCAAATATGTGTTGCAAATGGACCGTAATCGTAGTTCAGGCCTAAACTTAAATAAGGTATTGCCCGGCCCAACCTTGGTCATCAGTGCAAATAAGACCTAGCCCAACATAAGAATGGACTTCACTAGTTCATGTCTACGAGACAATGAGAACTAAAATATATCAAGTGATAACTGGATTTACATCCTCTTTCAAAAGGAAACGATAACTGGATTTAACAGCAGGCGGCCAAAAAAATTATTGGCCCTAACTGGATTTATCGGCAACTCACACTGGGCATAAAACCAGCCAAAAGTTTTGAATTCACATAAATTGGCATTGGTAATCTCTAATATATAAAACACGAGTTGGTTTCCATGTCACCTCTTTCTCTACTCTCCCATCGAATAAAAACCATTAAAATTTAAATAATTCATCAACTTTTGCCATCTACCCTCATCCTCCAGCCTCTCTGCCTCATTATCAGCTATGGATATGAGACCCGTTTTACTAATGAAAATAAATGAACAAATTGGATTAGCGAATAATCGCCTCCTTTTTCGGATCTCATATGAAATCAAACTGCAACATTGCTCCTATGCATTCATTCGGCGGCGCTTCCTAGACCTGATCATGGGCAGCCTGGCCCAGTCAACCCAACCTAATCCGCCCAAAAAAGCCCAACCTGGCCCGGCCCAACTAGTGCATGGGCCGGGCTCGGGCTTAACTTCACAGCCCGTAGGTTATTTTGGGCCGGGCTCGAGCTTCAAAAATTGACCCAAAACTCAAAAAAGCCAAAAAAACCCGAGCCCGACCCAAAAAACCCATTGTTGGGTTAGGCTCGGGCCTGGAAACCTGGCCTGATGTATGGCTCGAGCCGAGCTTGGGCTTTTGGTTTTCCCGTTGGGCTTTTCAAAGCACGGTCCGACGTTTGAACAGGTCTAGTGCTTTCATAGCACATTCACATCTACATACTTTGAATTCATATTTAATATTACTATGTCTAATATTTATATTTTGTTGCAACTCATGAACACTTAGCTAGCATAGACATAAATGCGAAAGTGGTCTGATGGTAAACCCCATGCCTCAACTATATCAGTTCATGAATTCAATTCATGATATATTTTCTTATTGGTTTCCCGTTTTCCTAAAAAAAAAATTACATGCCTATGAATTCAATTCATGATATATTTTCTTATCGGTTTCCTGTTTTCCTCAAAAAATTATAATTTCTTGAAAATGAACTGTTAAATCCTGTTCCAAGTCAGACATGCGTTCGAACCCTTGCTTTCGAGCAGAGCAGAACGGCAAAAGCATCTGTAAATAGATATGAATTCAAACATGAGCAGACTGGTAGTTTTGAAGCCCAAGGGCTTGTCTGGAACGTAGGAATGTCATAAACGTTCAATTTTACGGTACACTGGAGAATTACTCGTGTTTCAAACAGACTTGAAAATTGCAGCCGCATTTCTGAAGTGACACTCCCCACCGCAATATATAATTGGGCAATACAGCAGCAGCCATAATGCCTCGTGCAAATTCCAACGAGCAATTCGCCTGCAGAAAGCGCGGGAGCCCCTCAATAACGCACGCGTACGCACCCACACGGACCTCTCTTACCTCCCGTTTCACAAATCTCGTGGCCGTCCGTCCGCCTGCCCGTCCGCAGCAATGGCCAATGGCATGTCAGCGCCGCGGCGGACGCTGTCGATGGGGAGCGGCGGTGCCATGGGGCGCCGTGCTGCCGCCGCCAGCGATAGCCCCAAGCCCGGGCTGTCCCGTTCCGTGTACCCCCACCCACCCTTCCCCCGTTCAATCTCTTTGTGATGCGTTTGAACGATGCATGCAGTGTCTGTGATCACCTCATCGACGCGAGGCATGGGTGCAGGACCATGGGCGGCGAGCGCACGGTGAAGCGGCTGCACCTGTCCCGGGCGCTGACGGTGCCCGAGGGCACCACCGTGCTGGAGGCGTGCCGGAGGATGGCAGCGCGCAGAGCCGACGCCGCGCTCCTCACCGACTCCAACGCGCTGCTCTGCGGCATCCTCACAGACAAGGTCCCCCCGTTCTTCTCGTGTTTGTTCATTCGCGGACTTCTAATTGTTAATCCCAAATCGGCAATTGCTAGCCATTAATAATTTCATATGTAACAATCACAATTCACAAGATCAAGCGTGTCATGTGACTTATGTCGTGCCTATATAGGACATTGCAACGAGGGTGATCGCGCGCGAGCTCAAGATCGACGAGACGCCGGTGTGGAAGGTGATGACGAGGCACCCGGTCTTCATCCTCTCCGACACGCTCGCCGTCGAGGCGCTGCAGAAGATGGTCCAAGGTCAGTCATCGAACATCCTCTTCGATCCCGGACGGTTTCATCCATCCAGGGGAGCTTTGTACGAAAACTCAAGAGTGTCTGCTTGCACGTTGATTTCAGGAAAGTTCAGGCACCTGCCGGTGGTGGATAACGGCGAGGTGGTCGCCATGCTTGACATCGCCAAGTGCCTCTACGATGCCGTCGCCAGGATGGAGAGGGCGTCCGAGAAGGGGAAGGTGGCGATCGCCAACGTGGTTGATGGTGATGACAAGTATTCGATTGTGGAGGCTTTCAAGGAGCAAATGTTCAGGCCGTGCTTGTCCGGAATTGTGAATGCAGAATCAATGTTGGTTCGCGAACCCTTTCACGGATGATTTTACGCAAGTTTCTGCAGAATGTGCTTGCTCTCTCAATTTTTTGAACATGTCAATCGATGACAGGGTCGTCATCGTGTCGCCTGGTGATTCGGTACTTGCAGCAACCAAGAAGATGGTCGATGCGAATGCGAGCTCGGCTGTCGTGGCTGTGGGGAGCCAGGCTCAAGGCATCCTGACGTACGTGAGCTTGCTGGCTGCATTGCTCTATTGTCTGAATTGAACTTGTCTGGCACTCTGGATTCATTCTTAGTTGCTTTCCTTTTTTGTTTATCATCATGCATGCCAGTTCAAGGGATATCTTGATGCGCGTGATCGCCAAGAACCTCCCTTCGGACTCGACCCCGGTTAATATGGTAAGTACAGTTGAGTGTTATACACCAACCAGTTCGCCCACGCAGTAGGTCAAGCTACTAATTAAGGTTAACAAGCAGCAATTTATGCGATGCAAACTCCAGGTGATGACTCATGACCCTGAATGCGCCACGGTTGACATGCCCATACTCGACGCCCTACGGACCATGCAAGAGCGCAAATTCTTGCATCTTCCTGTGATGGATAGAGGTACAGCATATAAAAAACAGGATCAGAACAACCTGCAGATTGTTATGTATATATGATCGCACACATTGTACTTTGTATGTTCTAAAAAAACATTCTGCTTATTGTTGTAGATGGCTCTATCGTTTCCATTCTCGATGTGATTGATATCACACACGCGGCTATCTCCATCGTAAGTTGTGTTCATCCATGTGTCACGCTAATTGCATGTTATCTAGCTGAAGACAGACAGGTTCAGATTAAAGAGGTGTCTCCTGCTGATTGCGCAATGGGACAGGTTGAGAGTAGCGGCAATGGAGTTGGGAATGATGATGCAGCGATCTGCATGATCCAGAGGTTCTGGGACTCCGCCATGGCCTTGGGGCCCCTGGACGGCGAGACAGACACCCAGTCCCAAATGAGGTTGCTGGACTCCTGAATTTTTTTTTTTGTTCTACTGAGCGTCACAAGTTTTCAGTGACTATACACTTTTTTGCTCTATTGCTTTGATTAATCAGCGAGGCATCGAGGTCCCAAATGATGTCTGAAGTTCACCACGAGGCGGCCAGCGGCAGCGAGGCGTCATTCCCATCGTCGTTCTCATTCAAGCTCCAGGACAGGCGAGGACGGATGCACCGGTTTAGCTGCGGTACTGCTATTATGCTACTGATTTTGGCAATTTCAGCACAGTAACTTCTGGTGAGTACTGTAGCATTCCCGACAAACTGAAACTTGAGCTGCAGAGGTGCAGAGCTTGACGCCGTTGGTCACCTGCATCCTCCAGAGGCTCGGGGCCGACATCGATCCCGATCGCCTGCCACAAATTCTGGTACCGAATCAGTGACCGTGTCTGTGATCGATGCTACGCTGCAAGCGTGATTAAGTTACAAATTTCTGCGCGCAGTACGAAGACGAGGACCGGGACAAGGTGGTGCTCGCGTCGGACGACGACCTCGCGGCGGCGATGGACCACGCGAGGATGGCCGGATGGAAGGCACGCACACGCGGCCGTGGCTCAGCTGTTCCATCTGAACCGATTCGCTGCTCTGCTATGTTCTTATTTCTGACGGTGTATACTGGTTTTCGCAGGGCCTGAGGCTGTTCCTGGACTACTCCGGCACCACCGGCCGTAGGAAAGGCGTGGCCTCTGGTGGTAGCACGGCGATGGGCATGTCTAGCCGAGACGCATGGGCGGCGGCGTACAGCGGGGCGGCCGCTGGCGCCGCCCTCGTCACTGGGATCGGCGTGATGGCATATCTGCGAAGATCCGGCTAGCTGGCAGCTAGTAAATATACACGTGAAGTTGTTCCTGTACATCTGGGACACTGGGACATAATTTGAACAGTCTAAGGGATTTGTATTCACATCTTTAGAGTGTAGTACGGAGCTACGGATGCCTAACAAGTGCATATCCCGCTGCCATCATCCTATTCGTCGAATAAATATCTAGAGCAAATATGAATTCAAAAGCAAACCATGAAATTCTAATGCAAGTCAAATCGCGTGGACAAATATATTTAATTAACTGCCTTTGTTCGCTCAAGAAAGCTTGACTTGGAAATCAATTCAACGAAGTCTAGAGCATGAATTCAGAAGCAAATCTTTGTTCCTTGCAAGAAACAGGCACGACGCGTGCCATCTCCAAATTTTACGTGCAGTCTGGTTGGTAGAACACCTGATCGATTCAACCACTGCTCCATCAACTTGGATCGCAAGGATACATCGGGGAAAGTTAATGTATATATTCCCTGGCTGACTGCTTCAACCAATTAGATGAAACGATGTTCTCTGTGTTGGGACCTAGTCAGCAACCCAATAGTCAATTAGAAGATGAAGACCAATTCCAATAATCCTTGGAAAGTAAAAACCTACGTATACGGCACTAATCCTGTAATAGTTATTTCCATAGTAGTTCTAGAACGGTGACCAGAGGAAGTGAAAAGTCGCTCACCAAATTCTTAGACATATTTCTATTTTCTCATCCAATGCACCTCAAAATAAAGAGCGAAAATAAGAAACATAGAGAAACAAGAGAAGATCACAAAGATTATGAAAAGATCATAACTCCACTAAATGGATCTGAACACTAGGTTCTAAGAGAAACCAATCCAAATGTAATTGTTCACAAATTCTTGCAACTTGATTGAAAAACCCTTAGATCCAAAGAAATTAGAACCGGATGACAAAACTCTCTAAGTTGATGAATCTAGAGGATGGGATGGTTCAAAACCAACTCATATGTGATTCCTATCTCTCTAGCAACAAGAAGAGCAACTTCAACAAAGTAAAAAATTTCAGCTTTCAAACAAAAACAAAAAATGCAACGAAAACCGAAAAACTTGCAACCAAGCAAGGGAGCCAATAGAAGAAAATCAAAAGGAGATGAACACAAGCATAGGAGGAAGCATAAACTTCATTACTTCCAAAGGACAACCCTATTTTCGACGAATTAGAAAGTATTTTGTATAAAAAAAACTCTTACCTAAAACATAGCCTAAGCACTCCTCTCACACTTCTAACACCCTAGCTCACACAGCCATCCCCTCTATAGGTCTAGGGAGGCTTTTTTGGCCCTTAAGTTTCCTTGTTCACAAAATACCTCTCACTATTAGTGCACTCCTACCTACCACTAGGGGTATTTTGGTCCAATCTTTTCTTCATCCAACGAACGGTGTGACATCTTTATGACTTAGCTTTGGCTCGACGCAAGCTTCGCGATGATCCACGTGCACTCCATCCTTCCACGATTTTGAGATCAAACCGTGAAACCGCCTTACATTCTTCTCAAAGCGTGACTCACCGCCACTTACTTACATCTTAAGCAAGTATCCCGATGTTGACACGTATACTCCATCTTGCGATCTTGACCTCCGGCAAGTCTCCCTCGCTCCTGATCCCTCGGGTCGCCTTGTCACTTGCATCAGCACCCCTTTCGCTTGATTTTGTCAACACGTCGTCTTCATCCGCCATTCTATGCTTTGCCTGCTCTCCATGTGTACAGTTAAGATCACCCTTGACTCTGTCTGACCTCCTTGATCATCCGGCACCAAGCACCCCGCTTAGCCTCGATCATCCCGCTGTTGACCATCAAGTTGCATCCATCACCACGACATGACAAGACAAGCACAAACATGTTTCCAACTCCATCTCAAGTTAGACCAAAATCAAAATTCTTAGTAAATCCTAGAAAAATCATGAACACCGGATGATCCGGCGTGTATTGCCCTCTGATCACCGGACCATCCGGCGCTTGTAATTCTCACTCCACTGAAACTTCCTCGAAAATCCTCCGGTGAAGCATCCAGTGTACACTCCTCCATCGCTGGACCATCCGGTGAGTGCAACCCGCTAGACAAGTCATTCTGCAACCTCTCTGGAACAAATGCTCTGTTTGAGGCATCCAACGTTCACATCCTCCATTGCCAGACTATTCGGTGCGTACATCCACACTAGACATGCCATTTGTAACCTCTCTGAAAAAATTAGTCCAGCGTGCATATCCTCCATCACCGGACCATCCGGTGTATAGAGCTCCTGAATTCTGCCTGCTGGAATGCTCCGGCGTGCCCAGTGCTGTATCACTGGACCATCCAGCGTGTTCAAATTCTCCAACGGCGGATCATCCGCCAAGTGCAAATTTCCTGGCTCATGGACAAAAATTCAAATTCTATTTTTCTCCAACTCCGGTTAGTCATAATCATAACCATGTATTGTAATACATAGACATGTTCATGCAAAATCAAAAATCATCAAACCAAATCAACACCAATTTCAATCATTCTTCATATATAAACCAAGGCACTTGTCAACTTGGTTTCTCAATCTCCCCCTTGATGGGTGCATTGATAATTCTCAAAGCACAAAAAATTTGGTTTGAAGAAATCTCAACAAGAGAAGCTCATCCAATTGATCAAAAGCTACAGAAAGAGAAAATCAAGGTCACTTGGCATAAGAAAAATCGCAAAAGCTCGAAGAGAAGCAAAGACAAGCCAAAACAAAAACTCCCCCTTGATGAATGAACAGTTTTCATTATGCAAGATTCTTCTTTGTGATTTTGTGCATATTTTCTCCCCCTTTGGCAATGCAAACATAAAGAATAAAAACATCATGCAATACATGAACATGCAATCCTAATGAGCTTTCACAAGTATACCACAAAACATTTGCAAATGCTTCAAACATCAAAGGGCTATGGAGAGTAGAATATGGAGCTCACAATCGCAAAAAAAATGCTCAAAAAGATATAATGTCACAATGACATGAAGCTATACAAGCAAAACCTGAAGAATTGATGGCTCATTTAAGTTCAAGTAGTCGAATCATGGTAAATGCCACCACCACATAAGCATCCACTTATGCAGAGGCAATACAAACATTAAGAACTAGCAAACTTAAATCTCAAACTAGGGAAACAAGTATTCATGACAGTACGCTTTGCGAACGCTCACATATAAAACCAAGATTTAGTTAGATTAACTGATTAAAAAGATTGAGTATTTAGGCACAGTTCTTTGTAATTCATTTTATCCCCAAGTTGCCTCTTATTAAAGCATAATGTCGCATGACTGGGTACGTCAAACACCTCGAGGCTTCAAGACAACCGTATTGGATCACATATTAGTACAAGAAATTTGATTGTTTAAGATTATTCAAATGGCACAAATTATCAAGTTTTTCACAAGATCAAGTCAAGTAGTGCCTTTGTGACACAAAGAACACATGTTCCCCCAAGGTTTTATTATGAGCTAAACATTTGATAAAAACAGAGTACATAGTGCAATATTTCCCAATTCACTGTCTCAAACCGAGAATCTTAGAGTAAGATATTCATCAAACTAGCCTTAACACAAGTATTGACTAATCCAAAGCAATGACGAACATGGTGATAAAGAATGTAGCATTTCTTAGTCTATATGATTCATAAAATTGCCAAATTTTATCTTTAGAAAAGCTTGCTTGCTTGAAACAACAGCTAGCGGTAGCAACATATTTAGCTTCAGTGATAGATTATGCAACATTAGACTGCTTGCGAGAAGACTAACAAATAAGATAGGTACCTAAGAAATGATAAGTACCGGAGGTACTCTTCCTATCATTTCTACAACCAGTAAAGTCGGTATCCGAAAAACCTCGAAGAGAAAGCGAAGATGATGTAGGAAACTAAAGACCATACTTAAGGGTGTGTTTGAGATACCTCAATATGAGCTTCACTACTTGGCGATGGGATGTCCTTGATGAATGTTCTTGCTTTGATTGCTTGATTTGAAGTCTAAGGAATAAGTTGAGCTCGTCCATCATTGACATCTCAAATTCTCTGCTCATAGTTTCGGTAAACTTGTCCACAAGACCATGAGAAGAGCCATAAAAAATGATATCATCTACGTATATCTAAACAAATAAGAAATCATTATCATACTTAAAGGTAAATAAAGTTTTATGCACTAATCCCATCACATATCCATGCTCTAACAAGAAGGATTTGAGCCTATTATACCAAGCCCTAGGCGTCTGCTTAATCCCATATAAAGGCTTCTAAAGTTTGTATACTCTATGTGGGTATTTGGGGTACTCAAAACTAGGGAGTTGCTTGACATAGACATCTTTCTCTGTAAACCCATTTAGGAAAGCACTCTTTACATCCATTTGATACAACTTAAAACCCTTAGATGCCGAAAATGCAAGGAGGATCCTGATGGCTTCTAGCCTAGCTACTAGTGCAAAGATCTCTCCAAAGTCTATCCCCTCTATTTGAGTGAAACCCTGGGCCACATGTTTAGCTTGTTTCTAACTACAGACCTATCCCCTGTTTGTTCTTAAAAACCCATTTTGTGCCTATGGTATGAATATTTAGGGGTCATTCTACAAGGATTCAAACTTGGTTTCGCTCAAAGTTTTCTAGTTCTTCATGCATTGCATTGAACCAATTTGAATTAGAAAGAGTGTGTCCAACATCATGGGGCTCAAAAGAAGCAACAAATACAGAATCTATGAAATGAACATGTTGAGTAGATTTGGATCTTCTTACCCTCTCACCAAAGTCACCAATCATCAACTGTGAGGGATGTCTCCACTGAATGTGTTGAGGAGCCTTGCATTGTGAGACAATCTCCACCTCAAACGCTGCTGGTGCAGGCTCGAAAGAAGATGAAGTGGAAGTAGATGCTGCAAGACCCTTTGCTAGTGTAGAACAAGTAGGAGCTAGCTCTAATGCAGGTGTGATAGCAGGAAGTAGTGGATCATCCTCATCATCACCGAGAGCTGGAAGGTCGCTATCTACGAAGAATCTTTCACTCATCTCTTGATCATCTACACACTCAAGAACAGGGCTAGCACAAGGGGTTGATTCATCAAATGTCACATCACAAGACTCCATAATGGTGTTAGTGTCAAGATTATAAACTCTGTAAGAATGACCATGAAGCGAATAACCCAAGAAAATCCCATCGGAAGAACGCAACTCGAACTTGTCAAGATCCACGCTTTAGGATGAAACAACGACATCCAAAAACTATCAAATGAGAAACCTTCGGCTTCCTCCCAAAGCGTAACTCATAAGAAGTCACATTCAAAATTGAGCGCAAGAAAATCCGATTGGAGATATAGCAAGTTGTGCTAATAGCCTCTGCCCAAAACTTCCTAGAAGTCTTATGCTTATCAAGTATCGTCCTAGCCATCTCAACCAAAGTTTGATTCTTTCTTTCAACAACACCATTCTACTAAGGAACGTGTGAGGCAACAAATTGATGATCAATGCCATGTTAACAATAGAAAGTATCAAAGAGATAGTTCTTGAACTCATTGCCATTATCACTGCGAACTGCTTTCAATGCACTAGGGAGTTTCTTGAACAATCTTAAAGCTAAGCTCCGAAACTATGAAAACACTTCATCCTTGCTCACAACAAAGAACATCTAAGAATAGCGAGAGTAGTCATCAACAATGAGAAGTACATAACACTTCCCATCCGCCGAACGAACTTGGGTTGGACCAATAGTGCCCATATGGAGAATTTCTCCCGGTCATTCAGTCATCACCAGATTGACTGCTGGGTGAGAGGAGGCAACCATCTTGCCATGCCAACAAGGAGCGCAAACAAGTTTATTCTCAAACTTGAGCTTGGGCAATCCTCGGATCAAGCCTAGGGAACTCAAACATGTGAGCAAATCAAAACTCATGTATCCTAGCCTCCTATGCCACATCCAAAGCTCAGAAGAGGGCTGGGCAATCAAACATCGAGAAGACCCAAAAGACTCAGAAAAATGAGCTCTAAATACTCTCCCTAGTCGAGAAATCCAATAAATCAAAGTACCTAAGAAATCAAGGACTCGGGAAGCATCACGCTTGAAGCGCATTTCCAAGTCCTCATTCAATAACTAAGATACAGAAAGCAAATTATATCCCAGATGCTTCACCGAAGCCACATCCTTAATAGTGAAACTCTCACTCACTCTTACTATACCTTTGGCCTTCACTCTACCTTTTTTCATCCCCAAATATAATGTACTCATGCCGCTTCATCGAGGTGAGGTTGGAAACCATGATGCATCTCCGGTAATATGACGCGAACAACTGGAGTCGATGAGCCACTTGTTCTCCAAGCCTTCGCCTACCACCTACATCAAGTAAGAAGAGCTTGAGTACTCAATGCTAGGGTAAGTAAGAAACTTGGGAATCCAGCAGCGAGACACTTGAGGGGAAGACGTAAAAGCAGGTGTATGCAAATTAATCCTAACACGCTGGGGGCGAACACCATGATGAGGAAAACATGGTCCACCAAAGCGCTGTGACTAAAATCCTTTGCCACGTGGATCAAAACTATATGAACCATGGTATGACCTACGTCGAGCATCACATCTAGAAGAGAACTGAAAAGCATCTAAAACTCATGAGTGAGGACGAGGAAAAGGCTCATGTACACTAAGGGAATGGTGGTACATATCCTGAGTGCTCAACTCACACTCACACCTCTTATTCCTCCTATGGCGAAAGCAAAACTTGACTAGATGACCCTCCCTCTGGCAGTAAGTGCAATGATAGCGTCTCTCAGGAACATGTCCGGTCACTCTAGACTCTTTCATAGGGGCTTTCTTTTTAGGCTGAGGAGCTCTCTTGGGTTGTAGTGTGGGATCTTTCTTGATGGATTGTGGTGTGGTATTGATCTTGGATCTCTCAGCCTCTATGGTAGTAGGTGTGGTGAAAAAAGTATTACCAACCCCATTGTATGCCACTCTCTCAAAACCCAACCCTAAGGCTAATCCAGCCTTATCTCGACACATTTTGGTCTTAGCCAAAATCAGATCCATTTTTCTCTTGCCTTCTGAGCACTTCTCCACAAGAGAAAGGAGGTACTCATTCTCAGCCATGATCTTCTAAACTTACCTTCTAACCCAGCTGAGTTTGTCCTTAAAGATGATGTAGGAGGAATAGTTCAGCTGACATCCTTAGAACATTCAGCACTCTCCAATCTATACTCTAACATCCTTTGCAAGCATCCTTTGTGAGCAAAGGGTAATTCTTGCAAGCATCTAAGAGAGTAGGTCTAGACTCCTCCTCAGGGAGCTTCTTATCAACAGTCTCAAGCAAACTAGTGACTTGAGTATGCAAAGTCTGAAGCTCAGCAATCTCACTCACGACCACAAGGCAACTATCACACTTCTCATCCTTGACCCTAGACTTAAGCAAGGCAAATTCAGTTGTCACACACTCATACTTAGACTTGAGCATTTTCAACTCACGAACCGCTTTCTTAAGTAATCTATTTTGGTTAACAAGAGCATCATTCAAGGTATCAACCTAAATAGAAAGCTGATCATAGAAAGGTGATACCTCAGAAGGATCAAGCTCTAGGTCGCTATCATTGTCGTCCGCCATGAAGCAAAGGCCGGTGAATTCCTTGTTCTTCTTGTTGTTCTTCACAGGCTGCTCATCCTCCTCCGAGCTCTCATCCTCACTTGAGGAAGTGTTGATGTCGCTAAGCGCTGCTACAAAAGCTCGTGAAGTCACCTTGGTCACCTTGTTGGTCATCTTGTTGCGGTTCTTGAAGAAGAACTTCTTATTCTTCATGTGTTTGTCATGGTCGTGGTTGTGGTCTTCCTTTTTCTTGAGCTTTGGGTAGTCTACCTTGAAATAAGTGGTGTCACCACACTCATACCAAGCACGAGAACCACCTTTCCTTCGGTCTCATAGGATGTTGTAGAAGCGGGTGAACTTCTTCACAATCAACACCAAATCTTCATCATTGAGAGCATCCACCTGCAATTCTATAATCGAGACTAAGGAAGACAAAATAAATCCACTAGGTGAAGTGTGAGGACAAGAAAGACCAACTCCAGCCTGACTACCACCACTCGGTCCTAAAACTAACGCCATGTTCTGAGACATGGGATTCCCTAGACCTATCCTAGCCATCTTGGCTATCTATGTGGATTTTAGCTCACTGAAGAGTTCATCATAAATCAATGTGTCATAACTGGATCACTCCTCAATGCTAGATATCTTTACTTCTCATATGCTACGGTCAAGAGCATATTGAAGCTTGATCGCTCTCTCATGATCAGAGTAAGACAAAACCCTAGTGGATCTAAGATTGCTAACAATCCCAACAAATCAAGCAAACATGGCATCCAAAGAATCTCCAAGGCTTTGCACGAACATTTGGTATTCATGATTATACGTGCTCTGGCACCGGGCCTTGATCTGGTTGGTGCCCTCATGAAAGACACTAAGAGTGGACCAGATTTCCTAGCAGTACGAAGGTGCTAAACACTATCAAACTCATTACAACTCAGACTAGTGAACAATGTATTTTTAGCTTTATTGTTGGCTTCAATTGTTTAATCTGGAACTGAGAAGCGAGAGCGATAAGAATTTCATAGTTGGAGTCTACAATCTCCCATATATCATTTCCTTGGCTTAAGAGATAAACCTCCATACGCACCTTTTAGTACGAAAAATCACGACCTTCAAAGAAAGGGATCTTCTCATGTCTCTCCATTGTCGCCTATAGATCACAAAATCAGTTAAGATGAACAAGTGATCAAACACGGCTCTGATACAAATTGTAGGACTATGAACAATGACTAGAGAGAGGGTGAATAGGCATCTCACCAAATTCTTGGATGACCTTTACCTATTTTCTCACCCAACGCACCTTAAAATAAAGAGGGGAAGCAAGAAACCTAGAGAAACAAGAGAAAATCACAAAGATCATGAAAATACCATGGCTCCACTGGATAGATCTGAACACTAGGTTCCAAGAGAAACCAATCCAAGTGTCATCGCTCACAAAACTCTTGCAACTTGATTGAAAAATACTTAGATCCAAAGAAATTAGAACCGAATGAAGAAACTCTCAAAGTTAATGAATCTAGAGGATGGGGATGGTTCAAGATTAACTCATATGTGATTCTTATCTCTCTAGCAACAAGAGCAACTTCAACAAGGTGGGAAATTTCAACTTTCAAACAAAAACGAAAATTGCAATGAAAACCAAAAAACTTACAACCAAGCAAGGGAGCCAATAGAAAAAAATTAGAAGGAGATGAATACAAGTATAGGAGG
Source organism: Phragmites australis (assembly GCF_958298935.1). Taxonomy (NCBI): domain Eukaryota; kingdom Viridiplantae; phylum Streptophyta; class Magnoliopsida; order Poales; family Poaceae; genus Phragmites; species Phragmites australis. The sequence goes on along the minus strand of NC_084932.1, from coordinate 20,534,063 downwards.
AAACATAAACTTCATTACTTCCAAAGGACAGCCCTATTTTCGGTGATTACAAAATATTTTACATACAAAAAGCTCTCACATAATATATAGGCTAAGTACTCCTATCACCCTTCTAAGACCCTAGCTCACAACTCTCAAATAGCTGGCTAAGGAACTCACACAGCCCCCCCCCCCTCTATTTATAGATCTAGGGAGGTTCCTTAGCTCTTAAGTTTTCTTGTTCCTAAAATATCATCCCGTCATCAACCGTCAAGTTTCATGCATCACCTGCACATGATAAGACAAGCACAAACATGTCTCCAACTCCATCTCAAGTTAGTCCAAAATCAGAATTCTTAGTTTAAAACACATTCCAGAAAAATCGTGAACACCGGATGATCCGGCATGTATTGCCCTCTGATTACTGGACCATCCGACACTTGTAATTCTGACTCCACTGAAAACTTCCTGAAAAATCCTTTGGTGAAGCATCCGATGTACACTTGTACATCGCTAGACCATTCGGTGAGTGCAATCCGCTAGACAAGTCATTGTGTAACATCTCTGGAACAAATTCTCTGGTGAGGCATCTAGCGTTTACATCCTACATCGCCGGACCATCTAGCTTGTACATCCACACCAAACACACCATTTGCAACATCTCTGAAAAAATTAGTCTAACATGCACATCCTCCATCGCCGGACCATCGGTGTATAGAGCTCCTAAACTCCACCTCTTAGAATGCTCCGACGTGCACAGTGTCTCATCGTCGGACCATCCGACGTATTCAAATTCTCCAGTGCCGAATCATTCGGTAAGCGCAAATTTTCTAGCTCATGAACAAAAATTCCAATTTCATTTTTCACCAACTCCAGTTAGTCATAATTATAATCATACATTGTAATACATAGACATGCTTATGTAAAATAAAAATCATCAAACCAAATCAACACTAATTTCAATCACTCATTATATATAAATTAAGATACTTGTCAACCTGGCTTCTCAGTAGTACGTTGAAATGACAATTTGTTCAAACTATTCGTATCCGGGTTTGAGTCAAAGCAATGTACACAGATCATTTCACTATGTCGAAATTATTCATGTTCCTTTGGGACAAACAAATAATTCTATCTTACCATTATACAAGTTGCACCGATATTTTAATTAGTCCGACCGAATTGATTAGGTTCTTGGTTTAAATTTTGTCACTACTGTAGAAATCATCATCAGCGTCGGTTCAAAATCGTTATTAGTGACGGGTTTTGAATCGACACTGATTACTCAGCACTGATAGTCATAGACTATCAATGCCGGGTATGGAACCAGCACTGAAAATCACTATCATTGTCAGTTTGTAGCTACCAACCGCCACTGATAGTCGGTCCCGATTCAACGTTTTTCGGGCTAAAAAAAACTTCAATTTTTTTTTTGCGACTAGAGGCTGCTCACCCGACCGCACCCAACATTCGCAAAGTCTCGCGATATTCACTCGCATACGGCAACCAGGACTCAAACTCACGACCTCACAGCAGGTGCGCGTGCGTGACCCCTCTATCCATCTAAGCTATCGTCCGTTCGTGGGTATAGTAGCAAAATAAATCCTTTTACATCTTCTGATCAAATGTTTGAATAGCTATTTAGCCATCCAAATAACCTCAAATGAAAAAAATTGTCAACTACAAAGTTGTGGATCTAGGATCTACAATTTTGATATGAAGTTTTTCCCCTATCCGACTTCGTATGAAAAAGTTATGAATTTTTTAATATGAGCTATCATCGACCACTGCTGTAACTTTGTTATAATTATTTGGGCATTTAATGACCTTAAATTAAAAAAATTTCAGCTACAAAGTTGTAGATCTCATCGAGATCTATAATTTTATATAAAGTTTTTCCCTATCCGATTTAGTGAGAAAAAATTATGAATTTTTTAAGATGAGTTGTGACTGTAGCAATCATCAGTAACGGTTCGTGGCTAGAATTGACATTAATACTTACTATCAGTGACAGTTTATGACTAGAACCGGCACTGATACTGATTATAAGTGACGGTTTATGGCTAGAACTAGTCAAGGAAGAGGAGACGAGGGCAGTCGTATGCGTCATTCATAGAATCATAGCATATATGTAATCTAAGCCGCCGCCAAACATGGGTGGGTGTTTATTAACAGTATTGATTCTTGATTTATTTCCTTTATGTTTTGGTCATCAGAATTGTTGCTATTTATTGGTATTTTCCTCACAACTTGTGACTGAAATTTGTAATAATAAATGATTGATCAATACATATCTTATACGTGAATAAAGATATTCCTTTATCTTAAAAAAAATACTCCAGGCCACCAAGGCAACCTTAAATATACTTTATGATGGATGCGTTCTCAATTTCATGTGTTGATTAGGATGGTCCACCAATGCTTGGAAGGTCAATACCAACCCCACTAATCCTTGAGCGTCCAGCAATCAAACGCAGCATTAACCATTAAAAAAGATAAGAGGCACATAACAAAGATACAGCCACCCCAATCCTTCTCTATAGACATAGTCCAATCAAGTTTGCAGCGGCAACATCACTCTGGCCGGCTGCTGTCGATCTGCTGCCGGAGACAGCTTGCAGTGGGGACAGCAAGGTCATCGCCACGTCGGCCGAGGCCTCCGTCTGAACGTAGCTCAAGAACTAATCCAGGTACCTATACTCCTCGGTAACTTTAGAAAATTTGTAATTTATTTTTTCTTTGTACTCTTAATATGGGTAATATTGGTTGTGCCATCAAAAGGTCGTTGTCAGTTTTGCCACTGAAAATTGTGTTACATCTTATTTTTCTTTTTCATTTTGCCATTTTCATTATTCTCTGTTAGCTGAGCGGCGTGGTTTGATGTTTTGACCAAATACATCAAACGATGTTCTCTCTATTGGGACCTATAAAATAACTCAATAGCCAATTAGAAGATGAAGACCAATTCCAATAATCCTTGGAAAGTCAAAACCTACCGCACTAATCCTGTAACAGTTGTTTCTATAGTAGTGCGTAGTTTAACCAGCTGAAATGACAATTTGTTCAAACTATTCGTATCCGGATTCGAGTGAAAGCAATGTACACAGACCATTTCACTATGTCAAAAGTATTCATGTTTCCTTGGGACAAAGAAATAATTCACATCTTACCATTATACAAGTTGCACCGATATTTTAGTTAGTCCAACCAAATTGATTAGGTCTTGGTTCAAATTTTGTGTTTGTTATGATATTCCGTGCCAGTAGTATTCGTCTTTCATAGCATATGTACTTAAGGCCTCCGCTAAACATAGGTGGACTTTTATTAATAGGATTTGTTCTGGATCTATTTCCTTCATGCTTTGGTCATGTGAACTATTGCTATTTGTTGACGTTTCCATCACAGTCTTTCGCTGAAACTTATAATAACGAATGATTGAGTGCGTGGCTTATACAGTAGCCGGAATAAGGACGTTCCTTTTTCTAAAAAAAATACTCCAGGCCTCCAAGGCAACCTTAAATATACTTTATAATGAATGCCTTCTCAATCTCATCAGTTGATTAGGACGGTCCATCAATCCTTGGAAGGTCAATACAAACCCTATTAATCCTTGAGTGTCAAGCAATCAAACACAACCATAAACCATTAAAAAAGACAAGAGCCACATAACAAAGATCAGCCGCCCCAATCCTTCACCATAGACATAGTCCAATCAAGTTTTCAGTGGCAACATTCACCCTGGCTGGCAGCTGTCGATGTGCTGCCAGAGACAGGCAGTCGCCATGTCAGCCGAGGGTTCCCACAGAACGCAGCTCAAGAACTAATCCAGGTACCTATACTCCTCAGCAACTTTAGAAACTCTGTAATTTTATTTTTTTCTTTCCACTCTTAATATGGGTAATCTTGGTTGTGCCAACATAAGGTCTTTTTGTCAGTTTTGCCACTGAAAATTTGTGTTACATCTTTTTTTTTTTTTTTTTTTTTTTTGCTATTTTCATCACTCTCTGTCAGCTGAGCGGCGTTGTTTCATGTTTTGGCCATTGTTTGGCTTCTTGGTTTTGATTGAAATACAGGCGAAAATACCACTTATTCGAAGCTATAGCTCTCTTTCTCCTTATCTTATAGCTCACGTTCGAGTCTCTATGTAATACCCAGACCTTTAAGAAAATAACTTGTTGACTGAGATGAGTAAAGAGGGGCAAAATTTGACTTGTTAGACCTTAACTCGCATGAACAATCGAAGACGTCGGATGTGTGCAGTTTGTCGAAAGTTTCTGCTTCACTAATTACTTGTGCTAATCGGAGTTCAGATCATGAAGTTATGAAGGGATGAATAATGGACAACTGAGATTATTGGTAAAGAAAAAGAAAAACAACTCTCCATCGATGCCTTCATAGGCAGGCCAATCGATTGCAGCCCTGCCTGACTCCCTGTTCAGCCACCACCCGTGCCGTGCCATAGGCCATCGCCTGCCTCTCTGGCTCTGGCTACCGCCGCCTGCCTCCGGACGCCGCCGGCTGCCAGCGGCCATATTCCACTCGTCGGCCGTTGCTCGTTGGCCGCTCCCCTACTCCTGTGCTGCGCCTGCCTGCTGCTGCTGTTGACCATGTTTCTGCTGTCGCTGTTGACCATGTTTCTGCTGTCCTGTGGCATGGGAGCAAGGGAGGGAGAGAAGAAGAGGAAGAAACGCTGTTTGCTGCTGCTATACGCGCTGCTGTGCTGTGTGCTGCTGTACGGCAGAGAAGGAGAAGGGAGAACAAAGAGAAAAGGAGAAGTAGAAAAGAAGGAAGAAGAGGAAGAAGGAAGACGAAGAGAGGAAACATGGCTGTTAGCGATCAAACCGGCCACGTCATACACGTTGCTCACGCCTCCCTCTTCCTAGCTGTTTTTATTAGTAGTTACCTGATCCGTTCCTGTTGTACATGTATATATACACAATTCTATTGATCTATACAAGTTGGTTGTTGCGATCGATTCTTCCTCAGCCTCTTACATGGTATCAGGTAACCCTCGATCCTAAACTTCCGCTGCCTTTATTCTCCTTCCACACATGAGCTCCTCCTCGATGACCTCCAACTCAGATTCCGGCTCCGACACTGGCGCTCTCAACCTCACTGGCCTCCAGGTAAGCACCGATCCTGCTCCTCCCTCTCTCGTCCACAGCATCAACATCCAGTCCCATGTTCCAGTCGTTCTGGATATGAACAAGGCGGACTACACCACCTGGGTTCGCTCCTTCTCAGCCATCTTCGGCCAGTAAAGCCTCGCTGACCACGTCGATAGCTCGCCGGCCCAAGGTGACTCTGACTGGGTGCAAAATGACTACGCCATTGTTTCTTGGTTCTACAACCGCGTCTCCTCTGAGCTCCTCCACATCGTCTCCACCAACAAAGACACTGCCTACTCCCTTTGGCGCGGCATCCGTGACCTCTTCCATGACAACAAGGATACGCGCTCCGTCTACCTCGGCGCCGAGTTCTGTAGCTTCTTCCAAGGTGATTTATCCGTGCTCCAATATTGCACCCGTATGAAGGACATGGCCGACCGCCTTGCTGATCTCGGTGCGTCGTCTCTGACAAGCATCTCGTCTACAACATCCTGCACGGTCTCAACCCCCGTCTGCATCACGTCATCCCACACATCACCATGCGTCGGTGGCTCCCCTCGTTCCTCAAAATGAGATCTCTTCTCCAACTTGAGGAACACCGCATCAGTGAATCGATGAAGATGCAAGCTGATGCGGCCCTCATAGCCCAGGCTCCGTCTCCTGGCACCACGGGCGGCTCAACTGTTGGAAATTAATCTTTTTTTATGGTAGATTTAGTTTTGGCATGTAGGAGAGTCTATGTCAAAGTTGAGAGTTGGAGTAGGATTAGAGTCTTAGTAGGAATAGGATTGCATCGGAGTAGAATTAGAAGTCTAGTATTTGACCCCTATATAATGAAGGGAGGGGGGCACCCTATAATGTGCCCCAGAGAAGAGAGAGGTGCTGTGTAAAAAAAGAGTAGTGTCCGTGAATTATAAAGTGTGCGTGCGTGAGAAATAAAATAGCAGCGTGTGTTGAGAAAAATCTCGTCGTTCTTTTGTGTGTTTGTGTTCTTCGTGGTTGTTCGATCCTGGTGAAAAGGCCAACAATTGGTATCAGAGCCATGGAGAAGATCGGAGAGACGAAATCAAGCTCCATGTCGTTACAGTACCCTATACTCATGAAGACCAACTATGCGGCGTGGGCAATCAAGGTGAAGGTTTTTCTGAAGGCGCAGTGGCTGTGGGAAGCTATCGACAAGGATGGGGATAAGGATACGGTCGACACGAGCAAGGATTAGATGGCACTTGCGGCCATCTATCAAGGCATCGACGAGGAGACTCTCTTGCTAATTTCTGAGAGGAGACAACGAAAGAGGCTTGGAACACGCTCAAGACAATGTACATGGGTGTTGAACATGTAATGGAGGCAAGGATTCAAACTCTCAAGAACGAGCTTGATATGATGTGCATGAAAGAAGAGGACTCAATTGATGTTTTTGCCACACGTGTCACGGCCATCATCGCCAAATTACACGGACTCGGTGACAAGGTGGAGGATAGCTATGTTGTCAAGAAAATTCTTTGGGCCCTATCTTCGAAGTTTCTTCATATTGCTTCTACCATTGAGCAATTTTGTGACTTAAAGACCATGACTGTGGAGGAACTAATCGGTCGACTAAAAGCACATGAGGAGCGACTGCGTGGTTATGCAGGTGCTAATGAAGGTGGTGAACATCTCCTGCTAACAAATGCTGAGTGGAAAGCAAGGGGGGGCGAAGGCCGGTGGTCGCAAGAAGAAATTTGACAAGTCAAAGATACAGTGCTATAATTGTCAGAAGTTTGGGCATTTTTCTAATGAGTGTCCTGACAAAGTGAAGAAAGGAAAAGATGATGAGCAGGGGCTACTTACGTATGAGACAACTCTTTTGTGATCTTGTGTTGTGGTGTGGTCGTGCATGTAGTGCCCATGCATGTCCAAAGTGGTGTGTGGTGAGTGCAGGGTGAAAGAGGTGTGCTCTCCATCCTCGGATGATGAAGTAGTGTTCGTCGTCCTAAAACAAGTGCAGGATGGAAGAGGTGTGCTCGCCATCCTAGGTTGATGAAGCAGTGTTCATCATCCTAAATCAAGTGTGCAGGGAGGCAGGCAGGAGTGTGCTTGCCATCCTGAACTAAGTGCAAGTGCGTTCGGGGTGATGAAGAAGTGTTCGTCATCCTAAATCGAATGTGAAGAAAACAAGATTAAGGGGGAGTGCTGGAAATTAATCTTGTTTTATGGTAGGTTTAGTTTTGACATGTAGGAGAGTCCATGTCAAAGTAGAGAGTTGGAGTAGGATTAGAGTCCTAGTAGGAATAGGATTTCATCGAAATAGGATTAGGAGTCTAGTATTTGGCCCCTATATAATGAAGGGAGGGGGGCACCCTATAATGTGCCCCGGAGAAGAGAGAGGTGTCATGTAAAAAAAGAGTCGTGTTCGTGAATTATAAAGTGTGCGTGCATGAGAAATAAAGTAGCAGCGTGTGTTGAGAAAAATCTCATCATTCTTTTGTGTGTTTGTGTTCTTCGTGGTTGTTCGATCCTGGTGAAAAAGCCAACATCGACGTCCAAAAATACCGCACACCCAGCCACACCTCTGCAACAGTCGACCCCTAACAAGAAGAAGTGGAAGAAGACTGCTACATCCGCCTCCTCCAACTCTGCACACTCGACGACCACGCCAGCTCCACCGCCTGGCTTTTGGCCTGGCATCAATCCTTGGACAAGCATGGTCCAGGCCTGACCGCTGCAGCTGCCCCTTCGTCCGCTCAGTGCTCCTCCAAGCAATGCTGGATTCCTTGGCCTGCGTTCGCCCAGCACCGCACCTCAAGCCCATGTTGCCAACAACGACAAGTCCTCCACCTCTCAGGTGCAACTTGCCTCTTGCTGCTCTGACGAATCTCTCCGTCCAGCAACCCTGCAGCAGCAGCGATTGGTTCCTTTACACCGGTGCGTCCTCACATATGGCTACCGGTTCTAGTAACATACCCTCTCTCACCCCTTACACTTCTTCTTCCTGGAGGTGATGGCTCTGCCCTTCCCATCACTCACATTGGCTCCATGTCCCTCCCAACCTCCACTTCTCCACTCCTTCTTGATAACATTCTTTTATCTCCGTCTTTAATCAAGAATTTAATCTCTGTCCGCACTTTAACCCATGACAATCTTGTGACTGTTGAATTTGATACCCTTGGCTTCTTTGTCAAGGATCAGCACACGAAGAAAGTGTTTCTCCGCTGTGACAGTGATAGTGAGCTCTTACCCCCTTCGACCAGCGTCATCTTCTGCTCTGCCTTGCTTCGTCACCACCACTGCAGACCTCTGGCACCAACGGCTTGGTCACCCAGGACGTGCTTCCTTTCTTTATCTTGCTTGCTCATTTAAGTTCACCTGTAATAAGGACTTGTGACATACATGCCATGCCTGCTGTGTTGGCGAACATGTCAGGTCACCTTTTCATTCTTCCATTTCTCAAAGTGTAGCTCCTTTTCAATTGATTCACTGTGATGTTTGGACATCTCCAGTTTTAAGCATCTTGGGTTATTAATATTATCTTGTTTTGCTTGATGATTTTACTCACTATGTCTGGTCCTTTCCACTTAAGCAAAAATCAGAAGTTGCACGCAAAATTATCAACTTTCACACGTATGTTCGCACTCAATTCTCACGCACCATTCTTGCCTTCCAATCCGACAATGGTCGCGAGTTTGACAACGCCACACTACGTTCTTTCTACTCCTCTCATGGCATCTCTCTTCGTCTTTCTTGCTCGTATATCTCACCTCAAAATGGAAAAGGCTGAGCATATACTGCGTACACTAAACGATGGCGTCCATGCTCTTCTTTTCCATGCCTCCATGCCGCCATACTTCTGGGCTGAAGCACTCCAAACCTCCACCTTTCTCCTCAACCTACGACCATGCAAACCCATGGCACTAGCCATGCCATATCAGCTGCTGGTCAACCGCACGCCTAACTACAATGCTCTTCGGGTTTTTGGTTGTTTGTGCTATCCCAATATATCATCCACTAGCCCACACAAACTCACACCACGCTCTGTGGCTTGCATTTTTCTTGGCTACTCGTAGGATCATCAAGGCTACAAGTTTTACAACATGGCCACACGGGGTGTGATCATCTCGTGGCATGTCTACTTCAACGAGACACATTTCCCTTTTGTGACGTGACCGCATCTTCGTTGTCACTATCGACTTGCTCCATGACCACGCCTGACCCATCTCGTCGAGTGGCCTGGACCCGATCCCACCATTGCCATCGAGCCCCCATGTTTCGCGGTGTCCCTGAACGCCTCGGGTGCGCCCACAGCCTACACCGTCAATGAACTGAGCGTTTGGGTCTCCTACCCCATCTTCAGGCCCGGCCACGTTTACATCGATGGCATCACCACCACAAGTCGTGCGGGGTCAACATTCGTCTGAACCACAACTTATGTCAACTATCGACCACGTTTCATGTGCTCCACCATCACCTCCTGTACCGTCTCCAGTGACGCTTCCCGTGGTGGGTCATCCGATGACAACTCGGTCCCACGCGGGTGTGTACGAACCAAATCCGCGCTACGCAGGCACTGCATTGACTATTGCCCTCTCGCCACTTCCCAAGTTGGTCCACGCCGCGCTACGTGACCCCCTCTGGCGTGAGGCAATGCAGTCTGAGTACGACGCCCTCATCAAAAACCAAACGTGGGAGCTTGTTCCACGATCGGTGCAAACTGGTCATCGGCAAGTGGGTCTTCCGCCACAAGTTCAAGGACGACAGCACTCTCGACTGCTATAAGGCTCATTGGGTGGTGTGTGGCTTCACACAGCGCATCGGTGTTGATTATGGTGAAACGTAAAACCCCATTTTGAAATCTGCAATGATACACACTGTACTCACTCTAATGGTCAGTCGTGGATGGCATGTTCACTAGTTGGACGTAAACAACGCCTTTCTTCATAGTGTCCTCAACGAGAAAAATCTACGCCAAGAAACTAGCTAGCTTCACCAACCCAGTGCGGCCTCACCATGTGTGCCTACTGTCCAAGAGCTCGTGTTGCCTCAAACAGGCCGTGCGACCTTAGTACACATGCTTTGCAAGCTTCCTAAGTGACCTCGGTTTCCAACCAACTCGGTCGGGCACCTCCTTGTTCGTGCTATGGCGCGGCAACAACTCAACATACCTTCTTCTCTATGTCGATGACATTATCTTGACAGCATCGTCCACAACAATGTTGTGGAGCATCATCAATGCTATTAACAGTGAGTTCACGCTGAAAGACATGGGGCCATTTCATTACTTCTTTGGGAATTAGGTGAAATGGTCACGCACTGTTTTCTTTCTTCACCAGGAACAATATGCTCTTGATCTCCTTGAACAAGCTAGCATGACATATTGAAAACCGTGCTAAACACCGGTGGACACCTAAGGAAAGTTGTCTAGTTCGTTTGGAATGCCTCTCCATGATGCGTCATTGTACAGAAGCCTCATCAACACGCTTTAGTACCTTACCATGACATGACCGGACATTCAGTACGCTGTTCAGCAGGCATGCTTGCATATGCATGCACCGACAACTGATCATCAAGCCCTAGTGAAGCGCATTCTTCGGTACGTCTGTGGCACAACACACCTTGGTCTTCATCTCCGTGCAACTACGTCCCTCGACTTGGTTGCCTTCTCCGACGCTGACTAGGTGGGCTACCCCGACACCAGGCGATCAACTTCTAGATTATGTGCCTTCATTGGCGAAGCCTTGGTGTCATGGTCCTTGAAATGACAATCGACTGTCTCATGGTCGAGTGTGGAAGCGGAGTATCGTAGGGTCGCCAACGCTATTGTTGAATGTACCTAGCTTTGTCAACTACTGGGAGAGCTCAGGTGTGTCTTGGACAAGGCCACAGTTATCTATTGTGACAATGTCTCGGTATGCTACATGAGTGTAAGGAACCGTTCAAACAGTATTCTAATTAATCATTAAGTGGATTATTTACTTAATCACGACTTCAATGATTACGCAGAATACAAGTTCTTAAGCATTTACCAAGTTATTACAATTTGCAACAAAAGAGAGCTAGGAGGAGATAAAAACCGACTCAACTCCTAACCAATAAAACAAACTACACAGCGGAAAACTAAAAACTATACAACAAAAGGAGGATGGAGCCATATGCTGTTAGGCTCCATCACAAAACACACGACCTCAGAGTAGGATGCATTACTCATGCCCACCACCACCCTTGGCAGGCGTGAAGTAGCCAAAAACCAACTCCTCCTCGCCAGTAGCACCTGAAAAAGTAGCATGAGTACGAAGGTACTCGTAAGACTTAATCCATAATGGGCACTTATACATAGCCTGACTCCAAGGATTATGCATTTGGATATTAGCAAGAAAAGGCCACATGGTTAAGTAAACTTCATATGCGAAAGAAAATTTGACATAAACATGTGTGAGCATCTATACTTGACCAACACGGCTATCTAACCCATAAGCCTCAACTGAACATATATGTGAACGGAACCATAATAACAATAACCTCTGCCAACAAAACCATCTCATCATAACAACCACCTCAATCCGCATTCGTAACTCTACGACTGCTACAAATGGACAATAGCATGCTCACGAAAAGAGCGTGACATTTCAAAATGTTTTTACACCCTGCAGGGGTACTCCTTTACCTACACGACTTGAGGATCATACAGCTTGCATGACCACACAGGTCCATACAAGGGGGTACTCATATCAATCTTTTCCAATAAGCCCCAACCGTTTGATCATGCGCCAATAGGTACGAGGGTCATCCATAACTACTCCCGGAGCAAAATGGATACCCCAACTGGCCTCATGCCCGACACCATCGACCTGCACGCTAAAAAGCCACAACTACAAAGGTAATCGGCTTATCGTTTCCATATGCAACATGTAGTAAGCACGAAAAGTGCTAAAGCTAACTACAACAACGATCGATGCTTAAACGATTCAAGCGACCTATGGTGTCCGGGTTCCTCTCCTGACCTACCCAAGGGAACTACACATCGGGGTAGGATAAACACCCCTAACACCGCCTACATCTTATCTCATTCTCACCACTCATCCAACCAACATCATCAACCCATCATTAATATCATTGTGCAAGTGATTAAAGCCTATGCTCACGAACGATGAAACATTTCACCGCTCGACTTCTACCATGGACTTATGCAAAGCTAAGCAGCACGTGTCACATTTTAAGTTAGACATTGTCATGATTATACCCAGGCTACAAGGATATGGATCAATAATTATTCAAGACAGTAAAATTAATGCATCAACATAGGTTCTACCCATCATAAACTCGACATTGACTCAAACTCATGCATAACATACATAAAGCGTAATTTATCACATTAGACACATATGATCCAAAGTACCGAAAGAAATATGCTTAGATGTTTGCCTTGCTGCTCAGGTGACCGCCTAATGCTACCCGCGCAACACTCACAGAAATCAAAGAGATTTGCATCATCTTCAACCACGGCCGGGTCACGCGCCGGTTATTCGTTCACTAAATAAGAATACGTGCAATGATGAGCATGAATGAAGTGCAACAATGTATGCCACCATATGTATATGAAGAAATATCATGAAAAGTAGGCTTTATAATACATGAACATTTTTCCTAGTTAGAACAAGTCATAAGAAGACTAACAAAATTGGATTCACCAATTTTGGACTTGTAAAGAATTAACGGTGAATTAATGAAGCCTTAAACTAATTAATTTATCTCAGAAATTTCATTAACCATTTCATGGTGAGAATATTTTTAATAGGTATAGGAGGTTATTTTGAAACCAACAAAATTGGTTTTATAATTTTTGGAGCTACGGATAATTTATTATGAATTTTACAAGCTATCAGCAAAAAAGAAAAGTGTGATGAACAGTAACTGCGGAGTCTCCGCGAATTTTTGCGGAGTCTACGGACTGCTGCAAAAAGCAGTTCTTTGCGGGAAAAAAATATCGATTTGATTTGCGAGCTTCTCTAATCCAAAGGAAGACATGTTTGGGGTAGTTCATAGAGTCTAGAACTTACTCACCAACCTAGCAACTCGATTCCTAACTCAAATTCATCCAATTTCTCTAAATTAGCTCCAAAGCTCAGAAACTCAAGAACTTCACCACCCTAGCTCAAAATTCGAATTCTAACCATCCAAAATATGGATTCTTGCCGTGGATGCCTAGGAGACTCATCCAAGATGTTTTGCTGAGCTTGGGGACCGTCGGTTAAAGGAAGAAAAGTTTGGGAAGAGGAAGAATGCCGATGCTCCCTGTGCTTCAACCAAGAACACCAAAAAACATCAAAATCAGCTCGAATCCTTTGAGACAATGAAAATGAATTGGATGGATGAGAAGCTTAGGAGCTCGTGATCACGTGAGTACCACATGCTTATCTTGATTCCTTTTCTTGAGGTCGGATTTCAAGAAAGAGGGAGAGAGTGCTTGAGAGAGAGAGGGAGTGAGAGGGGTAGCTCCTGCTGTGCTGCTCGGGTGGAGCACAAGAGAGTGAGGAGGAGAGAGAGAGAGAGCAGGTGGGGGCTACTCCAAGGGAGTGAGGGAGTGGTTGGCTAGCTCATGTGGGTCCCACGGAAGAGAACTAGGTATTTTCAATACGATTTCTATTATTTTCTCTCCCGAAATCCTTTCTCTCGTCTATTTGACTCCAAATGAAGTGCTCTAATGTTCCGAAATAATATTACACAAAATTAAATATAATGCTTAAAAAGCATGATTATGCTTAATTACGTGATTACAGATTTGGGATGTGACAATGAGCACAAACCCTATGCATCAATTGCAAACCAAGCATATCGAGCTCGATGTTCACTTTATTCACGAGAAAGTCACCATCGGTCAACTTCGGGTGTGATTGGTTGCTTGCATGTCCTGTTGCCCACATAAACTGTATACACAGGCTAAGCGGATCCGAGAATGTTGAAAAGATGAGCGTTTGGTTGGTTGTATCTATCTGGACAGGCTGAGCTGAGTTGGAGATGTGATTGGATGGAAGAAATCGTCGCCAGATTTGCTATCACACTACTACAGAAAAGGTCATCACTGCCGATTTGTATACTTATCACTTCGAACCGGTAATGATACTCAATTTAGGACAAAAAAAATTAAATTTAAGCAGTCAGGCAATAATTTAACTGGGCTTTATATTACTAATCTCCATAATTAGAGTTTTATATCACACTAATATATAGTTAACTCACTAAATCCATCATTGTACACCAAAATCAAAAGACATGCATGGCCATGAGCAAAAAACCCTAAACCCACGCGTGCAAAAAACCCTAAACGATCGACGATGTCTACCGGCCATCATCGCCAACCTCCTTCTCCTCCTCATCCGAGCTCGACCGAGAGTTCTTCGCCTTTGGCTCATTGTGGAAGAAGTCCCACAAATTGTCGTCCTCGGAGAGGGACCCCGCCGAGTGGCCAGAGTCCGAGGTCATCTCGGACTCATCCGATGACCTAGCTGGTGGGGCCTCAGACTCGTCGCTGGATGACGGCGCAGGTATGGGAGGCATGACTAGAGAAGGTGGCGGTGAACGTGGTGGTGGAGTGGCCAGAGCGGGAGAAGCATCGCGCGGATCCATGGCTAGAGCAGCGGTGGTGACGGCGGAGGAAGAGAGAGGGTGAGAGTTGGAGAGAGAGATCAATCGAGTGAGAGCGAGCAAGAGCAACGAGCACGAGTGTGATTTTAAAGGCGCTCAGGAGAAGCCAAGCAGGCGCGGGAGCAGGAAGTCGTACGGATTTTGAGTATGACTGCCGGTTCATAAATACAACCGGTAATGATAGCAATTATCACGGCTGGTTATTAAAGGCACATCTTTTGATGAACTAATATCACTGCTGGTTCGTGTTATCAACCGGCAGTGATAATCACTATCATTGCTGGTTCTTGATGTCTTATCTTTTTATGTGCGTCTGAAGCTTACAAACTGATAGTGATACCTTATCAGTGCCAGTTATTTTTCAACCATCACTGCCGATTCGTAACAAGAACTGGTAGTAATAACCACTATCACTGCTGGTTCTTTATGGCTCGGCTTTTTATATGCGTCTGGAGCTTACGAACCGACAGTGATATTTTATTACTACCGGTTATTTTTGAACCGATAGTGAAAGGGGGTAGGGATGACCCAATCTGTAGTAGTGTTAGTAGATTAATTTACTTGCAGCAAGATTAACTTCAAATCTAGTATAAATTGGTGAATTTTTTTCCATAAGCTTAAAACAAAAGTTGTAGATCTTGTTGATGTCTTCGCAACGGCGCCAGTCTCATCCAATTTCGATAAGAGGTTTTGGAGAAATAGTCAAAACAATGCTGCTGTCCGGTTATGTTTAATATGTGCAGTATTATATTTACCTATTTTTTACCTTGTTAGAACACAATTTAGCCCAAAAGCCACAATAGAAAAGTTGTAATAATTTTTCTGTAGATATCTGAGATGTATTTATTTTCTACAATTGGTTAAGCAGATTGAAAGATTTTTTTAAATAATGGAATTTTTTTTTGACCTTTTGCATCGTGTGATGCATATAGCACGTGTTTATTATTACATCATCTCAGCTCATAGCTGAATATTAAAAGGAAATGAAAGCCTACAAGACCACATGAATGCAATTTTAGTCGAATATTCAGATAACATGAGGATCGGGGTTTTAGTGTTTAGTTAAGAGTTTAGTTTGGGTATTCATTATATAGACTTATGTTCACCGTGTCATAGATCCTAAGTCTAGTTCTACTCCACAGGTTTAGAGAAATCTAGTGTCGAGGGTGTGATGCCGAGATCTCACCAAGGTTAAGTGCATGGCGAACTTGTTTTGATGTATGCCATATTGTTTGATTTTCTCTACTTGTGTCGTTTTCAATTTCTTCTTGATCTGTGTGTTAATGAGATGTCCTGATTCAAGACTTCATGATGTTGTTCGCGCTGAATGATTCATATTTCACTGTGATGTTCCTTACATATGATTCATGTTCCATGGATTATTCCAATTCAAGGATGTTCAATTTGGTTCTTATACTCATACTCCTATGAGTAAGTGCTTTACCATTTTAGACATAAACTACCATTCATTGATGATTTCACAAAAAAGAAAAGATCCTTTTTTATTGTGCTTCATGAGTTAAACAAGTTGCATTCGGTTTTCCAGTTCTGAATTGAACTTACTGAGTGTTTTTACTCACTCTTGTGTTTATTTGGTGTTTAGATACCAATTGATGGTGGCATGCATTGGAGTTAGCGTAGCACCTCAACTTATCTCTCACATTCCACTATATTAACTTAGTTACTCTTATTGAAACATTAGAACTTAATTTCTTGCTTGACTTAGGTGGGTTATACAGTAGTTATGGTTGAGATGGTCTTGTGGTCAGTATGGTTGCATTTACTTATTGTTGGATGGTCTGTGAAGGTTTATTATTGCTTATCTATTGTACTTTTACTTGTTATTATCAATTGTCTTGCATGGATGCCCATATACAGAGAAGACTCTACCAAAATTTTTAATAAATTGCATACTTAGTTAATTTTAGGTGATGTTTGGTAGCCTCCGGGTATGTAGATACCTATAGTATTACACTCAATGTGCGAGGCCGCCGCGATAGAAAGTGAGGGACTGAGGGTACAACGAAGGAAAGAAAAATATGGGTGACTGGAACTGGGACGCAAGTTTGACAGTGGAATTGGACGGGCATCATTTTCCACTACTCTACTTTTGCAAAAACAAAACGTAATGGAAACTTTCCGTGGCAAGAATGAAAAAAAATCTTATGATGGCATTAAAATGCACACATAATTTAAGACTTAAGAATGGTAAAAGCAACACTTTTCCCTTATGCTATTATAGATTCGCCTGTTGATTAAGATGTCTCTCACCAGTCATTCTGCAGGATGGTACAGTCAGGATCTGTACTAATTAAGTGGCACTGAATTCTTGCTTTGTCCTTATTGTTTAGGAACAAGGATCCTCTGTTCTCACCTGGCAAGATGGAGATTATTGTGACGGGAGCAATGAACGCTCTCCTCATCAAACTAGCTGCGCTCCTCATCAAACCCTCTTGTACCGTCAGCCACGCCGCAGGGATTCAAAGGGTTCATTGATAGGAGCTTGAGATTGTTGACAGCAGCCAAGACTCGGCATCAGATTGCCACAGAAATCCAAGGTATCAAGACCCTTGTCAAGGAGGTGGCTGAGCGCCGCGATAGGTATAAGGTTGACAGTTTTGCCATCCAACCTACTGCCACTACAAGTATTGACCCTCGCTTGCATGGTATCTACGAAGATTCAGCAAAACTCGTTGCCATCAGTGGCCCAAGAGAAGAACTAGCTGCATTGCTGATGGTACAAGAGGGCATATCCAAGCAACTGAAAGTGATTTCCATTGTTGGAGTTGGTGGTTTGGGTAAGACGACTCTTGCTAATGTGATGTACCAACAGTCCATGGGACAATTTGAGTGCTATGCTTTTGTGCCAGTGTCCCTCAAACCTGATATGAAGAAAATTCTAAGCAGCATACTCCGTCAAGTAAGCAAACAAAGTTACACTAACATTGAAACATGGGATGCTATGGAACTCATCAACAAGATCAGACAAGTTCTTGAGGATAAGAGGTATAATGCACTAGTCGTTATATGCTCACTATAAACCTGTACTATGTCTCGTCAGATTTCAGATAGCTTTAAATTCTTTTCAACTTTGAAAGTAGAGAAGTTCACGTACGAACTAAGCTGCATGATAAGATTTACAAAAAGTGTTGTAAATTTCACAAAAATAAAAATAATTTGTAGGCATTACTGCATTAGTGAAACTGTTTTATATTTCACAAATAAAAAAGGAAAAGGACTGAGCCTAGCTTAGTTGGGTTGAGAGTGTGGATGTACACTTAGATCACCCAAGTTTGAGTCCTCTTGGACATAAATCTGAGTGCCTAATTTTTTAAAAATGACTGTATGCATCTTGGACGCCTTTGTCTTGTTGATACAGAGGCTAGAAGTTATACTTTCATTATCTAAAAAAATAAGAAAGGAATTGCAAGCATGATATTGGATTGTTGGATTGTTTCTGGAATGTTGGATTGTTATTTTATTCCATGTACATGATATTCTTTCAAAGGAAAAATTGATTGTAGTCATATTTGCTAATGTGCTCTTACAAAAAACAACAGGTACTTCATTATAATTGATGATATTTGGGACCAATCAGCTTGGAATTTTATCAAGTGTGCACTTGTTGAGAACAACTGCGGTAGCAGAGTGATCACGACAACTCGTATAGCTGAGGTTGCTGCACCATGCTGCTCCCTTAATGACGGTACAATTTACAAACTAAAACATCTTTCTCATGATGACTCGAAGAAGTTGTTCTACAAAAGAATATTTGGTTGTGAAGATGGTTGCCATCCAGAACTGAATGAAATATCAGAGAAAATTTTGAGAAAATGTTATGGAGTGCCACTAGCCATCATAACTATAGCCAGCCTTTTGGCTAATAAACCAAGAAATGTACATCAGTGGCACAGTGTGTATAGTTCCATCGGTTCTGGACTTGAAAAGTTCCCTAGTATCGAAAACATGCGCCAAATAATATCTATCAGCTATTACCACTTACCTTCCCATCTAAAACCTTGTTTGCTATATCTAAGTGTGTTCCCAGAGGATTACATTATTTTAAGAGATCAATTGGTACGAAGATGGATAGCTCAGGGATTTGTCCACGGAAATGATGTTGAAACATTACATAAACTTGGGCACCATTACTTCAATGAGCTCATCAACAGAAGCCTGATTCAACCTGAACACATTGATGCTCGTGGCACGGTATTAGCTTGCCGTGTGCATGATATGGTGCTTGATCTCATTACGTCCTTGTCATCCAAAGAAAATTTTGTCACTACATTCCATGGCCACCAGCTAGCACATCTTCCAAAGAAGATTCGCCGATTGTCCCTCCATAATACTAGTGACGAAGAGCAGTTGCTATCGTCTGTTGGAGTCGGCAGTCCTACAAACATTGCAAAAGATCTAGGCAATCTAACCGGACTAAGAGTGCTCCACATTTCATTGAGTGATACATGGCATGAGAGCTACGAGAAGTCTTTGGTTGATTCTTTGTGCAACCTAAAGAAAATCCAAGAACTACACGTTCATTCTTCAGGAGTGTCCACAGAGTTCATGGCAGATTTAGGATGGGTCCCTCAACATCTCCAAAATTTCACTGGCAGCATACCTAGATTGCCAAGGTGGATGAACTCATCGCTCTTGGATCTGTCCACTTTGGAAATGACGGTCAACATACTACGACAGGTGGATCTCCAAAATCTTGGAGCCTTACCATTTCTACAGTTCCTCTGTCTTTCCGTGCTCGAAATCGATTCCAGTGAAGAAAGGTTGGTCATTAGCACTGGTTGTGCAAAATTCCAGTGCCTATCTGAGTTTCACTTCAATAATGATAAAATGGGACTCATGTTTGCACAAGGAGCTATGCCAAAGCTTGAAACCGTTGAGGTTATATTTAGAGTCCGAGAGAGAAAGGATGCATATGGTGACTTTGATCTTGGCTTGGAGAAACTCGTTTCAATTAAGCAGGTAATCGCAAGGATTCGTTGTACCCGTTCCAGAGTTTGCGAGGTGGAGGATGCTGATTCTGCTATGAGGAAGGCAACCGACATGAACCCTAATCATCCCAAGCTTGAGGTGATCAGATATTATGAAGATGAAATGACAGAGGACGAAGAGATAGTTCACCACAATGTGGAAACATTGAAAGAGGAAGAGGAGCAGGCGGTACGGATTAGTTAATCTTGCCCTCCCTAGTAACACTCGTATAATTAATTCCTGCACTTAGTTAACTGTTTCCCACATTTGCATAATCCTGTATTGTTTCCTTTCCTTCACTTTTTTGGTTAGTAAGTTTTCAAAATGAATACAATAGAAGTCGTACAAAAACTATGTATTCATCAATTGTCATAACAACTTTTCTATTAACTGGTACGGTTATTATCTGTTTTAGCATTATATAGCCCCTGAGACTTATGTTGCTAGAAAAGGATGTACAGGTTAGGGAATCGACTCAAGCCATGAATAAAGTGATTGTTGAGAGGAGTTCTTCATCCTAAAACCATTTAGGACGATGTCATTTCTAAATCCTTGCCTTCTAGCTGCCAAAATTTTGGGGGTTTGATTCTCAAAGATTTTTGTTGGACCCTTTTCTGGGTCCCTGTGCATTATGTATCAGTAGCTGATATGTATAGATTACAATATAGTAATACCATAGACATGCATAGGATAAATTGTATAACATGAATTTAGCCATACAATGGTTTGTGGATTAGGATCCACGGCCAGCCAACCACACAAAGTAGACAACGCCAATCGGAACCCACGATAAGCCCAATGCCTATAGCCAATTTGGATGCGGATGTAGTCTTAATCTTTTATGCATCCTCAGATTTATGTTTCAGTTTAATTGGTCGTGAAACGACTATTAGAATTTTCTAGGTGTATGTGTGTGCATGTGTACATGTATATGCATGTGTGGTAATTACGTCTAGATGTATGTGAGCATGCGTACATATGTATGTATGTATACTTTTATATGGTACCCTACATGTGCCAGGAGTCATAAGTAGTTTCCCTAGTTTAAGGTCCTAATTTAAGATTATCTAGCTCTTATATCTAATTACCTTGCATTTTCTTATGAATTACACTGATTATGCTACTATTTATTCCTACTAAAATTGCATTTATTTATTAAAAACACAGATTAAACTATCACATTATTAGTAATAAAATTATCTTTATAGTCTAAAATATAGTTTCTCACATTTATCAACATTTAAAAGATTTAACTTAAAAGGCTATTTATAAACCTAGGGCAAGCACACTCAAATTCTATAAAACTGAACAAAAATCCGAAAGAGCTCCTAAAATTATGAAATTGTATGGTAGATAGATCTTGAATTTATATGAATATCAATCGAAGAATCAACGGAATTGGATTTGAAATGGAGGAGAAATCGCTCTTGGAAGGTTTGCCAAAAACTTAAATCTAGAAAATAAAAATCACGGTGGTGGAGGCCGAGGTGCGGTGGAGCAGAGAGGGGAAAGGAAAGGAGGTGGAGTGAGGTGGAAGGGGGAGGCCGGGCTAGATTTTATTCGCAAGAGGAAGAGGGGAGGCGCGGCAAAGCATTGTGGCCCAGCATGGCCACAGGCGGCGGCCACTTGCTGGCGTGGCAGATGAGGGCGACGTGACTATGCTACATGGACACTGTGCTGGCGGTGGATAGGGAGGGCGGCAGCGCGATGCGATGTGGGAGAGAGAGGAAAAACAGGGAAAGAGAGAGAGTGTGTGTTTAATTTTATTTTTTATACGGTGAAATACGAGTGTCACAATTTTCCCATGATTCAGCATTGCTTGGCTAAACCTTTGCTCCAACTCTTGCATTTAGGTTGTTCTTGAGAAGAGAGGGCCATGGGGTGGAGATGGAGGGAGCACTCGTGACATAACGGTGGCACCCCAATGTCTGGAAAGCGTGAAAATTTGTAGCGCTGTAGTTGTGGATGCACTTGGTTTTTCTTACCGAGACCGACGCGGGAAGCATCACAGAACATCTCTTTGGGGCGGTGTTGGTGGGAGTGTCCGGACGGTGAGTAAATTTGCAACAATTACCTTTTTATACAAAGGAACTGTAAGTACTAACCATCAATTTGCAAAGCAAGCATATGACAATAGCTTAAGTGCTTGACAGTATAGCACAGTTGATGACTGGTGATGGATGAGCGAGCCTTACACAAATAGGGCTCCATCAGAACATGCAGGCTCCTGCCTTGTTCACGAAAAAAAAAAAAAGCGGTTTTGATGATTTCTTTTCTCTCTACTTTCAGGTTGATCTTGGTCCTTCAGAGTATGTTAAGGAGGTTTCCGGGACTTACGGTCCATTCTCTGATCGTCCAAACATTATCACGTCGCTTACACTGGTGACCAATTTTTCTAGTTACGGACCTTTTGGGCAGCCAAAGGGAAGTCCTTTTCACACACGGGTAGCGAAAAACAACAGTATTGTTGGCTTCTTTGGGCGCTCAGAGACGTATCTTGATGCAATTGGTGTTTATGTTCGGCCTTCTGAATCTTAGCTACTGATCTTCCCTGTTTCGTTTACCAAAGTAGTGCACTTAAACTTAACTGATGTTGTTTGATTCTCCAGATTGCTTGTAAATATCATATGCCTCCAGATTTGGCTGATAAGGCTGGGTTCTACCTCTCCCTCTCTGTTATCTCTCTGTTATCTGCAAATGAAAATTTGCAATTATGAACCAGATTTGCTTGATCTTTCGCCAATGGCCACTAGCCCGTTGTTGTTGTGCAAAAGGGAAAAAACATCGCATAGAAAAATCATTCTAAGTGATTTCTGAAGAGGCCCTCTGTGCTGAAAAGGCCAGGAGTGTAGGCCACGGCTCATTTCAGGGATTTATGGATGTAAAACGGGTTGAGCCCATTTTAGGGATTTGGGTGAGTTTTTTTTATTTTTATATTTTTATTAAAAAATTAAATAAATAGATTCCCTGTAGAAGAAATTGCAAAACTAGGTACCTCTCAGAGGGCGGTTAGGCCACCTAACCACCTCCTGAGAGGGCGGGAGGCCTAACCGCCCCCTCACAGAGCTGGTACGGCCTGTCCGCCCAAGTCGCCTCCCTTACCGCCCCCTGAGGGGCGGGTAGGGGTCCTTACCGTCCACCGCGCTCGGCTGCCCCCCCCCCCCCCCCACCCGGCCTCTTCTAGGGGGGGAATTAACCCAAAATGTCATTTTATTCAAAAAAGAAAAAGTTGAGAAGAGGGAGGAGAAGAGAGGAGAGGAGAGGGGAGGAAGAGAGCCCGGTGAAGCCCTGCTGCATTTAAGTCGCGGATTTTAAGATTATTTTCGGGTAAGTCTTTTTTTCCTTTTATTGTTGTTAATTAGTGCAGTAGTAGTATATGATATAGGTTTTAGACATGGATGACCTAGGGTTTAGAAACTGATCAAATTTACTTATTAAATTGTACGATAGCAATGAAATATAAAATAATATTTTTAGTATATTATTTTTACTATATTATGCTTGTAATGTGCGACGTAGGAGGTAGCAGTATATGATAATTTGCGAACCTAGGATGTAGCATTTAGAAATTATTTTATTCGATAATTAGATATATAGTTTGTTGGTCTTAACATTGGTTATGTTTGCGGGTGTTTTCAGGGATGGCAGATAAATTAATTTTTCAGATATATTATGGTGAGAGTGAAATTAGGTACGGTCCTAATGGTGTAGATCTGTCTGGATTTTGTCATATCATGAAGGGTCTTAGTAAAGCTAATGAGAGGACCATTATGGGTGTGTGCAAATGGCTCATGCGGTTTTTCCAACTGGATCCGCAGCAACATGAGCTGAAGTTGAAAGCTATCCTCAGCCGTGCTAGTCATGGATACTTTGGTGAGCTTGCTCCCATCGAAGCCACATCAACTTGGAGGCAGTATGTAGATATATGTTGTGAACGTGGTCTACCGCTGGTTTTGTTAGCTGAGGCATACCTGAAAGATCAAACTGAGGTGAACTCTGCGGAAGCAGTAGCAGGACCAAGTGAGGCAGTGGAAGATGAATCAGAGGCGACTAATGTCGGGTCCAGGGAGGATGTTGGTGATATTCCAGAGCTGCAACCGATGGGTGTAACTGATGAAGGAGAGCACATCCCTATCATCATTGAAGATATGGATTTGGAGGATGAAGAGTTAGAGGAAGGCCTTGCCGATGGGGATTCATCTAACGAGGAGGGTGATGCTCCAGTTCCTGCAGAGTGGTGGAGGGATCATGAATTTTCGAAGCTGGTGGTTAGCGAGGCTGACCAGACACCGTGGCAGTACCATGAGAACGAGGTGTCACAAGGTGCTATGTACCCTACAAAGGAGGCAGTTATTGATGCAGTGAAATTCTGGTCGTTGTCTCTTTGGAGGCAATTCAAGGTTGTTAAATCCAGTAAAAGGGAGTACGATGTGAAGTATTTGGTGCCGTAGTGTCCTTGGCGGGTGCACGCATTCAGAGGGAAATAGGTAGACTACTGGCAGTGCTCAATAGTTAAGGAACATAATTGTCACATTGAGGAAATAGAGTTCGCCCACCGGAACCTGTCATCTGCCTTCATTGCAAATGTTATGTACGGGGAGATTGTGGACAGCCTAAGGTATGAGCCACGATCAATAATCCGTGCTATTGAGCAAAGGTTCCAGTACACAATAAACTATGCGAAGGCATGGAGGGCGAAACAAAAGGCTATTGAGATGAGGTTCGGAACATATGAAGATTCATATAACAATCTACCTCGTCAATTAGCCACAATTTGTGGAAGAAACCTAGGCAGCTACTATGATATCAAGCATTACCCCTCTACTGATGTGGAGTACAGCCGGAAAAGAGTATTGCAGTGTGCTTTCTTTGCATTCGCTGCAACTATCAAAGCATTTTGATATTGCCGACCCATCATATGCCTAGTGGAACATTCATGACTGGGAAGTATAAAGGGCAGATATTGTCTGCAATTGGGGTCGACGGTAACAACCAAGTCCTGCCACTAGGGTTTGCTTTCGTGGAGAGTAAGAATGGGGACAGCTGGTATTGGTTCCTAGAGCGGGTCAAACATGCAATTGTTCTTGACCGACCAGAAGTGTGTCTCATTCATGATAGACATGCAGGATTGTTACAGGCTTTGCTGGATATGCAACATGGTAGCGTTCGACGGGGTGTAGCAGCACAGTGGCCCGACCTCAAAAGCAGGTGGTGCATGCGTCATATGGGTGCGAACTTCTACAGACAGTTTAAAAACAAAGAGTTGATGAAGCTTTTCAAAAAGTTGTGCAGTCAAAACAAGCAACGAAAGTTCAATGCACTATGGGCAAGACTTGATGAACTGACTCTAAAACAAACTGCAGAAGCTGCACGTAACGGTGATGAACCAATTGCTCTCGGACCTCTTCCAACAGATACTCCGCAGATTGTAAGGTGATCAGGCTCATCTATTCGGAGCTTCTTACAGTGGATACGTAATGAGCCAAATGAAAAATGGGCTCTGTTGCACGACAGTGGTGGTGCAAGGTATGGAGTAATGACTACAAATCCTGCAGAGATTTATAACTGGGTCATGCGAGGAATGAGATCCCTACCACTAGTTGGAATTGTGGAAGGCATTTTGCATGGGACTTGTAAGTACTTTATTGATCGGTATGCAGCTGCTAAGATTGTAATGGAGGACAATCATATGCTTTACGGACGGATGCTGTGTGAGTACATGGAGAAGGCCAATAAGAAGGCCCACATACATCGCGCAAATCAAGAGGGGACTGCAGAGCACAGGTTCAGTGTCCTGTGCCGGGATAAGGGTCGGAGGGGGGGTAGACGTGGGCGGCATGTTCAAGAGTGTGTGCTAAGGAGTGGGACATGCATCTGTATTCATCATAGCTGCGTGTGCGGAGCACCATATGCTTCCCTGGCAATATGTTTCAAAGTATTTTATGAAAGATCAGGTACTTAGATAATTTCATACGAAATTGCCATATCACTGATGTAATTCCATATTATTGATATACTGCAATACTTGTAGGTTGGCAGTGGTGGGACTCCTACCGCTTTGCCGGCTGGTCGAGGCCCGATCGACAGAGAACCTCGAGGCAGCGGCGCGTCGTTTCTACTTTGATCGGTAGCTGATAGCAGCCCTGGTCGACCGATGGAGGCCGAAGACACATACGTTCACTAGTGGCCAAGGCCACCTGGTTGCGAGGACGCTTGTGCCGTACGCCAGGTTGATAGTGGATGCTGATGGGGAGGAGGTACCGCAGTTCAGTAGGGCATCCGCTGTCCTTGCTACGACGTATCGGGCGCTCTGCGACGCATGGACGAAAAAAGAGCCACTAGCCACTTTTACCGGGTGTACACTTCTTCTGTAGCTGTAGTCATACGAGCGTTTCGCCATAGGCAGGCCGGTGGTGGACCGCTCCCTGTACCCCAAGGAATGGTACTGCGAGCCGGACGAGGACGCGCCTACTATGGCCTCGATGTGGTGCCATCGTCGGGTACGTATTTTATATTAACACTTTGCTTCGTGTTCTTTTTCCCTCTAATGATTTGTAACGATGTTTGTCACGCAGCCACACTGGGCGCATGAGCAGCCTCGCAGTGCTTACGAGCATTTTCGTACCCAATTTGACAGACTACGTCCGGATGATGTGGTATGGGAGCCTTACAACATCTTGGCCGGGCAAGGGCGTGCAGGATTGGCTTTGTCACTGTTGTGCACCCGCGATGAGGATTACTGGCTCACGAAGGCGCCGCTTGTCTTCGACATCTACGTCGAAGAATACTCACCGTCCCCATGCACGTCCACAGGTACGTATGCAAAATTACAGTTTTTGTAACCTTCATTTTACTGTGACTTAAATTTATCATGGTTCAAATGCAGGTACACACGTAAAGGCCAGCCAGCTGGCAACCTCTGGGCAAAGCGCTTGACCCCTTACATGGCAACATGGGCCCAAGCGCTACAGGATGTCGTGGAGGAGGCCCGTCCCCACACCGAGCGGAACTTCAACGAGTACCTACGGTGGTACGTTCCACGTACACGCACATGTGTCACCTACACCCCTGAGGGTGTCCGGCCCCACATCACGTCGACAACGGAGGCATACCCGGTGCATTGGGACGAAGACGCTGCATTAGCGGTAAGTTTTTCTTTGAAGTCAGTACTCCATACTCAATGAACAAAACCGTATACTGTAATTATTTATTCCTATTCGTATCTGCACGCAGATATCATTTATGATGTACATAGGGATGCAGCTGGTGCCATAGACCGCCTCCGGCAAGGGTAGCACCTCAGTGCGTCGGATGTTGCGAGCTTCATCAAGCGGGTTTTCGACAAGACCGTGCGTGCCTTAAAGCTAACCTCCTGTCGATCTACCACAGATGTAGCAGGGGCGCCTCCTAGGTCCAGTGGTGTCCACACCGAGTCGTCCCGGCGGTCAGATGTGCATCGTCGTTCATCCGTGTCGGCACCCACACGACCCCTTTTACCACGTCATGGAGGCTCGGAGCAACTTGGTACGAATTTTAATTTCGAACAATATTCAACAATATTCGTTACTTAGTACTGCATTGATTATTAAACTTTTATTAGGTGCACCTACACAAGCCTCGACACAGCCTCGTAGATCGAGCCCTGCGCGTCCACCCTCAGGTACTAGTGGCACCCTTCATCCTAGTTTTTAATACTTTCAGCAAATTAAGTTAATATTGTGGTCAGGTTACTTCGGTGACGAGGCCGGTCCATCTTTGGCGGCCACACGCCGGACCCCACCCGCAACGTTTGAGCCATACTACGGCACGACAGCTTGGCCTTTTCTGCTACACCGGCATACCACGTAGGTAAAATTATACAATTTTTACTACTACTTCCAATACCACATTATTCGTATCTAACATAATTATTTGTTCGTAGGCCCCTCCAGCCAGTACACATGGACGCCAGAAGAGCCTTCACAGTCCTCCTACCCTAGTCAGGAGGATGAGGTTGGCCCGGACGCTGCATACGACCTCATTCGTGACTTCTTCGGAGGCACACCTGACTACGACATCCTTCAGCGGTCCCAGGTACCCAGTGCTCCCCTCCGGATACAGCTCACGCAGGACGAGGCCTTGACACCGGTGCCCCCTACTAGGCCTACCAGACACGTCGGTCCACCCGACCCCCTCACCTACTCCAGGGGTCACATGAGGGTTAACCAGCGGCATCGGGACCATGATGGGGCGCACGGACGATGGCAACAAGGGTGGCAGCAGTAGAATTTTACATTTTATGTAACTTACATATGCATCTTCGCTTTGTGATGTACTCCTACGTATTCAGACACGTTTACTCTTTATGGTCCACTTAGCATGTCGTAACTGCATTTCGTATTCCAAAACGATGATATCCTAGTTGCATTTCTTAATCCGACACACGATCACAAGCTACATTATGTTGTCGTCATTATATCTTACAAAAACCTCGCTTCCTCTATTGGGAGTGTTACTTTAATGAAGAAGTGACCACACTACTGAAATTTAACCATGACTTGACAACACATGCCTCCTTGCGCAGGCTTTAAACAAGAAGTGACAACACTACCCAGCTTTTTTCAAACAATAAATGACAACACATGTACCAATAAATGTGGAATCTCTGACCATGATCAATGACACAACTTTCCCATTTTTCAAGATGGAATCCGATGCTCCTGCCACCAGCTACACCCTTGCACTCACTCTTTTCTTCAAGAGTGAATCCAATGCTCCTGCCTCCCCCAACTATTAATAGCCGAACCTCCTTACGTTGATGCACCACTCATTTCTCAGATCTCTCAAGTGCAATGTCTTCCTCAGCTCCATCAAACCCACCAAAGAAACATTGGGGGACTACCATACTTAAAGGTCTCGAACCACCAATATGCTTCTATGATGACCTTTGTAAGCTCCGCGAGTCGCAGGACATCTCATACACCTATGGGCTGCGCTTCTTCATGTGTGCCAACTACGAGTATGACAAGCCTCAACATGCAATAACTGGTTATCGACCGGTAAGACAACAGATTTCAGCCTCATCTCTTCCGATTTTGCACCCTGTTTTACTAACCGCTCATCTTGTTCCATTTGTTTAGTCCCCTCCACCGCTCTGTGATTTTATTCAATGGCTCAACAATGAGCAAAATGATGCACAGATGTAGTGGGTCGATATGAACATGAGGTGGAGAAGGGAAGCGTACGCACGTCGGGAGTACGAGCAACAGCAAGAGGAACTTCAAGCGGGAGGAAGAAGAGCGCATGAGGAAGGTGACGCACGACCATACTGTGGCTCAGGCTCGGGAGGCTGAGAGGGAAAGAAAGCGGGAGAGAGCCCGCCGTGCTAAGGTGGCAGGTCCCGATGCCCTTCGAAAGGGAAAGTATCCTAGATGCACTCAGTAGAGAGTATCTAATGTAACCCGACATACTTTCCCTCCTTAAGGCATGTTATGATTAGGATCGACGCACTAATAAGTAGATCTTAGTGCGAACCGTACATGCCACCTTTGTTTCCTCATCGTGTCATCGCGGTTACAGTGTATTGTAATGTTTTCACCTTATATTTAATACTATAATTGTCATTGTTCGCACCCTATACTCACGTAAAATGCTGCGAGTGTTAATTACTGATTTTTTATTCTCCGACTAATACGTAACCTACTCCAAATTAAAATTCCAAATTTTCTTAAAGGCTTTTTTTATTTCTTGAATTACATAGAAAATTACATTTTTAGGGAAAAAAAAAAAAGGCCCTAACCGCCCCCTGAGAGGGCTGCAGGCGCCTAGTTTTGTAATTTCTTCTGCGGGGAATCTATTTATTTAAATTTTTTATAAAAAATATATAAAAAAAACTCGATTTGGGTTGGGTCGGTTGGATGGACATATCTGGTGCTTTCGGTTGGGTTGGTTACTTAGAGCTATTTTTTGGGTTGAGTGGGTTGGGTTCATTTGCTTTTCTTGTGTGGTCTGGATTGGTATTGGGATGGATTTCAGCCCATTAGCAGGCTTACCGAGAGAGAATATAGGGAATTCAGGCGTCCAGATGAAGTTGGTGAACTCAATGAAAACACAATAACTCAATGAATTTCTAGTCACAATAACTCAATCTAACTCCGTTGGCAGATCAGTGGTATTAGGCTCAGCATATCCAGAGCCATTGTACTCATCAAGTCACCAGCTCTAGCAAAATCCTTGTTAAAAAATGATTATGTTGCACAATAACTCATATGGAGACTTCTTATTAGAAATATTTTTCCTTTTATAATCTTATTAACCAAGATTTTTTAATTTAAACCATTTATTTTGGTGGGCCTGACATAATGGTGTATATCAATCATGCATAGATATTAAGAAGAGTATTGATGCTATTCTTTTTCTTTCGTTAGCATTCTCATGCACAGACCTCCAACCAAACGGACCTTCAGCGTGTCTAGCAGGCAAAAATACATCAATTTTGTAGGCTATTCCCAGTCAGCACTTTTTTCCATGCACGTAGGTCTGTACAGCAAAATAGCGCATGGATGAACTGGAGGAACCAATACTGGATTAACTCCAAGGTCGAGGTACTATTGCCCAGAAAAAAAAATGTATTGCCGTGGCACACCTGCTGCTTATATCGACATATCATTTTGCTTGCTAAAATATTTTAGAGTGAATTATATAAAACTATAAGTATTGTGTTATTTATAACACAAAACTATAAGTATTTTATTTAGTAATATAAACTACAAGTATGGTACACTAATTTAATACAAAACCTAATTTTAATTGAATTCACCTAAAAAGTGGTCTTATATTTCTCAAAAATCCTAAAACATTTTGTATGTGTTTCATAATTAATATGGTACCCATTTTAATTAAATTACCAAAAAGACTGTGTAAAATTTAAAATAAAATTCTTTAAAAAAAGCTATTTTTTATAACTCTTAACAATTGTCAGATACTCAAATAAAATTCTAAAAATCTAGAAAAATTCATTAATATTCTAGCCCTAGGTTATATGATGGATTAATTTTTAAAATTATTTCTAGCCCTAGGTAAGGGTGGCAATTTCTCCTGTCGGGTCAGGTTCTCGCGGGTTTCAGACCCGACGGGGACAGGTTCGGGTGAAAAAAAACCCCGCGAAGCTATCGGGTCGGGGTCTTAACTCGGGTCGGGTTCGGATTCGGGTCTATTTTTTCACCCGTGAGTTTCATCCGAAACCCGAAACCCCGTCTACCCAGCGCCCGCCCCGCCCCGCCCCGCCCGCCCGCCCCGCCTCGACCCGCCGCCGTCACACTGCCGGGTTTCGGGTTGCCCCGTCGGGTTTCGGGTCCCCGTCGGGGCCGGGGGCGGGGTGGTTTTGCGCCCGAAATTGATTTCGGGTTTGACGAGTCGGGGTTTCGGGTTCGGGTCCGTTCTAGCAAAATTCGATGGGGGCAGACCCGTTGCCATCCCTCTCTAGGGATAGAAATAATTTTTAAAATTAGCCCATCAGATAAATATTAGTGAATTTTTTATATTTTTTATATTTTATTTAAGATCCTAACAATTGTTATGAGTTATAAATAGTTTTCTAAAAATTTTAGTTTAAATTATACACAGATTTTTTAGATGAATTTAATTAAAATGGGTTGCACATGAATTATGGGATACGTAAAAAACTTCTAGAATTTTTAGAGAAATATAAAACTATTTTTTAGGTGAATCTAATTAAAATCAGATTTTATGTAAAAATAGTGCACAATACTTATATTTTATGTTACAAATGATACAGTGCTTATAGTTTTATATGATTCACTCAATATTTTATCTTATATAGAAGCTCCCACTGGAGATGCTTCAACACATTTTGTTTCAACTAACGAAGCGAAATCAATATTTGCAGGAATATACATGACCTCATCTCCATTTTCGTTATTGGGTGATGATGCAGGGAGAGACATTGTGTTCGCTGCTTGGGCATGATGCATTGTGACCTCTCTGTGGCGGCCGTGTGCGGGTGGACCTGCCTGTTGTCGATCGCCGATGCTTGATGCCCAGTGCCCGGAGCACCAGCGTTGAGGGCCTGCGCGAGCGGCCGTCCAGCGATGGACGTTGAACGTAGGAGACGCAGTAGCGGTGCCCCAATTCCTTTGCTGTGGCGCACCTGTGCGTTGGCAATGAGTAGGTAGGGGAAGAAATCTGGGCTGACGATGGTGCGCCGAACAGAGGAGACGCGGTCGCGGCGCCCCAATACCTTCGCTGTGGCGGGCCTGCGCATCGGCGATGGCCAATGCCCGAGGCCCAGTATGACAAGTGAAGAAAGCCCGTCTCTGCGGTGGAGGGAGGAGGTGTCGTCTTGGAGGTGTGGGCTGGAGAGGGTGCGGTGTGCGGAGGAGGTGCCATCGGCGAGGGTGAGACGAACGAAGAGGCACGGTCTCCAAGGCATCAGAGAAGGGCACGATCATGACGACGGAAAATAAGAGCTCAGTCACAGGGGGTGGAGTGAGCGAGCGAAAGCAGGGAAGTCAGGGAGCGGAACGGAGACACACATAATTAGTTTTTATAATTTTAGTGGATCCTAACGCAAAACATGAGCTTTACTGTGATGTGATTAATAGTTTTGACTAAGTTTTTTTATAGAGGTTCGATGATCAATCTTGGTATTGATTTTCTCGATATTCTTCTCTACTTGAGAGATGAGCTTGACAATTTCGAGATCTATTTCTTCATCACTTGATGTGTTTTGCTCATCATTTTTATTGCTCTTTTCATCTTCATCTTCATCTTCATCTCCACCATCTTCACTTGAGCTTGACTCTTGCTCTTGCCTCCTAATCTTTACCTTCATATGTGGGTATGATGCTTACTTGCTTGTAAAAGCAAGGTTCTTGACATCGGATGAGTAAGAGACTTCCACCCTATATTCATGATCATCTCATGAGCGGTGATCTTACCGAACACTTAATTTGAAGTTAACTTTTTAATGTCGTTGTTGTCATAGATGATGAAAACTATCAATTTATACTTCGAAAGAATAGCTTGAAGTATTCTTCTCACCACTTGATCATCATCAATTGGAGTCAAACCTAGCTCATTTATCTCATTAAAAAGAATACTCAAACATAAGTACATATAATTAGCATTTTTATGGGGTAGTTGCTTGATGCTATTGTGCTTAGTAACAAGCACATGATATTTCTCATTGCGCATATCCTTTATGCTTTCATGTATTTTAATGAGACTATTATAAATATCATGTGCATTAGTGAGAGAATAAACATAATTAAATGCATCAATATTTAAAGATGATAAAAGGATACACTTCACCAATGCATCTAATTGTCTATCCTTATTGGTGATGCGAGCTCTCATCCCTTTCTCGGTGACTCTCCAAACATCCAAACCTTTAGCTTGCAAATAATAAGTTATTACAATTTTTCAACGGGGAAAATTTATACCATCGAAAAGTGGAGCACTATGAGTATCCATCCCAACCCCGAACGTTACAATTCTAAGATGTTAAGCCTATCAAAAGCGCGAGGCTCTGATACCAATTGTGAAGAACGGTGATATCCTAAGAGGGGGTGAATTAGGACACTTAGAAACCTAAATCAAATTAGTTCTAAAAACTTCACAAGATAAACTTATCTCAAATTCTATCTAAATGTGCTCTATGTTTATCTAGTATGTCTACTCTGCCGCTTAAGAGGATTTGCATCCTACTCTAGCAAGGTAAATTGCAAGTACGTAAATACGGAAACGTAAATAAAGTAGAGAGATAAACTCGACAGAAGGGATTTTTATCCCATGGTATTGATGCCATGAATGTAACCTTTAGTCCATGTTGGACCTCCACAAAGGATATACTCCCGATCGGCTCGACTCTCCCGGTCATGGCTCTTGAGCTACCAAGTCACCAAGACAAGGTCTCAAGCACGATGAGCCACCAAGCCACCAAGGCAAAATCTCACCACTAGCCTCTCTTCCGGTCACTTGGTGTTGTGATCACTTTGGAGCTTGAGCCACGAAGGCAAGGGTCTCCGTGTCCCCGTACACGTGTCTTGCTGCCAATCCATACCAAGTCGGAGGGTTAACAAGCTTGAGCCACCAAACCCCAAAATGCCGGTGAGTCACCAAGACACCAAGGTGCCGATGTACCACTCAGTACAAGCTAGCATCACTCCTTGATCCCTTCTTCAAGTTGCAGCACCTAGCTACAACTCCTCTAGGTCTATAAGCACTAAACACTTCTCTAATCTTGTGCTTAATCACCTTGGATAATCACTTTAAGCACTTTGGTGGCTTGTATGTCTTCTCAAGTGTATATGAGCTTCCTCTAGACTCTAGTAGCATGCCACACCATTAAATGACTGAGTGTAGAGGTATCTATAGCCTCAAACTTGCCAACTAGTTGTTTTCCCCACGGCTCAGAAAAGCTATTAATACCGGATGATCTGGTGAGAATAGTAGTACTAACACCGGATCATCTGGTGAGAACAGTAGTACTAACGCTGGATCATCCGATGAGTACAAACTCAAAAACTAGCCGTTGGAACTCTACTCACAGCCTCTGTGAACACAAGACACTCCGGCGTGCCTTCAAATCCATCACCGGACCTTACATTGAGTTATCTTAAGCAATCCGAGGCTTTGCAGCCTCTTTGTGTAAAATGCTCCGGTGTATTCATCCAGGTGTTCATTCCATTCACATCGAACCATCTAGTAAGTTAAAACTTCTCTTCTTTTCCCTGAAAATGCTCTGGGGCAACTATCTCTGTGATCATTGGACTATCTAGTGAGTTGGTCTTCATTCTCTAGTACTTGAAATTGCCTCTACAAGAAATGCTCTGGCGCTATAATCCGGTGAGCATAAACCAAGCACCGAACCTTTCGGTGGGTTGATCTTTAGTCTTCTGCACTTGCATTCTTTTTTGCAAGAAATGCTCCACTTCTATCCAATGCAGATCACCGGACTATCCGGTGAGATCCTCAGCCTTCTCCCCTTTGTTAGAAATATTCCAGTGAGTTTGACACACAGAGCATCAGACTATCTGGTGAGGCTAACAACCTCTGAACAGAAAGCTCTAGTGAGTTCAACACACAGAGCACTAGACTATCTAGTGAGGCTAAACAGCCTCTGAATATAAATCTTTGGTGAGTGCAAACTTCTCTACACCAGACATTCTGGTGAGGTCAATTCTCCTAGGACTTCTCCAATTCAATCAAACTTTGTCCCGGCTGCGGTGGCTTCTTGATGTATTACATCTATGAGACCTACTAACATATATTGTTTGACAAACATATTAGTCCCAATGACTATGTTATCATTAATTATCAAAATCACAATCATAGCATAATAGGGCTATTTTTGCTACACTAGCAGATATAACCAGGCTTGAAACCCTTGTGAAACAAGTGTGCATGGATCTGCTCTATGCCTAAAAACCGCTTCTCATTCTTCCAATCAATGCACAGACAGCATATATAGTAATCATCACGCTTGTTTATTGGCTTCCAATACACCGTGGTAGCTCTCAAAAAAGCCTCCATGCCATAAAAGAACTCTAGGCTGTGACGGTCAGTCTGGTACATCTATGTCCGGTCTATTTGCAAATTTATGATGATCATTATTTTCTAGCAATCATTAAAAAACCATTTAACTGATAACTATGCAATATTTCAAAATGCATATCTAATTTGTTGAATTACCTCATATCTTGATTGCTCCATGTTAGATGGACCATCACCTTCCGGTACTTGGCCCGGGTTGGAGGACCCACCTTCTAAATACTACCACGTTAGCTTTGCGATTAGTGGGTGAATGTGCCATACCTACCACATAATATTTATATTCAATATGTTGATCTCTTTAGAGGTGATTTTAACCTTTTTTCCTAATTCACCACTAGAAATTTGGAACTAGGTTTTAATCTATTCAGGTCATCATGGCATAATCGTATAATTTTAAATCTAGAGCAATCGAGCAAATAAATCTAACCACAAATAAAATGTAGATCATCTCTATGTGTCTTACAATGAAAAAATTGTAATTTTTACTCAATTAAACCTCAATTGGAGCTCTACCTCCTCCCAAAATTCATCACTATGGTAATAACATAATTTCAAATCTATGAGTAATCTAGCAAGTAAATCTAAGTAAAAATAAAATGTAGATCATCTTACTAACCTTGAAGCACCTTGGGCACGTAGATTCTTCTAAATTTTGAAGTCTCCAAGCGCAAGGATGGGCACAAATAGCTGGAGCCGAGCAGAACATAGCTCCTTTATGTTCTATTTGAGCTCAGGGGAGAATAATGCATCTCTTATATACTGTACATTTATTAGTGTTGATCTATAACACGAACCGGCACTGATACTGAGCATCAGTGCCAGTTCATGCTTACCAGCCGGCAATGAAGTATCAGTGTCAGTTTGTTCTACGAGCCGGCACTGATAATTGATCAGTACTTCAGTACCGGTTTGTTCTACAAGCTGGCACTGATACTTAGTATCAATACCGGTTCAATTCGGTTCAATTATTGATTGAGCGTGGGAAGTTACGAACTGGCATTGATACCTCATCAGTGCCGGTTCCAGCCCATTCGGCATTGATGATCTGACTCGGATGATCTATTTTGTTGTAGTGACGCTAGACATAGTGTGAGGGTCAAAGTCAGGATTGTTTTCCTTCTTGCCTTTTGTTACCCCCTTGATGGGTGGCTTGGGCTTCTACAGCTGCTGCTGCCTCAGCTTGAGCTTGAGCAAGCTCAGTCGCATGGATCCTCTGGAGGGTAATGAGCCGGTTGTCCCTGCCGTGCATGCCGTAAAGTTCTTGGAAAAGGAATCCGTTCCATTCGAAATTGATTTCCGCCCCCCCAAAAGAAAATTTGTATTTAATGGGCCTTCCCGGGGCGTTATTGTCAACAGCAAGGAAATGCATATTTCTAAGCATGGGCGTATTTATAGTAGTATCTCCTTCAACAACAGAATCATGAGATAAATTGAGGCCAAAAGCTAGTGGTAGGCGTATTTGTTGGACGGAGATAATAACACTAGATATTTCCAACTAAAAGCTAATAGTAGGCGTAGGAAAAAAAATCTTTAAGCTGAAGCATGAGGATAAAATAGTGGCCGGTCAACTGTTAATTCCTTACATTACTGAGTCCTATAAAGAGTTATTTGGTCTACTGAAGATTGTAGGATAAGATACCGACTAGATGGATGAATAAATAGTTTTAAAACTAATAAAAAATAATCAATTCTAATTAGTGGAAATAAAAACTAGACAAGATGTAAGATATAAAGGACTACACCTCGCAATGTTTTGCTATCCTGAGGTGACATATAATTAAGATTGTAGGACCGAACATGGCGATTAGATAGGGAGAGAATAGGCGCCTCATAAATTTTCTTGCGAAACTTGATGGTCTTCTCCTACTTGATCACCCGACGCTCCTCAAAGAAAAAGAAAGCGGAAGCAAAACGAGAGAAACACAAGAGAAACCCGCAACCTTGTGTATGAACACGAGGTTCGATATAAAGTCAATCTATGATCCTTATAAAAAAGCTTAAAATTTTACAAAGAAGACTAAAAGATGGGCATCGGGCAAGAAAGATCTCAAAGTGGATGACTTAGAGGCAAGGGAATGCAATACCCAAATTTGTACTATTGTACGCGTATTTTATACCCCTAGCAACAAAAAGATCAATCTGGCATGGTGCTGAAAATTTCAGCTCAAAAAGAGAAACGAAAATCACAAGATAAAAGACAAACTCGCAAGGAAACGCGGAGCCAAAAGAAGGAGACTAGAAGATGAGCACGAGCGAATGGAGAAATTTGCATATCCTTAATCTCAGAGGACAACCCTATTTTAAGCGGATTACAAGAAGTTTTTCCTCTACAAAAGCTCTAACCTGTTACAATGCTAAGCCTATCATCTCCTCTTCTCTAAAGCCTTTCTCTTGAATCTCAAATGGCTAGCTCAAGGGTTACCACCAGTCAACCCCTTTTATTTATAAGCCTAGAGGGGTTGCTTAACCCTTAAGCATCATTGTCTCCAAATTACCCCTTGCTAACAATGGTCTCGCACCTACCACAGGGGCATTTTGGTCTGAATTTTGCTTTGTCCATCGAACAGCCGTGACACCTTCACGACTTAGCTTTGCCTTGACGCTAGCTTCACGATGTGCCACGTGCACTCCATCCTTCCACAGTTTTGAGGCAAACCGCGAAACGGTCTAACTTGTCGTTGCTTGACTTGCACTCAAGCAAGCATCCCGATGTTGACGTGTGTCCTCCGTCTTGCAATCTTGACTGCCAGCAAATTTGTCCCGCTCCCGATCCCTCGAGCTGCCTTGTCACTTGCACCGGCATCCCTTTCGCTTGATTTTGTCAACACGCTGTCTTCATCAACCTTCATCCCATCCCTTGCTTGATCTTCATGTGTTCAGCTAGGATCACCCTTGACTCCGTCCGGCCTCCTTGATCGTCCAGCACTAAGCACCCCACTTAGCCCTGATCACCCGTCGTCGACTGTCAAGTTGCATCTAACATCTGCACACCAATAGGCAAGCAAACACGTAACTCCAGAGCCAAGTAATATCATCACATGTTAGTCGAAATCAAATCTCAGTTGAGAATAATAGACGTGACCCAAAATGTGAACACCAGATGTTCTTGTGTGTTCATCCTCTGAACACCGGAGCATCCGGTGAGTACATCTCTATTTTGTACCGAGAAAAATCCCTCTCTGGAAAATATGATCTGGTGATCACTTGAGCACACACCAGACCATCCGGTGGGTACATCCATACTGGAATCAAATTTTGCAACCTCTCTAGAAATATTAGTCTGGTGATCACTTTTTGCCTACACCAGACAATCCAGCGCTCACTTCAAATTTGGCGCCAAAACCTTGTCTGCATGAATTAGTCCGGTGTTGTCCTCCGGTGATCACGTTCCACTTACTGGAGCATTCGGTGAGTTCTTCTACTCCAGTCACACATTTCAGCCTCTCTGGAAATATTAGTCTGGTGCTTACCCGTGCACACACCGGACCATCCGGCACTTGATTCAAATTTTGGCGCTAGAAGACCTTCTCTGTAGAATTTAGTTCGGCACTCATATCTGTCATACATCGGACTTTCCGGTGAGACCAAAAACCCACACACCAGATTGTCCGGTGAGTGAAAACCTTCTACACCGAACTAACTCCAATTCTTTACAACTTTGTGTAGGAATGAGATTGATGACTACAGGGGGTGAATAGGCGCCTCAACAAATTTCTTGCGAAATCGATGGCCTTATCCTATTTGGATAACCCAACGCACCTCAAATCTCAAGCAAAAGCAAAACTAGAGAGATGTTTTAACAAGAGAAAATCAAGGCAACACGACTCTATGGATGGTATATGAACCGTAGGTTCCATTTAAGATCAATCCATGTGTCATAACACTCAAAAAATCACAACTTACAAAGAAGCAAGAAAAGATGAACACGGAGCAACGAAACTCTCTAAGTTGATTGTCTAGAGGTAAGAGAATTCAAGACCCCATCACATAAGCATGTGTACACGAATTTTGTGCCTCTAGAGACAAGAAGAATGACCTCACAAGGTGCTGAAATTTCAGCCCAAAAACCAAAATGAAAATAAAAATCGAAAACCGAAAAACTAGTAAACTTGCAAGGGAACCAATAGAGAGAAACTAAGAGGGGAATTCAAGCATATGCAAAAATATAAACTTTATTACTCAAAGAGGTCAGCATGACTCACCGCCTTGCTTACACCTTAAGCAAGCGTTTCGATGTCGATGCTATACTCCGTCATGCGATCCTGACCGCCGGCAAGTCTCTTCCGCTCTCAATCCCTCGGGCCGCCTTGTCACTTGCACCGGCATCCCCTTTGCTTGACTTTGTCAACACGTCATCTCCATTCGCCTTCAATGCTTTGCTTGACCTCCACGTGTTCAGCTAGGATCACCCTTGACACTCCGCTTGGCCCCAATCATCCCACCGTCGACCACCAAGTTGCATCCATCACCTGCACACCATGAGACAAGCAAACACATATCTCCAACTCCAATTCTAATTAGTCCATAATCAATATGCTCAAATAAAATCTCAAATCAATTCAAATCACATCAAAGCTCATGCAAAACCGAAGATCATCAAACCAAATAAATAACAATGTCAATCAATCATCATAAGTAAACCAAGGCACATTTTAACCTGGTTTCTCACTTTGGTTACACAAGATTATCATTGCAGTACATACCTATACATTGGTTATCAAACAAGCACTCAACCAAAGCCACATATTGTCAATCACTCATCACAAAAGCATAAACCAAGGCACATCTCAACTTGGTTTCTCAAAGGTAATATATAGGAAGTGTAAGCTTGCACAAATGTAAACAACACAATTGAACTTAAGCTTAAGAGATACCACACAAGTAGACACAAATTTTATCTTGTGGTGCAGGTGACTTGCCGGTCACCTCTAATCCATATTGAGATGAGTTTCAGTCTCTAACCGCTCCTCTATCAAATCACTACTCTTATGAAGAGAGGGACTTGATCTTGAGACGGATTAGTAAAATGAACTACTTAGTACCTTAATTCCACTAGATTTGCAACTTTGCCGCTCTGACGAGACATGTATAAGACCTCTCATAATCACCAATTAGCATCCTTCACAATCTTCTTGAAGGGCCCAACGATGTCACCACCTCCAAGTCATCCAGGAGACAACAACCACCAAAAATAGCAAGTCGATGACTCTTGCTTGAAGGATCACTAACGCCACAAAACTCAAACATTACAAAGCATGCAATAGATGCTCTCATACTCTTAAATATACAACCACTAAGTCAAAAGAGCAACAGAAGGATGCTAGAAGCTCAAGCGTTCAGAATGGGTGACCAAGAAAACCTCCTTGAAGCTGGAAATGAAGTATTTATAGGCCACAAACTTCAAATTCATTGATGCGAAGGCGCTCTCTTGGGGTGAAATTAATAGCTGCTATAGCAATCACAGTCATATCTCTACTTGCGATATTGACCATTCTTAGCTTCCTATATCGGAAGAACAAATTGAAGCAGGCATCAATGATCCTACCTTCATTTGGTGCAAAGTTTCCCACAGTCACAAGGATCTAGCTGAAGTAACGGATTGATTTTTACCATCCAATTTGATAGGCAGAGGAAGATATGGCTGTGTCTACAAAGCAAAATTACATGGAGAGAGTAACTTAGTACTCCCTCTGGTTGTAAATATATGTCGTTTTAGTCTCCTCAACTATTCTCTAAATATAAGTCATTTTTGAACTTCTATGTATTTTTTTCTTCTTTGTTCCTGTTTTGCTTTTATTTAATAAATGCTACCACTCTCACAAATAAATGAGTTATCTTTTCCAATGCAGAATGAAGGGTAACAAGGTCATTTGATCTATTTTCTTAATCCTTGTGCATAAATTTAAAACGATCTATATTTGTAATCGGAGAGAGTAGATGCGAAGGTTTTCGACATGGAAACTGGAGGCGCAAACAGAAGTTTCATAGAAGAACGTGAAGCTCTGAGAAATTGAAGGAACCTAATCTCGTTCCCATCCTAACTGCCTGCTCAAGCACTGATTCCGGTGGAAATGATTTTAATGCATTGGTTTGCGTGTTCACGCCGAATGGGTAGCCTCGACTCACTGCTACACCCAAAGGAAGATGGTACGCGTACTCCAAAGGAAGATGACATCGCAAATGCATTGGAATATCTAAACCATAGTAGCCAGAGGCCCATTGTTCACTCTGATCTGAAGCCTAGCAACATACTTCTCAGCAATGATATAACCGCCCGCATCAGTGCCTTTGGCCTCGCAAGATTCTTTGATAATGCAAGCACAGCTAGTACGATGGCGGTGAAGGAAACCATTGGTTACATTGCTCTAGGTAATTCTCAATAAATACATTTTTGTTCTCGGAAATAAACTTCGACAGAAGTTTCTGCAAAAAAATAAACTTTGACAGAAGATCTCTGAGACTAGGTGAACTCTGATGCCAATGTTTTAAATTAAAATTAATCTTATGCGGTTTCAGAGTATGCAACTGGAGGGCGAGTGATGGCTTCCGGTGATGTGTACAGCTTCGGGATAATTCTGCTTGAGATGTTCAATGGGAGGCGTCCTACTGATGACATGTTCAGAGAGATGGGCTGAGCTTTGTGAGGCAGGTTTCCCTGACAGTATACAGGAGATTGTCGATGCCCAGCTGCAGGAAGAAATTGACGACTTTGGAGTTCAGAAGGGGAGCGCGGCGACGGTGGTGGAGTGCGTGCGGTCCGTGCTGAGGATGGGGCTGTGCTGCAGTTGCCGATTGCCAAAAGAGAGGGTGAACATGAGGGATGTGGCCATGAAGCTGCAGGTCATCAGGGAGTCCTATGTTGGAGACGAAGCTCTGCAAATGGTCTGCTAAATTTTTCAGTGAAGAACATGTGTGCATGCATCATCATGCCACATATATAAGGCTTTTGTTTTTTCAGATTTGCTGATTAGAAAATAAGTACAACACTATTAAGCCTGCTAACGGGTCGAACCCACCCTGCACCCAACCCAACCCAATCCTAATTGGCAATTTTTCCAACCCCATCCCACCTAAAAAATTGATTACTCAACCCAACCAACCCACCCCACTACTATAATTGTACTCAAATCAACCCACCGATAGGTTCGACCCATGAGTTTGCCATGAAGCTGGTGGGTTGCGTAGTCCGATGTATGTATGCACATTAGAGATGAGATTGCAGCAATAAGAGTTGTTCATACATCTGACGGCTGTTTCTGCATGCATATCAGAGATTCAGCGTAATGCTTGCTGATTTGTATCATGACATATCATAAATCCCATTAACGTGACATAATAGAGATGACAGCTTTCTGACTTGTATCGTGACATAAATCCCATTCAGATAAATAATACATATAGTTCTACAGAATACAGATCTTGTTCTTCTACCATAATAGAGATGACAGCTTTCTGACTTGTATGGTGACATAAATCCCATTCAGATAAATAATACATATAGTTCTACATAATACAGATCTTGTTCTTCTACTCTCAAAACCAGCACAGGGCCAAACTGTCCTCAATAAAAAAACATGGGAGTCATCAAGGTATTGAACTTGTATCGTGACATGTCAAGCTGCACCTGACCATAATTCAGAAGCACACCGGAGAACACTGAAGAAAATTAGAAATGCATGGAAGTATTGTGCACAAACGCAGGACCATGCAAAAACCACGTTAAGGGATCACCAACCTGAGGGTCCAATTATGCAAGCACTCTCTTCTTCTCCTTGGAGACTCATTCCTTGTAGTCTGTCCAATGAATAAATCCCATTCAGCATTACTGAATTAATTCAATATGAAAGTAAAATTAAATTGATAACTACATAGCATGAACAGAACAAATTGACGAGATGCAAACACACACGCTCCTTGTGTATGCAAACACACAGTC
This sequence comes from Phragmites australis, assembly GCF_958298935.1. NCBI lineage: Eukaryota > Viridiplantae > Streptophyta > Magnoliopsida > Poales > Poaceae > Phragmites > Phragmites australis. The sequence goes on along the minus strand of NC_084932.1, from coordinate 20,490,881 downwards.
CACACAGGAACAGGAAAAAAATGGAGGAATGAAACATGAATGCATGTGCAAATTAGAGACAAAACCATAGGGAAAGAAACGAGATTGGATGTGTTGAAACATAGGAATGGGATATCTAGGCAAAGTTCACAAGTACAAACATAATCTGGCTTATTAAAACACATTTAAAGCTAAAATGAAAAAAAAAAGCAAAGTGCGATGAGAACCACAAAACAATCTGTTTCAGATGGAAGCCTGCCATGGATCTGACAACCACATAATTTGGACATAAAGCAGGCTTCATTCGAAAATCAAAAAGAAGAAGAAGAAGCAGGCGTTATTCTTTTTCAGCACCCATTCTGACAAGGCAAGTGAGAAATGCATGGTGATGGGTGAGATGTATAGCTTGAGAGGCTATAAAGATGTAGCAAGCAGAACCTCTAAAGAAAGCTGCGGCATATTTTAACAACCTGGCATGTTTTACTTCTTCATTCCACATACATTGAACAACTACAAAATCAATCACACCAGGAACAATGCATAGTAGAGCAGGCTGAAAAGGCCAAAGGAAAATGAGAACAGAAGAAGGTAATAATATTTCAGAGATGAAAATCTGAATTATTAATGTCAGCCTTTCCATTTTAACACCAGAAGTCTTTTATTCAAAAAACAACTAAGTTGTGAGTTAACTTGTGCATACCATTTAAACTTCATTGACCCGACAACTTTCTTGTTGACCTGCAGATACCATTGAAGTCAAAAATCAGATAATGAAACCAAGAGAGGGATACAGGAAAATGAAAGTAAAGCTGGCATGCGATGGCCTACAAAATATTTACCTTTATTGCTTGAATATTCATATAGCCAATCTTTGGCACAAACAAGAGCTTCAAGTGTTTATGGCCTCATTGAGCTTCGATTGTCACCAAGAATCCGACCGCCGCAGCTAAATGCAAATTCTGAAGAAACGGTGCTCAACAGTATTGCTAGGAAATCACGTGCCATAGCTGATAGCACAGGGTATTTGTTAGTATTTATTTTTCACCAGCTCAAAATTTCAAACCTCTCATTGGTTCTCACAAAACTCTTCTTCTAAATATCCTTCAAGCTCTGACTTTGGAACATGCCTCCTCTCCTCTGGGGCCATTGAGCAAATTCTTCTTCTACTCTTCTTTTCCCAAGGACCGGTGAACCCAAAGGACTCTTGGCTGTACTAACGGAAGGCGAGTTTTCATTATTTCTTCTTAGAAGCTTTTCATATTCCTCAAAGTACTTGGTGAACCATTATTTAGCTAAGGTCACACTCGTATTCCATCGTGAACAAGAATATTCAATATATGAGCACAACATCTAACAAGAGATGTTCACTACCAAACAACATGTCAGCCTTTCCATTTTCCTTCAAACGATCACAAGCTGACTTGTTGTTTGATGTGTTGTCAAGTGTAATTGTGAACATTTTGCCTTTTATCCCCCACTCTGCTAGACAATTTGTGATTGCCTCCTCAATTGCAAAACAAGTATGAGGATACTTCATATCTTTGAAACTAATAATCTTCTTCAAGACAAAGTTGGCATCAATATAATGGGTCGTCAGGCAACTGTATCCTAACTTTTGGTTAGATGTCCAAAGGTCAGACATGAATCATATGCGGGAATCGAGACTTTGTAGTTCACTTCGCAATTCTTACTTCATTCGCTCATACCTACTGACAAAATCATTACGCATTGTTTGACGTCTGACATCGCTAAATGTCGGTTGCATTGACTCCATCCATGGAGCAAAGTAGGGGTCATCAAATTTATTGAATGCAACATCGGCATGAATGCACAACTTGACCATTAACTCACGGCTTCTTTGAGGATCAAAGGTAAATGGACCTTCACGGGTGTAGGGATCGGTGACATCCTAAGGGGGGTTGAACTAGGACACTTAAAACTATTGGCTCCAAAACCTACACAAAATAAACCTATCTCAATTTTTATCTAAATATGCTCTAGGTTTATCTACTCTGTCTACTCTACAACTCAAAATGATTGCAACCTACTCTAGCAAGGTAAATTGTAAGTATGTAAATACGAAAATATAAATAAAATAGAGAGAACAAACTCGGCACAGGGGATTTTTATCATGTGGTATCGGTGGCACAAGAGTCACCCCTAGTCCACATTGGAGCTCCACAAAGGATATACTCCTAGTCACGAAGTCTCTTACGATCACAGCTCTTGAGCTACCAAGTCACCAAGACAAGGCCTCAAGCACGATGAGCCACCAAGCCACAAAGGTGAGGTCTCACCACTAACCTCTGTTCCGGTCACTTATATGTCATCTTCACTTCGGAGCTTTAGTCACAAAGACAAGGGCCTCCGTGTCGCCAAAGATGCTTTTTGTTGCAGCACCACACCAAGTCGGAGGGTCAACAGGCTTGAGCCACTAAGGCCCAAGTTGCCGATGAGCCACCAAGACTCCAAGACACTGGCTTACCTCTCGGTACAAGTTTGGATCACTCCTTGATCCACTCTCTAGGTTGTAGCACCTAGCAATACTTCTCTCTAGGCCTATAAGCACTAATCACTTTCTAATGATGTGCTTAATCGCCTTGGATGAACACTTTAAGCACTTTGATGGCTTGGATATCTTCTCAGGTGTATAAGAGCTTCTCTGGACTCCAGCAGCTTCAAATGACTTTGTGGAGGGGTATTTATAGCCTTAGCCTCACGGACTAGCCATTTCCCCAATGGCTCAAATTCTTTGTATACGCGTGATATTTTGGTGTAAATAGATTGCACTCACCAGAACGTCTGGTGTGTACACCTTCCAAAAACTAGCCATTGGAACTCCACTCAAATCTCTTCTGAACACCGGATATTCCAGCGTGTTCACATCTCCATCGCTAGACCTTCCAACTTGTTCAACCGAACCATCCCGCACCTTCCTCAGTGCAAAATACTCCAGCGTTGCATTTTTCATCACCGGAAATTCCGACGTGCTCATTTGCGGTAGACTTCACTTTGACATCTTATCTGCAACAAATACTCCGACGTTCACACTTCAATCGCCGGAACTTCCAATGTGTAGTCCATCTATCTTCCACTGTTGCAAGCCTCTCTGCAACAATTGCTCTAGCGTAAGCATCTAGTGTATTCAACTCCAAGCGCCGGTGTAGACTTCATCTCTCTCTCTATCAGAAATGCTCCAGCGTGCATATCCTTGATCACCGAAAAATTCGGTGTGTGGAAACTTCTCTGGCCTCTTCTGACGGAAATTCTCCGATGTGTATAACACTCTGAACGTTGGACCTTTCGGTGTAGTCATTTTTCCTGGGATTTCTCCAATTCATCTAACCTTTGTCCTGGCTACGGTGGCTTCTTCATGTATTGCATCCATGAGGCCTACTAGCATATATTCTTGACAAACATGTTAGTACCATTAACTATGTTGTCATTAATCACTAAAATTACAATCATGGCTTAACAGGGTCATTTTCGCTACAATCTCCCCTTTTTTTTATTATTCATGACAACACAACCAAAGCAAGAGGTGAATGATATCAATTAAGATAATACATGATTTTAAAAGTTCACAAGGCCATACCTCTTTTGCTTGGATGCATGGTAAGAACAAATTATGATACCAATTGTAAAGAAAACCACATTCTTACCAACATTATATCTCCCTTTTTGCTACAATCTCCTTCAACATTATATCCCTATTTTTTGTTGTAGCTGTCATGTAGATAGTTCTCCCTTTTTCTCCATTGCCACTTTCTCCCTTGATCGACCCTTGCAAGAGTTTCTTCTCCTTTGTCATCCTGAGATGCATCTTGCTTTGGTCTCAAAATTCTCCCCCTTTGTCAACAATCTCAAAAAGGCTACAAACACATGTTGAACTCAAGGGAAAACATTAGAGCATTTGGGAGAGAGCTTCATAAATCGTTGTCACACCTGGTTTTAATGGACAAAACCATGTATAGCTTATGTGTGGCTAGGAAGTTTAACACACATAAGGACATCACAGGTGAAGTAACAAAAATAATACTTTAACTTACAACCGTTTAACTTTTATAAAAAAACTTCACCTAAACAACTCTATTAACCAAACAACTCTATAGACACTGACCTAAGAACACGCACCTAGTATACCAGGTCTCATCTTGAAAGTCTTCAAAGTCCTCCACTGAGCAGCATATGTATTGTGGGAGATAACAAGGGTGAGTACATGGAGTACTCAGCAAGTGTAGAAAAATAATGATATGTAGGCTTACAACAAGAATAGACTAACACATGGTATATTTGCATAAATGCTAGTAAAGAAAATAGTAATGTAATTCAGAAACATTAAGCAGTTATTAAGTGAATGTAACCCAACAACCCAACAACTAGGCATCACCCAAGGCTGACCACCCTGCAAACTATAACCATCCAACCATCACCTGCATCACCAACCTATAGCGAAACCATTACCATGACCAACTTATCATGTCAGGATCTAAGTCTCCCATTACCAAAGGAACGACTGTTATAACAGTTTTTACACTCTGCAGAGGTTGTCCAACTTTTAGCCACGAGTTGTGATATTCATATTGCCATATTTGCAAGACACTTAACACATGCCAATAGTGTGCCACCAGGAGATCACTACCAAGTATGGTCGATCAATTAGGTCATGGTACTCCAACGAATGATAGCTAGGTGTCTAATTGATATGCTAAGCCTTACCCATATCAGTCTCGTATTTGGTACGGTATTTCTTGGGTTGTCGCTCCACGAACCGGTCCTTATATGTGACACTTGGAAAAAGACTACTCAATAGAGAGATAACCATCGTAAAGTAAGGGGTAGGGGAAAAAAAGAAAGAAAGCAGATGTTACGGCCATCCTAACCAATGAAAACCTACCTACTTGGAACGTATCCACAAGCCTACCGCACTTACCATCATATACACTTACCAACATCATCCTACCATTCTTTGCTCAAGTCCTAGGGTTCCATGTTACTATATCAAGTTCACCATGACCATTGCATATATCCACTAATCATGTATATGACACTATCCAACATCCTGATAGCATGGCTAAATAATTCTACCATGAAGACTCATGTTAACCACCTCTTAGGCTTCAAGGAATGTAAAGGAAGAACAGGGTAAATCCTTACATAGGTGACTATCCATCAGGTTGACAGACTTTGCATGCAATTTTGTAAAATAAAACATTTAAAAACATATGTTTAAGATGATCAGGACACTTGCCTTCTCCTTGTTGCTGCTCAGTGAACTCTAGCTCCTGGTCTTGACGTTCATCAAACTAATCCAGGGCGTTAATGTCTAATCACACATTACCGGCAAAACACAAAAGCAAAACACTCTAAGAACATAGCACAAAACAAAAGAACAACAAAACAAAAACTATCTAGAAAGATAGAGCTCTCAAAAATGAATCTAACGGTACAAAAATCGCTGAAAAAGGAGATAAAACGAAAAAAGTAATACGGCTTTTACTAAATAGGGGCTTTTTTGCAAAAATACATTAATTAAGATTATTAGAATTATTTTTATACTTGAAATCCTATTTAACTACGCAAGCGCCGACTGGGCTAACATGTCAGCGCTACTGCTAATGTGGCACTGAGGTGGCTGATGCATGGCATGCTGATGAGGCAAAGCTACTGACTTGGATTAAGGGTGACACGTGGTGACTTCTTACTGGCTAGCAAAGGGGTATTTGCATGATCTAATCATGGCCACATGATCTTAAACGAAAGGCTGAGGGAGGTTGGGTGGCCGGAGGGGATCGAGAAGGCGGCGACCGAGCGAGACACGACGATGCACATGCCAGAGATTCACTAGAACCTCATCACTGGCCATGAGACGTGATGGCGAGCGGTGGGTCACGGAGAGAAGGACATGAGGAACTCAATTGAGGGACCATGGTTGGTGAGGCTCAGGAAGGGGGTTGGCGATGAACAGGTCGGCAGAGGAGCTTGGGAGCTCGACGAGGAAGGGTCTCTGGCGGTCGGGGAACCAAGGAGATGGCAGGATAAGCTTCGGCGATCGACAGAGCTCGGGGGTGGCTCAGGCAGGGAAACACTGCACTCCAGTGGCTTCACAGCGTGCTAGACCGAGGGAGGCAGCTATGGCAGTGGCAAAGCTAGAAACCCAGTGAGTTGGCTCGGATTTTGGTGATTTTGGGATGAGATGAGATATGGGAGGGGGCGGGGACCTATATAGGAGGGTCAAAGGTTTTCGGGGCATACTAGGAGTCTAGGGCGGCGGTGGGAGTTTGTCTCGGACACAGTGCTAGCAACGACGTTAGACTCAGAGATGAAGGGTGTGGGCACGGGGGAGAATGCGGAAATGGCCAGGGTGCATTCGGCAGGCGGCTGAGCGGGCTGGCGCAGAAGTGAGCTGGGCTAGGGAGTGGGCCAGCTAGGGCTCAGCCCAAGCGGGAAGGGAAAGGGAGCAGGGGAGGGAAAGCAAGGCGGGTTGGGCCAGCTGGTAGGTTGGGCTGGAGGGAGGGAGAAGGGGTTAGGCCGGGTTAGGTTTAGGTTTTGGGTTTTTCGTTTTATATTTGTAATCTTTTCTATTCTACTTCTATTTTCCTTTTCTATTGCTATTCTAAAGAAAAACAATTACGAATAAAAGCCAACGAAAACCAAATAAACCCTACATGCTTATTTCCAGCATGAATGCATTTCAAGCAAATATAACTTATGTCAAATTGGATTTATTTTAGAAAATAGGTTTTATCCTATTCTATTTTATTCAAACCCTAATTAAATTATAGAAAATGTTAAGAAATTGCAAAATTTGAAAACATGGGTGTTACAAATCTACCCCCCTTGAAATGAATCTCGCCCTTGAGATTGAGATAGATTGGAAAAGGAGACGAGAAAACTCCAACTTCAGATCTTCTTATCTTTCTCATGTAGCTTCATCCCCTGAGTGGTGAATCTATTGCACTTTGCACATTGATATTACTTTGGTTCGGGTAACTCTTTCTGATCTTTCAATGATCTTTATTAGATACTCTGTAGAGGAGAGATCTTATTGAACATCCAACTATTCCATCGGTAATTGTTCTTCAGACATTCGAAGACACTTCTTCAACTAAGACACAAGAAAGACATCAGGTACATCTACCAGTTGAGTTGGTAACTCCAACTGATAAGCTACTTCTCCTCTTTTACCCAGTATCTTGAAAGGTCCAATGAATCTTGGTGACAACTTTCCCTGACCTTGAATCTTCAAAGACCTCTTATGGGTGAAACCTTGATATAGACATAATCTCCAATTTCAAATGCCACTTCTCTACATCTGTTGTCCACATAACTTTTCTATCTCGATTGAGCAATCCTTAATCTCCTAAATTATCTAAACTTGCTTTTCTGCATCTCGTATAACTTCTGGTCCAAAAACTTAACTTTCACTGGTCTCTTTCTAGAACAGTGGTGTTCTATGCTTCTTTCCATATAAAGCTTCAAACATAGAAATTTGAAGACTTTCCTAATAACTTTTGTTATACGAGAACTCTGCATACGACAAACTCTTATCGCAAATCTTGTCATACTTTAGAGCACAAGCTCTTAACATATCCTTGAGTATCTGATTTACTCTTTCAATATGTCCATCTATTTGGGGGATTATATACGGAACTGAAATTTAGCTTCATGTCCATAGACTCATGTAGCTTCAGCTAAAACTTGGAAGTAAACTGAGTTCCTCTATCTAAGACGATCTTCTTTGGCACTCCATGTAAACACACTATTCTTGACATATACAACTCTGCTAGTCTGGATCCACCATATGTAGTCTTTATCGGGATAAAATGAGCGACTTTTAGTCATGCAATCAACTATAACCCATATTGAATCATATCCTCCTTGTGTACGAGGTAATCTAACAATAAAATCCATACCAATTTCCTCCAATTTCCATTCAGGTATCTTTAAAGGTTGTAGCAATCATGCTGGTCTTTGGTGCTCTACTTTGACCTTTTGGCATGTACCACATAGAGCCACATACTTTGACACATCTCTCTTCATTCCATACTACCAATAGCGATCCTTGAGATCTTGATACATCTTCATGCTTCTAGGGTGAATGTAATATGCTGAATCATGAGCTTCTCTTATAATGAACTCTTCAATGTCCTTCTTATGAGGCATACATATTCTCTTTTTGAACCATACAGTACCTTGACTGTCTTCTATAAAGCCTGATGCTTTATCATCCTTGGTTAACTACATAATTTCCTTGAGTTTCTCATCCTCAAGTTGACCTTTCCGAATATCTTGCTCTAACGTGCAAACAACTTCCATGGTAGTTGCTTCCATATCTGCCACTAATCCAAGGTTAAGCTTCTCAAACTCTTTCCATAACTCTGGTTCACTTTCTTGAACCATCACCGAGTTACAATAACTCTTTTGACTCAAAGCATCGGTTACTACGTTGGCCTTTCCTAGGTGATAATGGAGTCCCACATCATAATCCTTGATTAACTCTAACCATATGTCCTGTAGAAGGTTTAAATCCGGTTGAGTTAATATATACTTCAAACTCTTATGATCCGTATATATCTCGCATCGTTTCCCAATAAGATAGTGTTTCCAAATCTTCAAAGCATGAACCACTCCTGCTAAATCTAAATCATTTGTGGGATAATGCACTTCATGCTCCCTTAACTGTCATGACACGTAGGCTACAACTTGACGTTCTTGTATGAGAAGACATCCAAGTCCTTGTCGCGAAGCATCACAGTAGATATCGAAGTTCTTGCTAATGTCTGGCAGAACAAGCACTAGGGATGTAGTCAATTTCCTCTTCAATTCTTCAAAACTTGTTTGACAAGCTCAGCTCCATTTAAACCATATTTTTCTGTAGCAAAGAGGTAATAGGTTGAGCTATCTTAGAGAATCCTTCTATAAGCAGCTATAATATCCTGCTAAACCAAGGAAACTTTGGATCTCTAACACATTGATAGGTGGTAACCAATCCAACACATCCTTCATTTGCTTGGATCTACTGCTACACCTCTAGCTGTTATGATATGGCCGGGAAAACTGACTTGATCTAACCAAAAATTACACTTGCTAAGCTTGGCATACAACTGATGCTCTCTGAGTGTCTGTAGCACAATTCTCAAATGTTCTCCATATTCTCCTTCACTCTTAGAGAAAACTAGAATATCATCAATGAACACCACTACAAACTTGTCCAAATAATCCATAAATACCTTATTCATGAGATTCATAAAATAGGCTGGTGCATTGGTCAATCGAAAAGACATAACAGTATACTCATATAGTCCATGTCGAGTATTGAAGGCGGTCTTAGGTACATCTGACGATCAAATCTTCAACTGATAATATCAAGGCCTTAGATCAATCTTGGAGAATGCTTGGGCTCCTCTCATCTGATCAAACAAATCTTCAATCTGGGGTAATGGGTACATGTTCTTAACAGTCACATCATTGAGTGCTCTGTAGTCTACACACATTCTCCGGGTACCATCCTTCTTATCCACAAAACAACTGGGGCACCTCAAGGTGACGCAGTTGGCATAATAAAACCTTTACCTAACTATTCTTGGATTTGCTTCTTTAACTCAACTAGGTTATTAACAAACATTCTATATTGCCTTTTATCTATGGGGTCATAATGGGTACCAATTCAATAACAAACTCAATATTTTGATCAGGTGGCATACCTGGCAATTCATTAGGGAAGACATCGAGAAATTCTCGAACAACTCTGATCTGTTCAATGGGCATACCATCCAATGAATTGAGAGAACATTCTTCTATTGCTAGGACAGTAGCTATGAACTCAACTTTAGTTCCATCTCCGTTGGTTAAGTGAACTGCCCTTCTGTCACACTCTTAACTCCATCAAACTTTGTTAACCAATCTATTCCAAGGATCACATCTATGCCTTTAGATTCCGTGACTATAAGGTTTGCTGGAAAGTCTAACCCGCTTATTTTCAGACTAATTTTGATGACACATATATTGTGCCCTCAGATCTCCTCCAGGAGAGCTAATAAGCATAGGGTGTTTCATCATAACCATAGGTAAACTATGCTTTGCAACAAACTGAGTAGTTATGAACGAATATGAAGCTCCTTCATATAAAACTGATGTGGGCTAGGAGTTGACAAGGAACATACCATATACCACATCCTGAGCATTCTGAGCTTCTTCTGCGGTGACACGGTTGACCTTCCCATGGACAAAGTTCTGTTGTCCACGATTAGTCTAAACGGGGGTCTGATTTCCATTGCGCGCTGGGGTTTGAAACTAAGTAGGCTTCGGAGTGTTGGTGTTGACTAGATTTGGGTACTTCTTTGGACATCTATTCACAAAGTGTCCTTCTTCTCCACAATAGAAACATCCTTTGCCTGAGGCGGGAGTAGCTGGGCTATTCTTGACCTGAGGAGTGGCAAGTGGAGTAGAACGGGTGTTTGAAAGTTGGGGCACTAAACCGGGTCTTGAGTTTGAGGTCTGTACGCCCTTGGAATATCATCTTTCTTTTCTTCTCATCCAGCTAACGACGTTTGTGTTCAACCACTAAAGCTTTGTTCACCATAGCTTAGAAATTTAGACCTTCCAGGGCATACTCTATAGCGTCATTCAGACCTTCCAAAAAGCATTCCTACTTCATCTCATATGTGTCCACTTCACTTGGTGTGTACCTAGACAACTGGATGAACTAGGTCACATACCCCCTTACAGTCATTGGTCCTTGCTTCAAGCTCATGAACTCCTTCTTCTTCTGATGAACATCTCCTGACGACACATGGTGAGTGCGAAAACTGGCTTTGAATTCCATCTAAGTAATAGCTGATGGGTTGTCATGTGCGGTGTAGTATGCTTCGCACCAGTTCAAAGCTTGACTGGCGAGTTGGTGTGAAGCATAGAGAACCATCTCTCTGTCAGAGCACTATGCAACCTGTAGCTTTCTTTCCATGTCCTTTAGCCAATCATCTGCATCCATAGGCTCTACTGAATGACTAAAGACTGGGGGCTGAGTTCTCTTGAATTCTCCAAGTCTTGATGGTTGATGGGGTTGAGGAACATGATTTGGCTGTTGTTGCTGCATTTGCACCATAGATTGAGCTAAAGCTTGTAAGATCTGAGTTTGCCTAGCCATTTGTTGTTCCAAGGTCTTAGAATAGGCGGGGGTGGATTCTGGTTGTTGTTGCTATCATCCTCATTGTTACCACCAAGGCTTCTTGTTGTGTTAACCATCTGATTGGGTTTGGAAAGAAAGATAGTAGAAGACAAGCGAGACTAGAAAGGATTTAACTAAGGGAAACCCAACTATTATTATATTTTATAGATATTAAAGATGCAACTGTGGACAAGGTACCAAAGCATTCCATAGCACACACAGACACTCAAACAAAAGATCCAAATCACATACTTAGCACCATAACAATTCTCACACTATCATTAATATCCTTAACGATTACATCAACGCTCGACTCTAGCGACATTAAGACGATTCTACTAAATGACTCTACTACTGGGACTCCTCTCTAGGTGCAGGATCCTGAGGAAGACTCTGCTAATCCTTCTTCTATGGCAGGGGCGTTGAGACAAATCCTCTTGCGCGGAGGTGAGTGGTTAGATAGGGCTTCTTCTTCATCTTCTGCAGGTTCTTCTTTATTGGCACGTTGTTCATCCTTGAGAAGTGAAGTGACAAAAGCGAGGTGATGATGAATATCTACTAGCTCCCATAGGGCATAGTCCAGCTCATCTTCCATGGCCATAGTGAGCGCCACTTGCTCACGTAGCTTGGGGCTTTCTCCAAAGGTGTGCTTCAGCAACGGTTCACCAGTTCCACGAGCTCTCTGGGGATAGTAGGAATTTGGTGAATCGACCATCTTGTTGTTGTACTGATCTCGGAGATGGGATATGGCTTGATGTGCTTCATCTCAAACATTGGTGGTGAAGGTTGCTCTTGGGGACATCATAGCGTGAATGCCCACAACTCGTCGAACATCCATACATTCATCTTCGCTTTGCTCATAGTCGTAGATGGTGACTTCTACCTTCCATTGCACATATCTAGTTTGTTGCTTCTTAACTCCCCTGTAGATTGGCTTTTTCGTCTGTCCAAGTCCAGAAAGTACTCCCCACAACAGGCGAGTTAGGTGTCCAGCAGGAAGACCATCACTCTCGTAAACATCAGGAATGAGATCCATGTTGCAAAAAGTAGGGTCATCAATCTCCTCTTCGGTTGAAACACGTTGAAGAACGGGTAGACGACCTCCAATTGACTTGCAATTAGTGAGCAGTGGGCGAACCATCTATAAAAAAGAAGATAGTATATAAGAGATAGCCTTAAAGATAAGAAGAGATGAGAAAAACAACTAAGAAAAAGCTTCTATGGTTGAAATGAACTAGGAGAAACCTTAAGGATGACCATTCTTACTAGGCTTGCGGTCCTACAGTCAGTATGGCTTTGATACCATCTCTGTCACACCTGGTTTTAACGGACAAAACCAAGTGTGGCTTATGTGTGGCTAGGAAGTTTAACACACATAAGAACATCACCAGTGAAGTAACAAAAGCAATACTTTAACTTACAACCGTTTAACTCTTACAAAAAAACTTCACCTAAACAACTCTATTAACCAAAGGACTGAACTAAATGACTGCAGTGGAATGAAAGCATCGGCAACCAAGTAACTCCACGGGAACCGACCAGAAAACACGCTCTTAGTACACTAGGTCATCGTCTTGGAAGTCTTCAAAGTCCTCCACTGAGCAACACATGTATTCCATGAGATAGCAAGGGTGAGTACATGGAGTACTCAGCAAGTTTGGAAAAATAATGATACATAGGCTTACAACAAGAATAGGCTAACACATGGTATATTTGTGTAAATGCAAGTAAAAAAACAGTAATATAATTCCAAAATATTAAGTAGTTATTAAGTGAATGTAACCCAACAACACAACAACTAGGCATCACCCAAGGCTAACCACCTTGCAAACCATAACCATCCAACCATCACCAGTATAACCAACCTATAGCCAAACTATTACCTTGACCAACTGTTGGGGGGAAAATAAACCAACCTGATGATAATGGTTGAAGATTACCATCCAGGTCCCTCTGGATCCTTTATCTCCAGACCCTCTGTTAAAAGCTCGATCTCCAATGTCACTAGATCCCTTCATGGTACCCCTTCGTACCTTCGAAGCCTTCCTTTAGCTCTGCCGGCTCGATCTTCCGAAGCCTCGGTCCTCCGAAGCCTCAGCCTCTCGAAGCCCCGGCCCTCTAGGGTCCTGCTTCCCAAAGCCTTCACCTCCTGGTTCCATGCCTCGCAAGGCCCCCGCCTCGGGCTACTCTGGTCGCCTTCCCGAAGGAAGCAAGGTGAGTGAGCAGGCCTTAGGAAAGATCTGCCGGAAGGGGAGCACCGGTCGTGCTTTTCCTACAAGGAAATGACTGGCATTAAAAGCCTAGGCTAATTGACGCCGCTTTGACACCCTGGCGTGATGGAGGCTATCCTGACACCCCTGATAGTGCGGCGTCGGGCCGCAATCGGTGACTGGCTCGCCCCCTTCAGGGGGCAAGCACGACGATAATTACCACGATGGATATTTATCTCCCCGATAGGGTAGAAGGTAGTTATTCAGGATAAGGCCTAGTAATTTGGTCAGATCCCAGATATTTGTACATTATGACAACTTGTATGCCAAGCTATGCATGACCCCATAAATAGGAGGCCATGGTCCTCTAGACAAGAGAGGAGAAAACGAAGGAGACAACGAAGGAGACAACGGGCAAGATAGCCAAAAAAAAGATACAAAGGTGAAAATACACCAAGTCACGCTGTGATACTCCTCCTAGAGTGATCCATTTTTCTACCATCAATACTTTTGTGGTGTTCCTTCCTCTTAAACTTCGTCACCAAACTTGAGTATCCTCCTTAGAAGAAACTCTCACCGTACTTGTTGGGGCAAGATGAACTCTTGCTCCGACCTTGGGCAACTCAGAACCCTGGGTCGGTATAGGAACTCCAGACGGCATGGAGGCCTTCCAGCCTCTGCACGATGAAGACCTCACCGCCTCAGGAGAGGATGCGGCCAAAGCCACGGCCAAGCAGGCCGCCTTCCAATGGTCTTGGGCGGTCCAACCCAGGAGTGCTCCCACCTGGACTTGGTCCTCAGGTATCCCCTTTGACCACACCTGGGATACCCCAAGTGAGCCAACATCTTCGGAAAGTCTGTCCACCCAGCACCCTCCTTGGGCCCCTCAGGCGAAAGAGGGTTCCAGGGAGACGGAGGGCTCCGGGGTGCGCAGACCCTACCAGCGCCTCTGCCGATGCCCTCGCAACACCAACTGCGCACATGGAAACCACTTCGGTCCTAAAAGCCGCTGCACCGGGCAGCCTCGATGGTCTCCCAAGGGGGAAGTAGACCCAGGGGAAACCATAGGCTCCGGGACACACTGCCTTCAGCAATGACCCCAACGACAACTCCAAGTGCTGGCACCCCCGGAGGCACACAGGTGCATTCTGCATGGACCAGGGTGCGGCCACAACACTAATGATTGTCGCACTCTCATGACCTTCCAGGAGTAATACCTCGGAAGGCAAGCAAAATATCTGACTGTAGAAAAAGTGAGCGAAGGATGACGCAGGGTCTGGAGGCCTGGGGCCAACACCTGGGCAAATCCCCGGCCCCTCAACCTTGCACTATCGCTACCAACCCTACCAGTGGTACCACAATCAGCAACAAGAACTAAGTCGCAGACACACCATCGCCAGGCTTTGGACTTAGTACCTCCAGAGCTAGGCAGTGGCTTAGGGCCGTGGGGGTCGCGGACCACCTCTCCCGACTAACCTTCAACTACACCTCCAACATGCTGTCGCCAGGCCCTGGATGGATTACTTCCGGGGCCGGGCAACAGCTAAAGTTGAGGGGGTCAAGTACCGCCTCTCCCAGCCTAGCCATAGGCTTCGAGGCCACCAAACCTCGCAGTAGAGGCCTTATTCCTACAATGGTACACCCGCTATTAACCACCAAGTAGTTTACCTAGTGATCCATTTTTCATACGACAAGGTTAGAGTCTGTTGGAGGCCTCCAACCTTACTGCTAGAAGTCTTTTTTCAATAGATAGCCACTAGGTAGAAGAAGTAGAACTTAAGTTGCATTCTCACTTAGCATGAACAGTTATATAACCTAGCTATGTTTTATGCTACAACTAGCTTCTTATTGTTAAAAGTAGACTGCAAAACTTAGCTAGCATAACCATGCAAAATCCCTACACTTCCGCAGACGCGACATGCCAAGGCGAGAAACTCCAGAAGGCACCCAGGAGCCCCAGCCTCCGAAGTCGGGGTTTTGCTCTCGCGTGGACCTTCCCACGCTGATTTTGTGCGACGACGAGGAGTTAGCAGAGACGGGAACCATCCTTGAGGCTACCACCCAGGAAACCGAGATCGAAGGAGCCGAAAATATTGAAGTGGTAGCCTATTCTTCGCCGTCATCACCTTCGAGTTCCTCCTCCAACACTGAGGCGTCAACTCCAAGTGCACCCCACCGTCGCGGAAAAGGGTTGATGGGCCACGACAGGCTACTTGACGCGAAGGCCATAGCGCCCGAGGCGTTCAAGGCTTCCTCCTTCAAACCAAGCCCCGGGGAGGTCAATGATGCGAAGAAAATTTTTAGTACCTTCGTCCTCCCTGAGCTTGAAATTTCGCTCGCCTGGAAGCCCGTCAGCAAACTTTTCGACGCTTCTGATGTGGCAATTGCGAAGGTATACCAGTATGTTCCATTATTATCATTATTATTATTTTGTCCTTATGGTAATTGCTCATATCCATGCGACATCCCAGACTTTGCTTATATCACGGGCTCAGCGCAAGCAGGCAAAGAATTCTGAAGCCCGCGCCCGGAGTGCAGACGCGCAAATTGATATGCTGCAAAAGCGTGCTGAGAAAGCTGAAGGCCAGAAGCGTGAGTTTTTGCGCCGAGCGAGGGAAGCTGAGTCGCGCTTGGAACAACTTGAGACGGAACTCAGCGCCCTTTGCTCGGAGAAACAAGTGGCCAAAGTGGAAGTGAAATGCTTGCGCCAAAACCTGCAATCCTCTGAAGCGCAAGTACGTGACCTGCAAGCTCTTTGCGCCTCAGAGAGCTCTAAGATGTAGCAACTGCAAGGAGAGCTGAGCGAGGCGAAGGCTCTCTCCGAAGATGCTTTGAACACGCTTGGGGATCTTGAGCTGAAGGCTGTCGCTGCGTGCGAAGCTCTCAGCAATACCTTCGAAGGTATTGGTGCCACGGCGACGCCCCCAACACTCGACTTTGTCGGGCTGGGCGGACTTATAAGTTGGATCAGTGAAACCAGCGAGAGCCTTCTCCTGGCTGCTCAGCTGTATGGTGACTTCTGCACGACGGTTGCCACCCGGAGTCTTGTCCAATCAATTGAAATGTCGGGTTGCGACCATCATACCGCGCTTCAAAGCCTACCTTCCGGTACCCGACGGACATGTCAACTTCGGCCGTCATGAGGGCGTCGAAGACCACTGCCCGATCGCTTACCACCAACTATTGGTGCAGACACGGTCGCGAGCTCGCCCTCCGAGAGGCGGAGATGAACCGGCAGCGAGTATGTTGCTTCATATTATTGGTTTTGTTGTCTTTTTGGTCGTACACTTTTTTTTATGAAATATTTCTTTTGCAGGTGAAGGCGAGGGATGATCCCTCGTCTAAAGCTACAACCATGGTGGCCGAAGAAACTGGGAAGGTGGGATGATTTAGCGCGAAGCGTCATTTTGTTTTAGGTTTTCCTTATATGATGGGGCGATGTATTATACATTGACGACGCAATACATATTATTTGTTACGAAATGCTCATGACTTGTTGCGCTCCCTGCGTAGGTCCTCCCTTCGAACACTACATTGGTAGCCGAAGAGGCTGTCCCTGTTACCATGATGAGGGACATTTTTTGTGTCTTGGTCTTGCTGGGAATCGTTTCGCCGCCGTCATCCCGAAGTTGAGCTTGAGTGGTACTAGCATGCGAAGTGTAAGGCGTACGATGCCATGAATACTAGAACCAAAGTGTTTTGGAAATCTTTTAGCCCTTCAACGTTAGTTAACCACCGAGCTAAGCGCAACCTGCGCCGTACCGCGCGTGGAGACGATGAGGGTCCACCTATGCTCCTTCAGCCGAAGATTGAGCCTGAAGATGACGACGAGCTCCCACTTTGCCAGCCGCAGCATTGCTATCGCCACGGTCCCTCTTCGCAACTAGTTGAACACACCTGAGGCGAAGATGATCTTCGAGCGCCTCCGTTAACTTCGAGTCATGTTGGGTCCCCTTTGACCCCAACCATGCATTTTCATGCAAGTGAAGGCATAGCCTTTCAGTTTGCTTTTAGTTGATGGTATAAGGATTTTATTGATCCTGATGTTGACCGCTTTGTGGAATAAAGGTTGCATTTACAATATTACTACTTTGCTCTTTTTTGGGCACTTACTTCGGCGCCATCGCGCTTGAAGTGACATATTGGCATTTCGCAATGTTTTTGGATGTTAGGAACGCCTTGTCACTTAATCGAGCAAAGTTTTCTTCGGCAAATGATACTCTCGATTATTCATCTGGGGCGTCACTTCGGCAACGATGATTTTTTAATATTGGATAACGCCATTCCACTGATTTTTCGCAGCAGCTACCTGCGACTGCCAGAGAACTGCTTTTTCAAAAATGCCGTCCCCGCTGATTTTTGGTCGCATGTATCTTCAGCTGATAGAAATTTATTTTGTTTGAGAGTGGACACTCTTAGGGCAGTTTTGTCAGACGGTTTGTTTTTCTTTTGGTGCGGGGGTAGGCACTCTTAGCCCTCGACTTCTTACCTCCAAGCGCGTCTCCTCTTAAGTCACGCGACACTTCAGCTTCTCTTCTGAAGGTTTGTTTTTCCTTCGGTGCGAGGGCAGGCACTCTTAGCCCCCGACTTTAGATTGAAGTGCGTTGCCTTTTCTTAGGTCGAGCGACACTTCGGCTTCTCTTTCGAAGGTTTATTTTTTCTTCGGTGCGGGGGCAGGCACTCTTAGCCCCCAACTTTAGCTCGAAGTGCGTTGCCTTTTCTTAGGTCGAGCGATACTTCAGCTTCTCTTTCAAAGGTTTGTTTTTCCTTCGGTGCGGGGGCAGGCACTCTTAGCCCCTGACTTTAGCTCGAAGTTCATCGCCTTTTCTTAGGTCGAGTGACACTTCAGCTTCTTATATATATATTTTTATTTATTTATTTTTTCTTAAGGTCGAAAGTGTACGTCTTTTTTCGTTGACACTTCGTACCTCTAGTTGTGCCGTCTACTTGCGGCCCTTCACTCGTCGATTGGTGTGTCACCTTGCTCTTAGGCTGGCGCACTTCGACGACAAGTTACCAATACTCAGAACAAGCAATATTTTCTGGGGGTACTTCTACTATATCGATGTTTACAAGGGTTCCTGCCTTGTTAAAAACCTCACCCCCTAGCGAAGGGGTCCCCCTGTGAGGAAAAGAGTGCAGTTCCCATACAATTTGATTACATGAAAAGAAAAATCACATAATCAAAAATTACACAAACTTCGTTTTGGTCGCCATCGCTGTCAGGCGTAGAACTTGTGAAGGTTGTCCGCATTCCAAGTATGTGGAAGCTCCTCGCCCTCCATATTAGCCAAGTGATATGAGCCGGGTCTTAACGACCTTTTGACTAAGAAAGGACAGTCCCATTTGCTCTGTAGCTTTCTAGCTGGTGATGCATTACAGAATCTTCGTAGCACCAAATCTCTGGGGACGAAGTTCTTTTCCGATATATTCTTGTCTCTCCATTTCCTTATCTCCTGTTGATATCTGCATAGATTTTTGGCGGCCTGCAATCTCATATCTCAGCTTTGTGCCCGAAGGTGAGGATAATATTGCCGCCACGCCTACTCTTGTAGCTCCCCAAGCCCCATCACAATATGCGGTCCAGACCGGTTCTGACGGTTCTTCTTCTAGGGCTTCGGTTAGCGGAGTCCATTCTGCTACGAAGTTTGCTAACGCTTGCGATTTCAACGATGTTCTTGCCACAAAAACAATCATGAATGGGGCGACTTCCGCGGCCCACTTTGCCATTCTTTCTATAGCTTCTTTGTTCTCAAACATGTCGCGAAGGGGCAAGGAAGTTGGTACTGTGATCTTGTGAGCTATGAAGTAATGGCGAAGCTTGCGAGATGCCGTGACTAGTGCATATGCTACTTTTTCCAATTCTGTGTAGATCCTCTTCGGGCCTGCAAGAGCTTTTGACACATAGTATATTGGGAACTATCGTAATTTTTTATCTTCGTGTCTTTCCTGCACAAGTACAGCGCTCACTGCTGAAGGGGATGCTGCTATGTATAATAACAAATCCACGCCTGGATCAGGGCTGGAAAATGCTGTGAGCTTTGTCAGATAGTTTTTCAATTCATCGAAAGCTTCTTGTTGCTCCGCGCCCCATCTGAATGGGTCGGAGCTTTTCAACATTTTGAAGAAAGGTAGACTTCGCTCTGCAGATTTTGCAATGAACCTGCTTAGTGCCAAGCGTTGTGCTTGCTTTTTGTTTTGTGGAGGTTTCATATCTATTATCGCCTGTATCTTTTGGGGTTCCATTTTGATGCCTCTCTTCTACACCAAGAACCCTAATAGCCTTCCGGCTTGTACTCTGAAGATGTACTTTTCTGGGTTCAATCTTCATCCCGCTCTTCGCAAGCTTCTGAATGTTTCACGCAGGTCTTCGAGATGTTGGCTTCTTCTGGCACTTTTAACCACTATGTCATCGACGTAAGCTAGTACATTTCACCCTATCTGTGAACCTAGCACTATTTGCACCAACCTAGTGAAGGTCGTGCCAGCATTTCAGGGTCTGAAGGGCATCCTCACAAAGCAGTATATGCCGAAGGAGGTCCTGAAACTCGTCTTCTCCTCATCTTCCCTTGCCATCCAGACCTGGTGGTACCCCGAGTATGCATCTAGGAAACTTAACATCTTGCAACCAGCCGCTGAGTCCACCAGTTGATCAATTCTAGATAATGGGAAATCATCCTTCGGACAAGCCCTGTTCAAGTCTGTGAAGTCGATGCACATTCTCCATTTTCCGTTGCTTTTCTTGACTAATACTGGGTTAGCTAGCCACTCTGAGTGCAATACTTCACGTATCACTCCGGCATCGAGCAGCTTTTTTACCTCAGCCTTTGCTGCTTCTTCTCTTTCACTTCAAGCTTTTCTAAGCTTTTGCTTCCTTGGCTTCGCCCTGGGATCCACATTTAAGCCGTGCTGAATAATTTCCCTACTTACTCCTTGTAGGTCCTTCGGTGACCAAGCGAAGACATCCTCATTACTGTGGAGGAACATTATGAGTTGTTGCTGGTCCTCCTCTGGGGCCTCCGCTCCTATGATGACTTTTTTATCTGGTTTTTCTTGATTTAACGACACTATTCTGGTTGCTCCCTCCGGTAGAGCCTTCACTGCTTTGTTTATCTTTGGCTGGATGTCACTTTCCTCTCGATTTGCCAAAGGTTCCGTCACCATGTGGATATTTCGCCTTCCTAGAGTGATTCCCACTTCAATTCGTCTGGCCACTCGCTGGTCTCCAAATACCGTTATGACGCCTTCAGGACCAGGCATCTTCATGCACAAGTACGCGTGGTGTGGTATTGCTCCGAATGTGTTCAAGACTCCCCTACCAAATATCGCATTGTATGGGTAATTAATGTCGACCACATCGAAGGTAATATCTTCCGTCTGGAAATTCATCCTTTCGTCAAATGACACTGGGATTGTTATCTTTCCCAGAGCGTTGGTTGCATTTCCGCCGAAGCCTAGCAATGGTGATCCAGGTTGATTCAGGTCGCTTCAACGTAGACCCATTTTGTCGAAGGCACTAGTGAAGATGATATCCGCTGAGCTTCCTCCATCTCTCAAGATCCTATGCACTTTGCTTCCCA
Organism: Phragmites australis; assembly: GCF_958298935.1. Lineage (NCBI taxonomy): Eukaryota > Viridiplantae > Streptophyta > Magnoliopsida > Poales > Poaceae > Phragmites > Phragmites australis. Next base: position 20,469,942 of record NC_084932.1, on the reverse strand, counting down.
AGATGTTTGCTGCGATAACGAAGGCATCTATGTGTGGGTAATCTAAGACCCTCATGTCCTCTTGCGAGAATGTAATGGGAACATTTGACCATCTTGAATGAATGTACATTGGCCCCACACCGACGTTGTTGACCCTTCGCACGTATTCTTTCTGCTGTCTCTTAGATTCTGTCTGCTGGTTAGACCCTCCTGAGATAGCCAACACCACATTGTATACATGATTTACCGTGCTCACGAACTTACTACTCTCTGGTGGTGCTTCGATCGCAGGCTTTGGTGGTGGCGGAGGTAGCTCCCCTTGGAGGGTCATTTTCCTCGTTTGATCCAGCTGAGCTGAGCCTGCAGGTGCATATTGCGGTGCCAGCATCAGTTGCCACTGGTTGGCAAACACCATGTTCTGATTGTGGTTTTCCCATGCTTCGCTTCCCCCGAAACTTGTTGCGTGGTGTATGGTTCTTGCGTGGTCAAGAAATTGCTCCGCCAAGCTCTCTTTCATGGCCACAATCTGCAGGCACTGCTTGGTCCTGTGGTGGGCTCCTTCGCCATGCAGCTCACAGTAAAATGTTATTAGGTTCTACGGGACTCGTCCACCTTGGCCTCCGTGGCCCCTTCCTCTACTGGTTCGGCCTCCTCGATTAGCCGCATTCTGAGCTTTGCTTGCCACTTGAGGGAATTCAAATGGGCTGGAGTTTATCTGATTGACTTCTTTTTGCCTTGTGTAGTTAGATGATTTGGATTTCCTCGCATGGCGCAATCTGTCTCTAGGATTGCTAGTGCCTGCCTCTCTGGCCGATGTATGTACTTTTACTTTAGAGGCTACCATTTCATTTTTCCTTCGAAGATGATCGAGCTTAGATCTCGTGTATTCTTTCATCTTATTAAGTAGCTCTTGTACACTTCCGGGTCTTTTTCTTGTGAGCTTTCCTGCTAGTAACCCCCCTCTGATGCCCTGTATCACCGCATCAATGATTGTATCTTCGCTCAGCCCCTTCGCTTGGCAACGTATGTGCACGAAGCGGCGCATATAGCTCTGCAATGTTTCTGTTGGCTGTTGCTTTAGTGTGAAGAGGTCACTCGTGGTGATCTTGTCAGCCCGATTTCCCTGAAAATTGCTGTACAGGGCATTACGCAATTGCTCCTATGAGTATATGGATCCCGGGGGCAACGCGGAGTACCAAGATCTTGCTATCCCTTTTACGGCCAATACGAAGGCCTTCGCCAACATTGTACCATTCCCTCTGGTAGACTCGACAGCCGCTTCGAAGCTCATTACAAATTCCCTCAGGCATCTTGAAGCCTTGTGGCCACGATTGGTTCTGCAGATCTATGGCCAGCGGAGATTCTAGGCCTCCCGCGGACGACTGCCGCCGAAGGTCCTGCAAAGTTCATGCCGTGCCTCCTTGTGGCATCACCTGGCAAGACATTCCTTCCTAGCTTCATCTGCCCATCTGCGATATTCTGCGGCTTTTCAGCTCGCTGCTAGGCTATCTAACATGCGCTTCTTCTGTGCAATCTTCCTTTCCAGCTCTTCGGCCTCTAGACTGGTAGTTCTTTCCTCCTATGTTTCATCTTCATTTTCATATTCTACAAAGTCATCGAGGTCTTCCCACTCTTTGTCTCGCACCTTCCCCCCATCTTTTGCTGAAGGCTCGAAGTGTGCGCGATCGCTTGGTTCCATGACCCGCACTGGCTCTGCATTTATCTGGATGGCTTCTCCGTGTCTATCATCATTGACTCCTGGTGGCACTACTTCAACTCTGTAGCATTCCTCGCGTCCGCCCGAAGCTCCACCGGCCGAAGCATTGCTTGACCCTGGAAGCGCGGAAAGGGGTCTTTCGGCTGAAGGCCCGGCCGCGGCCGAAGGTTCCGGCAACGCTTCCACTGTTCTAGTTGGCTTCGTCTTCTTCTTAGGTGGCAAGGCGTTGAAGTGTTCGATCCCCGCGGATGGCGCCAACTGTTGGGACCAAAATCCCAGACAATGTGGACCTTCGCTTACGGAAATGCCGAAGGGTCCTCAGGGTGACACGTGTTTGGGGTGGAATAGTTTTTCGATCGATCTTCCGGGTACAGTATGGCCCTATTTATAACCTGTACTCAACCACTCCAGACATGGTTTACAGGTCCTACCCTTTACCTGCTACATTCTCGGAATATTCGGGGGCATTATGGTACAAGTAAGCATATTTACATAATTACAACTCTGCCTCGAATGACCAAAGCGGGACCCACTATCCAGTCGTGATCTTCGGCTCCAAAGATCCGCCGAAGTCTTCTCCATTCCGTTGTCTGCGGGATGGCCTTCGGTTTTTGAGCGAAGACCGGCTACTACCTTCGCCTGCCGCAGTCAATCAGGACCGCTGGCACGGACTTCGGCCTTCCATCAAAGGCTCGCCACCGTCTTCGCCGGCACAGGAAACCGAGACTGCGGGCATGCCTACACCCTTCGACCAATGGAGCTTTGCAATCTTTGCAACCATCAGATGCAGTTCCTGAAACAAACATGCAGTGACAACATGTGGTCTTTCAGTAGACTTCGAGCTATCCTCCGAAGAGGGGGGCGGGAGATCATCCCCAACAGGTAGAGACTCTAAATTTTTAGAACCATATGCTCAATGTAAAAATGGGAAAGGATGGGAGAAATATCACTTGCATGATGGCTTCTTGTTTTGAGCTAACAAGTTGTGTGTTCCAAATTCTTCGGTTAGACTCTTGTTGTTGCTGGAAGCACATGCAGATGGATTGATGGGTCACTTTGGACATGATAAGACCTATAAGCTACTGGCCGACCATTTCTATTGGCCAAAGATGAGAAGAGATGTTGAGAGATTTGTGTAGTGCTGCGTCACATGCCACAAAGCTAAGTCAAAACTAAACCCCCATGGTTTATATATTCCACTTCCTATTCTGAGTGTTCCTTGGGAGGACATCTGTATGAATTTTGTGTTGGGATTACCTAGAACTAAGAGGGGAAGAGATTCCGTTTTTGTTGTTATTGATAGATTCTCAAAGATGGCGCATTTTATACAGTGTCATAAAAGCGATGATGCTTCCCATATAGCAAATCTGTTTTTTAGGGAAATTATGAGATTACATGGGATGCCAAAGACAATTGTTTCAGATCATGACACGGGATTTTTGAGCTACTTTTGGAAGACGTTGTGAGCAAAACTTGGAACAAAGTTGCTGTTTTCCACAACATGTCACCCACAAACGCATGGGAAAACTGAGGTGGTGAATAGAATACTTTCAATGCTATTGCGAACAATGATCAAGAAGAATTTGAAAGAGTGCGAAGAATTCTTACCACATGTGGAATTTTCTTATAATAGGGCAGTACACTCTACCACCAACATGTGCCCATTTGAAATTGTATATGGATTCAAACCAATTGCTCCTATCGATTTGCTGCCTCTACCATTGCAGGAAAGGAGTAACATGGAAGCCTCAAAGCATGCTACATATGTCAGGAAGATACATGAAAAGACTAAGGAAGAAATTAAGAGAAAACAAAATGCTATGCTGCGAAGGCCAAGAAGCATCGCAAGAAGCTAATTTTTTAGCCGAGTGATCTGGTTTGGGTACATCTACACAAGGAACACTTTCCAGACAAGCGTAAATCCAAGTTGATGCCTCGAGCAGATGGACCATTCAATGTCTTAGCCAAAGTCAATGAAAATGCTTACAAGATTGCGCTTGCTGAAGAATATGGTGTAAGCACAACATGTAATGTCGTTGATTTGTCACCCTTCATCGATTAAGATGAGTCAGAGTCGAGGACGACTCCTTTTCAATAGGGGAAGGATGATGCGGATATTCCAACCAGTCATATAAACTAAGATGCTTCACCCCTAGTCCTAGGGCCGATTACACGAAGTCGTGTCAAAAAAGATACAACAAGAGGTGAACTCGTTTCTTACTAAGTTAAACTTTAATAATGATGAGAATTTTATACTATCTAAATGTTGTATATTTGTTTTGCTAAGGTTTACACCTGAAGAGAAGGACATTGCTCTGGATACAAAGGCCTATGAGCAGCGCCACGTAATCCTTGACCAGCTCCGAGCAGCACCACATACTCCTCGACCAGTTCCGAGTAGCGCCGTGTGCTCTTCTACCAACTCTGAGCAGCGCCACATGATCCTCCACCAGTTCTGAGTAGCGCAGCGAGATACTCAACCATGAAGAATAAACAATGATCACAAAGAGGAAGTGGTCGATCTCGTCAACCACATTGTCGACCACAAAGAGGGTGCCTCGACCGCCTCCACACTCTCAGTCTTATGACAACTACTTCAAATTCCACGAGTCATGTGACCAAGCCTGTGATGATTCGACATGCATAATACACATGGTTGGAAAGATAATTAAGTTTACTTTCACACCCAACAAACGGTTCATCATTTTGACTTCCCAATTAGGAGTAATAGCTAATTTACTAAATACTGCTAGAAGTTGAATAGACCACGCGAGACTCTTTGAATTTAGACCTTTCAGCTAGCTTATCTTGAAGGAAACTCCACTAATCTTTCACACTTAGCTAGGAGGGTTGTTCCTAGTATAAATACCCCCCTGTATCACTATTTTAGGCAGACTTTTGGTAATTGAAATACAAACCCCTTTGTTGAGCTGTGTGCTAACAAATTCAGAGAGTGATTTCTACCCCTTTGCTCTTGTGGTTTCCTCGCGGGATTACAGAAGCGGCTGCGTCATAGGCTCCCAATTGGTGCTCCTGGTCTGTTGATTCCAAGTTGTGTTGGTTGGTTCTTTGAGAGTGTGGTTGGGCGAATCTTCGAGTTTTATTTGCGAGGTTGCACTGTTATTCGGTTACTTGCAGCTAGTTATCTGGCTTCTTTCATGCTAGATATCTTGTTTGTGATCCTACATCGTGAAGATCGGGACACCATCTGTATCAACGGGTCATGCCTTCGGGTCGACCTGGAGAGAGTGTTCGATAATGCAGCGGTCGACTCCCAGGAGGTCCTGCGGGGACCATGCGAATGTGTCAAGGTTACCCTGCAGGACGGCTAGAAGCTAGGCTTCCTGCTTGGAGGTGAGGTCTGCCCTTATTTGGAAGGCTCGGTCAGGTTGGTCTGGATGGGACACGCTTGATGTATCCCTCTGGTTGTGGCCTCAGAGGGCCGCGGTGCCTGGGATATGCCGACGGAGGGTCGTTGGATTCCTCCTGGGTTACTGTCTGGATATGGTGACCAAGGAGTGGAGTAGGGTGCCCGTACTCGATGCGCCTAGCTAGGTCTTGGTCGCCATGGATGGCTATCAATCTATGGGGTTTGGGCATTTTCATGTAGAGGTAATTGTGATGGGGTATGGCTCCGAATTTGTTCAGGGTTCCTCATCCCAGAATGGTATTGTAGGCGTAAGGCATGTCCACAATGTCGAAGGTGATTATTTCTATCCGTGCTGCGGGGCCTTCACCAAACATGATTGGGAGTTCTATCTGGCCTAGGAAATCGAGGGGGGCCCCATTGAACCCCTGAAGGGGTCTGTGGCTTAGTAAGAGCCGGCTCCGTGAGATTTAGAGCTAGTCGAAGGATGTATGAATAGGAGATCCGTCGAGTTGCCTCCGTCGACCAGTATTCTCCGGACCACGACTTCGGCGATGTTGGCTGAGATGACCAGGGCATCAGAGTGTGGAAATTTCACCCCCCTCAGAATCATCGATGGTGAATATTACGGGGGCATCAGTCCATTCAGGGGCCTATCAATGGATGTTAGTTGCTCTGATGTGGTGCACCCCGCGGGCATAGTCTCACCGCTGCCGTTTTGAAGTGCAGCCGAAGCTCCCTCCACCGGTTATAGCAAGGACGACCTGTTTGCCCCGTGCCCTTTTGTTGTTATATCGCTCTATGGATGATTGGGGCGAAGAAGGTAGGGCCAACTACGGAGGGTTCTGCAACGCCAGATGATCAACCCGTCGGCTGGCCGGTAGCCTGTGATCTTCGGACCGCTCCTTGGTGCCCCCCTCAGTTGAGGTGATGGCTGCCTGCCTCCCGAGGTATTTGTCTCGAAAGGTAGTGAGGGTTCGACAGTTGTCAGTGTTGTATCCTCGTCCCGTGCCATGTAGAGTGCACCAGGATTCCTCCTTGGAACACCGGTTCAGAGCACAGCCTCACTCCGGGATGCCTCCGGGGTGTCCTCGGTCGCGTACCCTTGGGTGTTTTTGGTTTGGTGCCCTGACTAGGGCTGATGTTGTTGATGTTTTGGCGTTGCTACTGCCGCCCCCTTAGGGACCCAGAGGTATAAGCCTCCTCAAAGCCCCTCTTTGTTGGGGGAGAGGGGGTGTGTGACAATCCCGCCTGCGAGTGTGACTTCTCGGGGTTGACATGGGAAGTCTCGGTAGCTCGCAAGTGCCTACGGTGGAGTTTTTCCTCCTCTGCGCGCGTATATTCCTCGAATTTGCTCATGAGAACTTCCACAATGCATATGGGACATCAGGTCAGCCGATCATATAGGGGGCCTTCGGCTAGGCCCTGGGTCATGGCATCGATGACCGAAGAGTCCGATATGCCCCTAATCTGGGCCTTGGTCTGGGAGAACCTTCGGAAGTAATCCCGGAGGGTTTCATCTGGCTCTTGTGTGATAGTGAACAGGCTTTCGGAGGTTTCTAGCTCGATGAAGGTGCCCTGGAAGTTGCTGTGGAATAGGTCTCGGAGTTTGGACCAGGCATGAATAGTGCTAGGGTCCAGTGCCCAGAACCAACGTATGGCATCCCCTTCCAAAGCGAGAGGAAAGCATTTAGCCATGGTGGCCAGTCCACCCCCGCTAGCTTCTATGGCGAGGGCTTAGGATTGGATGAACTCATCAGGGTCTGAATCACCCTTGAACTTAGGTAGCTTTGGGGTCTGAAAGCCCTCTGGGAAGGGCATCCTCTATAGGCGGCCTGCACTGGAGACCGAACGTGCGGGGACCTGGCGTTGAAGAGTTCATCGGCCAGTAGAGCTTGGATCGAAACAACGTCGGTCGTCATGGGGCCGGCGATGGTTGTGCCGATAGCCTACTGCTCGACCCATAGTGCCGCTTGTAGTTCCTCCATATGGGTCACGAGTGTCGCCAGGCATGATTGATGCTTGGGTGGAATGGTGTTTTCGGCGGTGGTGTCGGTCGCGGCCCCTAGGGGTGCAGCGGGGACCCCGCCTAGTTGTTGGATCTCTAGGGTAGGGAGCCGCTCAGTGCCAGCCGGCAGCTATGGTCATGCGTGGGTCGGCAGTGGTCGTAAGGCCCTCGTTCCCCCCGGTTGGGGGGACCGTTGTCGATGCGGCTTGCGCCTGGTCGCCTAGATTGTTGCATAGGCATGACTGGGGGTTTGGCTGCCATCGCCACGGCCTTGGTGGTCTTCTTCTTGGGTGGCATCCTACATCTCTTAGCACTTATGTGTTCGAGTCCCCATGGACAGTGCCCCTATTGGAGCAAGAGATCGTCTTGCCCCAACAAGTACAGTGAGAGTTTCTTCTAAGGAGGAAACTCAATCTTGGAGACGAAGTTTGAGAGTAAGGAACATCACAAATGTATTGATAGTAGAAAAATGGATCGGTTTAGGGGGGGGGGGAGTACCACAGCATGGTTGAGCTCTTGGGCACCTTTGTGTACTATGTGTTGCCTTGAGCGTTCTCCTTGTGACCTCCTCTTTTCCAGATGACCACGACCCACTATTTATAGGGTGGTACGTAGCTTAGCGTACAAGTTATCACGATGTACAAATATCTATGACCTGGTTGAATTACTGGGCCTTATCCTGGATAACTACTTTTTACCCTACATAGAAGATAAATATCTACCGTGGTAACTATTGTGGTGCCTGCCACACTGAGGGGTGAGCCAGTTGCCGATTGTGGTCTGGCGCCGCGTTGTCAGGGATGTTAGGATAACCTCCATTGTACTGGGGTGTCAGGACGGTGCCCGCTAGCCTAGGTACTTAATGTCGGTCACTTCCTTGCAGGAAAAGGATGACCGGCGTTCATCTTCTGGCAGATCTTTCTTGAGGCCCGATAGCTTACCCCGTAGCCTTTGGGAAGCCTGCCCGAGCCCCAGAGACTAGGGCTCCAGGGGGAGGCATGGCTTTGAGAGATGGAGGCTTCGGGAGGCATGGCCTTGAGAGATGGAGGTTTTGGGAGGCATGGCCTTGAGAGATGGAGGCTTCGGGAGGCATGGCTCCGGGAGAGGGAGGTTGTGGGAGGCATGACTTCGGAAGATGAAGGCTTTGGGCGGCATGGCTCCGAAAGACGGAGGCTTTGAGAGGCATGGCTCCGGGAGGTGGTTACTCCAAAGCCCAAAAGTCAGAAAGCGGCCTTCGGAAGGCATGGGCCCTGGGCATGGGCTAGCTGAGCCAAGGGGCTATCGGGGGTCCTTAACAAAGACCCCCAATAGACACTTTATGGCAGACTAAAGAAAAACTATCTAGCATGATGGTTTGGAGCCGTCTGGAATGAAGCATTCTATTGTAGTGAAAGATAGGGATCATGAGGGGATGGGAATGTTGCCCTTTTTGTCAAATTGAAAGGAGGCGTCAATGAAAGCTCTCCAGCTAGAGCGCACCTTGAAAATAGGAGTTACACTATTCAAGGATGGAGAGAATCTAAGTATTGGAGCAAATCTTAGAACCTAGACTTTATGTGATGTGGTGCTAAGATAAAAAAAGCCTAGCCGCTCCAGCACTGCATATGCACTAATATTATTCTAAGAGTGATTACCGCTTTGATTTCCTCAGAAACTAGTACAAAAACTATTTTTTGAGACACCTAGGTTTTATTTTTACAGGTGATTCATATGATAAACTGCCTAAGTAGTAGGCTGCAGCCTCACGCTGTTGTAAATTTCCTGTGGAAATTAATTTTCACAAGCGGTTCTTTACATGAACTGCCTGTGGAAATTTCTCCATTTTTACAGGCGGTTTACATAAGGAAATGCCTGTGAAAATGTTGCATTTTTATAGGTGGTTTCTTATGTTAACCCCCTGTGATAATGGAGTCTATTTTCACACGCGGCTTACATAAGGAACCACCTGTAAAAATGCGACATTTCCACAGATGGTTCCTTATGTTAAACGCCTGTTGAAATAGAGAATTTACACAAGCGGTTCACATAAGGAACCACCTCTGGAAATTTGTTTCCACAGATGGTTCCTTATGTGAACTGATAATATCTCAATAAACAGTAGCTGTCCGCCGGGGGGGGGGGGGAGCTTCATTTAGACAGAGCTCGCTGTCCAAACAGAGCAGCTCAGAGGCGGCAACAAGATTTGAAAACAGAGGGGAGAAGGTTTTGTTTTTGAATTATTTGGAGGAGCCATCAAAGTAAGGATATCTCATCCCTAGCTAGCATCTTTTTGAAGTCTAGATTTAGATTTAAGGTTTTAATAGGGTTTGGATGTGATCTAGAGATGCTCATGGTTCTAGCTATTTAGATCCTCGAAAAGCTAAAATTTGTGGCCATTATTGATTAAATTGTGTAGATTCATTTCATTCTAGCATTATATTTAAAAAATGTAGCTTCAATTTGATGTTTTATATCCTCTAGGAGGTTTTACCATGAATGAAGATTTTTTGGATAGATCTAGATCTAGAGGGAGAGGGAGTAATGAATCCATATTGTTTTGAGTCAATTTTTCCCATTGTAGATTCAATTGCGCAGACATATTATAATCAGAACAAGCCCATTTTTTTTTCCCAATTTTTAAAAATTTATTATGATTTTCTTATTAATTAATTCATGTATCTAATTTTGTGGTTGATGTTAAAGATGGACAGAGCATGAATGTACGATGCGCCAAGATATGGAAAAATATACATCAAAGGACTCTCTTCTTTTATTAAATCCGCTGAGAAGGATGCTTTGACTAAGAAGACAAAGGAAATATATTGTCATGTTCTGACTATAAGAACCAGAAATTATAGGACAAATCGAGCATAATCAAATCACACTTGATCTTGAGAGGTTTTGTTGAGGATTACACATGTTGGTACAAACACGGCGAACAACGTACATGCAAACCAAATGACGACATCGCTGCTGATCAACTGGATGGTGATGATGAGGGTGTCAAAGGTGACACTGATGTTATGATAAATGATGATGTTGATTTTAATTTGCAGGAAATATTGCGCCATGCAAAACCGCATGTTTTAAGGGACATGTGGGGTTTACATAATTTTGAGGCGTTATAGAAGGCATCGAAGGAACTTTTTTATGAGGAATCAAAGGGTTGTGATAAGGAGTTCACCGTGTTGCATTCGGTGCTTGAACTTCTAAGGTTGAAGGCTACCAATATATGGTCCGACAAGAATTTTTCGGATCTGTTGAGTCTCTTGGAAAACATGCTTCTGAAGCCTAACTCCTTGCCCACCACCATTTATCAGGTGAAGAAGCTTATCTGCCCATTGTCATTGGATGTATAAAAAATACATGCGTGTTCGAACCACTATATCCTCTACCATAAAGAGTATGAAGCCTTGGATAGATGCTCAGTGTGTAATGCGAGTCGGTACAAGAGGAATGATGATTGTGAGGATGAAGATGCTTCCACCAATGCGAAGAATAAGAAGAGTAACTATGGTCTTGACGAAGAAGACACTTCTTCCAATACGGAGAAGAAGAGAAAGAGTCTTGCCATGGTGATGTGGTACCTGCTAGTGATCTCTCACTTGCAGCGTTTGTACTCGAACCCTAGGGACTCTAAACTGATGTGTTGGTATTTCGATAAGCGCAAGAAGGATAAAACTAAGCTTTGACACCCCGCTGATGCTAGCCAATGAAGAAAGTTCGACGCCATGTATCCAGATTTCGCTGAAGAACCCAGGAATGTAAGGTTCGTGTTGAGTACCAATGGAATGAATCGTTTTGGTGACATGAGCACCTCACATAGCAGTTGGCTAGTGGTCTTGGCCATCTATAACCTTCCTCCATGGCTATGCATGAAGCAAAAATACATTATGTTGTCCATTCTTATCCAAGGACCAAAACAACCTGGCACCGATATAGATGTGTTTCTGGAACCATTGATGGAAGATATGGCGAAACTGTGGAACAATGGGGTCCGGGTGTGGGATGAGTTCCGACGATAGTACTTCACGCTGAAAGCCATGATTTTCGTTACCATTAGTGATTATCCCGCCCTTGTTTTCCTATCGAGATAAGTTAAAGAGATGCAAGGATGTTAGTGTGCATGGATGAAACCGTGTCTATGTACTTTCCGTACTCACAGAAGGTAGTGTACACGTGACATTGATGGTTCTTACTCAAAACTCACAAATACAGCAAGATGAAGAAACATTTTAACAACACGATTGAGCAAGGTACTGGCCCAAAACCTCGCAGCGGGGCACTAGAGTTTGAAATGGTCAAGAGATCAAGGTTGTTTTTGGGAAGCCACCGAAGGGTAAAAAGAGGAAGAAAGTGAGACGCCGACCGACATGCTGTGGAAGAAGATGCCTATTTTCTTTAAGTATTTGCCCTATTGGAATGACTTGAACGTTCACCACATCATTGGTGTCATGCACGTTGAGAAGAATATGTGTGATAGCATCATTGGCCTCTTACTGGACCTACCGGGCAAGATAAAAGATGGAATCAAGTCACGTAAGGACTTTGTGCATTTTAAAATTAGGGCAGAGCTACACCCTAAAGACAGACCAAATGGGAAATATTATCTCCCCCGGCTAGCTACTCTCTAACACCTAAGGAGAAAAAGGCACTATGCAAGTGCTTACGTGGGGTGAGAGTCCCAGCTGGTTACTATCCAACATCAAGAAACTAATCTCAATGAAAGATTTGAAGCTAATTAGCATGAAGTCTCATGATTGTTGTGTCATAATGACATAGATGCTCCCTATTGCAATCAAGGGTATCAAGCCAGATACATAAAGGTGGTCATCACATGGTTGTGTCACTTCTTCAACATAATTGCTCAGAAAGGTGATCGATGATAAAAAACTTGGTCTCTACATACTTACTTGGTAGAGACTCTGTGCCAACTTTAAATGTGCTTCCCTCAATCCTTTTTCAATGTCATGGTACACCTCTTGGTTCACATCGTGAATGAGATAATTGCATTGGCCCCTGTTTTCTTACATCAGATGTATGTGTTTGAGTGGTACATGGGCATTCCCATGGGCTATGGAATCGTGCTCACCTAGAGGGTTCCATGATCGAGGGGTACAGTATCGAGGAAGTCGTTGAGTGTTACATTGATTACATAAAAGATGCTAAATCGATTGGTGTACCTATATCTCGACATGTGGGGAGGTTTTCTGGGAGAGGGACCGAAGGAAAGAAAAGATTCATCGATCACGATTACAAAGCAGTGGAACAAGCACATTTCACCATCTTGCAACAGCTCTAGATAGTGGCACCACACATCGAGCAACACCTGAATGAGCTTCACACAAAAAATCAAGGTCGCTCATATGATTGGATCTTGAAAGAGCACAAGCATCGCTTCACCATATGGTTCAAGAACTGAAACCTTCCAAATGGTGAATTCATAGATAAAAAAATGTGAAAAATGTTGGCTTGTGGCCCATCAAGTTTAGTTACATCATGGCAAGCATATGACATTAATGGGTTCATGTTTTATACCAAAGAAAAGGACAAGAAGAGCACGGCCCAAAACAGCGGTGTTTAGGTAGAAGCCTATGACACAACAAGGGAAAAGATCACCTATTATGGGTTCATAGATGAAATCTGGAAACTCGACTATGGAGTGAATCTGCATATCCCTGTCTTTCGGTGCAAATGGGTCAAACACCCATATGGTGTGGCGGTGGACAACTACGGGTTCACAACTATTAACCTTAGCATTGTAGGCCACAAAGATGACCCGTGGGTACTCGCTGATCACGTCGCACAAGTTTTCTATATAATCGACCCCGTGAAAGAAAATAAGCACTTAATTGTTGCCGGAAAACAAAGAATTGTCGGAGTTGAGAATGTGGAGGATGAGGAAGAATACAATCAGTTTGATGACGTGCCGCCATTCGGCGATCCAAAAAAGATCAAACTTGTAGAAGCAACTCTCGATAGATCTGTGATGCCCTACATGAGCATTGATGGTGTAGGAAAAACTGTTCAAGGCAAATAGTGTCATGCCATGTAACTTAGTTTCCAATGTTACATTCATGTTACGTAAATTAGTTTCCAATGTGACATTTCATGTTATATAACTTAATTTCCAATGTGCTTATTGATTCCCAAAAGTGACAAAAAATGATAAGGTCCAATAGACCTATCAAAAACATATTTAAAATGATTGTATATGCATTGCCATGTAACAGAAATTTGTAATACAACAATATGCTATATTGTTTTAAATATATGCATATAGAATTTGTAATAGAAGAATATTTTCACGGAAATAATAAAAATAAAAATGAAAAGTAAATGCATTTTCATAAGTGGTTTGTAAAGAAAATGTGTCTGTGAACATGAATTTTCACACGCGGTTTGTTATGTCAACCGCTAATGAAAATCCATTTCCATAGGAGGTTTGTTACATCAATCACCTGTGGAAATGAACTTTTCTATATAGCACGCATGAGCCACTTGGAACCGTAGACTCCACTGACTGCCTCTCCATCGCGTTGTCGAAGCCTCGACTTTGGCCGCCCGAGCCTTGACTCTGGCCGCGCTCCTCCCTGGCCCGCCCTCCCCCCAACTCTCACGACCTCCTCCCCGGACCATGCTCAGCTCGGGCGCGCTCTCCTCCATGACTCCAGCCACTTCCTCCACAACTCCGGTCGCCTCCTAAACAACTGTAACACCCTAATTTTTCTATTTTTGCCAATTTATAAAATTTGCTAGAATTTACTTTTGAGCTTAAATGATTTCAAAAGAGAAAATGCTATTTTCACAAAAAGGGAATCTAATTTTGACATAGGAAATATTTGTTTATGTGCATTCATGCGGTTATTAGGAATTTAGGGTTTATTTGGTTTGTTTGGATTTGATTTTGTGGCTTGAATTTTAATCTCTCTGCTTTGGATTTAAATTCAAAAGCTTTTAGAAAAGAAATGAAAAAGAAAAACATTAAAACCCCTTCGGGCCGTCCTCTCCTCCATTCGGCCAACTCCCTCCCATGCCGGCCTGGTCTGCCTCGCCTCCTGCCGCTCCTGTGGGCCACACCGCGCGCCCGAGCCAGCCTGTTAGCCGCATGCGCCTGCCCGCCTGAGAAAATGCCAGGTCGAACCCCGCCTTCGCGCCGTCTCACTAACCAGCGGGGCCCGTCTATCAGCTTCGTCATCCTCGAGCCAGACTCGACCGCGCCACAACATCCGAGTCGGATTTCCTCCGCCATCAAGGAGTCCTGGTCCGCCCCAATCCATCTCCTAGGTGCCTATATAATCATCATGACCCCCTCGATCTTTCCCCCAACCCAATCTCACTAAGTTTCGAGTAAACCGTCGAGATCCACAGCTCCTTGCCGCCGCCGCCATTGCCACTCGGTGAAGCTCGCCGTCACGTCGCTCTGAAGCTTGTCACCGCCATCCGAAGCCTCCATCGGAACCGAGTGCTCGCATTGAAGCCTTTCCGCTGCTCGCCATCATCGTTTGGTCACCGGAGCTTCGTAGTCGATGAGATCTCGTGAGCTCTACTACCCTTCTTCGCCGCAGACTGCCTTCTGGTGTCTTTCTGCCCTCGGTAAGACTTCCATCACATTCCCCGTGTGTGTCTAGCTGTGTTCCGCCGCTCGCCGGAGAGCCGTTCTGGCGAGTTCCCGGCGAGTCCGCCGCCACGGAGACCTCGGCGCCGCCGTTCCCCACTCCTCCCCGACCGCCATTCGCCTTGCGCTGTTAGATCTAGATCCTACAGCCTAAATTTGATCTAAAACATACCGGTTCAGCACCCAATTAGAAACCGACGCGTGTCCTCTTTAACCTAGAGCCCAGTCAGCCGTCCACGTGTGCGCCACCTCAACGCCTTTCACTGATGTGTCAGCCACGTGCCACCCAATCAGCATGCCACACAATAAATAAAGTTTTCTAATACAAAAAATGAATCTGATAATTCCCAGAAATTGGTAACTTTGCAATCTAGCCCCTGAACTTCTCTATAATTACAAAAAGAACCTTTTCTTTTTACACTTAGGTCCCTGAACTTTTCTAAAATGTCATATAGGTCCTTATGTTTTTATAAAAAGGTCCCTAGACTTTCTGTTATTTACAAATAAGTCCTTTTCTTTTTCAAGATAAACCCTAATCTTGTTTTTAGCATATCATTTTCGTTATAACTTCGTTTTAAGCGATTCTTGCGTCGTTAGATTCATTTTTCAGAGCTCTATCTTTCTAGATAGGTTTTATCTTGTTGTTATTTTATTTTTTGTTTTGTTCTTAGTGTATTTTTATTTGCGTGCTTTGCCAGTAATTGTGCGATTAGTCGACCACACCCCAGATCAATTTGAGGAACATCAAGACCAGGAGCAAGAATACATTGAGCAGCATTAAGGAGAAGGCAAGTGTCTTTGATCATCTTGAACCTATGTTTTTAAATATTTTGTTTTACAAATTGCATGTAATGTTTATCAATATGATGTGTAGTCACCTATGTTAGGGTTTACCTAGTTCTTCCTTTACATTTCTTGAAGCCTAAGTGGTAGTTGATATAAGTTTCTTGGGTAGAATTGCTTAGCCTCACTTTTGGGATGTTGGGAAGTGTCATATACATTTTTAGTGGACATATGAAATGGTGATGATGAACTTGTTTTAGTAACATGGAACCTTAGGACTTGGGCAAAGAGCTGGTTTGATAATGGTGGTTTATGTGGTGGGCTTGTGGATACGTTCCAAGCAAAGATGTTAGGTTTTGTTGGTTATTTCCCTGTGGGATAGTCTTTGCCCAAGCATCACATATAAGGACCAATTCGTGGAGCGACAACCCATGAATTACCGTACCAACCACGAGGCTGATATGGGTAAGGCTTAGCATATTGGTTAGACACCTGGCTGGCATTGGTTGGAGTGCCAGGACCTAATCAATGGATAATGCTTTGTAGTGATCTCCTGGCAGCACACTACTGGCGTGTGTTAAGTGTGTCATGAACATGGCAACATGGAAATCATGACTTCTACGTAAAGTTGGACAACCTCTGCAGAGTGTAAAAACTGTTATAACAATCGTGCTCATGGTTATGAGAGACTTGGATCCTCACATGATTAGTGGGTTGTGGTCATGGGTTTTGTTGTGGTTTTGGTTATAGTACAGGGAGTACTAGACGGTTGTGGTATGCAAGGTGGGGAGCCTTGTATGCTGGGTGTTGGATCATTTGGGTTACATTCACTTAATAATTGTTTAATGTTTTTTTAGTCCAAATATGTTTTAATTACTCGCATTTACGCAAATATACCATGTGTTAGCCTATTCTTGATATAAGCATACATGTAATTACTTTACCACCCTTGCTGAGTACTCCATGTGCTGCTTAATGGAAGACTTTAGAGATTTCCAAGACGATGACCTGGTGTTCTAGGAGCGTGTCTTCCGATCAGTGCCTGTGGAGTGCTTGTTCACCGATGCTTTCGTCCTGCTACCGTCATTTATATGCTTTCATTTAGCTTTTGAAGTTGTTTAGGTGAAGTCCTTTTTTCGTAAGAAGTAAATGATTGTAAGTTAAAGTATTGCTTTTGTTATTTCACTTATGATGTCCTTATGTGTGTTAAACTTTCTAGGCACACATAAGCCGCACTTGGTTTTGTCCGTTAAAACTGGATGTGACACCAACACCGGCCACCTCCCCCCTCCCTGGTCGCCGATGCCACGACTCTGGCCGCCTCCTCGCCGACAGCAACCTCTGAAGCCGTGGTGAGTATAGCCATCCCCCACCCGGCTGATCTGTCATAGCTAGTGCTCCGGTCGAGCCGTGTGATGCCCCTTCCTTCTTCTCTATGTGATGCTTGCCATTGTGCTGTTGTGATGCCCGGCCATTGTGCCATTGTGATGCCCAGCCATTGTGCCGCTGTGATGCTCTATGGAACAATTTAGTGGCAAAAATTTTTAGAACATCCAAACCAATTTTACGTGTGCAATGCGAGTCCGGACCATTGATGATTGTCGTGTAATGTGTAATACATCATTGACGACTATCTCTTAGAGCTAGCACATCTTTGCTATTTGCATATGGTAGGTTTTGACTAATTTGGTGAAACAAAGAGAGTTAATAATTATGGCACGCATATATGAGATCGACTCAGTTTTAAGCTTTAAGTTAGCAAGGCATTTTCCGTATGATTAGTTTGCACTTTTTCGTGCGAGGTCATCATATAACTCTTGCAGTGTTTCGAATAAGATAGAGAGATTATACACATGATTGTTGAGTCCTATACATTTCTTTGTATGCAGACAAAAACTTTTGTCACAAATATAACCGGTTATCCATAGATATGAACAGAGAAGGTAAACAAACAAACAAAAATGGAAGAATTATTGGATGTGGGGATAACAAGAACACAAGCTTTCTCGCACACATGAATGCTAACACATATAACAGTAAACTCACTATATATCTAAGAACTAGCTAGTAATATACATGATCCTTGCAACTCGATCCACAGTTCCAATTTTCCATGCATGCATGCAGATATTATTATAGTTTTGCAGGAGTGACCAATCGAGAGCACCTAGATCCACATTTTCTTAATTATTATCCTCACACCTGTACCTATATATCTATAGTACAGTTTGCCTACAAATATTATACTCCTTCATTTACTTTTACTTGTCACTGTCTTTTTATTGTAGAAAATTTGATCATAAGTTTTTTCTAAAAAAAGATTTATAGATACTTAAACTTTTGTTGTATGACTGCATTTTGATCTATAGTGCCTGTTTTGCAGCTATTATGTTCTAAGTGCATATGCGGACAAATATACATATCATATATATACCTACATATGTGTAAAAAAGGAAAGAGGGAGCCTGGGCTGTCATTGCCCCCCCCCCTTCTCTTTATATTGCAGCTCTATGGAACAATTTCATGTATTTCACATTAACAGAACTTGGAGCTGTTTTTATCGAAATCAACAATCGTCCTACTCTATTGAGATGAAATATACTGCAAATGCCATGATAATTAGATCAACAACGAACTTCATTATACAAACTTGAACAAAGTTATAAAGATTGATTTTTGGGTTTAGTTAGTGGATCTCCATTTAGATGTGCTCATCAAAAGTATAAAATACACACCTTGATTCCTTTTCTTTCTTCTAAAATAGTATCACTCATTGCAATTTGATTTCCTTGATTCCTTTTCTTTCTTCTAAAATAGTATCACCCATTGCAATTTGATCTTTATTGCATCTTGCTTCACAATGGCATATTGGAACGAGAAATTTCATTGATGAACCATTGTATTCTTGTTAGTTTTTTCTAGGCAACAATAATCCAGTGGTCGATTAAGTACCATGGAGCAGAAGAGGACAGTAACCCCTAAGAAACCAGAAGCAAGTAGGAGGTCAGACAAGAGCCCAAGCCCCCTTAAGAAACTAGAAGCACAGAGGATCCTCGCAATAGAGGGCTCGCCAGCACAGAGGATCCTCGCAATAGAGGGCTCGCCGGCACAAGATAGGGAGGATGCAAGCAGGAGGTCGGATAGGAGCCCAAGCCCGCTCCAGCCGTCCTCCTCCAACAGCAGTAAAAGCTCGAGCTCGTATCACAGCTCGAGCAATGTTTCGTGCGATCCAAAGAGCCGACATCAGGAACGTGACAACGACTATGACTCTACCAAAGAGGTATTTAGTTGAGTTAACACATTTTATACTTCTTAAATAGAGAAATATTTTTTGTTTATGTCAAGTTTCCTTTTTTTCTCTCTAGAGGGTGAGGGTGCAACGATCTTCGCATCAATCATCTGCACCACACACATCTGCACCACAACCTTCTGCGCCCTCTGTGCCCAAAACTTCGGGTCCCTCTGGGGGTACGCTAAAATGAAGATGGGGCGAGCGAAGCAGAATCAAGTTGTCGTCCGACATTTATACAATAACACAAGTCGATGTTGAAGGAGAGCCTGTTCCACCTCGTGAGGCCTGCGCCACATTCCGTAATAGTTGTGGATTTCTTATCAAGGAGTATGTCCCAATCACTATAACTGATTAGCGGTTGCTGGAAGATGAGACGAAGGAGTTCCTGTGGGAAACATTGTAGAGAGACATCCGATTTCCCTCGAGAACAGAGGAAGCTGCCAAACAGAATGCATTGAAAACTATGGGAGAGCTTCCGGGGCTAAAAGAGTGAGCTGAATAAGGACTTCGTGAAAAAGAACTTGGTTCCTTTTGATAAATACGGAAAGATTACGCCAGACCAATGGGAGGAGTTTGTCCGGCAGAAGAACACACATGAGGCCATCAAACTAGGTGAATCATTCAATTACCTTGTGAAGAAGAACAAGTACCACCATCACCTGGGCTCGTATGGGTACGCCCCCAAAATTTCTGAATGTAGGAGTCAAAAAGAAGAGGCTACCTGGGCTTGGAAACCCATCCCTTTTGAAAATTGTGACAAGTGAAGCAGGAACTGGGTCTACGCTTAGTCAAAACGAACCGAGTCTGTGGACTTATCCTTCAAAACCCCCCATACCATGGAAGTGACCCAACCAATTGAAGAGAGTGCTAACAAAGGGTCTCTAGAGCCCGACAGGGAGAATGACATGCTAATGAGGCCCTAGGGAATAAGGAACATCCGGGTCGTACTCGATGCATCGGATAAAATTGGGCTAGAAGCATGGGTTCCTAGACACTGCGAGGTAGTACAAAACCCATAATTGATATAAGAAGACCCTAGAGGAAGAGATACAAGAGCAGGTTAAGGTCTAGTTCATGAAAATGTTGAATGAAAAGGAGAAGGAAAGAGCAGAATTAATGATGACAGAGCAACCAACCAGCCCAGGCCTCTAAAGCAACGTCGGGTCCATGCAGGCCGATAACCTGAGATATCTTGTGGATAATATCATAGAGGCTACCCCTTGCATGCTACATGTTGCGGTCAGCAAGGAAGACTTTACTGTCAAGGCTGCCACGGGCCAGGCCATTCTGGGTCGTATGTTTCACAATCAAGACATTCCAGCCTATTATGCCAAGGTACAAGTGGACTCAGTACAACCACTTGTTATGAAGTAAAAGCTAGACATCAGCACACCTAAGGGTACTGAGATTCTCGATAAGGTTGTTAGCAACTTCATTTCGTGGCTCAGATGGGATATCATTTTCATCCGTCAGCAATCACAATCACCAGCGTCATGACGGCCCCCATGCCCAGCACCTCTGCCTCATGCACCTTTGCCCCAGCACCAAGCCACTCCGCCTCAAGCACCTTTGCCCTCACGCCCAATCTCTCCGCCTCAGGCACCTTTTCCCTAGCGCCAAGCCTCTCCGCCTCAGACATCTTTGCCCCCACGCCCAGTCTCTCCACCTCAGGCATCTTCATATTGTGCTTCACCGTCTGTGACTCTGACACCTCCGCCTCAAGTGTCTGTGACTCTGGCATCTCCTCCTCCAGCGTCTGCGCCTCTGGCACAATCACCTGAGCATAGGAGATACCCTATCCTGGTTACCCCTTATGAAAAGACTCTAACAACTCCGGTGAAGAGGTGGCTTCTCTCCTCCAAAGCGAAGGCATCATCCGCTCCGGAATCTCCAGTGAATGGCGATCTCATGAAAGAGACTAGCAAAACATTAAGTACCTGTAAGTTAGATTTCTTGTCTACACTGGATGTTCTTGAGAAATATGGGAATGGCAAGCCATTTCTGCCATTGTTTAAACTCCAATAAAGTCCATGGGAGATGAGGAGATTCCACGAATGGTACATGAGGCCATGTCGCACTGGGTTCTCCATAGTCACTGGTTCTATCCCTACTAATGTTTTTCTAAGTGGACACTCCTATCTCATGGTGAATTTTAAGGACATGAACGTTTTCTTTCACTGCGACAAACTTGATATCAATCTCATAAGCATGTGGTGCCTGTAAGTTCCTACAATCAACCCCTACGTTCATATATCTACCAATGTATGCTATAGAAGTTAATAACTATTGACTTGTTTTGTAGAATGCAATTTAACGATGCAGAAAAGATGAAGTTACCGGTCAGATTCATTAATCCGCATTGAATTTCCTAGCCCTACTTGGTCATGAAGTTGAGGACTAATGACCCCCATATTAAGGGAAAGAGTAACAAGGAGAAATCAAGGGTCATAATAGAAATGACCAAATCATGCAGGCTTGAAATGTCAACCTACATAGGAAGGACTATGCTAAAAATGCAAGACAAGGACTACATCATGTCTCCCTACAAGTTTAAGTAACTGTGATACGTCAAGAACCTAATATAAGTATTCAACTTAATTGGTCGATCAAGAACTTAACATAAAGATTCATATAGCGACCACTTTATTTGTATAATGTTGATGCCAAAGTCGAGCGGACTCGTGGTCTTTGACTCAACCAATCTCCCCCCAAAATCCTACCAAGATCTCATCGACATTATACAAAGGTAAAAATAGTCCCCATACATAAAATTCTTATAAATAATTTATGAATTGATAATTACTTATTGGCATTCGAATAGTGCCTACAAGTGGTACGAAATGAAAGGTGGGATACATGATACGGCCAAGCCGGACATCTGTACACACTTTCCAGTAATAACACACTTCTAATACTTGTATCTCACTATTTATGATGAAGAGTCTTATTGAACTAACGAATATGTTGTGTTTTTATTTGAAGTGCAACAAGCAAGGTTTTGATATTATTTTTTGTGGATACTACATTTGCCAGTTTCTTAGGGTAAACAAGAGCTAGAAAACGAACCTGCAAGATATAAGTCATCATTGCACTTGCACATTCTTATGTTTTCGTTATCAGTAGTGAAAACTCTTTTAGTTGTGTTTTCATTTTAGGCACGGATGATCAAACATACTCACACCTCTCTCAAAGACAAAGATATCCAAAACGTCCAACGTGACATGTGCCAGTTCATCATGCACGAAGTCATCCACAAGAGTGGCAGATTCTTCAATCTCAGAGGTGAATTGGCTAGCCATATGAGGCTTTATGAGTGGGAGAGGAAAGACTCTTAGCATTGTTGGCTTGTGATGTAAATTATGATAATATATGTACTTGTGTTGATTCAAATGCTGTTGAAATCTGTGATGTTTGAAATCTATCTTGAAAATATGTTGAAATCTGGAGAGAATAAAATATATGCTCATTATATTTTTCAATAAAATCTATTTCCTTAGGTGGTTCCTTTTAGGAACCACCTGTGGAAATCAATCTATTTACAGGCGGACGCTACGTGCGTTGCTTGTGGAAATCTATTTCCACGTGTGGTTCACTTAAGGACCCACACTACTACAGAACAGGTCATAAGTAGTGCGTCATTAGTCTCGGTTCGAGCGTAACCGGTACTATTGACATATCAGTGCTGATTCTTAAACTCCTACGTGCGAGCAATAATTGAGACAACAAGAACAAGCACTAATAGGCATTATCAGTGCCGGTTAATGGCTTGAATCAGCATTGAAGTATTAGTGCCGGTTCCATACAAGAACCGGCACTGATAGTGCCTATCAGTGCCGGTTCTTGGCGCCTCAATCGTGGTTCACGTGTGGGAGTTTAAGAACCGGCACTGATTGTCACTATCAGTGCCGGTAGGAAGTAGAACCTACACTGATGCCTCTGCTATATGTATATCCAGCACTTAGCCCCTCTCCTCGTTTGCTCCATTCAGCCTGACGCCGCTCCTCCACCCTAACTGCCGCCTCCTCCCTATCCGTAGCCTCCTTGTTGCGTGTGGGTTCATCGCCTCGTCGTCCTCATCCTCGTTGTGCATCGGCCTGCTGCCTCCTCCTCCTCGTCGTGTGCCGACCACCACCTCCTCATCATCGTGCACTGGCCCACCTCCGCGTCCTTGTCGCCTCCTCGACGTCCCCATGGCAAGCAGCAGCAGCAGCAGTGGAGGTCTAGGGCGTATATCTAAGCAGCGTAGAGGCGACTGCTCCATCCTATCCGGCCGGTCGGGTACGGATGACCACCCTCATACTCCTGGCCTCCAGATCCTCAACGGCGTATCCCCTTCCTACCCGGAAGGGCCATGAAACACCTGTGTTAGTTCTCAAATTCAAGTTAGCAAATTTTAGTTAGTCTAATTTAGGTCCTAAAATTAGATATGTATTTTAGTTCAAAATATGTTGGCTTATTATATGTGCATGTCATGATATTAGATGTGTATCGCTATATCGGTGTTTTAGATGTTACCATCACTTCCAAGTGAGTAACTAGTTTGATACTTCCTTGTTCTGCAATTGATGACTTGACATAATTGCGAGATTATCCACATGTGCCAATTGATATAGCATTGGCGTTTTTTCTCTGGGCATGTAGATGCACCTATGACTTGTCTTAGGTACATCTGCATGCTCAGAGATGAAAATCCCTTTGGTATAAATTATAAGAAGGTTAGTTAATATTATAGTTTGTAGTTAACAAATTCAGAAACTAACATGTCGATTGATGTAGATGCTTCCTTATGTACAATGGCTACATGACATTATTATGGACTTTGGTGGCACAACACCTATGGTGACGACCACATTGGTTGATAACAATAAAATGAAGATCACTATCTCTTTTAGTATTGTTTTTCCCAAAGAAGGATATATCACTTTAACAGGATCAAGCTCCGAAACAGACCAAAGACTTATGGCTGAAAGATCTGCTGTTCCGGCGCTTCTACAATTGGTTAACCTACAACTTGGATACATGTTTTCAGACTACAGCTATTTCAAATTGAAAGCGTTTGAACAGAATGAGGATGTGCTTGCAATGACTCCTAGGCTCTCACGGTTACATACAGTTGAAACGGTTGGTGACATGAACCTGTAGTTTGTAGATATGATTATTTCAATAATATTAAATTTTTTCTCTATATTGTTGCTCTTTGTCTGTAGGATTTTTACTGAAACACTCGGATGCGGATGAATCGTAGCTTGACTTCAATCTTACTTCTTCTTGCCTAGTAGTGGGGGTACACATTACTTGGTCCTTAATAGAGGAAGGTCCAGGAAGGAAAGTACGAGTCACATCTTAAGTTTTAGTGTGATAGTAACAATTTGTTATTTATAGAAGTCTAATGGAACTTCCGTTTGAAGCAACAGCTAGTGCGCTCATTTATGCACTGAATCATTTTGATATATTATTTAGAGTTGAAATTTTAGATATCAACTATGCATGTAATGGTATTTGATGTAATTTTAGAAATGCCTGTAGTTCGAATTAATGTATTAAGTGTTTAGCGTGACTTAAACATTAGAAGAATGGATGCATGTGCATGTGCATGTGATGCATTTTGGATTGTGGAATTTTTTTAGCTGTCGAATATCCAACAATGCCGATTCTATTTTAGAACCGACACTAATAATTAGTATCAGTGCCGGTTCCCTATTAGGGAACCAGCACTGATAATTCATTATCAGTGCTAGTTCGTGGATGAAATCGACACTGATAGTGATTTTTAGTGTCGGTTCCATGCTCGACACTGATAGTCAGTGACTATCAGTGTTGAGTAATCAGTGTCAGTTCAAAATCCCTCACTGATGGCGATTTTGAACCGATACTGATGAGGTATTCTACGGTAGTACCATCTGTAGAAAACTATTTTCATAGGTGGTTCCTTAAGTGAACCATCTATGGAAATAAATTTTCATAATCGATCTATTTTGCACATGTGAAAATCGTTCATTTCCATTTCCATATACCTTCGATCACAGGTGGTTGCGCTAAACACCTACGAAAACCGATCGGTTACAAACCGTCTTTACAAATAGTTTCTGTAGTAGTGCGATCATAGAGATCAAGTGGTCTCGGTTTGTACACCCAAGCATGTGTTTTATCAAAATCGCTGAGACATGTTGCTCGATATATGTTAAATTAGGATACAGATGTTTATGCATTCCATTCGAATCACACAAATAGTTTTTCTTTTAGTTTAATAAGGTTTTTCGTTATGGTGTTGTTTTCATTAAAATGGATCAGGAGTTATTACACTAGATGATGGCCCTATTAGGCTAGCGTTGAGCTCTATCTTCATTCTCCTACTCCAGCACCTAATGTTCTAGTGTATCAGATTCCCTGATGAATTAGAATAAATGTGTGATGTCGTTTAGGAAAGTGGCGGGGGCCTGATTCCTGAAAGAGAGCATGTGGTATCGTCCATAGTACCCATATCTGTTTGTCCTGAATTGTGCACGTAACATTATCTATTTGACTGTACATTTTGTGTTGTACTTATTTTCGTTATAGTAATACACTATAACCGTATTATAGCTTGTAGTAAAATCCATTGAATTTCATTTCTGACTAAAGTGCATATAATATATAACATTAGTTCAAATGGCAAATAGATGCTAACAACATTTTGAGATTACATCCAAATCAATGAAATGCTAATAAAAGAGATGAATAAATTCAAGATATGATCATCTAGATTGAGAAATTACACTCACACTCGTCGTGGAGTCTATACATGTTCCAATCATTAGATTATGATGTAGACGCATCAGCCTCGGTCTATACTTGCTAGAATCCGATGCACTTAAATAGGTATGGTGGGTATATAATTTGCTAAGTTGGGTGGCATAAGAACCGTCTCTGCTTTTATTAAAAACAATCCAGAATTCTAGCAAGTACAGAGCAGTGGCATATCAGCCTCATTGCAATTCCAAAAATAAACAAAAAGCAACAAAACGCAATACCGACACTCACTTAGCAGAGAAACACTACAACCGACAACACAGATAGGCTGGAACACACATAACGCAGCACCAGCCGGTCAACAAACATGAAACACAAAGCACACCACAAGCACTCTCAGCGAATCAAACGGCAGATCACCAACCACAATGGAAAACAGCAGGGGCACACTCGCAAGCAACGGCACACAGCTACGATGGGCTGGATCCTTTTTAATTGGCACCGGCGGTGTTCTCGGGACGCGGATTGTTAGCCGTGGAGTCACTGCTCGTCCCTTCCGTGACCTGCGTGGGTGGCTGGGAAGGCGCCGCGGGCGCGGAGAGTGAGAGCGCCCTCTTGGCACCAGGATCTATCTTTGCGAGCACCATAGAGCATCCGGACAACTGCAAATTAATTTGCGGTATACTGTGAGACCTGCATACGAGAATTATAGATGGATGTTTCAGAGGCTAGCCAGGTATGCATGCGAGCCACAGAGCTATATATATAGGCGCACACGTACCCTTGTCCATCTGCTCCTGCACATCCGAGGATTAGCGTGTCGAGGCCAAGCAAGTTATCGATAGCGTATTGCAGAGTTTCCTGAATATGTTCTCCCTCGTAGATTTTGGCAAAAATGTTCTGTGCTCACAGCAGTACGTAGGCAGTTACGTATTCCCAGTAGTTGTATCTGAAAATTCTGTATATACACGTATGGAAATTTGTGTACCTTTCGAAAGCTCCCTGCGTATTTTTGAAACTTTTCAGCCCTATCTTCACGCTCAGCGCTCAGTATTGAGCCCTCTATTATGTCCCAGCTATCAAGTGGTTGATCTGTACCAATAGTATATATAAGAAATGGAATGCTGGCCCAGTCACAATTGGCACAGTAATATCGTTATTTAAATGAACTACTATCTATCTTTACAATCAGCATTCCGCTATGCGTAGATTAACTTGGAGTAAAATGTTCAACTATATATAAGGATATTGCCCATAAATGTCCCAATTGAGTTAAGGCTCACACCTTGTTTCAGAATGTCTTCTCTCTCCAATTGAAAATCTAAAACAATAACGTGTTAGACTCTAAAACTACTTATTAAACTCTGATACCACCAATCTTGTCCTGATGGTTCCTATGGCCTTACACCTTTATGCTTATATAGAGCCTTACAAATACTTTTTTCTCATGCAAATAGGAGTCCTACTAGTAGAAAAGAAATCTTAATAGTCAAACACATCTTAAGTTCTAACTTGAGTATGATTGGAGTCACCTATTACAACATAACCTTATCGAAATATAGTTGAGTGAAGAATTAGAAATTTTAAACAAACTTATTGTTAGAGATATATTATCTTTGTATCTTCCTGTATATCTGTTTAGATAGATTAATCCGCAGTTGTATTAGCAAAAAACGCAATCTGTTACCCAACCGACTATATGTCCGTCCTTCACACCATCTGGATATTGCTATGACTATATATCGTGCCCCTGACCTTAATGCCTAGTGCTCTCTCTGTCTCTCTCTCTCTGTCTCTGTCTCTCTCTCTCTCTCTCTCTCTCTCTCTCTTAAGAGGAGATGATCCAAAAAAGAAAAACAGCCTACAAGTTTTCACAAAAAGCAAAAGATTTGGCCCTTAATTTTTTTTCTGTAGGTCTAAAAATAATATTTTACATTGAATGGAGCACTCAGTATCAAATACATGTTAAACTGGGACCTTATTGACCAATAACTTAGCATCGCGAAAAAAAAAAAGCAAAGGACTTCCACTAATTTCTCCATTAATTAAGTTTGTTTTACTTTCAACGAAAATATTACAGTATTTCAATAGTACCATAATTAGGGTTGGCTTCTGGTAACTATAAAAGTATTGTACCAATCAGTGCGGTACGCTAGAAACCTTTCTAATTGTTTAAACAGGTTAACATATTGTATTTGTAGATGTCGTAGATAGTAAGGTGTAAGAGTAGAAACATACTAGTCACGTTAAACAGTTAATCTATGGTGGGAAACACCATGAACATATTACTTCAACAAGAAAGAAGAACCTTGAATCGATTACATAAAAAGAGAGGAAAAGATAAGTACGTATGACACAGACACTACTACAGGAACATCAATCCAACCTTGTATCACTGTCGATTCCTTAAAAACCAAGAGTGCTAACATCATTGTCCGTTCTATCAATGTCCGTTCTATCAAGAATCGACAGTGATAGTCCATCCATCAGGAATCAATAGTGAAAAATTATTATCACTACCGGTTCATGTTAAAAACTAGCAGTGACAATGGAGGGAGTATCGCTGCCGGTTTGATAATCAACGATTATCATTACCGATTGTGCAGTGTCGGTTCAAAAACTGGTAATGATGCAAATTATGAACAAGTATTGAAGGAGTTTTCTGTACTAGTGAGAGTAAGAGGTGGGGACACCGGATTGGGAAAGACCTGTCTTCTCGCGTGGAGTTTGGTTCTCCACCCGTTTGATGAGAATAATGCCCAGCTTGCACTCAGGCAGTTTTAGATACTCATGTGCCCACTTCAGTGCCGTCAGGCCGTCATCTGAGAAGTCAAAAATGGCAACCCCAACAAATTTCTTAGCAGTAGTCGCCATCTGAACGTTGAGGAACTACACTCAATAACAGCGTGGTAGCTAACTATAGACACGAGAGCACTGAGCTCTTCAGTAGCTGTTTCGATCGGAACTGATCCCCTAGCTAGCATTAATGGATCTTCGCGCACCCTCGAAATTTATATAGACGGGAGAGGCATCGCAGGGGTTGGCTCTTTTGTAAAAGCCAAAAGGCTGCCAAAAAGGAAAGTCTATTTGGAATCTGGATCCATGGCTGTGATCGTGGACTTTAGCATTACGTTTCGTGCCTTGTTGTTTACATGATGATCCACTTTAACAAATTCGTTTTGTCCCCACGAATACATGATTAGGTGCAGCAAAAGATGAGGCGCATGCCACGAAAGTTACTTTTCAGGGTGAATTGATATTGTGGCTAAGGAAATCTCGCTGAATAGTTATTCAAAACATGATATAAAAAATTCTTGTAAGAGGTCATATTCCCTGGAGAAATGAATTCCGTCCACAGGCCAGCAAAGAAAATTATATTGAATGTGACATTCCATGATACTACTTATTATCCAAAATAGATGTGCTCCTATAGTACATTAAATTTTAAATTTAATGTGCTACCACTATTATACATCAATGAAATTATATTTGTCGCAAGAAAATGATAATGATTGGAAGACAGGATCAATATTGTTTCTAATTATATGTTACGATCCACTTTAAGAGATTCTTGTGTTATCCGCTTTTATGTCTGTGCTCATGGAAATGCCGAGGTGCATGCATCAACTTTGAGCATTCAATTGAAGCACTACCACTTAAAGCACACGAAGTGTCACATATGGTTTTTAGAAACCATCACGGATGAAATACCCAGAGATAGTTGTTAAGATAGACGTGTCTGTAACATTACAGACCGTCTGAGTAGTGGGCCAGAAGTCACAGACGGTGTTTGAAAGAAACCATCTATGCTATGAGAAACTGGTTATGTCTGTCTGTGTCTTTAGGAAGGAGAACATATAATAACTATTTGTGGGTCTCATTTATTGCTCTAAGAAAGGGCCCTTGTGTGCGAGTTTTTTAGACAGAACAGGCATGTGCGAGTTTTCAGACAGTGGGTGCGAGTTTGGTTTGCGGGGTGATGATGTGCGCTTGCCCGATCTTTCGAAGGTAATATGATAAGTCCATTAATGAAGTTTAGATGTTGATGATTCTAAGGCTCCGACCAGAATAGATCGAGAACCCTCACAACTACTACACCAGTACTCCATGATTATCAATTGTGCCAAGACGTGGTTGACCTCGCTAAGAAGGTTTTTCTTGCAAGCGAATCGAGAACACAAGCAAGAACAGGTAGATGCAATCTGAATATTGCTAATTATAAATGAATTACTCGAGTTGGGGTTCAACAAACCGATAAATGACGAAACTGTCTAAAATAGAATAATCTAAGTTAAACTTGAGCTTAAACTATGACGGCTATTGTGTATATATATATATATATATATATATATATATATATATATATAGGGGAATGTGAGGAGGTTGACCTAGGGTTGTGCAGTTGTGGAAAGAGGCGTGCACAACCTGGACTCCGACCTTGACACGATTACAATACATTATTCCTTTGATTCTGAGTACACTATAAGGAATATTTGGTTGAGCATAGATCTATTGGAAAGGGTTCGTCATAAGCTTTCCAGCAAGTCAGAGAACGCCTGAATTGGACGCCGTATGCGAGAGTTATGCCTGTTTTATTGACGTGCTATTCTGAGACTCGACCACGACCACGACCATGACTTTGACCATGACCATGACTTCGTCTACGGCCACGACTAGAGCTCAGCCTTGAGTCCGAGTAGACTTGACCTTCAAGGAGTGACGTTCGGGCAAGATTGTGGTGCTTCTCCTATGTTCCTAAGCAATAAAATATCACAAGAATTTAGTAGTAGTCCATCCAAGGTGGCATGAACTACGAGAAACGAGTTCACCTAGTGGTCTAATTATCGTGCACATGCTCTTGTAATTGGACCTTGTATGATTTGAGGAATATTAATAATATTGATCGTATCAGAAGGAGCCATGGGCTCATCATTCTCCACCTCTTGAATTGGAGTCATTCTGGACTCAAGCTCTTCTTCTTCTCCCAAGTAGAGCTTCAAATTTAAAATGTTAAATGTAGGACTAACCCCAAAATCTACAGGTATGTCCAATTTGTATGTATTGTCATTGATTTTCTCAATTATCTTAAATGGTCCATCAGCTCTAGACATCAACTTTGATTTTCTTCGTTCTAGAAACCTATCCTCCCTCAAGTGCAACCAAACTAAATCACCCGGTTCAAATTTTATTTCCTTCTACCTTTACTTCCAGCAATCCTATACTTTTCAGTCATGCTTTTTATATTCTTGTTAGTTGTTTCATTCAACTTAAGAACAAATTCAGCACGTTTCTTGGCATCTAAATTAAGTCTTTCGAAAGTAGGCAAATGTAGTAAATCAATAGGAGCACAGGGATTAAATCCATACACTATCTGGAATGGACTTACCTTGGTGGTGGAGTGTACCGACCTATTCTAAGAAAATTCAATATGTGGTAAACACTCTTCCCACATCCTCAAATTTTTCTTTAGAACAACCTGTAACATGATCGGTAATGTACGGTTGACAACCTCTATTTGACCGTCAATCTGAGGATGACATGTAGTAGAAAATAGTAGCTTCGTTCCCAATTTATTTCAAAGTGATCTTCAAAAATGACTCAAAAACTTTGTGCACGATCCGAGGCGATAGTATTAGGCACTCTATGTAGTTAAACAATTTCACTAAAAACAAATCAACTATGTTTATAGCATCATCGCTCTCATGACAAGGTATAAAATGTGCCATTTTATAAAATCTATTCACAACTACAAATATGCTATCCCTCCCCCTCATTGTACTAGGTAGTCCTCCCATGGTGAATTAGGAACAGGAAGAGGGATATAAAGACCATGCGGATTTAAGCGAGACTTAACTTTGTTGCAAGTAGTACAACATAAAACGTAGCGCTCGATATCACTCTCATCTTTGCTAAAAGAAGTGGGTGGCCAGCACATCTTCAGTCTTCTTTGCTACAAAATGTGCCATCAATCCTCCTCCATGCGCCTCCTGTTGCAACAAAAGACGAACGGAGCTTGCTGGAATGCATAGCTTGTTAGCACGATAGAGCAATCCTTCATTCAGCACATATTTATTCGATGTTTTTCCTTCTTTACAATGTTCAAGCACTTCTTTAAAGTCTAAATCAGCAGCATATAAGTCCTTAATAGTCTCTAAAGCAAAAATCTTATGATCAAGTTGAGATAACATGGTAAAATGCATAGAAAGCGCATCAGCAATCACATTGTCCTTTCCTTTCTTATGCTTTAGGACATATGGAAAAGACTTAATAAATTCTGCCCATTTAGCATGTCGTTTATTCAATTTATCTTGACTCCTAATATGTTTCAGCAATTCATGATCAAAATGTATAACAAATTCTTTGGGCCATAGATAATATTGTCAAGTTTGAAGTACACGAACTAAAGCATACAATTCTTTATCATTGGTAGAATAATTCAGACTTGGACCACTTAATTTCTCGCTGAAATAAGCAACGGGTTTACCTTCTTGAATTAACACACCTCCAATTCAAATCCCGCTAGCATAACACTCTAGCTCAAAGGTCTTACCAAATCAGGAAGTTGAAGGAGCATAGGTAAGTTTCTGTTTCAACAACTTGAATTCTTTTTCTTGTGTAGGTTCCTATTTGAAAACCACTCCTTTCTTCGGCAATTTATTTAATGGGGCAGCAATGGTGTTGAAATCCCGCACAAAGCGCTGATAGAAATCCATAAGACCACGAAAGCTTCTCACTTGAGTAACAGTCTCAGAGGTTGGCCAGCTCTTTATGGCTTCAATTTTTTCTTCATCCACTTCTATTCCCTATGAGTAACAACATAGCCAAGAAAAGAGACTTGATCCATGCAAAAGATGCACCTTTTGAGGTTACCGAACAAACGTGCATCTCTCAAAGCATTAAAAATAGCACGTAGATGATCAAAGTGTGACTCCTATGAATTGCTGTAAATCAAGATATCATCAAAGTATACCACCACAAATCTTCCAATAAAAGCACGTAAAACTTCGTTCATCAATTGTATGAAAGTACTAGGTGCATTAGGTAACCCTAAAGGCATTACTAACCACTCATACAAGCCAAACTTAGTTTTAAAAGCAGTTTTCCATTCATCTCCAAGTTTCATCCTATTTTGGTGCTATCTACTTCGCAAGTCAATTTTAGTGAAAATTATAGAACCACTCAAGTCATCAAGCATATCATCTAACCTAGGGATAGGGTGATGATATCTTATAGTAATATTATTGATGGCTCTACAATCAACACATATACGCTAGCTACTGTCTTTCTTAGGAACCAAAAGAACATGAACAACACAAGGACTAAGACTTTCTCGTACGTACCCGCGATCCAATAGATCTTAGACTTGTCACTGAATTTCCTTAGTCTCTTTTGGGATGGTCCCATATGCAACACAGTTTGGCAAAGTTGCTCCCGGAATCAAATCAATTTGATGCTCAATCCCTCGAATAGGTGGTAATCCTGGGGGTACCTTAGTTGGAAATACATCCACAAACTCCTGCAAAAGGCTAGCAACAGTAGGAGACAAAGAGCTAGACGTATTCTCTAGTGAAACTAAGGCCTCTTTGCATATCAAAGCATATCATGACAGCTCAGTAGCATAAATTTTAGCAAGGTTAGATTTCGTAGCAAGCATAACACACCCTTTCAGTCTAATTCCATTGGACTTAGAAGTTGTTGTTGCTTTCTCCTTTTTGGGGTGGAAAAACGTTTTCCGCTACTTGCTAATTTGAGATTCATTCTCAAACTCTTTTCTCTTATTTTCAGTTATCTCTTGTTCATATTTCACAATTTCAGTAGGGGTTAATGGTACAAAAGTTATATCTTTCCTTTATGCATAAGGGTGTACTTATTACTCCCATGGCCGTCCTAGCAAAAGAGAGCATGCTTGCATGGGAACTACAACAAAATCAGCATAATAATGGTACGAACCAATAGAAAAATGCACCCTAGCTATTTGCATTACCTTCACTATACCACTATTTTTGAACCATTGAATATGATAAGGGTGGGGATGGCTTCTTATCGACAAGGCAAGCTTCTTGATCATATCTGAACTTATCAAGTTATTGCAGCTTTCTCCATCAATAATAACTCGAACACGATAATCATTGACTATGAGGAACATCTGAAATAAATTGTGCCATTGTAGCTGTTCTGCTTGCTCCATTTGAGTGCTTAACACTCGCTGCACAATGAGGATCTAATAATCCTCTGTGGCAGAGGCATCGAACACTTCCTCATGGTCAATATCCATCTCACATCCATCCTCGTCACCTGCATAGTTGGTTGCAAGAGCATATTCATCCTCAACATCACTAGCACTTACATATTCAATGTCTTTTGTTACAATGTATGCTCACTGACTTGGGCAAACCTTCATGATGTGGCCCATTCCCTTGCATCGGTGGCAGACAATCCTGATCAATTGGCCTGTAGAAGCAACTGAAGAAGAGCTCGTGGCTGGACCCTGCACACTTACGGATTTGCTTACCTCAAGAGTGTGTGACAGTGTCGAAAATACTGCTGAACGCGACCTACTCGAGAAGGGGGCAGCAGACCGTGTAGCTGAATGTGGGGCTATTTTGACTTGTCCTAGTGTTGATTTTGAAGTAGTCGTCCTTCCAAAATTGCTCCTTGGCCTCAGTTATCGTCCCTGCAATTCTGTTTTTGCCAAACACGCAAGTTGGGACAATCTAGGAACACTATCATATTCTTTGTAATCAACTATGTCCTGAATTTCACGCCTTAACCCTCCATAAAAGCTTATCATTGCAGCCTCTTCATCCTCAATAATATCACAACGCAACATACTAATTTGTAACTACTGATAATATTGTTCTAGGTATCTATTACCTTGATTTAAGCGCTGCAATTTCTTATGCAAATCACATTTAAAAGAGGGCGGAACAAATCTATTATGCATAGCAATATTTAAAGCATTCTATGTAGTAGGCACTAATCCATCGATGCAAGCTCTATTCCACCAGATGATTGCAAAATCTTTAAATTCAATAGTGGCTTGTCTAACTCTATGCACTTTAGGAACCAAATGAGCATTAAACTTCTGTTCGATCGTCATCTCCCAATCTAAATGCTTTTCAGCATCGTAAGCACCCGTAAAAGATGGTATAGTAAACTTAACCTTAGCAAATGGATCATCATTAACACGTGGGTTATGTTGCTAAAAATTGTTATCTCTCATACCTTGACGGTTCAAGTTCAATCGATTCTGTTGTTGTGCATCACAGGCGTTTTGTTCTTGCCTCAAAATTTCATCATCTACGATGGACTCCTCTTGCTCATGTGTTGCACTATGAGGATCCACACGCTTATGGTTTGGTGGCTGATTGACCACTCGATAAAAGAGTGTATTGAGCATGGCAATACTATCATTAAGTCACTGCAATGTAGTTTTTGTCTCAGCAAGCTTCTTATCGATGCCGTCATTAATAGCTTGTCGATGATTATTCAACACTATTGTGAGTTCTTCCCACAAAACACACTCATGTGCATCTGATGCTTCTCCTGCCATGGTTAGTCGAAAATAGAAAACAACGAAAGATAAATTATCCATAACAACTACTAGGTGGTGGAGGTGGAGTCATACACTCTCAAGCATCTTACCATGCTCTTGCAAGTGTTCTTACCAATCACCGTAGTTGGCACAACCGGTGGCTGGTTCGTGATACCTTATCAGGTGCAAGTGAGGTAGTTGCATGGGAAGATACTGTTCTGATCGAGAGAAGGTGTAGCTTGGATCGGCAATATTTAGTAGCAAGGAATAGCAATTGATAAAATCATATTAGCAAAGTTGAATAAAAGTCCACAGTACTCGTCACAGTTGCTGGCACGAACACGTTCCTAGAACTAGCTCAAGCAAGCCGAAAACTATATGAGACACAAGCACAATGGGACAAAAGTCACAATGCAAACTAATTCTCTCTCTTTCTTTCTCCGATTTTTTTTTCACTCCTCTTTTTTTGCACCCTTTGCTTCTTTTTTGCACTCTTTGCTTCTTGCTTGCTTTTCTTTTCTCTCTTTTTTTTTTTGAATGTGACAGAAACTCAAAACTCTTCTACTACCTTTTCTAAAGCTAGTGAGGTACGTGAGTCACAAACTTTTTTTTCGGGAGAGCAAGGGCATAAAGGTAATAAAAAGAAGGTGGACGACTCAGGCTAAGTAGTCGTAGAGAGTAGATGGTCGGACCCCGATTGGGTGGTCGGAGTGACTGGTCGGAACCCGAGTGGGTGGTCGGATCCGGAGTGGGGACACAAACTCGTATTTAGCAGACTACAGCGAGGCAAGTTACTCAACAACTAAATTAGCAAAGACTCGACACGACAAACTAGAACACGATGACTCGACCAGCAACAAAGACACCAACGATGGATTCAAACTCAACAACGTGAAAACTGAAAAAAAATTGCGAAAGGCTCAAAGTGGTTTGGACATTGGAAGAACTAAAACATAAATCTTTTTGTGGGGCAATTTTCCGGACTGTAGGTAATGGAACTCGACGAAACAAAAGGGGTAGCTAAGATTACCTAACAGGCAACCAAGGCTCTGATACCACTTGATGTGCACTTGCTCGATCTTCTGAAGGTAATATGATATGTCGATTGATGGAGTTTCGATGTTGATGATCCTCAGGCTGCGATCAGAACAGATCGAGAACCCTCGCAACCATTACACCACTGCTCCATGGTTATCAACCATGCCAAGACATGGTTGACCTCACCAAGAAGGCTTTTCTTGCAAGAAAATCAAGAAAATAAGCAAGAACAGGTAGATGCAATCTAAATATTGGTAATTACCAATGAAATACTCGAGTTGGGGTTCAACAAACCGATAAATGGCGAAACTGTATAAATAGAATAATCTAAGCTAAACCCGAGCCTAAACTATGATAGCTACTACATATATAGGGGGATGTGAGGAGGTCGACCCAGGGTTGTGCAGCCGTGGAAAGAGGTGTACACAACCTGGACTCCGACCCGGACAGAATTACAATACCCGATAGGGTTCAAAACAGTGATGCATCAGATTATTCCTTTGACTCTGACTACACTATAAGGAATATTTGGTCGAGCATAGATCCATTGGAAAGGGATTGTCATAAGCTTTCCACCAAGTCTAAGAATGCCTCAATTGGACTTCGTATGCGAAAGTTATGCTCGTTTTACTGACGTGCTATCCTAAGACTCAACCATGACCATGACCACGACTTTGACCACAACCACGACTTCGACCACAACCACGACTAGAGCTTAACCTCGAGTCTGAGTAGACTTGGCCTTCAAGGGGTTACGTCTGGGTAAGGTTGTGGTGCTTCT
Source organism: Phragmites australis (assembly GCF_958298935.1). Lineage (NCBI taxonomy): Eukaryota > Viridiplantae > Streptophyta > Magnoliopsida > Poales > Poaceae > Phragmites > Phragmites australis. The sequence goes on along the minus strand of NC_084932.1, from coordinate 20,433,116 downwards.
CTCATGTTCCTAAGCAATAAAATATCACAAGAATTACTAGTAATACATCCAAGAAAGCATGAACAACGAGAAACAAGTTCACCTGGTGGTCTAATTGTCGTGCACGTGCTGTTGTAATTGGACATTGTATGATTTCAGGAATATTAATAGTATTGATAATATCTGAAGGAGCCATGGGCTCATTAGGTGATTTCTTTGTAGTTGGTTCTTGGGATCCCAAGAGGTTAGTATTTATCTCTTCTTTAGCTCCAAATTGGTAGATTACGACAGTAAGTAATTAGGTTAGATTGAAGGGAAGGGATTCAGTTGTAGAGGAAAGGGGAAGAGATTGGATTCTATTTTAGAAGAAGGCAAGGAGGTCTTGCACGTATGTTCACTACTGCAAAAAGACACAAGAGTGCCAGTTGAAAAATAACTTCAGTGTCGGTTTTTCAACTGGCGCTCTTTACTTGGCATTGATACTTAGCTAGTATTAATGCCGGTTATGGAGTCAGCACAAAAACTCACTATCACTACTGGTTCGAGTCACAAACCGGTAGTGATAAGTGGATCGTGAGCCAAAGAAAAGAGCTGAGCCGGCTCCGCTGCCGATACGAAGGTGTGCTCCGCCGCTGCATCACACGGCCACCACCAGAAGCAGCATCAGCTCGGCCACGCGTCGTCCATCCTCGACGAGCACCTTCTCTCCTCTCTCCTTTGCTCTGCCGCTCCTCTGTCAACCTCTCCTGCCATACGAAGACAAGCACAAATCGACTCACCTCATCCATACGAACACAAGCACAAATCAACTCATCTCATCCATATAGTCATCTCAAACAAAAAAACACAATCAAAATGACTCTCTCATCCATATACTAATAAAGAACAAATCAACTCAAACCCAGATTATGAGGTAGCGCATAAACAAATATCATGAGACTATGAGGAGCGCCCAACAACATGGACAAGGTGCACACAGCGAACCTGAGATCCCATCCCCTACTGTTCTCCACCCACACGACGAACAGGAGCCCCATGAAACTGTCTAACGAAGCTCGCCTCCCCGACCAAGGTATACCAGTTGAAGAAGCTTTCCTCCTTGTGTTGCTCCATGGGGTCGGCTGCGTCGAATTGGTCCCCACCAAGTGTCAAATTGGTCCTAGGCAAGGAGCCCTCGGCCTCAGTGTGCTTTGGCTCCGGCTGACACTCCATGGCTATGGAGGCAGGACGGGAAGAGAGAGAAAGAGAGAGGGAGAGAGGAAGAGAGAGGCTGGGAGATGAACGAGTGGTTGTGGTCAAACAGAGCCAGCAGAGAGAGCGAAGAGATAAGGGAGAGAGCCGGCGGATGCAACCAGAGCCAAAATGGCAGTGAAATAAAATCTCAGATCTGAGACTAGTATCAGTGCCGGTTAGTATTAAAAACCGGCACTAACACTATCAGTGCTGGTTTTTAATACTAACCGGCACTGATACTACTTATCATGGTCGATGTTTTCCTAAATAGATGGGTAGATTCCTGGTTTCACTACAAACCAGAACTCATACCATATGAGTGTCGGTTTTAGCCCACCCGACACTTATGACTAATTCTGTAGTAGTGGTTGTTTGGTGTGAAATATGGTTTGAAGTTTGTTGATTATGTTCAAGATTTCCTATGCATCTGACGATTGTGTAATTCGGATTTTTTGCCTCTAGTTTGCATAGATTTGTTTAGCTCAGAATGAGAATTATGCAAATTTGACAAATTATCAATATGTTGTCTTTTTATAGGTTAGAACGCTTCAAAATTTTACACTTAAAACAGTTATGTAGATTGAATATTCAATAATTGTTATACTTTGGAAATCATAGATGGCCGACCGAAGTTGAATTAATCTAGAGAATCGTACTTGTGATGAGTTTCTTAATGGCATATCTGGATTCATGCGTGCTACCGAGGCTGATATGTGGAACAAGAATGAGAAATTTATGTCATGTCCATGCATTGATTACAAAAATGAGAGAAAGTTTTCAAAAGCATAGAATATACATGCACACTTGATTTGCGTGGATTCAAAGAGAACTATATATGTTGGACCAAGAATGATGATGAAGGGAATGACCCTTATGGCGATATGCATGAAGACGGTGTTCCCGAGTGTGATGTGTATAAAGTTATTCCTGACAGGGACATCGAAGATATCGTTGATGACTTCATAGACCGAGGTGATGCTATTGTTCATAATTTGGAGCATATGGTCCACGATGTCGAGGGGAATAACAAGTACAATGATACAGAGTTTGCTTAATTTCAAGAATTTGTGTGACAGTCGAAAGTACCATTATTTCCGGGCTGTGAGGAGCAATACACATTGCTCTATGTGGTACTCCTACTTTTGAAATTGAAGGCAAGAAATGGGTGATCTGGTAAGAATTTCATTGCATTATTATCTCTGTTAGCAGCATTGCTTCCAACGAGTGTCTACTGCTCACATCAACCTATGAAGCAAAGAAGATAATTTGTCCTTTGTGAATGGAAGTGGAAAGAATTCATTTTTGCAAGCAAGACTGTATTATTTACCATGGAGAGTATGCAGACTTGCATGAGTGCCATGTTTGTGGAACCCCTCGATACAAGCGTCAGAATGATGGGGGTGATGGTCGTAGGAAGAAAGGACCTCGTTCAAGTTTCATGTTGTATCTTCCTATAATTCCTCATTTGAAGCGTTTACTTGCCAACAAAAAGGAGACCAAATTGCTATGTTGGCACAAATAGAGCCATAAGAATGATTCAAACCTGCGGCACCTTGTTGATTGTGCGCAGTGGTGAAACATCAATATGAAATTTGGAGAGTTTATGACAGAACTGTGGGACATTAGGTTCGCTTTGAACCTGGATAGAAAGAATATGTTTGGTAACATTATTAGCAGACATATCACCTTTTAGTAGTTTTGTGCATACACAATCTTCCTCCTTGGCTCTGTCAGAAGAGAAAGTACCTTATGATGTCAATTTTAATCCTTGGTCCTAGGCAACTTGGTAATGACATCGATGTTGACGATGGTTATTGGGTAACTACCATATCCAAGTATCCTAGTGTTTTCCATAATCCCCGGGGCATACCTATATCTCCAGAAGGGAATCTCTGGATGAAAAAGAAAACTACCCGTAAAGGCCTGGGACATCTTATAAACAGGGAAGTTTAACTCCAAGAATGGGAAGGATGACTTTAGAAGGCGTATGACACCCCCATATATATACGGAGCTTGGGGCCCCTGCGGAGGACAAGCCATCACAATCAGAGCAAGCCTCTCTACAAGCCAGAAGCCCATCGAAGCCAACATAAGCTAAGAAGGGAAGTCCTGACCAGGTTTATATCCGTATAGGCTAGCCAGATACATCCTTGTAATAGGCTCAATCCATATAAGACAAACAAGACGTATGGTCATTATCCTCTTGGAGGCTCGAACCAGTATAAAAACTTCTGTGTGTGTTCCCTTTATGATTCATCAAATCAAAACATCCCCTAATCCTTCAACAAGTTCTTTAGATAGGTGGTTTAGGAATTGTCGATAGTAGGCACCAGGTGTGCGGATCATGACAAAAGACGTTGAATAAGTTACACAGAAGATGTTGTCGACATCACCCAAAGCTTCACCAAGAACCAGTTTCTCAAATGAGGGGTTCTACAACAACTTTCCCTCTCCTCCCAACAAACTGGTGACCAATCAGGTGAATTTCAATGATGAACTCTCTGGCGATGATTCAAGATATGAGGTAAGTTGATTTATGGATCAATGCGCTAAGGATTAAAACATTCAGTTCGAGCCACTCGTCTGCCAAGACAATTGTGACCGATTCACAACAAGTTGGGATCTATCCCTGCATCTTCTGACAACATGGATTTTCAAGACACCAACCCAGAGCAATCTAATGAAAAATCCATGATGCATCTAGAGACTTCTTCTAGAGGAGGTTACCCCTGAGAAGTCTTTGCTACCAAAGTTGGGGGTAATGGTCTGGACAAATATTGATGATGTCCGTAAAAATGGCTAGGTCCCTCAAGGTCCGGTTGTAGGTAATGATCAGCACCAGATGAGCACACCTACCCAAGTCCTCAACAAGGCACCGATTTTACCGTCTCCCGACCATCAGCAGGGGGTTGAGTGCTTTAGATCTGTGACCGATAAGAGAATCCTTCTCCTACAAGAGGCACTCATGCGTCCTCCAACCACAGATATGGTGACCCTATCTGGCAAGGACTGGATGCAATTAGCCATTGACTTAACAAAAGAGGTCATCATCCAAGCTGAAAATTCTCATCTTTCCCTAACCAAAAACAGTGCTAATCGGGGTAGATCACATAATGCCCCGTCACGAGATGTATCAGATTTAGAGAGGCGTAATCCCTGGAATAAGGATTCTTAGGATGCCAACCAGGCGAATAACCGCTGCCAAACCTCACGAGTCAAAGGTCATTCGATCAACGACTTGCATCAGATCATCAACGGCTAGCGAATATGCCCGTGGACCTCTGAAGAGGATTTTTCTACCCATCAACAATCCAATCAAGGGCATCCCAACATCGATCAAATCGGGATCGATCCCTAAACCCTATGGGAAGAACGCCCAAGGCCACTATAACAAAGCAGGACGCCATCGACAGATGCCTAGCCTTCTCTCCAGATCTACGAAGCATAAGCTGGCCAATAGGGTTTCACCCCAAGATGATGGAGAAATACAACGGAAGTACAAATCCTATTGAGTTTTTGAGATCTATACAACGACCATCCAGGCAGCTAGTGGGGATAAGAACGTAATGGTGAATTACCTCCCCACAACCCTTGCGGGGCAGCCAGGACGTGATTGACCAATCTATCACAAGGAAAATTCTACTTATGACAATAGCTTGCAACATGTTCCGAGCTAACTTCCAGGGTACGACATTCACTGTTGCGAGCAAATGGAGAACAAAACCTTTCGTGAGTTTGTGCGCTGCTTTAGCAATACTCGGAACACTATCCATAAGATTAGCGACTACGATGTCATCTAGGTGTTTACTCAAGGGGTTAAGAGCTAGCGGTGTGTTAAAGATATCGCTAGAAAGGAACCTGAAATGGTCAAAGAGCTCATGAAGATTGTTGATAAGTTTGCCAAGGATGAGGACACGCTTCTCTACATCAAGGAGAAGACTCAGGGCATCAAGGGACCTCAACCCAGGCTCAACGGCGCCTAGGTCAAAAGCAAGTGCAAGAAGAACATCAAGGGAGGTAAGAGAAAGAAAGCAAAATCTGACAAAGTTTTTGCTGATCTGTACGACGTCTGTCCCGACAAATGCTTCAAGCCTTTTTAGGGCAAGAGCTTTACACCAAGCTCCGGTGAGCGTGACAGTAAGCCTTGGTGCGACCTCCACCAAACCGACAAACATAGCATCCATAAGTGCTACATTTGGAAAAAGTTGGTCAATGTGGACATCGAAAAGGCAGCCAAAGGAAAGAAGACCCAGGTCATGGCCTAGATTAGGGATTCTAGCTTCGGCAACAGTGAGGATGACATGGATCCATTGTCTTTCTAGCTATATGAGAGGACAATTGACAACATATTCGGTGGTTCCGCGTCCTATGAATCTAAGTGGCAATAAAAGACAGTAGGCTGAGAAGTCTTAGCTACCATCCCCAAGGGTCGCCAGGACATTAAGTGCTCAAACTTTGAAAGCTCCTTTGGCAAGAAGACTTCCCCAACAACTTTGTACGGCCAGGCTACTTCTGATAGTGGTCAAATGTATGATAAATAATTGCAAAGTTACCCGAGTCCTTATCAATGGAGGGAGTTCCTTGAACATCCTCTTTGCTAATGCACTTAAAGGGATGTAGATCTCTTAGTTTTTATCAAACCAATTACTCAAACATTCCACAATATAGTACCCAGGTCTTCGGCCACTCCCATAGGCCAGATATCACTCCCTGTGACCTTCAAGAAGCATGACAACTTCTGGATAAAAATATTATGTTCGACGTGATCCACTTCGAGACAACATATAATGCCATCTTGGTAAGACCTACTCTCGCAAAATTCAGGGTAGGCACGCATTACGCTTATCAGTGTGTGAAGATCCCAGGACCCAAGGGGGTCATTACTATCCGGGGTTGTCCCAAGGTAGGTCTACATTGCGACAAGTGAAGTCTTGACATGGCCAAGAAGCATCAACCCAATAAAGAGATGAAAAGTTATAGGCCTAAGGCTACCGTGAAGTCTCATGGTGCAGTAAAAATAGTTCTCTAGATTCATCAGAGCCATACAAGACCATTTGGATTGGCTCCAATTTGCATCCCAAATAGGAACTCACGCTCATCACTTTCCTCTAGGAAAATGTCTATGTGTTTTGGTTGCAACCATCAGACATGCCCGGGATCACCAAGAAGGTGATTGAGCACAAACTCACTATCCGACCCGATGCAAAGCCAGTCAAGCAGAAACTCCGATGGTTCATGCCCGACTGGAAAGAAGCCATTAAAGAGGAAATAGAAGAAATCAGAAAGCCATGATTTATTCGAGAAGTAGATCACCCCAAATCATTGGAAAATCCCATCATGGTCAACAAATCCAATGGGAAATGGCGGATGTGTGTTGACTTCACCGACCTCAACAAAGCCTGCCCCAAAGACACTTTTCCTCTACCACATATAGATCAGATAGTTGACTCCATCTCTTGTTGTGACTCTCTAAGCCTTCTTGATGCTTACTCTTGTTATCACCATATTAGCATGCATCTGGAGGATGAGGAGAAAACCTCATTTATTACTCCATTTGGAGTCTATTGCTATGTTAAGATGCCCTTTGGACTGAAAATTGCTAGTGCTACATACGAACGGGACTAGATCGGTCAGAATGTCAAAGCCTATGTAGATGATCTCATTGTCTAAACCAAGAAGGAAGATCTCATCTCCTACCTAGAAGAAATGTTCAACAACCTATGAAAGAATCGAGTCATTCTAAACCCAAAAAAGTGCACGTTTAAAGCCGAGGCAGGGAAATTACTCGATCACCTGGTGTCTTACTGGGGAATCGAAGTCAATCCTAAGAAGATCAAAGCCATTGAAGATATGCAATCGCCCAAGACAATACGAGAAGTTCAAAGATTGACCAGATACATGCCAACCCTAAGTCATATTATTTCATGACTTGGAGATCGAGGACTCCCCTTCTTGAAGTTACTACAACAACATGACAAATTTTAATGGTCAAAAGAGGTAGACGAGGCATGCCCCCTATGCTAATCACTCCCAACCCTGGTGAAGATCTGCTCTTATAAATCACGGTCAGGCTGTGTCTCATAAGTGGGGTATTGGTGGTGGAAAGATAAGTGCAAGATAAGTGAAAAAAAGATAGCAACCAGTGTACTACATTAGCGAAGTACTCCACGGTCCTAAAGTGCACTATCTGCAAATACAGAAGCTAGTGTATGTTGTTCTAATGGACTCTCGCAAACTGAGACATTAATTTCAGGCTCACAAGATCATTGTGCTATCAATATTCCCACTCGATAAGATCCTAGACAACAAATATGCAATTTTTTTAATCGCCAAATGGTCTATTGAGCTTGTGGAATTCGACATTTGCTTTGTGCCTCGAATAGCAACAAGTCACAAGCACTTGCTGACTTCATGGCCGAATGGATAGAACCCAACCAACCGCAAGATGACCACATCTACTTATTTGATGTATGTTTTGGAATCTAAGTCACTAGACAACAAGGAAGGCCTTTAGTTAAGAGGGAAAGCCGAAGACTTCGAAGTGCGACATGTATTCGATGGGTGAAATAATCTTAATTAATCCATCACCTTAGTTACAGTGCTAGCCTATTTATAGCCCGTACTCAACCACTCCATGCTATGATTTACACTCAACCACTCCACACTATGATTTACAGTTTCACCCCCCTAACTGCCACATTCTCGACATATTCGGGAGCATTTTGGTACCATCAAGTACATCTACACATTTACAATTATACCCTAAACGGCTACACGGGCTTCGACACCCTCATGGCACTTTTGACCAGCCTCGGCGCTGCACCCGAGTCACCCTTCGGTCTCCATCCAAAGGTCCACTAGAGTCTTCGCCTATGCTGAATCCTGGCGTCGCGGGTCGACCTTCGGCCTCCGACTGAAGGCCCGCCAGAGCCTTCGCCTATGCTGATTGTTGGCACCGCGGGTCGACCTTCGGCCTCCGACCAAAGACCCGCCAGTGCCTTCGCCTGCACTTCCTGAAACACAACTGCAATATTCATCAGTGCTCAGCCACCGGCAGACTTCGACTCGCCATCCAAAGGGTACAGGAGATCATCCCCCAATAGTAGCCCCCTACAGGTAAGGTTCATTTTCGAAGGGCCGAGCCTGTAAATCGGATGATATAGCTCAACATCGTCCCCTTCGGCCTGTCAAAGGCCCCCGGAGGCTCGTTTAACCTTTTAGTAGACAGCCCCCTCATGTTGTTCATTATTATTATTATTATTATTTATTTTTATTTTATGTTGGTATGACCATTCTGCCCCCACACAACAGTCGGCTCGATGACGTTAAATGTCTTTACTTCATGCTGAACCATATTTTACGGTTATGGTTCAACTTCCGACGCATCTCATTTTAACCGCCACTACCCCTTGTTTTTACTGCTATAAATATGCTCCACGTGGTGGCTCAATTTTTATCACTTGAACTCGCTAAAGCTGCGGCTCTCGTACAAAGTCTCTTGTAGTCACCTTTCTTTCCGAAGTGTAGGGCGATTGGCTCCGAAAGGCAAGGCAAACTGTTCGAAGACCTATTGGATTGGACAATCTAAGGTTGACGACAAACTCTTGGTTGGACTGGTGAGAGAGGGTTTGATTAGTGATGTCTCGAAGGTTGGACTCCCGAGGAGCAAAGAGACTCCGGAGCCCAAAGATGACGAAGCCATCATCTTCGTCGACTACTTCTGAGTGGGGCTTCGCTTTCCTTGCGATGAGATGGTGCCAAAGGTTCTAAAATTGTTTGCAGTCTACCTGCACTAGGTAACGCCAAACGCCATTGTTCGGCTTGGCCGTTTCACCTGGGCGGCCCGTTTCGAAGGGGCGAAGGTGTCAGCCAGGGCCTTTGCTGTAGTGCACAGGCTTCATCACCAATCGAAATCAGTCTTCACACGAAGTGTGCAATGTGAAGCCCACTATGGTTGCTTGAACTTTACTTATCACGTTGGCCTGGCCACGCCAGTCGTGGTGTACAAAAATAAATGGCCGAAGGACTTGAGGCCTTTGCCAGGTGCGCGAAGCATCTAATAACACGCGATCTCGTAGAAGAGTTTGTGGCATCCGGGGTATGGCCCTTCATCCGGGACTGGACCATCCCAGAATTCAGTGGCAAAGGGCTGGAGGGACTCTGCCGCCCTCATCCTGTATTTCGAGGTTTCACAAGTATTATATTTTATCACGTTCCTAACTGCACCTCGACTGTCATTTGCTTACATTGCTTCCTTTGTGGCAGACCTAACGGTAGCCAAAGTGGAGGCTAAGGCCATGTTACTGCTCAGGAAATTTACTTAGGGCAAAGCCAAGCTCTGCGCTGACCAAGGGCTTGGCTGGCGGCTCAACTGGATTTCTAGTTACAAGGTCTTTCCTATAAGGACAGACCGAAGGTGACCGCGCCCTTACTGGGTCAGGGCGGAGCGGGCTCCCCGACCACCGATAATGACGAAGAACCTACCGCGGGTAGCCAGAGGAAGCGAAGAATCGCAAACCCTTCGCCGCAAGGGGGTAAAAAGAAGAAAGCACTTGCCCTGAGGAAGAGACCTCGCGATGTGGCCTTCAACGACCTAAGCGAGGAATTGATAGGAGGCTCCGAAGGGCACACAGGATCCTCGTTCCTCTTCACCAAAGTCATCCTTTTGTGCACGCGTGGACCTTCCCACGCTAATTCTCAGTGATGACGATGACGAGCCTTCGGATCCACGCGTGACCCCTAAGCTAGCGGTGGGGGAAGCTGAGGCTGAAGGAGCAGAGAATGTTGAAGCTGGAGCTGACTCATTGTTTACCTGTTCATCTTTGAGTTCCTCCTCTAAAGACAAGTCATCTGACGGCCACAGAGCCCAAGAGACCAAAGAGGAGACTACTTCGCCGCCCATGCCTCGCTGTGGCAGAAAGGGGCTTATGAGTCATAGTAGCTTACTTGACGCGAAGGCTATTGATGCCGAAGCTTTCAATATTTCATCATCTGAGCAAAGCTCCGGGGAGGTCAATGATGCGAAGAAGATACTTAGCACCTTTGTTCTACCCGAGCTTGAGATTTCTCATTAACAAAAGCCTGCTGTTGAGCTCATCAATGCCTCTGACGTGGCAATTGCGAAGGTATATATACATATATTGTCCTGCATCTTTTCCTCGGTTATTCATTCTCATACCTGCACGCTATCGCAGGCTATGCTTATTTCGCATGCTCAGTGTGAGCAGGCAGAGCATTTCGAGGCCCATGCAAAAAATGCAGAGGCGCAAAGGGATATGTTTCAGGTCCGGGCGGAGAAGGCCGAGGCCCAAAAATGGGAGTTCACACGACGAGCGAGGGAGGCTGATCTGCGCTTGTAGTAGCTTGAAAAAGAACTGAACTCCCTTCACTTAGGCAAACAGAGCACAGAAGAAGAGGTCACTTGTCTTCGCTAGAATTTAACGGCGTCTGAAGCTCAGGTTTCGGAGCTGCAAGCTCTCTGGACTACTGAAAAAGCTAAAGTGCAGCGGCTGCGCGAAGAGCTGGACAAGGTGAAGGTGCTATCCGATGATGCCCTCACTATGCTTGGAGAACTGGAGTCGAAGGCCATTGCAGCCTGCGAAGCAATTAGCAATACCTTTGATGGAATCAGTGCTTCGGCCATGCCTCCAACGCTTGACCTTGTCAGGCTAGGTGGACTTGTTGGATGGATCAGCAAAACCAACGACAGCCTTTTGCCTGCGGCCCAATTATACGGCGACTTCTGCGCCATGGTCTCAGCCAGTAGTTTAGTCCAATCAATTGAGATGACTGGCTGTGACCATCATATTGCGCTTCTGAAACCAACCTTCTGCTCGGACATGTCAACTTCGGCTGTGTCGAGGGCATCGAAGGTCACTGAGCGGTCATTCACTACCAACTACTGGTTTAAACATGGCTGCGAGCTCGCCCTCCGTGAGGCAGAAATCAATCGACAGTGAGTACGTGTTTTTTTTTAAATCAGGATTTCCACCGTTTGCGCATTCATTGACCCTTTTGCCTGCAGGCGAAAGCAAAGGAAGACCCTTCCACTAAAGTAACGACCACGAAGGCCGAAGAAAATGAGAAGGTGTGAAGAAAGCACGAAGTAATTGGGTTTTGAACATTTTGTTATTGACTGAAATATTCTGTAATATATACAATTTTATTTGTTGTTAAATTTTTTGACTATCTTCGATCCTTGCGCAGGTCCTCCCCTCGGACACTGCGCAGGTAGCCGAAGATGTTGTTCCCGTCACTATGATGCGGGACAATTTTTTCATGTCTTGGTCTTGTTGGGATTCCTTCCACCTTCACCACCCAGCTATTAATTTTGAGAGGTACTGGAGAGCGAAGTGTCGGTCCTATGACGTGATGAATGCCAACTCCAAAGTGTTCTAGAAGCCTTTTAGCCCTTCGGTTTTAGAGACCCGTAGGGCTGAGCGTGAGTCCCGCCGGATTGCGCACGGTGACATTAAGCCTCCCCATATTCTCGTCAACCCATAGCTTGAGCCGGAAAACGATAACTGTGGGTTCCTGCCCAATTTCAATTTTGTTACCGCCAAGAGCCTTCTTCGCAAATAGTGCGACATATCAAAGGCAGGAGCACTTCGCCTGCATCTTCATCTACCACTTCTTCATCTACCTACGTTGGATCCCCATTGGATCCAGCGCTACCTTTTCATGCCAGTCAAGGCATAGCCTTCAATTTGGCTTTAGCCGATGGTATAAGGATTTTGTTCATCCTGATGTTGATGATTTTGAGGAATAAAGAATGTTGAAATGATTATTAGGTTTTGTTATTATATATTGAGCTTATCAAGTCGGTCCTTCATCGATTTTGACCTTTGGCAGCACCGCGTGCGAATTGTGATCTAGAGAACGCTGTCCCCCCCCCCCCCCCCGACTTTGAAGCCGTAGGGACCTTCGGTAGCAACACACGCGAAGCATCATTTGGAGAATGTTGTCCCCTCCGACTTTGAAGTCGTAGGGACCTTCGGTAGCAACGCAAGTGAAGAATCATTTGGAGAATGTTGTCCCCCCTCCGACTTTGAAGCCATAGGGACTTTCGGTAGCAACGCAAGCAAAACATCATTTTTTGACACGGCCTCAATCGTTTAATCGCTTACTTTGCACTCAATGGCCTGGTAGTGCATCTCTCTTGGTTTCGCGTTGTAATTGCTATTAATCATAAATGCTCTTGCGCATTTCATAGCAATGGTCATCCATGCTTCGACTTTTATTTCGTCAAATTTTCATTTTTTTTAGACTTCCCATGTTTCGGGATTAATGTTGTGCTTCTTTGTTCGATTTCCCTTTCTGTTGTTTTTTTTTGTTTTCTTGTTTCTGAAGGTATCTTGTGCCTTCGGCATGGGGTAGGCACTCGTAGCCCCCTACTTTCGAGGGATTCCCCGCCTTCTAAGGTCGAAGAGTTTTTTTTAGGGTATATTTCGCCTTTGGTGCGGGCATTCTTAGCCATCGACTTTTAGCCGAGATGTGGGCTGCCTTTTGAGGTCAAGCAACACTTCGGCTTTTTCTTCTGAAGGTATTTTTCTCCTTTGGTGCTGGGGCAGGAAATCTTAGCCCCAACTTTTAGCTGAGAGGTGCGCCACCTTCTTTGAGGTCGAGCAGCACTTCGGCTTTTTCTTCCGAAGGTATGTTTCTCCTTCGGTGCGGGGGCAAGCACTATTAGCCCCCAACTTTTAGCTGAGAGGTACGCTACCTTCTTTGAGGTCGAGCAGCACTTCGACTTTTTCTTCTGAAGGTATATTTCTCCTTCGATGCGGGGGCAGGTACTCTTAGCCCCCGACTTTTAGCCAAGAGGTGCGCCGCCTTCTTTGAGGTTGAGCAGCACTTCGGCTTTTTCTTCCGAAGGTATGTTTCTCCTTTGGTGCAGAGGCAGGCACTCTTAGCCCCCGACTTTTAGCCGAGAGGTGCACCACCTTCTTTGAGGTCAAGCAGCACTTCGGCTTTTTCTTTTGTTTCTTTTTTTTTAAGCATTACAGACATTCATGTGTAACTAGATCATAATTACTTTGCCATAAAGGCGAAGATGTTGCGGAAAGAAATTCTTCAAAATATGGACAACTTTGAAGCAACCCATGATCAAAGTTTCGCTGCAGGTTTGCGCCCATCTAAAGTCAAAGAGTAAGATGTCGTCTTTCTTTGACATTCCATACCTCTAATTTTATGGTGAGTTCTCAGCGCGCTTCTTGTCGATTGGTGTGCTTCCTTTTTTTGAAGGCCTGCAACACTTCGACAATGAATTATGCATACTCAACAAAAGTACATGCTTTCTTGGGGGTATTTCCATATATTAGAGGGTTTACAAAGGTCGTTGCCTCGTTAAAAACCTCATGCCCTAACGAAGGGTTCCTCTTATGAGGAAAAGAGTACAGCACCCGTACATTGTTTTGATTAAATTAAAGGAAAACACAATTATGTAAATGCTGCATTGATTCATGTGCTTTGCCCATCGATGCGAAGACATCTTCCTCAATTACTACACATAGAACTTGCGAAGGTTGTCGGCATTCCAAGTGTGCGGGAGCTCATCCCCTTCGACAGTAGCCAAGTGATAAGATCCGAGACTTAACGACCTCTTCACCAAGAAAGGTCCATCCCAACTACTTTGCAATTTTCCCACGGTGAAAGTATTGGTGAGTCTTCGCAGTACCAAATCTCCAGGGGCGAACTCATTTGGGGATACTTTCTTGTCTCTCCATCTTCTAGTCTCCTCCTGATATCTAGTCAAGTTTTCGATGGCCTGTATTCTCATTTCCTCCAGCGCATCTTTTGATGTCAATTCTTCGCTTTGGGCTGATTCATTCGTGACTCGAAATGATCATTTTTACATTCCTCCAGAGTCATTGCCTCTTCGCCAAATAGCAGACGAAATGGTGTGAATCCAGTCGGTCTTGTTACCATTATTCTTACGGACCATAAGACTTTCAGCAACTCTTCCACCCACTTTTCTTTTGGTAGGCCTTGCAGACATCTTACGATACCAGCAAAGATGATGTCGTTTGCCCTTTCCACAGCTCCATTTGACTATGGGTGATACACTGATGTGAAGTGGACTTTGATTCACAGGTCTTAACAAAATTGCTTGAACCCTTCACTATCAAACTGTGTGCCGTTATCAATGCTCACTTCGCATGGAACTTCGAAGTAGCAGACGATGTTTTGCCACAAGATATTTTGGATACTTCTTGATGTTATATTCGCCAGCGGCATTGCCTCCACCCACTTGGAGAAGTACTCTATTGCGACAACAGCGTAACGCAAGTTTCTTGGGGCAGCTGGTAACTGTCTGACAACGTCAATTACCCACCGCGTTAATGGTTAAAAGAACACAAGTGCTGATGTGATCGGCATGTTACTAGTAGGATCTCCGGTGCTACCATGACTAGAATATTCATAGAAGATCCTTCAAACCTCGAGATCTGGTTCTACGACTCATATAGAGCTAGAAGAACAGCAACAAGCTATCTCTAAAGTGGGAAGGTCCTTATAGGGTGGTCGAATATAATTGACCATGGTCGTATAGATTAGTAATGGAGGGTGGTCAAGTCCTTAAATCTTCTTGGAATATCGACTAGCTTCATAGGTTTTATGTGTACGTATTTAAGATACATATTGAAATATTAATTGTCATCAATATATATTTTCATGCCTATTTTGATGCAATGCCTACAAAAACTGAGCTAAGCCGCTATTTGGGACCTTATGCTCATACGTACACTCGAGATTCTAGACTGCTTACCTGAGAATATTTCCCCGGTAACCAATCAAGGGCTTCAAGAATACCGGGATTACAAAAGACTTGCCAGATGCGCAAAATTTTTTGACAAGAAGGGAAACATATCTTTAAGAACCACAGCCTTATCACGTTTCCATGTGCCCTAAAAGCTAAGATATTTTCCACTCGGAGTCTAACCTAAGGTAATCGTGATGAATATTTTGATAGAAAATCTCCCTACAACTACTCCGATGAAGCAAAGGTTGGACATTTGTTGGAATTTTCCTTGTATTCACGAGAAGATTCAAAGTCTTACACATGCATCATAGTAGACATAGAAACTTTTCATTTAACAAGGTTTTGAGCTCTTATACAGATATGCTAAGGGAAAGAGGATTACATGTCCTAAGAGATCTACTCAATGAAGAGGAACGAGTGTCTTCAACAAGTGAAGCTCCACCAACTAGGCAAGAGGAAGGAGAGAATTCTCTAGCTTTCCACAGTCGTCAATGCCAATGTAGAGATGCTCCAACACCCTATGAACTCCCTAGTGTCGCCGCCCTGATCGTTGACATCTTTGATGATGACAATTTGGGAGAGGAATTGGCTCCATCGCTGGGTTTGATGCTCTACGATGATGATTTGGGTGAGGCATTGGCTCAGCAACGCCATCATCAGGGTCATGCCATTTTTAACGGTGATGCTACTAGACATTCGCCTCTTCTCCGCCTCGGCTATCACCTCTTACTCCTCTATTTCTGCCTCCAAGAGGTCCCAGTACACCTCTTCTTGGACTGGGGATGCTGGGGCCTTGCCGTCTTTAGCAAGGACACTATGAGTCACCGCTTTCTCCTCACCCACCTCATCATAGGACAATGACCTCCACTACTGAACAAGATTTGGTGGGAGACAATGGTGGAGTGAGGTTTGTGTACTCGGGGGAAGAGGGTGTGTAGTCGGGAGAAGAAGGCTTATACTCAGGAGAAGGGGGAGGATTCACGATTGGATTCAAATTTGGTGTGGGGTTGAGCTCTAGAATCATAAGGTTTATATAGGCCAATGGGTCAAGAGGCACGATGCCCCATCTCCCAAACATTAATTTCGAGCGCAACCAGATTATAAGCCACGGATGCCCAAGCAACATGCGGTTATTAAGGCTATGTTCTTTCAGCTACCTTGCACAGACAAAGAGGCGGTCACAAGTGCACCTGTTTATCCGTTGGATTTTTTGGTGCATGGGGTATAGTCAAAATGACTGGACATCAACTCTTCCATGCTTGTGATAGAGAATATTTTCACCACTACGCAAAATTTATGCTGTGACAATTCAAGTTCTGAGCCTAGCCGCGATGAGTCTTATCTCCCTTGTACATCCACAAGGACGAGATGATATTTACAGGCTGAGTGGAATAACATACTTGGATGGAGCACCTGTTCGAGGACTCTCTTGAGGACTTAGAGGCATTTGGAATCCCGAGTAGTATCCCAGAAAACTCGGTGAGATGCCTCACCCTAATCGGAAATCTGAGTCCTACTCAGTGACACGATCAGACAAAATGCTTATCTTCGCTGGCCATGTATTTGAACTATCCAAGCCTCATTTCACATATTGATGGGAGGCCTGACAATGATTATTGGATAACTACCGTATCCGAGTATCCAAGTATTTTATAGAATCCTTGGGGCGTATTTATATCTCTAGAAGGGAATCTCTGGATGAAGAGAAAACTACTCATAAAAGCCCAGAACATCCTATAAACAGGGAAGTTCATCTCCAAGAACGGGAAGGAGGACTCTAGAAGGCGTATGGCACCCCCATATATATATGGAGCCTGGGGCCCTTGCGGAGGACAAGCCATCACAATCAGAGCAAGCCTTTTTACAAGCCAGAATCCCATTGAAGCCAACAGAAGCAAAGCTAGGAAGTCACCAACTAGGTTTAGATCCATCTAGGCTAGATCCATACCCCCATGTAACAGGCTTAATCAATATAAGACAAATAGAATGTAGGGTCATTATCCTCTTGAAAGCCTAAACTTGTGTAAAAATCCCTGTGTGTTCCTCTTATGATTCGTCTACTAAAAGCATCCCCTAATCCTTCAACAAGTTTGTTAGATCAGCGGTTCAGGAATCATCGACATATGTGTACCTCAGACCATTGGTGGATGACCTTAGAATACTCTTGTCAAAAGGTGTCGAGGTATGGGATGAGTACAAGTGAGAGTACTTGAATCTACATGCCATGTTGTTTTGCACAATCAATGATTTGGTAGCCCATGGAAATTTGTCGGGGCAAACTATAAAAGGAAGCAAAGGATGTCCCCCAATGCTTAGATTCTATCTAGAGTATATGACTCAACAACTAAAGAAAAACAGTGTACATGCGGCATCAACAATTTTTTCCCAAGTCTCATCCATATAGGAATATGAAGAAATAATTCGATGGCACGAGAGAGAATGTGTTAGCTCCTAGGCATTTCAGAGGGCAGGAGGTCCATGATTAGGTGAAGAATATCAATGCCATTCTTGGAAACAGTAAGCACTTTTTTCTAAAAGAAAGCACCACTACCATCTCAAAAGAAATCATTCCTAGCACCATCTAAGAAGCAAGCACCACCACCATCTCAAAAGTTGACACCACCTCCTAAGTCTAAAAAGGAAGAGCCTGGTGGTATAACATCATTCTTCATTCATCACTACCTCAGAAAGGGTTATTACAGATGGATTTTAAACCCTATCATAGATGGTTATAAGTTTCATCTCTGCAGAAGTGTCTGTGATGTAAACCTTGTTATAGAGGGTTTTAGAACCGTCTGCAATATACTTACATATAGAAGGAATTTATAGATAACCTTGGGTGCCTAGTACTAGTCACAGACAGTGTTTGTTTAAACCCGTCTATGAGTACTAAGAGTCACATATGGTCTTTAGTGGAACCCGTCTGTGAGTACTAAGATACATAGACGGTCTTTGATTAAACCCATCTGTGAGTACTAAGAGTCACAAATGGATTCTTATAAAAAATCATTTGTGTCTCCCTTTTCCCCCTATAAACAAATTTTCTTCCTAGCTGACCACAAAGCAAGTTTGGTTGACAGGAAGAAATTTTGATTGTGGGGGGAAGTGTCACACAGATACACACTTTATGATTCATAAAATAAACATATTGACACATTGTTAAGAACATCGATCACATATTGTTCAGAAAAAAAACATGCATATACATATCACAAAGGTTAAGAACATCACACATTATTCAGAACACATAAACCTAGCTAGTGATACATCATTATTGGTCGACGTCGTATTCCAAAAGGGTGAAATGATTGAGAACATTGTGATGTCGTCTTCCAAAAACACAAAAAGTGACTGAAAAACTTGGGTCGATGGACATCGTCTTTCAAAAAGATGAGATGATAGGCTCCTGTGTTTCAACACAATGTCAACCCAATAATCATCTTCAATTAGCATCTGACATTCATTCGGATCTGGCTGCACCTTGATGATCTCACGCATCAACGAAAACCAAACCACATTACTGCCAAAACTATCAACCATGGTTCAGTAAGAAATGGGCATTCAAGCATGTATGGTAGTTGATGAAAATGTCTCCATTATAACGAACAACAATGGAGAAATTTCCATTTGGTCGAACCAAATGGAGAACTTGGTTGACTGCATAAACAGGGTTGACAGATGGGGCCTTCATTGCAGTGAAGAACATGAACAACCACTAGGCTGAAGTTGACGCCAAGCATTGTCACCGTCAAAGGCACCTTAGGGACAACCCCATCCTGCCACCTCCTTATTGCCATGAATTGTGCCATTGCAGATATATGATGGAAACAAGGTTGTGCATCAGTTGCACCGATCGAACCAATGAAAACTGAACAAAATCTAACTAAACCATGAATGGAACCATACCATACTCACATCGGTGTGGGGAAAGGGATTTGGGCCCCACTGAGATCTTGCTACTCTGACGCTGATGGCAAGTGACGACGCAAAACATTCCTCATTTCTTAGTGAATGGGAGCACTTGGATATGGTGATTGAGGAAGAAGAACACTCTTTGTCGCTTTATATTGAGGGGAGACGATGGGTTGTGTTTGTGGGAAGCCAAAAGAGCCTTCCGAGATGACAAGACAAATTTGAAAACATTGGCAGGTGTTTAAATACAGATAGGTGATTACAAAATCAGTCTGTGTGTACTGAATAGACACAGTCAATTGATAACAAAATCCATCTATGTGTGTACCAAATAGACACAGTCAGTTGATAACAAAAATCCATCTATGTGTAGCGAATAGACACATTGCAGGGCACATTCTATCTTCAGAATTGCTATCTATCCAGAATTACTCTTCACAATTTGAACACATACATGGTATATATTTGAGCTCTAGAATCATCAAATAAAATATACATCACAAACATATGAACATCACATAGATATATACAACACACATATATAACACATAATAACACATTGTCTTATCGTGCACTAGCACATTGTTCAAAACCAAAAGTAATTAGACCCCATCAGTACCACATTGTTTAGAATTTATACCATCACTAAAAGTAAATTAAACCCCATCAGCAGCACAATGTACATAATTTACTTAGATCCGTTGGCCGCCTTCGAGAATGCCTGACCAATATCAGAAAAATAATGATGCTTGTGTTTCAGCATCCTCAAAGCATCAGCAAAAGAATTGTTTTCATACATCACATCGCTGTCATCTGGATCAGGCTCCATCCTAATTCTTTGATGTACCAGAACCAAACAATATTGGTTCCAAATCTCTTGCCTTTGTGATGTAAGAGATGACTAGTCATCAGAGTTTTGCAATTCACGAAAAGATCTCCATTGTGATGAACACAAATAGAGAAATTTCCATCAGGAATAAAAGATAAAATAACACGATTCAGAACATAAATGGGTCCACAGTGTTGCCCTTCACAACAGCAAAGAACACATGATCTGTAGGACCGAAGTCAATGCGAAGCATCTGGACCGTCGAAGCAAGCATAGGAACGAGCCTATCCACCTAGCGTGTGATAGCATTGAAAAGTGATCGAGACATTGTATATATATCTATGATGCACACAACAACAACATTACACACCTATCGAAGCAAACCACGAATCAAACCCTACAAGTTAACTATGTGCTACACTACACTACATAGAAATCAAATCAAACTATGGGGAACAATAAAAATTATATTCTAATTAATCATTAGGGCAATCATTTACCTAATCACAACCATAATGATTAACCAGAATCCAATCCTGGTAGTCCCGGCTAGTTTATGCCCAAGATCGGAATATGGGCCTTTTACAACATGATTTACCTCATGAAGGTATAATAAAGAGAGAGTAATGAAATTTTAGTACAAGTCTTTAAGTTATTACAGATTTTCATCCATTTAAAATAATGTATGCCAGGATGACAAAAGAATAGCTTAACCTCATAGCCCCTTAGAGATACTACGCAGTAGAATAACCAGTCTATAAACAACAAAAGATAGGTGGAGTTGTTTGCCCTAAGCAACACCCCAAAAATAACATTACTAGAGTAGAAAGCACTACTCTTGCCCATCACCAACATCGGCGGGCACGAAGTAACTAAAAACTACCTCTTCCTCACCTATAAAACTCATCAAAGCAACGTGAGTATGAAGGTACTCGCAAGACTTAATCCATAATGGGTACATATAAACCCGACTCCAAGAATAATGCATCTAGATGAATTAGTAAGGAATCAACCATATGGTTAAGTGAATTTATATGCAAAACCTAAACTACTTAAGAGTGTTAGCATCTACACTTAACCAACTGTATCCTCTATCCTGAGATCAACAACATAAACATATATGTAACCAGAAGCATACCACTTGACATCAAGCATCACCACCACTTCCGAACATACCATAGCATTCCACATCGTGACTCTACAACTGCTGCAAATGGACAAAAACATGCTCATGACCGAGAGCGCGACAATTTGAATTGTTCGTACACCCTGCAGTGGGGTACATCTTACCCACATGACACGAGGACCATTCGGTTTGTGCAACTAGCTAAAGTCTACACAAGGGGGTACTCGTGACAACCTTTCCTAAAAAGCCCCAACTATTTGAATATGCGTCTATCGGTGCAGAGGTCATCTAGAACTACTCCTCGAGCAAACTAGATACCTCTACAAGTCTATTATGCCCACAACACCATAGACTCACACGCTAAATATTCACAACTACAAAGTTATTTAGCTCATCTATCCCCCGGATACGTGGTTAGTATGGATAAGTGCTAGAGCCTACTGCAACTGTCACATCCTGAAATCCGTAATTGCGTGTTTAATATTAAATATGCATCAATAGCTTCATATTTGAAATTGTATCGCTTTCGATTGCCAGATTGAAATATGAATTGCGAATACAGGATCAGATGCTCCTGGGGATTGTAATCGCGACATAAAAAAAATTCTCGAGTTTTTAGCACACTACCGCACCTCACTTTGGATTAATGAGGTGGGAGAAGGGAATTTGAGAGAGATAAAAGGATTAGAAGCAAAATTGGAATTGATCACTTACATGTGGGCCCTTTAGAGTGGAAAAGATCTCCCTCTCTTTCTCCAAGGGCAGCAGCCCCGCTCTCTCTCTCTTTCCCTCCCACACGTGCTCCACTCCCTCATCCAACCGGCCAACACAAGTGAGAGGCAAAAGTGAAGTTGTCCTCTCTCTCTCTCTCTCTCTCTCTCTCTCTCTCTCTCTCTCTCTCTCTCTCTCTCTCTCTCTCTCACTCTTTCTCAAGTTCTCCCCCTTTCCCTTTGGTTTCCCGCCTAAAGAAGTGAAGAATAGGTACGTGTGTGGTACCCACACGACCACACGCTCGAGGGTTACTCATCAATCCAATTTATTTTTGCCTCCCCGAATGATTCGAGGCGGTTTTGACCTCTTTTGGTTTTTAGGTTGAAACTTTAGAGCTACGGCTATTCTTCTCCGTCTCGAGCTTTCCGCTTCTTTCCGAAGGTCACCAAGCGGGGCAAAAGTGCCTTGGGTGAGTCTACTAGGCATCCATGGCGTGTGTTCGCATTTTGGTTGGATCGTTTTCGAGTTGGAGCGATTTTTGGCGAAGTTGGAGCGTTCTTGAGGTTTAGAAGAAAAGAGAGGATTTTAGATGAGATTTGATTTAGGAATTGAGTTCCTAGGTGGTTAAGTGAGTTCTAGACTCTCTAAACTCTCCCAAACGTATCCACCTTTGTGTTGGCGAAGATCGTAAATCGATTTGGCAAAGTTTTGCCCCAAATAGGAGAAGTTCTGGAAAGTCCGGAACCTCCGGACAATTTTTTGGAGGTTCTGCAGTGCGGAGTATCCGCGAAAATGTGTGGATAGTTCGGAAAAATGCGGAGGTTCCGCAGAATTTCGCAGAGGTTCGTAGTTACTATTCATCAGGCGAACTGAGGTTTGTAAAATTCATAATTAATTCATCCGAACTCCAAACGACGTGAGACCAGTTGTGTTAGCTTTGTATGAGTATGAACTACATGTTAAAAGTCTTTGAACTCCATAAAATACTTTTGATAATTGATGAGTTAATTAAATGTGTTTACTCTTGTTTAAATCACCAATAATCAATACCATCTCTTAAAATTATGAAACCACTTGGACAATTCATATTTTGCGCATCTTATGGCATGCATTGTTGCATTTCATCCATACTCATGGAATTGCATACGTTTTTTTTAGAATGCCGATCAGACGATCCCGGAGGCCGAGTTCGATCCCGACGCACCCCACCTTTCTGATCAAGGGCAGCAAGGCAAGCAACTAACATATTTCACCCATGTCAAATTTGGAAGTCTCAATTGATGAATATGCTTATGTATGTATGCATGTGTCGGGTACCCTTGGGTAGATCCTATGCCGATTGCATCTTTCTACCTTGGTCAATTGTTCAAGTAATTTCCTTGTAGCCTAGAGATGGTGTTATGTCTAGGTACGAGTATGATATACATGCCTAAAAATGCTTAGGTCTTTCGGTAGAAGTCGAACAACGGTGTTTTTCGTTGTTCGTGAGTATAGGGATTACTATTGATTACAAATACATGCTGATGGTGAGATGGTTTGTGAGTGGTGGGTATGAGACGAGATGTGGGCGGTGTTAGAGGTGTCGTCTGCCTCAGAGGAAAGTCCTAGGGACAGGTCGAGAGAGAAAACCCGAGCACCATAGACTGCTTGCATCATTTAAGGCCGTCCGTCCATACTGTTGGCTTAGCACTTACCTTACTCACCACATGCCGATCTAATGGTAAGGCAAACCGAATACCTTCGCAGCTGTGGCTTTGTGGCCGTGAACATCGACGGTGTGAGCGGGTGGGCTTGTAAGCGGTACTAGTTTGCTCTGGGAGAAGTTCTAGTATCACCACGCCGAGCGATGCATGTCCCACACTGTTGGGGCTGGTTGGGAAAGGTTATCACAGGTACCCCCTTGTGTGCACTTTAGCGGGTGGCACAAGCCGTATGGTCCTCATGTCGTGTGAGTCCAGGATTATCCTCCTGTAGGGTGTATAAACAGTTCAAACTACCACACTCTCGGTCATGAGCATACTATTGTTTCATCCGTATCAGTCGAAGAGGTTCGTTGTGGATTTGTGGTGGTGGTATGGACATCGTGGCTATGTGGGAGTGGTCAGAGTTAGTACTTGTTATACTTTTGATACACATGTTGATTACATTTACTTATGTTCAGTTGGTGGTGCAAGGTAGTTTCATATATGTTGGTTAAGTTAGTTGCACACACATATGTCTAGGTTGCTTACCACTTTAATTCACTTAACCGCATGTTTAATCCTTGCTACTAGACAATGCATGATCCTTGGAGTTGAGCTATGTATATGTGCTCTATATTGTGCAAGACTTGCGAGTACCTTCGTCCTCAGGGTTCTGCCCTTAAGTTGATGCAGGTTCACAGGTCAGCAAGGAAGAGGTGGTGTTCGGCTACTTTGTGCTTGCCGATCAGGGTGACGGGCAGGAGTAGCACACTCTACTCCGAACTCAGTGTTTTGGTATGGAGCCTAAGGGCATGTGGCTCCATATCCTTTTGTTGTTTAGTTTTCTTCCACTGCGTAGTGGTTGTTTCCTTTTGATGTAAATTGTGAAAACAATTGCATGTTTAAAGACTTGTAATATAATATTTAATTACTCGCTCTTTCTTAAGCTTTGTTGTGATGCTATATGTTGGTAAGGCATGTGTTCTGATCCTGGGCACAAAACATGTGCCACGACTACCGGAACGGTATTCTGATTAATCGTTGAAGTCATGATTAAGTAAATGATTGACTTAATGATTAATTAGAATACTGTTTGAACGGTTCCTCACAGCAACAATGCTAAATGCTTAATCGATGCAAGTAGTCTATTGCACTCGGGTTCCTCTCCCGACCTACCCTAGGACCGCCCACATCTCGCCTCATTCTCACCTCTCATACATCCCATCATCAACATTATCCTTGTGCTCAATAGTTAGGCCTATAGCTCACGAATGATGGTCAAACCACTCCTCGACTTCTACCAAGGACCTATGCATTTCTAAGCATATCGGATGATTTTTCAGTTAGAAAACGACATGCTATACCTGGTTTACAAGGATAGGGATCATCAGAAAAACAAGGTAGGAATAATGCATCAACATAGGTTCTACCCTTGAAACCCAGCCCAGACTCGATAAACTTGCACAACATACATAGAGCAATAACTTATCAATTTAGACTCCACATGATCCAAAGTAATAAGTATAATATGCTTAGATACTTGACTTGTTGCTCTGGTGCTTTGCTCATGAACTTGGGTTCGGTGTTGGCTCCGATCATGCAAACCATTAGCGTGTCACTCTATAAACAATCAAGAATGCATCGAATAATCCAACAAATGATGGAAAAAAACATATGCGTATGATGCATGATCGTGAAGGACAAGGAAGGCGTCATGTCTTGAAAGCATTCATAAACAAAATCCAATGACACAAGGGATGGAAGGTTTGAACCTTATCTAAGACATCCTAAGCTAGCTGTGTTCTGGACGGCTGGTGGTCAGACCATGGGTTTGGCAGTAAGACCGTCCGAACGAGTAGAGGGGAAATCTGGTGCTGAGTAGGTCTGTCGGTCATATCAAAGGTTTGGTGGTCAGACCGGGACTAACAGTTGGACCGGCCATATTGGTGGTCTGACTCCTGACTATGGTGTTTGTCCGAACCGACTTAGCCCCCCGGTGGTCAGACCACACTTGTTGGCGGTCAGACCATGGGACCCTGCCAACGCCACCTCGTTGAGGTCGCCAGTGAAGGCTCTGATGATGCCTCCGAACACAAAGGGTACAAAAATGCTCTATGACACTAGTGGAGTGTTCCTAGGGTAGTTTGGACGACATACACTAGGCCAAACCAGAGAAACCACATGAACAGGATCTACACCTAGGGTTGAACTCGGCCAAAATGAGATGGAGGCCGAATAGAGGTCGGGAACAGTGGGAAAATGGAAGGGAGATGCTCACCATGGCGTAGGGGAGCTTTGTATTGGAGCAGTTCACCTCAGGGAAGCTCTGATTTGTGGATGGGCCTTGAGGTGGTCGCTAGCTTGAGGTGGGGAAAACTTGGGAAAAGTGCCTCCGGTGATGAAGAAGAGGGGGAGGAGCTCAGGGATGTCCTCGAGAAGCTCGAGGGAGTCCTCTCCATCGATCTCCGGTCGTTGGGATGTCCAGGTGATCTCTCCTGCTCTCTCTCTCTCTCTCTCTCTCTCTCTCTCTCTCTCTCTCTTGGTAAAGTGAGGGAGTGAGGAGTAAAATGGTGGAGAGAGAGAAAGAGAGTGAACATTGGTCGATTGGCTTAAAACAAAAAGCCACTATGCACTGGCGATCAGACCACGAGGAGTCTCGGTTGGACCATGAGAGATGGTCTTGTGCCCAAAACCTTTTGCGCCCTGGCGGTTAGACCGTGGGTGGTCTCAATCAGACCGTGAGGGGGGTTTTGTGCTAAAAATTTTGTTTCCTTTTTCTCTTTTGTCATTTCTTCTTCTCTTCTTCCTTTCCAAAGCCTAGGGATGCTTCTAACTAGCCCTAGACCATTTCCGCTCACAAGTACATTTATACATGTACCAGAACTTGTGCTAAACACAAAGCTACAGTGATTATGCTCGCTTAACCTAGATTAGGATTTTTGGGGTGTGGCACAAACCCTTACTCTACACTACACAAATTGAATCAAACTGGCACTCACAAACTAGATGTCGAACATACCTTTGTCGAAGGGGCCCATCTCGGATGGTAACGAGGAGCATGAGAGCAAGAGAGAATAGCTATTTCATGAGGAGACTGAGTGAGATGAGTAGTCTCTTGAACTTATCGTCGCTTTAGTGGGGGTAGTGGGATGTGAGGGGTCACATTTCAACAGTTACCCTTGTCTTTACGATAGATGGATCTTAGAAGACACCGTCTGTTACAATATTAGAGAGAAGGTTTCCTCAACACCATCTATGTCTTGTACCGAAACACATAGATGGTTTTAGATAAAACATGTATGTGATTGTTTCACATAAGGGTTTTTCTCAACACCGTCTATGTCTTCTGCTCAAACACACATACGGTTTTAGATAAAACTCCTCTGTGACACTAGCATAGATGTGTTTTACTCCAAACCGTTGGTGCATTTGTTATATACATAGACAGATTTGTAAAAGCTGTTAGTGAGTTCTGGCACACCCAGATGGGAGGTCATGTTACAGACATTTCTTCTTCGTAACCGTCTATGTGTATTTTTATTAGTAATGGGTTGTAGGAAACCGTCTGTTATACTTTATCTACTTCACTATTTCTACGTTAGTGTATCTAGATGATAATCGTGAGAAGAGTGTAGCCTCACCTAAGGCATACAAGTTTTTCATTGCCATGGACAAAAATAATGAACCTCATTGAGTGTCAGACAACAAGCACATCTGAAAGAAGGGTTACATGAAGCGGATTAGTGTAGTGGTGTTACAAGCAGAAGCTTCCAATGATGGTGCAAAAGGACAAGTATATGGTGGTTGATTCGTAAGATGGCAAATTGAGATGGAAAACGTGTTGATCAACCCAAATCAGGTACACAACCTACCATACCAACTCCGACACCTACATAAGTGGTACATGGAGCAGTCCAACCAGGATATGCTACCAGAGATGGTCAGCGTCAAATTCATAGAGGATGAGTTTCATAATTAAGGCGACCTATTCTAGCTGAAATTCAATGAATTGTATCAAATGTACCAACAATACTTCCTCGATGTTTCTTTAAACAGATGCTAGACTCTGTACATGTCTTATGTTTAATTCATGGTATACATTCTTGTAGCATTAAATTACATATCTAACTTTTTCTTATGTAGAATGGAGATACAAACATGTACAAATACTGGCATTGATAGAATAGGATTCCTCAACCTAGGACTTATAAACGAGACACTTGCCAAAAACAATCCAAAAGAAACCAAGGACTACTTATTCAGGACTATGCTAAAACAATAATACAAGACCTTCATATATACTTTTACCCTATAACTTTAAATATGTGTTTCCCTACCTGCTCGTTCTACTCTTTATGCTCAACATGAGGTTAGGACTAATTGGGTATGGTGACATATATGTATAGTTTTCATGATCCTCCTTATCATCCAGCCAGACCTTAGAAAGATTGTTGTCTTGGGCTAACTAAGGAAACCACAAAATAAATTTGAAGACATCATACATTGACTAAATAGGTAAACTTGTTCATTTCATTACTGCTCTATTAATCTTCCATCCGATTGCATCTAAGTTTAGTTATTATTCATAATCATGCACAGGGTGATTGCAGGATACTGTAAAAAGAGTGTTTGACACGTCCCATGTAAGGAGGATTTCTTTATCCTAACCAACTTTCCTATATGTATGAAATATTCATGCCTCGCAATTCCTACCAAATGACTTGTTTCATGGCACTGAAGTTTCATTTTTTTTTTAGTGTATAATGCAAGACCAAGGCAACAACTTATGTGGATTCTATCTATGTACATTCATACTCAGATTATGCTATGACAGAGACAGTGTGCTCCACTACACCAAAACACCTTATCAATGCTAGTTCAAAATCGCCATCAATGGCGGGTTTTGAATCGACATTGAGTACACAGCACTGATAGTCCACTATTCGCAAAGTTATGTGATATTCGCTCACATGCGGCTACCAAGACAAGAACTCAAGACCTCACAGCCTGTGCGCACGTATGACCCCTCTAACCATCTCAGCTATCGTCCGTTCGTGAGTATAATAGCAAAATAAATCCTTTTGACATCTTCAGACTGAATGTTTGAATAGCTACTTGGATATATAATGATCTCCAATAAAAACGTGATCAACTATAAAGTTGTAGATCTCGTCGAGAGCTACAATTTTCAAATAATTTTTTTCCACATCCGACTTCATGTGAAAACGTTATGAATTTTTTAATGTGCGCTGTCATCGACTACTACTGCAACTTTATTATAACTATTTGGGCATTTAAATGACCTCAAATTAAAAAGTTTTCAACTACAAAGTTGTAGATCTTATCAAGAGCTATAATTTTCATATAAAGTTTTTCCCCATCCGACTATGTGTGAAAAAGTTATGAATTTTTTAATATGAGCTGTGATAATAGCAATTATCAGCGGCATTTCGTAACTTGAACCGGCACTGATACTGATCAGTGCCGGTTCGTGGATAGAACCGGCACTGATGTAGTTCATGTCTAGAACCGGCACTAATACAGTCACTATCAGTGCCGGTTCATGACTGGAACCGGCACTGATGTATCAGTGACTATCAGTGTCGGTTCTTATCTCCTCAGCTGTTGTTCACATGCGGAGTTTAAGAACTGGCACTGATACATCTTCAGTGCCGATTACAGTTGAACTAGCACTAATAGGATGCTACATATGTGGTGTTTTGTAGTAGTGCTCTAAATGATACTCAGGTATGTAATTTTATATATTAATGCCTACTTTTCAATTTATGTACATGTTCATGGATTAGTTTTTTCAATTTGTTAATGACAACGCATGGTGCTAAAAACCAAGCGGCTACTACTCCATGAAATCGTAGCCATTTCAGAACAGTTCGTCAAGTTCATCAACGAACAAGTTATCCATCCAAGGTGCAAGTTTCATGACTTGGATTGCATTGACATAGAGCTCCATTAATGACTTAAATGTCTGGCTCCTCGTACGTCTTCTACATTCAAGTCTCGTGGATTAGGTAGCACAACATATTCTAGTAAGTAAAAAATATGAATGAAATTTGAACTATTTTGCAGTCTTGTAGAATTATGAACTTGTTGCCAAACTGTGGTATCTGAATGAATCATGAAATCATATATGAATGATGAACTATATGTGAATCATATATGTTGTTTTTTGTTTTATATAGGCCGTCGCTAGCAATACCTAAGGTTAGAAAATATCATTGATGGTTCAAAAACCGTTACAGATGGGTGGCTTTGAGCCAGAATTGATGGGTGTTATGTGGTAGTGTAAGATGATTTACCGCTAATAATCACATGTACCGCAGCAATAATGGCATTTTGGCTAGGCCATTGTTGTGCAATGAATTGGATATTGTGAGATAAAACAACAAAAATTGAGACTCTAATTCGATTACATCAGGCTTCAACTTACTGTTAAGTGAATGTTTCCACATGGTGTGCAGTAAAAGGATTCGTGCATGCTGATCAAAGTTTGGTTTGCTGAGTACCACATGGTGTTATGATTCCAACATGCAATTATAGGATTCTGGCACGCTTATGTAAAAAGTTTGCTTTGCTGAGTTCCACATGATTGTATGGTTCCACCACTATGACTGCATACAATTGGCCTTCGTCACAACACAATTCCTTCGCTAGCTTTTGAAAGCGTTGCCTGCTTTGGTCTAAAAGCTTATCATGTGAAAGAGGGAAATATATATTTTTCCAAACTAAGAGAAGGAACTTTGCTACTTGTTAATCAAGAAAATAATGCAGTATCACAAAGCAATGGGGGCACCATATACACAGACACTAGGCGTGTTTGGACTGACACCCCGCTTCGCCTTGCCAATTTCTAGGCATTAAGCATGTGCTGAGGGCGCTTTTGGATGGACACCGATTATTGGCTCCCCCATGCCTACTTCATTTCAACGTCCACGCATGGGTGAAATAGCAGCGGCCAAATGCTCCACCATTTTTTTGGCGAGCCAATAGTTTGGTGTGGCTAGCCAGGGTAGCATCCAAACGCACCCTTAACCTCAACGCCAATGGGGGCCCAACGCCCAAACCAGAAAACAAGCACCACCGAATTCGGTAAGAAATTCATTAGTCATAGCTTCTCAGTAAGCGTCACTAACACTACATGAAAAAAGTCATTAGTGACGGATGATAACCGGTATTAGTGACGAAACTTATACCCATCACTCTTACCGCTTCACTAATGATACGTCACTAGTGACGGGTGATGATCCGTCACTACTGAGGTCACTAGTGACGAGTCATAACCATGACCCATCACTAATGTTCAGTCATTAGTGACGGGTCGTAACCATGACCCCTCACTATTGACTGAATATTAGTGATGGGATGTAATCTTGATCTATCACTAACGATCGATGAACATTTTTTGTATGTTTTAATACCAAAAAGTAAAAAACATTCACCTGAGCCATCCCAACGCAGGCTCATCCCATATGCCTCACAAGCCACATTTTTTCTACATTATTTTCAAGTTTGCGTTCCATGCGAATCGAACACATGACATCCTACTCGCACATGTAGCCACCTTACCACCTCTCCTATCACGTAGTTGTCATAGAAACCGGATATTTTATCCTTTTAACCTTCTTTGCCGAAGGTTAATAGTGACGCATCATAACCATGACCTGTTACTAATGACTAATTTTGCCAAATTTTGTCGAGGGTTATAATTTGATAGGTGACCCGGAGTGCATTCGGTAAAACGAGTATAACTTTTGCATACGGACTCCGATTTCGACATTTTTTGACTCTACAGACATCTAAAAAAATGTTACATCCGTTTCTCCCCATCTTCGTGAGGTTTGAAGAATTTTTTGAGGCCAAAAATAGCTTGAAATATTGAGTTCTCACCCCCAGAAGTTTCTACACCGTTTTCAGAACCCACGCTTGTGTCCATAGCCGTCACACCTTACATCAAATTTGAGAAGAAATGTACAATGGATCCTATTCTAGTGCTGCTGAGGTGAGAAAAAATAAAATAAAAATAAAAAATATTTGCAAATACCGTCATTAGTGACTAGAGTTGCTCATTAGTGATTGGAGTTGGTCACAACTTGACCCATCACTATTATCATCAGTTACGAGTCATGTTACGACCTGTCACAAGTGACCACTTATTAGTGACGGGTCTATATCTGGTTCTGATCAGAAGGGACATTAGTGATGTGTCCTTATTGGACCCGTCACTAATAGGATATTAGTGATGCGTGTTGAGCAGCCATCACTAATGCGGTGTCTGCATTGCTGGTTTCTTACATAGTGTAATGTACTATTAGTGATGGCTCCAGTGATGATCCGTCACTAATGTGTGACCCGAGCTGGGACCAGCCAAGACCTATCACTAATGAGGGTTCATTAGTGACGGCGAGCGAACAACCCGTCACTAAAGATATTAGTGATGGGTCACATTAAAGTCTATCACTAATAATTCAGTTATTAGTGACAGGTATATGAGTTACATATCACTAAATATAGCCTACTTATTAGTGACAGGTCGTTATAATACCCTTCACTTATATTAAAATAATTAGTGATGGATCATAATTGTTACGATCACTAATGACTAACTCATTAGTGACGGGTGTCCTTATCACCCGTTACTAATTTCTTTGTCGGCCACTACTATCTGCTCGACCAGTGTTATCCGCCCATTTCTCTGTCTCGACTACTCTTATCTCCGCTCACGTTCGCTTGCCTCCTCCTCCAGCCACCACCACCGTTCGCACATCACCGCTAACGCTGCCGCCATCCTCCCCCCTCCA
Organism: Phragmites australis; assembly: GCF_958298935.1. NCBI lineage: Eukaryota > Viridiplantae > Streptophyta > Magnoliopsida > Poales > Poaceae > Phragmites > Phragmites australis. The sequence goes on along the minus strand of NC_084932.1, from coordinate 20,401,072 downwards.
CCACAACCCGATGTACGCTATCACTCCCCTCTACCCGCTAGGGTTAGGGCGATGGATCAAGGTAGTGGTGGGGGCTATTGCCATCGCCGTGGAGGACTTGTATGGATCCTGACAACTCCTCCATCGCCTCGCGCACCAGGCGTACACTACCCTCCAGGGGTTCCCCCACCGACGTTCCCCCACTAGCCACAATTGATATCGATCATAGTAACATCTTTTCTTTTTCTCCCTCATTGTTAGGCTCGTAGTAACAATAATTAGGACACAACAATTTAATTGAGTTTATAGTATATTAGGCTCAATTCATATCACAGGTGGTACTGTACATTAGGCTCAATCCACTCTACATGGAAGGAATTTTGTGAAGCTATCTATCTCTTTTGACATACGTTCAAGGGGAGAAAGTAGTTGGGATATCACTATTAGGGCCTATGGCAATGCATCACTGATTTCGTTGCATTCTGAAAAAACTGCCGTTGAAGGGTGCCTGAAAGTGCTTGAGGAGCATGGGTTCTTTTTGCCTGACTACAACTATTTTCGAATAAAAGTGCTTGAGGAGGGCGAAGAGGATTTGGCTTTGATCAGTGAGAGGCTTGCTCAGCTCAATGAATATGATATGGTACAGTAATATGTAATCCGGTTGTTTTGATATACATGACTATTAGCATGTATTATTTTCACAATTTTATTTTCTTTGCTTGTAGGATATTTTTGGTGACACCTTTGTGGCAATTAGCTTTCATGATATCTTAGATCAAGCCACGAAGCATCTTGGGTTAAGCTTTTATGGACCCAGAGTGGACTTCACTGCTGAAGGCAACTACCAGGCTGATATAAGGTTTCAGTTAAGTGGAAATGAATCAGCTAATAAGCATGTGAAGTGAAAGAGAGTGCACTAATGTATGTCGATGAAGTACTAGGATACAATATTGTAGATTTCAACTATGTTAAATATCGGAGGTTACGTGATCCGGCAAATGCTCAAGTGTAATGATGTATGGATATTTGGATAAGTACGTAATGTATGCATAACTATATTTTATGACTGACTTGAGTTAAATTTAAGTTTCTTGATGTATATCTATGTTCTTGAAGTAATCCCTGTTCTGTTCTATTGAATGGGATTTGTTGAAGTACACTCTATTTGCATGCATGCCTATGATCTGAAATTCGATCTCTTCTTATAGAAGTCATTAGTGACGGGTCTTACTTTTCACCCATCACTAACACTAGCACCCGTCACTAATATTAAATCATTAGTGACGGGTGTCCTTAAAACTCATCACTAAATGTAGCCTTGGAGGTTCACTGCCGGGGCCACTCATTACTGACGGGTTGTGATGAGACTAGTCACTAATGGCACACTCATTAGCGACAGGTGTCCTTATCACCCGTCACTAATGAGTGATGTTTACTATTATTTTCTTCACTGAGTAGCACGACCAGACATTGTCTGTCCGCTGCGGCTGCTCAGCAAAGGGGTGATTTTTTTTTTGCTGATTCTATTGAGGCCAAATCAAATCTTGGTGATTTAAAGTTGGTGTTTGTCCTTGGCCTTTGAAGGTTTGTCTCCTCCCTCTCCTCCTCTTGCTCATATATGCATGGTGGATTCTAGGGTTTGAGTTGGAATCAACAATTTTGCTCCTTCTCCGAGATCTTGATATATGTGGATTGTCCCCCTTAGTGTACATGCATGTGCAACCTACGTCCCTCATTTGGGAGTGTTCTATTATAAATATCACTTAATAACTCATCATATTTATGAATTGAGAACAGTGAGGAGGTGCTGTCGAAATTTTCTCCAGAACCGTACAAGAGTATGGAAACCTACTCGAGCCACATATTCTCGAATGGAATTAGTACCTATCTTTGCCCATTAGAAATTAGCTAAGATCCTTCGCTTTAGATTAGAAATACATCATATTTTCATAAATTCGTATAAAAGTGAATATAGTTACTAAGACTTATACAATTGTATCTGCGTATTCGTATCTACTAGATGTCTACCAATGAGTCATCGGGATCCTCTGACGAAGCACAAGCTCCCAGTCAGGCGTTTGCGCAACCAGGTCCTAGGGGAGCAACAGTACAAAAGCCAAGGGCACAAGCAAAGTGGCTGACTGAAATGATTACCGTTGTTGGGACCTAAGTCCCCAGACAAGGAAGGCCTTCGCCTGGAGGAGAAGCCGAAGGCTTCAGAGTGTGACGTGTGTTTAGAGGATGAAATAATCTTAATTCCTCTGTCATCTCACTTACAGTACTACTCTATTTAATGCCGTACTCAACCACTCCATGCTAGGATTTACAGTTTCAACCCCCAACTACCACATTCCCGGCATATTCAGGGGCATTATGGTACCATCAAGTACATATGCATAATTACAACTATACCCTGAGTGAGTACGTGGGCTTCGACGCCCATCAGGCATGTTCAGCTAGTCCTGACGCTGCACTGTGGGTCACCCTTCTCCACCCGAAGGTTCCCTAGGATCTTCGCCTATCCTGACCCCCGGCGCTGCGGGTCGACCTTCGACCTCCGACCGAAGGCACCCCAGAGCCATTGCCTATGCTGGCAGATGGCATCGTCGATCGATCTTCGGCCTCCGACCGTAGGCCTGCCAAAGCCTTCGCCTATGCTGGCAGATGGTGTCGCGGATGGACCTTCGACCTTCGACCAAAGGCCCGCCAGAGTCTTCGCCTATGCTGAATCCTGGCGTCGCAGGTCGACCTTCGGCCTCCGACCGAAGGCCCGCCAGAGCCTTCGCCTATGCTGATTGTTGGCGCCGCAGGTCGACCTTTGACCTCCGACCGAAGACCCGCCAGTGCCTTCGCCTGCACTTCCTGAAAGACAACTGCAATATTCATTAGTGCTCAGCCACCGGCGGACTTCGACTCGCCATCCAAAGGGTACAGGAGATCATCCCCCAATAGTAGCCCCCTACAGGTAAGGTTCATTTTCGAAGGGCCGAGCCTGTAAATCGGATGATATAGCTCAACATCGTCCCCTTCGGCCTGTCAAAGGCCCCCGGAGGCTCGTTTAACCTTTTAGTAGATAGCCCCCTCATGTTGTTCATTATTATTATTATTATTTATTTTTATTTTATGTTGGTATGACAATTCTGCCCCCACACAACAGTCGGCTGGATGACGTTAAATGTCTTTGCTTCATGCTGAACCGTATTTTATGGTTATGGTTCAACTTCTGACGCATCTCATTTTAACCGCCACTACCCCTTGTTTTTACCGCTATAAATATGCTCCACGTGGTGGCTCGATTTTTATCACTTGAACTCGCTGAAGCCGCGGCTCTCGTACAAAGTCTCTCGTAGTCATCTTTCTTTCCGAAGTGTAGGGCGATTGGCTCCGAAAGGCAAGGCAAACCGTCCGAAGACCTATTGGATTGGACAATCTAAGGTTGACGACAAACTCTTGGTTGGACTGGTGAGAGAGGGTTTGATTAGTGATGTCTCGAAGGTTGGACTCCCGAGGAGTGAAGAGACTCCGGAGCCCAAAGATGACGAAGCCATCGTCTTCGTCGACTACTTCTGAGCGGGGCTTTGCTTTCCTTGCGATGAGATGGTGCCAAAGGTTCTAAAATTGTTTGAAGTCTACCTGCACCAGGTAACGCCAAACGCCATTGTTCGGCTTAGCCGTTTCACCTCGGCGGCCCGTTCTGAAGGGGCGAAGGTGTCAGCCTGGGCCTTCGCTGTAGTGCACAGGCTTCATCACCAATCGAAATCAGTCTTCACATGAAGTGTGCAAAGTGAAGCCCACTATGGTTGCTTGAACTTTACTTATCACGCTGGCCTGGCCACGCCAGTCGTGGTATACAAAAATAAATGGCCGAAGGACTGGACGCAATGGTGGTTCTACCACAAGGTGGACCGAGAAGAGTTTCTCGTGTCCAAGTGTGAAGAAGTGAAAGGGAACCACGCGCTCGATGTACAGCCGAAGGCCTCTCAAAGGGCAGCAGTTGAGGCCTTCGCCAGGTGCGTGAAGCATCTGATAACGCGCGATCTCGTAGAAGTGTTCGTGGCATCCGGGGTATGGCCCTTCATCCGGGACTGGACCATCCCAGAATTCAGTGACAAAGGGCTGGAGGGACTCTGCCGCCCTCATCCTGTATTCCGAGGTTTCACAAGTATTATATTTTATCACGTTCCTAACTGCACCTCGACTGTCATTTGCTTACATTGCTTCCTTTGTGGCAGACCTAACGGTAGCCGAAGTGGAGGCTAAGGCCATGTTACTGCTCAGGAAATTTACTTAGGGCAAAGCCCAGCTCTGCGCTGACCAAGGGCTTGGCTGGCGGCTCAACTGGATTTCTAGTTACAAGGTCTTTCCTATAAGGACAGACCGAAGGTGACCGCGCCCTTACTGGGTCAGGGCAGAGCGGGCTCCCCAACCACCGATAATGACGGAGAACCTACCGTGGGCAGCCAGAGGAAGCGGAGAATCGCAAACCCTTCGCCACAAGGGGGTAAAAAGAAGAAAGCACTTGCCTTGAGGAAGAGACCTCGTGATTTGGCCTTCGACGACCTGCGCGAGGAATTGACAGGAGGCTCCGAAGGGCACACATGATCCTCGTTCCTCTTAACCGAAGTCATCCTTTTGTGCTCGCGTGGACCTTCCCACGCTAATTCTCAGTGATGACGATGACGAGCCTTCGGATCCACTCGTGACCGCTGAGCTAGCGGTGGGGGAAGCTGAGGCTGAAGGAGCAGAGAATGTTGAAGCTGGAGCTGACTCATTGTCTACTTGTTCATCTTTGAGTTCCTCCTCTAAAGACAAGTCATCCGACGGCCACAGAGCCACAAAGACCAAAGAGGAGACTACTTCGCCGCCCATGCCTCGCTGTGGCAGAAAGGGGCTTATGAGTCATAGCAGCTTACTTGATGCGAAGGCTATTGACGCCGAAGCTTTCAATATTTCAACGTTTGAGCCAAGCTCAGGGGAGTTCAATGATGCGAAGAAGATACTTAACACCTTCGTTCTACCCGAGCTTGAGATTTCTCTTTCACAAAAGCCTGCTGTTGAGCTCATCAATGCCTCTGATGTGGCAATTGCGAAGGTATATATATATATTGTCCTGCATCTTTTCCTCGATTATTCGTTCTGATACCTGCACGCTATCACAGGCTATGCTTATTTCGCATGCTCAGTGTAAGCAGGTAGAGCATTTCGAGGCCCATGCAAAAAATGCAGAGGCGCAAAGGGATATGTTTCAGGTCTGGGCAGAGAAGGCCGAGGCCCAAAAATGGGAGTTCACACGATGAGCGAGGGAGGCTGATCTGCGCTTGTAGTAGCTTGAAAAAGAAGTGAACTCCCTTCGCTCAGGCAAACAGAGCATAGAAGAAGAGGTCACTTGTCTTTGCTAGAATCTAACGGCGTCTAAAGCTCAAGTTTCGGAGCTGCAAGCCCTCTGGACTGCTGAAAAAGCTAAAGTGCAGCGGCTGTGCGAAGAGCTGGACAAGGTGAAGGTGCTATCCAATGATGCCCTCACTATGCTTGGAGAACTGGAGTCGAAGGCCATTGCAGCCTGCAAAGCAATTAGCAATACCTTTGATGGAATCGGTGCTTCAGCCATGCCTCCAACGCTTGACCTTGTCAGGCTAGGTGGACTTGTTGGATGGATCAGCAAAACCAACAGCAGCCTTTTGCCTGCGGCCCAATTGTACGGCGACTTCTGCGCCATGGTCTCAGCCAGTAGTTTAGTCCAATCAATTGAGATGACTGGCTGTGACCATCATATTGCACTTCTGAAACCAACCTTCTGCTCGGACATGTCAACTTCGGCTGTGTCGAGGGCATCGAAGGCCACTGCGCGGTCATTCACTACCAACTACTGGTTTAAACATGGCCGCGAGCTTGCCCTCCGTGATGCAGAAATCAATCGATAGTGAGTACATGTTTTTTTTAAATCGGGATTTCCACCGTCTACGCATTCATTGACCCTTTTGCCTGCAGGCGAAAGTGAAGGAAGACCCTTCCACTAAAGTAACGACCACGAAGGCCAAAGAAAATGAGAAGGTGTGAAGAAAGCATGAAGTAATTGGGTTTTGAACATTTTGTTATTGACTGAAATATTCTGTAATATATACAATTTTATTTGTTGTTAAATTTTTTGACTATCTTCGATCCTTGCGCAGGTCCTCCCCTCGGACACTACGCAGGTAGCCGAAGACGCTGTTCCCATCACTATGATGCGGGACAATTTTTCATGTCTTGGTCTTGCTGGGACTCCTTCCACCACCGCCATCCAGCTATCAATTTCGAGAGGTACTGGAGGGCGAAGTGTAGGGCTTATGACACGATGAATGCCAGATCCAAGGCATTTTGGAAGTCTTTTAGTCCTTCGGTTTTAGATACCCATAGGACTGAGCGTGAATCTCGTCGGATTGTGCGCGGAGACGTTGAGCCTCCGCATATTCTCGTCGACCCGAAGTCCGAGCTGAAAGATGTTAACAGTGGGTTCCCGCCTCGCCAGTTTCAATTTTGTTACCGCTGGGGGCCTTCTACGCAAATAGTGTGACATATCGAAGGCGGGTGAACTCTGCATGTATGTTCGTCCACCAGTTCATCTTCTTACGTTGGATCCCCATTGGATCCAAATGTCGCCTTTTCATGCCAGTCAAGGCATAGACTTTCAATTTGGATTTAGCCGATGGTATAAGGATTTTGTTGATCCTGATGTTGATAATTTTGCCGAATAAAGGATGTTGAGACGATTACTATGTTTTGTTATTATACTTGTGCTTATCGAGTTGGATCTTCGGTAGCACCGCGCGCAAAGTGTGATCTTGACAACGCTGTCCCCCCCCCCCCTCCCCGACTTTGAAGCCGTAGGGACCTTCGGCAGCAACACAAGCAAAGCATCATTCAGAGAACACCGTCCCCCCCCCCCCCGGCGACTTTGAAGCCGTAGGGACCTTCGGCAGCAACGCATGCGAAGCATCATTTGGAAAACGCCGTCCCCGTCGACTTTGAAGCTGTAGGGTCCTTCGGTAGTGGGGACTTTTCTCTTAATGGAGTGGTAGTGCATAACTTGGTTTCACGTTGTAATTGCTATTTTTCTTCTGAAGGTTTGTTTCTCCTTCGGTGTGGGGGCAGGCACTCTTAGCCCCTGACTTAGCTGAGAGGTGCACCACCTTCTTTTAGGTTGAGCAGCACTTCGACTTTTTTTTCTTCCGAAGGTTTGTTTCTCCTTCAATGCGGGGGCAGGCACTCTTAGCCCCTGACTTAGCTGAGAGGTGTGCCACCTTCTTTTAGGTCGAGCAGCGCTTCGGCTTTTTTTTTCTTTCGAAGGTTTGTTTCTCCTTCGGTGCGAGGGCAGGCATTCTTAGCTCCCGACTTAGCCGAGAGGTGCGTCACCTTCTTTTAGGTCGAGCAGCACTTCGCCTTTTTTTTCTTCCAAAGGTTTATTTCTCCTTCGGTAAGGGATAGGCACTCTTAGCCCCAGACTTAGCCGAGAGGTGCGCCACCTTCTTTTAGGTCGTGTAGCACTTTGGCTTTTTTTTTCTGAAGGTTTGTTTCTCCTTCGGTGCGAGGGCAGGCACTTTTAGCCCCTGACATAGCCGAGAGGTGCGCCACCTTCTTTTAGGTCGAGTAGCACTTCGGTTTTTTTTCTTCCGAAGGTTTGTTTCTCCTTCAGTGTAGGGGCAGGCACTTTTAGCCCCTGACTTAGCCGAGAGGTGCGCCACCTTCTTTTAGGTCGAGCAGCACTTTGGCTTTTTCTAGAATTACAGACATTCATAACTCGATCGTAATTACTTTGCCATAGAGGCGAGGATGCTGCAGAATGAAATTCTTTAAAATGTGGACAACTTTGAAGCAACCCATGATCGAAATTTCTCCACGGGTTTACGCCCATCCAAGGTCGAAGGATAAGGTGTCTTTCTTTGATATTTCACACCTCGAGTTTTATGGCGAGTTCTTGGCGCGCTTCTTGTTGATTGGTGTTCTTCCTTTTTTCGGTGGCCTGCAATAGTTCGACAATGAATTATGGATACTCAACAAAAGTACACGCTTTCTTGGGGGTATTTCCATATATATTAGTGTTTACAAAGGTCACTGCCTCGTTAAAAACCTCACCCCTAACGAAGGGTTCCCCCTATGAGGAAAAGAGTACAATGTGCGTACAACGTGGTCATGGGTTCGATCCCCATGGACGGCGCCAACTATTGGGACCTAAGTTCCCAGACAAGGAAGGCCTTCGCCTGGAGGAGAAGCCAAAGGCTTCAGAGTGTGACGCGTGTTTAGAGGGTGAAATAATCTTAATTCCTCTGTCATCTCAATTATAGTACTACCCTATTTATAGCCCGTACTCAACCACTCCACACTAGGATTTACAGTTTCACCCCCCAACTACCACATTCCTAGCATATTCGAGGGCATTATGGTACCATCAAGTACATTTGCATAATTACAACTATACCCTGAGTGACTATGCAGGCTTCGACGCCCACCAGGCATCTTTGGCGAGTCCCAGTGCTGCACTGCGGGTCACCCTTCGGTCTCCACTCGAAGGTTCACCAGGATCTTCGCCTATCTTGACCTCCGGCTCCGCGGGTCGACCTTCTGCCTCCGACCGAAGACACGCCAGAGCCTTTGCTTATGCTGCCAGATGGCATCGTGGATTGACCTTCGACCTCAGACCAAAGGCCCACCAGAGCCTTCGCTTATGCTGGCAGATGGCATCGCGGATCAACCTTCGGCCTCCGACTGAAGACCTGCCAGAGCCTTTACCTATGCTGGCAGATGGCGTTGCGCATCGACCTTCGGCCTCGGACCGAAGGCCTACCAGAGCCTTCGGTAGCACTTCCGGAAACATAATTGCAATATTTATCAGTGCTCAACCACTGGCAGACTTCAACTTGCCATCTGCAGGGGTATGGGAGATCATCCCCTAACAACCATCACAGAAATCAATGATGATGGCATGCCTATAGAGAAGAAGGCCATGCAGATGTTATGGAAGCTCGCAGGCCTTAATGCTCTAGAGAGGGTGCCATTGACTCTTCCAAAGTTCGATGACCTCACTGTGGATCACAATAACGCCTTGTTCAATGATGGTGTCAATACGTTTCTGGAGTTCCCGGAGAAGATGGAGGTGAAGGCTTGCAGGGCTACTATGAAAATGATCGCCAAACTTGGGAGAAACCACAAGAGCAAGCTTGTGAACGAGTATATGGCAAAAGAGTTAGAGCCCTTCAACAAGTACCCATATATTAAAAGAGAGGATTGGGAAGGTTTTGTGGCGTTGAAGAGCTCTAAGACGTTCCAAAATGATAGTTCAGCAAAGAAACAGCTTCGGGTAAAGAACAAGCAGAATCACAACCTAGGCACAGGCGGGTACGTGGGGGAAAAGTGATAAATGGCAGGCGGAGGATGCAAAGTTATCCAACAAAGGCCACGAGAATCCTTGGTTGCAATTCTCGGGACAATCGAATTATATTTGTGCACGAGGGGTACGCTGTCAGATAGTGGAGAAGTCACCTTCAAATCCAGCAAAACCGAGTCAGTTGCTCAAAAGGTGAAAGAAATAGCTACCCACTCCTCCGAAGGTTCATTCAGCGGGGTCAGGGAACATGACATGCTCTCCACTGCGTTGGGAAATCTTGAGCACCCAGGTCACGTTAGAGGCGTGTTCAGTTCCTAGGGCTGGAAGTTAGGCTTCCCCGAACACGTCGGGATTTATAAGAAGAGGAAGAGGTCAGTCCCAATAGATGTGGAAGCATTGACCCAGGCAATCAGGAAGATTGTTTATCAAGACCTCCTACAAAGGTTTGTGGCACAAGGAGTCGTAATTCCTAGCGCACCAACGAGTGGTAGCCCCATTGCTGGACATAAGAGTAGTCAAGCCTCCAGGGAGGTTGAACAACATGCCTTCTCTCCATCTGTGGAGCCCAATACCATAGACCTTCTTGAAGGGCCCATGCCGTGCTCGCTGGTCATAAGTCTTGGAGGCTACTATATTGAGGTTGCAAAGGGCCAGGTGAATCCAAATGTCCAGGTGTTACATCCAGTCCCGATACGTCCTGGCTATGCCGTGGTCTTTGTGGATTTTGTACATGCCAATGCAGTGGACACAGATTTGCCTACCCCCCCCCCCCCAATGATGAGATACAAAAGTTGAGTCAAACTTGTCTTCAAAGGATCCAATGGAAGAGGGGGGACATTGTGGTGCACCCGGAACCATCTAGGAGCGATATGCCTAGACGTTTAAGTTCCCTACCCCAACCTCAGCCTCGAGATGCGCTAGTTGTGTCGCCTTTGGTCACTCCTCCATCTACAGTTAAGCAACCTAAGGGCAGCTCAGAGAAGAAGAAGAAGGCTTTGCCCACTCCACCATCTACAGTTAAGCAACCTGAGGGCATCCCAGAGAAGAAACAGAAGTCCAGGCTAGGGTCCAAGAAGTAGCTGCCAAAGAAATCCAAGTCCTCTGGTAAGGACTCAGTCGTCGAGAAGTGCCAGATAGGGGAAGCTTGGACTAAGGCAAACCCAAAATTCAAGCATGGGAAGCCCTTGCTGCCGGTAGATCCACTTCGGCGGGCGGGACAACCTTGTGTTGAGTTGCATAATTTCTACCTGCAAGCTTGTAAAGAGAAGAAGATTTATGTTGTCTTATATTACCAAAGTCATCACTTCTTGACTAGGGACGGCTACTTCCTCGTGGGATTCAACGACTTATACGACCTCTTCAATGTCGGTGGCCTGGACGTAGGGTTATTGCGATGCTTTACATTGTAAGCCCTTCCAAACTAGACGTTCATTAATTATTACCAATAAATTCTCCAATCTAACTAATTTCTTATTCGTAGACACTTTATACAAGAAACGAGGAAGAAGGAGCCCTTCAGATTCCTTGACCCCCAAAATATGTCGATTTCTGTGATGCAATAACAAAGTGTAACACCCTAATTTTCAACTTTTTGGAAACAGTAATAAAATACTTTTTTTCTTAGAAAAGGGTGTTAGTCTTTGTCTCAAAACCCTAGGAGGAAGAAATTATTTTCTAAAGTAAGAAATTAACCTAGGTTATATTAAAGTTTGTCGCATTCATGCTGGAATAGCTGCATTAGGGTTTTTATTGTGTGAAAAATAAGTTTTGAAAACCCCGAGGCGTGTTGTTTAAGTTTTTTGAAAAGTTTGCAAAATTTTCCCTAAAGAGAAAAGTTCCTTTTCTTTTCTTCGGCTCCCTTTCATTTTCCATTTCTTCCTTTCTCTTATTTTCTCCCGGGCAGCTTTTTTTTCCCTTCTCCCTCTCGGGCTGAGCCCATGCTGCCCCTCTCTCCTTCCCGGGACGAGCTCCAGCCTGCTCCTCCCTTCACCCCACCTCCCCGCCTGGGCCAACTGAAGGCCACAGCCCAACCAGTGCCTGCGCCGCTCCCGTTGGCGCCCCTGGCCGAAGCCATCTCCATTCGAGCGCCGACGCCCCCCTGCGCCATCTGAGCTGGCAGAGTCCTCAAGGATTACGAGCGCTGTCTGTTGCCTCCTCTTTGAACCCAAATCCAAACCAATGATGGTATAGCAACATGAAACCTTTGGCCTTGAGCAAAGTAGTGTTGTTGATGTCGATGGCTATGTTGTTGGTTTAGTGTTTGCTCAAGCAACCTAAGTAAGGACCGGTTCATAGAGTGACAACCCAAGATAATACGTACCAACCACGAGACCTGGTATGGGATAGGCTTAGCCTATTAATTAGTGGATTCCAGTTTTGTGCATGCCAAACGGAAGAGTGGTTGTGTGGGGACGGCAAAGGCTAGAGCTATTTGGTTAGTGGTATGGGATGGGTAGTGGAAGGGAAGGGTGAAAACTTCCTGGAGACTACAAGGCGCAAAAGGGGGCTTCTGGGTGGTGTGAATGCCACTTTGACGGTGGTGAAACCTAGCAAGCATGCACATATTGGATGAAACATTGTAACAGCTTTGTAGTGACTTTCCGGACGACACACCGCTGGCATGTGTAAGTGTTTCGCGGACATGGCAATAAGAAAATTCACAACTCGTGGGAAAAGTTGGACAACCTCTGTAGAGTGTAAAATCTGATATATCAGCCGTGCTCACGGATATGAGAGACTTGGATCCTCACATGATTAGTTGGATGAGTTTAGTTTGGTTTGGTTGGTTTGGGAGCCTGATGTGGGATTCAAGTGGTTGGGAAACATGTGGAAATTTTTGTAGGAGTTGGAAGTCTATAGATGATTCACCTAGTCAAATAGGATGCTTTTATAATTCTTTGTTAGCATAGTTGGCTTTTATGCAAATTTAAACTATTACATCTTGTTCCTTTTGTTTAAGCTTGCATGGCATTTTATTTTCCCACACTTGTGGAGTACGAGTTGTACTCATACTTGCTGTTTCCTTCCATATGTTCTCGATGTGCTGCTCAAACATTGAAGGAGAACCAGACTTCTTTGTCTATGAAGAAGAAGATTGCAAGACTGGCGTTTTCCCCGGTCAATTGCCTGTGGTAGTTGGAGCGTTCACAGTGTTTAGTTTGTGTGCTTTTATTTAATACTTTGAGGTCTTTCTATTTCTATTCAAGTTAAATGTTGTAATAATGACACTATGTGTGATATACCAATGAAGTCGCTGCATATATGAAACTTGATCCTGGTATACATCTGGTTTACACCTGGTTTTGTCCCTTTCTAAAACCAGGTGTGACAGAGGTGGTATCAGAGCTATGTTGACCATAGGACGCAAGCCTAACTAGAATGTTCGAGTTTGTAAGGACTATTTTGATAAAGAAAACTATTTTTGAAAACTCGTGTTGACCATAGGACGCAAGCTTAACTAGAATGTTCGAGTTTGTAAGGACTATTTTGATAAAGAAAACTATTTTTGAAAACTCTGCTCTGTCTTTTCTGTGCTTTCCTTGGCTTATTCTATTTAAACCCTATTATTGACTCTCCCTGTTTTTTTCAAAATGTTGTAGATGGCCTGGACCCTTAAGACTGCATGCCAGAATACTAATGGTCGCCTCCGTGTTCGACCGTTGACCTCGACTCGTGCCATGGCCTTTTCAAGACAGCAGCCACCCCGAGTTCAGTGTTGGAGTCGTGTCTACCACTCTGATGGACGCCACACCGGATGGTTCCCTACCAAGCTTTGGGAGATACTTCACAGTCTGGGATCCGAGAAGGTACCAGAGTACGCAGGAGTGAAGACTGAATACGTCGATGCCCCTCCTGAGTGGAAAGTCGAAGTGGTGATCTTCGGTTTGCTACCAAAGCGTGGAGCCTACGAAGTGACAAGCATCTATTACGCTATCTCACCAAGAGCTACCTTCGAGGCTGGAATTCGTGACGCCGCATGCCAAGCCCTTCTGGTCCTCTACCACCGCCATAGCGATGACCTGATCTTCACTCAGTACAACCATTACCCTCAGCACATCAGTGGCTTCACCGACATCACCGCTACACCCATCATCGTAGAAGGTACTACCAGGCTTGGAGAGCAGACCGCCCTGGCTTTGGAGCTAAGTCAGGAGTTGGATCGTACCACCGAGGAGCTGCAGTACATCAGAGGCAAGCTAGCTCAAGCGCAGAGTGAGCTACGCAACAAGAAGTGGTACCACTCGAACTGCTGGGAATCTTCTTCATCTGACTCTGAGTATAAGGAAGATACTCCGTGTTCCCCACACTATCTTCAAGCTCGTCGTCGTCCAGCTCTAGCACCCTGAGGTTTCGGCAAAGTTAGGAGTTCATTTAGGAGGTTGTCCTATAGTTGTTATGAGTCGTTAGAATCGTGTGTTAGTGAGTAAGTTGATCTGGTGGTGTGTTATGTAATGATTTGGATCTTGGTTTGAGTGAGTGATTTTTTGTGAAGATCTCTTTCACGAATGCATCCTTATAATAGTAATATATTAGTTAGTTTGGGAGTCTATCTCTATTTTTCTTCTATTGTTCTCCATAAATCCCTTGTTTCCTCATCTTCCTACACCTATCTTAGATGGTGAACCTAAGGAACCGCGCCAACGCTAATGGCAATGCTTATGATGGACAAGATAATGACAATCCCTCCCCACCGCCACAGCCATCCCTCGAGCAGCTTCTGGCAGTGCAAACTCAGATTCTACAAGGAGTGGCCCGGACCATGGCCCAAATGTAGCAGAATCCCCTCGCCACCGCCCCTGCACCACCACAGCAATCCTGTGACAAGCTCGGAGAATTCCAAAGGACAAGGCACCTACCTTCTCTTATGCTGTTGAACCTATCGACGCTGATGACTGGCTCAAGGTCATCGAAAAGAAACTCCCAGTCGCTCAGTGCAACACCAAGGAAAAGATTTGGTTCGCTTCACACCAGCTGATGGGACATGCTGTCGACTGGTGGGATGCCTATGTCGCTGCTCACGAAGAACCTGACAGCATCCATTGGTAGGAGTTCAAGAATGCTTTCTGTGCTCATCATGTACCCCAAGGAGCTATCAAGATTAAGAGAAATGAATTCCTATCACTCAAGCAAGGAGGAATGACTGTGAGTGAGTACGTCACTAGATTCACCCAGTTGTCCCGGTATGCACCAGAAGATGTAGATACGGATAAGGAGAAGCAAGACTGTTTCTTGGAAGAACTGAATGATGGACTTCACTATTCTCTGGCTTCTCGTGATTTCAAAAACTTCCAGGCCCTTGTAGATTGTGCTCTTATCCTGTAGGACAAGAAAAACAATATTGAGCGCAAGTGCAAGATGGACCGCCCAGGTCAGTCAGGCAGCAATGCTAGGCCCCGTTATGACACCTCTTAGTCTGGACCTATGAATCGTTCTGGTCAGCAGTACAATCAACCCAGGACCCAGTCTACAAATCAGAGCTCATCCAGGAATGCAGGACAGAACCAGCGCTCCAATTTTCAACCGCCCCGCAATTCAAGTCAGATCCGTCAAAGGAACAACAACACTGGCAACAACCCTCAAGCCTCCACCAAAGGAAAACCTTGTTTCAATTGTGGAGTAGAGGGACATTTTGCTTACCAATGCCCTCATATGTATCCAAATCAACCACCAGCTCAAGGAGCAAACCAACAGAACCGCAATGGGAATCAGCCCCAAAATCAAGCAAAGCAGAATGTTGCTAGGGGCCGTGTGAATCATGTGGCAGTGGACGAAGCTCAAGATGCCTCAGATGTTGTGATCGGTATGTTTCTTATCAACTCCAACCCCGCAACCGTGTTATTTGATTCTGGAGCATCGCATTCTTTTATATCAACCAAGTATGTGGCAAGCTACAATTTACCTATATCTCTTATGAAGAATAGAATGATTGTTAGCTCTCCGGGTGGAGAAATGAAAGCAAGGCATGTATGCCCTAACCTTAGTATTAAGATAAGGGGGGTAGATTTTCCGGCGAACCTTATCATTTTGGTATCCAAAGGGATAAACGTCATACTAGGAATGGATTGGTTAACCAAATTTAATGGAATTATCAACTGTGCAAGAAGAGCCGTTTGTCTGTCTGCTAAAGAAGGAAAAGAAGTGGAATACGTTGCAAAAGTTTCACCAATGGCTAGGGGAACAGTTAATCAAGCTGATGGAACACCAATGGAGAGCATTCCAGATATTCACGAATACCCGGATGTTTTTCTAGAAGAATTACCAGGCATGCCACCTGACCGTGACATCGAGTTTGTTATAGAACTAGTACCTGGTATAGCTCCTATATCTAAAAGGCCGTATAGAATGGCTACTAATCAGCTAGCGAAACTTAAGGAACAATTGCAAGAGTTGTTAGACAAAGGTTATATATGACCTAGTTCGTCACCATGTGGTGCACCAGTGATTTTTGTACCCAAGAAGGATGGTACCCAAAGGATGTGCATAGATTATCGCACCTTGAATGTGGTGACCATGAAGAATAAGTACCCTCTTCCTAGAATCGATGACTTATTTGATCAACTTAGAGGTGCATGTGTATTCTCCAAGATCGATTTTCGCTCAGGATATCATCAGTTGAACATTCGAGTTTCGAACATACCTAAAACTGCTTTCATCACCCGTGATGGATTATATGAGTATGTGATTATGTCTTTTGGATTGACCAACGCCCCTGCCTACTTCATGTACTTGATGAACAAGGTGTTCATGGAGTATTTGGATAAGTTTGTAGTAGTATTTATTGACGACATCCTAGCTTTCTCAAGGAATAAAGAGAAACACGCAGAACATCTGAGATTGGTTCTACAGAAGCTTAGGGATAATCAGTTGTATGCTAAGTTGAGCAAATGTGAGTTCTGGCTACATCAAGTTTCTTTTCTCGGTCATATCATCTCCGCCGGAGGAATAGCAGTTAACCAAGAAAGGTGGAAGATGTTTTGAATTAGAAGTCTCCCCAGAATGTCTCCGAGATCCGTAGTTTTCTTGGATTGGCAAGTTACTACCGCCGGTTCATAGAAGGTTTCTCCAAGATTGCAAAGCCCATCACCAAATTACTTGAGAAAGGACAAACATTTAAATGGACCCCTGCTTGTGAGGCAAGTTTTGAAGAGTTGAAGGAAAGACTAACATCTGCGCCAGTACTAGTCATGCCAGATATACAGAAGCCGTTCCCCATTTATTGTGATGCCTCTCGTCAAGGTTTAGGATGTGTGCTTATGCAAGAAGGCCATGTTGTAGCCAATGCATCAAGGCAATTGAGGAAGCATGAGAAACACTACGCAACACATGATTTAGAGTTAGCCGCCGTGGTACGTGCACTCAAGATATGGAGACACTATTTGATTGGAAAAAGGTGTGAGATATATTTGGATCATAAGAGTTTGAAGTATATTTTTACTCAGCCAGATCTCAACCTCAGATAGCGAAGATGGTTAGAGCTTATCAAGAATTATGATTTAGGAATTAACTATCAACCCAGAAAGGCGAATGTAGTTGCGATGCTTTGAGTAGAAAGACTTATCTCAGAATAATTCTCATACAAGACAGATGCCTCAAGCTATGCAAAGATTTTGAGAGACTTAATCTAGGTTTGGTAAATAGCACAGAAGCCGTGGTAATGGAAGTTGATTCGACATTGGAACAAGAGATTCGTAAAGGACAACTTGAGGACAAGAAGATTATGGAAATCAGGCAGCATATTAAGGAGGGTAAAGCCCTAGGTTTTACCGAGGATGAGAATAGAACAGTATGGTTTCAAAAATGAATCTGTGTTCCGGATATCGAATCTATCGACGAAACTATACTTCAAGAAGCGCATGAGTCTGCATATTCTATTCACCCCGGGAGCACCAAGATGTATCAAGATTTGAAGGATCAATATTGGTGGTATGGAATGAAGAGAGAAATTGCAGAATATGTAGCAAGATATGATATATGTCAAAGAGTCAAAGCTGAACATCAGAGACCCGCAGGGTTACTTCAACGCTTGAAAATACCAGAGTGGAAATGGGAAGAAATCAGTATGGATTTTATTGTTGGATTGCCCCGAACTAAATCTGGATATGATTTTATTTGGGTGATAGTGGATCATTTGACAAAGGGTGCTCATTTCAACCCAGTCAAGACCACCTACACAGGACCTAGACTTGTTGAGCTGTATATTGCCAGAATTGTGTGTCAGCATGGAGTACCCAAGAGGACAGTGTCTCATAGAAGAAGCCAATTCACCTCCAGGTTTTGGCAAAAACTACAGGAGTCATTAGATACCCGGTTAAACTTCAGTTCAGCATATCACCCACCGACCGATGGTCAAACCGAGAGAGTAAATCAAATTTTGGAAGATATGTTAAGAGCTAGTGCCTTGAAAAATAAGACTAGTTGGAATAAAAATCTTCCCTATGCAAAGTTCTCCAACAACAATAGTTATCATACTAGTTTGAAGATGTCACCGTTTGATGGAAGAAAATGCAGAACACCGTTGTACTGGAATGAAACTGGTGAAAGTCAAGTGTTTGGCCCAGAAATTCTTAGAGATGCAGAAAGGCAAGTACAACAAATCATGGAAAATTTGAGAATAGCTCAATCACAGCAGAAGAGTTATGCAGATCATCGACGTCATTAATTGACCTTCGAAGCAGGTGACTTCGTGTATCTACGAGTTTCGCCGATTAGAGGATTTCGCAGATTTAAAGTCAAAGGAAAACTTGAACCTAGGTTTATAGGGCCTTTTAAAGTGTTGGAAAAGCGAGGAGAAGTAGCATATCAATTAGAGCTACCGCCTCAGTTGGCAGATGTTCACGATATTTTTCACGTGTCACAGTTGTAGAAATGTCTACGAGTTCCCAAATAGTAGATGCCCCTAGAGGAAGTAGAAGTTGGAGAGGATCTCACCTACATGGAGTATCCTGTCAAGATTCTAGAGGCATCAGAGAGAGTTACCAGAAACAAAAGGATCTATATGTGCAAGGTAGAGTGGAAACACCATTCCGAAGAAGAAGCAACATGGGAAAGAGAATCAGATCTGAAGACCGAGTTTCCGCATCTCTTTTCCGATCCTTCCGAATCTCGATGGCGAGATTCCTTCTAGGGGGTTTATGTTTGTAACACCCTAATTTTCAACTTTTTGGAAGTAGTAATAAAATATTCTTTTTCTTAGAATAGGGTGTTAGTCTTTGTCTCAAAACCCTAGGAGGAAGAAATTATTTCCTAGACTAAGAAATTAACCTAGGTTATATTAAAGTTTGTTGCATTCATGCCGGAATAGCTGCATTAAGTTTTTTATTGTGTGAAAAATAAGTTTTGAAAGCCCCAAGGTGCGTCGTTTAAGTTTTTGGAAAAGATTGCAAAATGTTTCCTAAAAAGAAAAGTTCCTTTTCGTTTCTTCGGCTCCCTTTCTTTTTCATTTTCTTCCTTTCTCTTCTTTTCTCCCAAGCAGCCCTTTTTTCCCTTCTCCCTCTCGAGCTGAGCCCGTGCTGCCCCTCTCTCCTTCCCGAGCCGAGTTCCAGCCCACTCCTCCCTTCACCCCAACCTCCTCGCATGGGTCGGCCGAAGGCCGCAGCCCAGCCAGTGCCCGAGCCGCTCCCGTTGGCACCCCTGGCTGAAGCCGTCTCCACCCGAGCGCCAGTGCCCCCCTGCGCCATCTTCCTCCTCGTGCTCATATCCGAGCTGGCCAAGTCCGCATGGATTACGAGCGCTGTCTGCCACCTCATCTTCGAACCAAAATCCCAAAGAACTCGAGCCTATCCGCAAGCCGCGTGCCCCCGCATATATAAACACCCGAGCACCCCCTTTTTTCCCATCTATTTTTGGCGCAAACTCGAGCTCCTCCGCCCGCCGCCATAGCCGCTCGGCTGAGCTTTGCTCCGGCTGATTTTATCGCCCGTTTGCTGTAGCCGAGCCACTCTTGAGCACCTCCACCGCCTTCCACACTCGCCGGTGACTTCGCCGTCAGGTTTTGGCCACCGGAGCTCCCTCCCCGACGCTCACTAGAGGTCGCCACTGTCTACCCCGCTGCTAACCACTGTTTGAAACCCCGCCGCCCGAGGTACACGCTATAACGGACTCTCCATGTTCCCTTCTTTCTCCGCCGCCACTCACCGTCGGCCCCCATGCCCCCCATGCCCGGTGACGAGGTCCGCCGCCTGTCCGGCGAAAGTGCCACCGCGCCCGAGCCTTCCGTTGCCGCCTCTCCTCTCTGGAGCCGGCCGGTCAAGCCCTCCCTCTCCCATGGCTGTTGGATGTATTTTGGATGGCCAAGATTAGAAGCCACATATACCCTTTCATCATCCAATCACGTGATGCCACGTGGCCACTTAATCCTAGTCAGCAAAGTAAGCCACATCATTGCCCTCATAAGCCGGCCACCTTAGAGAATCAACCCGCGTGGCAATGCCACATTAGCAAGCCTTTATCCAATCAATATTCCTATTTGTTTTAATTCGGGAATAATGGCAACTTTGCAAATAAACCCTTGGACTTCCCTATATTTAAATAAAAGCCCCTGTCTTTATACAGTTTAGTCGCTAAACTTTATCATAATTACAAATAGATCCCTCTATTTTTACAAAAGACCCCTAACCTCTCTATTTTTATTCAAATTAAGTCCTTTTATTTTCAGATTTAACCCTAATCTTGTTTATAGCATAACTTTCTCGTTTTAGCTCCGATTTAGATGGTTTTCACGCTCATGTGTTCGTAGCGATGTGCACTATCTTTTAGTACCTTTTTCATAGATGTTAGCTATTTTTTGGTGTATTTTTCTTAGTTAGTTTTGTTGTGTGTTTTTTTTCGATTTGTTTTGAGAGCAGACGAGTAGCAGTTCGAGAATTTCTAGGACCAAGTATTTTTAAGAGTCTGTGCAGCAAGTTGGAAGAGGCAAGTGTCCTTGAACATTTTGATCCCAGGTTTTTTTTAAATGCGTTCTTTACTTCAAACATGCATGTTGTTAATTCCGAATCTTATGTACTTATAGTATCTTGTTTCATATAATTCCTTGTCTCCTAGTTGTGAGCAATGGATATGATGGGTAGTTATGATTAGCTTTGCACTAGGGGATGGAAGGGTTAATGGTTATACATGACTAATGAACTATGCAACTACGAGTTGGGAATACTAATGATGGTATAGCAACATGGAACTTTAGGTCTTGAGCAAAGTAGTGTTGCTGATGTTGATGGCTATGTTGTTGGTTTAGTGTTTGCTCAAGCAAGCTAAGTAAAGACCGGTTTGTGGAGCGACAACCCAAGATAATACGTATCAACCACAAGACCTGGTATGGGACAGGCCTAACCTATTAATTAGTAGATTCTAATTTTGTGCGTGCCAAACGGAAGAGTGGTTGTGTGGGGACGGCAAAGGCCAGAAACATTTGGTTAGTGGTATGGGATGGGTAGTGGAAGGGAAGGGTGAAAACTTCATGGAGACGCATTTTAGTGACGGGTCTCAATTATGACCCATCACTGGTGATCGTCATTAGTGACGGATCCCAACCCGTCACTAATGTTTAATCATTAATGATACAATAAGAGTGACGAATGTGGTAACTGTCACTACACCTGTCACAATATGTTATTCTGAGTAGTGAAATCAGTTCATCCGCAGGCATGACAATGACGACTAAAACCACATTGGTCCAATGTTTCACCCCAACCACAAAAGACGAGACAAAACTTTCACGCGTTGTCGCCTCATACACTGGTCATTACTCGTCATTATGGCGTGCAGTTTGTCGAGTCCAATCATGCCGCGATAGACAGCATGTTCAAGCTTATCGACGTGGCTTGTCATGGCCGTGTCGATTTTCAGATTCAACAATGACACTCACAAAATATCATCATACCTGCGCGATGGCCATTATGTGTTCTCAAATTTGAGGTATTCGTTGTAATGATGGACTCCTTTTTTGAGTGGTGTCAAATATCAACTAGTACACAATTACTTTGATAAACCGATAGCGAACCATTATTTGTTTCACTTTTAGGTTCAATACAATACTTTTATGGCATTGTCAAGATGCATGCTTACGTTCACATCATGTTAATCTATATTCATGTAAAAGTTTTATGGTCACTAGTCACAACAATGACTTCCTGTAACACCCTATGTTTCCACAAACCCTGGAGGCTACCAAACATCACCTAAAAACGCACTAAGTCTCGCAATTATTTAAATTTTTGACAGTCTTCCCTATAATATGTACATCCAAGACAAGCAACAAGCATATCATATAAGGAATAATTAACCATCACAGTCCAACCCAAAGACCCAATAATTATGGCCACTACAACCACAAGACCATTTCAATCACATAAGTGTTTAACTGAATGAAACTAACAAAATAGAGTTCTAATAATGAATTAATATGAATGACTAAATTTAGGTAAAGGTATGTATGTGCTCAAATCGAAGGTGCTATTCCCATCCGATGCATGCCGTAATAATTTGGTTCCTAAAAACTAAATACAGCACAAGAGTGAGTAAAAATACTCAGCATGTACAATATGGAACCGGAAGAACTACTGCAAGGGGAAAGATTTTTTTGTGGTGAACAATTTTGCCACAAAATGTCAATTTTTTTTTGTCACAAATCAATGTTTGTTGAAAAATTTTGGGTCGCCACTAGTTGCCACAAATATTCAAGTCAAAAATAATATAGTGATGATTTTTTGTTCAACACAAATGACTACGCTGATCAGTGATGAAGTAAGTATCACCACTGGTCAATGCATTTGTGATAATTTTTCATTCACAAAAAAAGTATAAATTAGTGATGATGAATGTTCACACAACAAAAAGGTACTTATGACAACTTAATTGCTAGAATTATATTTTATAATAGTGACAACATAAATGGTCACAAGAAGATTAATATCTGTGACCCTTTTTCATCACTATAAATTATAATTGTGACAATTTAGTCGCCACATGAGTTTTTTTTTTCAAAAGTGGCATCCTTCTCTCATCACAAATACATAGTTTTGTACAACTTGCCATAAAAATATTTATTCGAATCATTCTTTGTCCAAACAAATGTACAATCCAACAATTATTAAATGAAATTGGAGAATGGAACTTTAATATATATCAAACAAATATTAGACGAAATTGGTGGAACTTCTAACAAATAAGTTCTTACACTGGGACAAACACTTCCATTTGACAAATGTAATATAATACACCGGGCAGGCCCCAACTAAAACAAAACACATTTGACACCAAAGGGGTGGCAAGCCATGGTGCTGGCAAGACATGTGTCACCCATGACTCTTGCTCATGCATCTATAGCTTTTCCTTTCAACTATATCAACTCTAACTGCTGGTGTTCCTACATACTGAACATCATTCTAAGAACCTGTGGTTAATGATAAATTTAATTTTATCATGAGAACATAAGAAATTAAATAGAAGGTATTTGTGGTTTTTCTTCATTCCTTATTTCAGGACGTGACAAGAACAAAGCCAAAAATGATTTGATGGCAAGTCAAGAGAATCCTATCACTACTACACAACTAGTCATAAGTGCCGCCTCATCAACGCTGGTTGAACAGTAACTACCATTGAAAATGTATCAGTGCCAGTTCTTAATCTCTTGCGCGCAGACAAATATCGAGTTACTAAGAACTCGCACTGAAGCGGACTATCAGTGTCGGTTTGTGGTAGGAACCGGCACTGATGTATCGGTGCTGGTTCTGGCTACAAATCGGCATTGATACAATCCTTTTCAGTGTCGGTTCCATCTACCAACATGCACTTGTTGGAGCAAGAGATCGTCTTGCCAAAGCAAGTACGGTGAGAGTTTCATCTAAGGAGGAGACTCAAGCTTGGAGACAAAGTTTGAGAGCAAGGAACACCACAAATGTATTGATAGTGGAAAAATGGATCGGTCTAGGGGGAGTATCACAGCGTGACTTTTGTTTGTGCACCTCTGTGTCCGGTGTGTTGCTGTTTGTGTTGTATTGAGCGTTCTCGCCCAGATGATCACGACTCCCTATTTATAGGTTGGTACATAGCTTAGTGTACAAGTTATCATAATGTACAAATATCTAGGACCTGGCCGAATTACTAGGCCTTATCCTAGATAACTACTTTTTACCCTACATAGAAGATAAATATCTACCGTGATGACTATTGTGGTGCCTGCCCCCTGTTGGGTGAGCCGGTCGCCAATTGGGGCCTGGCACTACTCTACCGGGGGTGTTAGGACAACTTTCATCGCACTAGGGTCTCAGGATAAACACCACTTGAACCGGCATTAATCGCCTGTCACCTCGCGTCAAGTCGGTTGCATTGGGGGCATCCTTTCTTCCCTAATATTATCTCCAGAGACATGTTGCATCTTTAGGCTTCAGAGACCACACAGGGACCAGAGGGGTGGCCCAAAGGGGTCCGCTGCCTCCTGGGGTCAGGCCTCCTGCTGAGAGTCTGGAGGCCAAAGGCTTCGGAAGGGGCTTGTTGTAGCTCTAAGTTTTGGGAAGGCCATGTATGTACCGGAGATGTGGCCCGAAGGGGCCCGTAGCCTCCGAAAGTCAGGCCTCCTGCTGAGGGTCCCAAGATCGATGGCTTTGGAGGGACATTTGATAGCAATCTTCAACCATTGTCGTCAGGCTGGTCTATTTTCCCCCAACAGTACCCCCTCATTCTCTAGCCCTGACGTTCGGAGGGGTGAGAGGATGTAGAGGAAAACCAACTCTAGCCTGGTATAGTAACAAGAATGCCCGAAGGCAATTCCCTGTCCCGGAGAAGTTCTTCGGCGAGAACCGTGGGCATTGATGGCGAAGCTCAAGACTGATGGTCCATTGGTGGTGGTGACACGCCCTGGGGTTTATGCTGAGGTCGGAGGTGCATCCAACGTTGAAGTCGAAGACCGAAGACATATTGGCAGAGGAGGCATGCTCCGGAGCTGGTTGGAGTTGGTATATGCGGTATCGGGACCCAAGGCCGGAGGGGAATCGGTGGTGGTGATGCACTCTTGCGTCCGTGCCGAGGCCGATTCAGATTCTTCAGACTTTTTTGGTGATGGGATTCTTGCCATTTGAGTTTGTCAGAGTGGAGATTACGTATGGGATCAAGGGACTCCCCACGTTTGCCTATTTGAGGAAGGCAGGATGGATGGGATGTGTCACTAGCGCATTTTGACTGGATAATACGTGGGTTCGTTTAGGGTCTTGTGCCAATGCCTTGGCATGCACTGTTAGGAGTCTAGGTCATTAATGTGATGGGGCGTTCATGCGAGAAAACGAGGCGTTGCCATGGGATGCTACCATGTGTTGGCCGAACGACCGGGATATGGCCACAGGCCTGCAGGGATTAACGAGGGACGCCAAGGAGCAACACCACATTGATTCCGCTTCATCTCTCAGGCGTACATGGCTTCTTGGCCCGGATATAAAGCTGGGGTCATTAGGCTAGATTTACCACTACCCCACGAGCGAGCACTTAACCTTGACTTGAATATGGCATTGTCGTCCTCATCTTCTTCGGAGATGTCGATGATCTTGACTTCTTCTACTAGGGCTGGGCCCTCTCGGCTGCCGGTGGTGGCGCTAGTGGCCATCCTACTTCAATCCCTGTTGGGTGGACAGCTGCCTGCCGCTCCTTCTCAACCCCGCTCAAGAGACCGTGCTTGTCGAGATCATCGATATTTCTGACGATGATGAGAAGACGGATTGGGATCTCCTATGGAGGGAGAGCGACGAGGAGGAGCAGGCATTTGTAGAGAAGCTGGCAGCTTCGGCGGTGAGGGAGGAGGCCCCGACAGTAACTCCTTTGGTTTCTTCTTCATCTTCGGATAGCTCGGGGGCCGGCTACTGCATCAGCTTCTGCGGTGGTAGGCCGCAGATGAGGTGCATGCGTCGCTCCATGCGTAGCCCCTACCGGGACCTATAGAAGGCGAAGGCGGTCTTCGGGGGTGCTTCTGGTGAAGCCGTGGGACATCCCTATCTTGCCATTCGACTATGGCCCTGCTATGAGCCATAGTTGCCTTTTGCCACCTTGTACTCTTTCTCCCCTTGGTTTGCTCTTTTAGGGTCTGTCAACTCTGTAGCTGCCTTTGTACTGTTGCTTCTTTGTACGCGCCCTGTGGATGCACGAGTTTTTAATAATATAATTTGGACCTTTGGGGCTATTGTATCACTTTTTGGGCCGAAGAGTAAGGGGATCCTTCGAATAGGTGACCGCATGTCTGTGTGCCTTTGTGCCTTTATGCCGCGCTTCTTCGTCCCCATCATAGGCGATGGTGGTTTTTAGATGACTGAGGTACTGAGACTTCGCATAGATCGTAGCCAGCTTCGTTCCTTCCAGGGGAGAGGTGGCCTCAGGAATCTTGTAGTGGTAGAGATGTAGGGTAACTAAGGAGTGCCGAGTGAAGTAGTGGTGACCTCGTCGTTCCCGGTCATCGTGTACTCCTCGGGTTCGGCGTTGGTAAGGCATACTACCAAATTTTTTCCAGATTTCAAAACCAACAAAGTCCATCTGGAACCTTTGGGGACAAGCTCCGGAGGTGGTCTACAACCCTTGAGGTTCTTAGCCGCTGTCTAGCTCCGGAGGCAACATGTCCAAAGCCTAGCGATGACGTGTCAGAGGTGAGGCCGAAGGCTAGATGGGAGAGTTTGTGAGGAACCGTCCAAACAGTATTCTAACTAATCATCAGGAGGATTCTTATTCATAATCCAACCTCGACGATTAACCAGAATCCTGTTCTGGTAGTACCGGCACACGTTTTGTGCCCAAGGATCGGAACACATGCCTCCAACATAGTAGATCACAACATAGCTTAATAAAGAGCAAGTAATAAACATTTGTATTACAAATATTAAGCATGCAACAAGTTAGCACAATTTATAGCAAAAGAGAGCTAGGAGGAGACTAAAACCTGCTCAACTTCTGACCAGCAAAAGAACTAAGCAGCGGAAGACTAAAAGCTATACAACAAAAGGATATGGAGCCACATGCCCTTAGGCTCCATACCAAAACACTGAGTTTGGAGTAGAGTGTGCTACTTCTGCCCGCCACCCTGATCGGCAGGCACAAAGTGGCCAAACACCGCCCCCTCCTCGCCGACCTGTGAACCTGCATCAACTTAAGGGCAGCACCCTGAGTATGAAGGTACTCGCAAGTCTTAGACAATATGGGTATATAATATCCTGACTCCAAGGATTATGCATTGAGCAATTAGCAAGAGTAGGCCACAAGGTTAAGTAAAACATTTGCGGTAAGCAACCTAGACATATGTGTGAGCAACTAACTTAACCAACATATATGAAATTACCCTACAAATAGCCATTGATCATATGAAATTGAAACCACATTAGTATCAATGTATAACAAGTGCCAGCTCGACCACCTCCCACATATCCGAACCACAAACCACATATCCGAACCATACAACCGAACCAACCACGAGAACTCTACGACCGGGTGCAAATGAAATAATAGTATGCTCATGACCGAGAGGGCAGTAGTTCGAACTGTTTATACACCCTGCAGGGGGATACTCCTGGACCCACACGATACGAGGACCATACGGCTTGGGCCACCCACTAAATTGCGCACAAGAGGGTACTCGTGACAACCTTTCCCAACCAGCCCCAACCGTGTGGGGCATGCATCGCTCAGCGCGGCGATACTAGAACTAGTCCCGGAGGAAACTAGTACTGCTTACAAGCCTGCCCGCTCACACCGTCGATGTCCACGCCCATAAAGCCACAGCTGCGAAGGTATTCGGCTCGCCTAACCATTAGATTGGCATGTGGTGAGTAAGGTAAGTGCTAAAGCCAACTACCTCGATGATTGGCCTTAAACGATGCAAGCGGCCTACAGTGTCCAGGTTCCCTTCCCGAACTACCCCCGGACTTTCCTTGAGGGCAGATGACACCCCTAACACCGCCCACATCTTGTCTCATACTCAGCACTCGACCAACCAACATCATCGACCCAACATTGTAATCATAGTGAAGGTAATTAACCTATAGCTTGCGAACGATGGGACATTCCACCGCTCGACTTTTACCGAGGACCTATGCATTCCTAAGTGTCTCATGTCACTTTTAAGTTAGACCTTAGCATGATTAAACCTAGGATACAAGGATACAGATCAACAATACATCAAGGTAGAGACAATGCAATTCAACATAGGATCTATCCATGAAAGCCCAACATCGACTTCCTATACATGCAAACCTATACATAAGCATAATTTATTAATATTTGGACTTTATTCAGTTCAACTGACAGGGTTCAATATGATAGATGCTTGCCTTGCTGTTCAGGTGGCTGCCCAAAATTTCCTTCGCTCTCCTGGATCACCGGCTCGACGTTCTCTAAAACAAGAATAACACGTGCAATGCCATGAGTATGGATGAAATGCAACGATGCATGCCATAGGATGCGCAAAACATGTTAAAAGTGCAAACATGTGAACTAGAACAAAATTGGGACTCAAACCAATTTGAAAAGTTGCTGAAAGTGCGGAACCTCCAGAGAAATCTCCGGAACCTCCGGACATATGCGGACTATCCGCACAATTGTGCGGAACATCCGGACATTGCATAACTCAGGCAAACTCCGAACTATCTGGACTTTTCTTTGGATACTCTGGACATGTGCGGACCCTCCGAACTTTGGTGCAGAGCCTTCTCACATGTGCGGACTATCCGCACTTTTATGCGGATACTCTGCACTTACCAGAACTTCTCTGATTTGGGGAAAAATTTGCCAAATCAAAATATGATCTTTTCCAAACTAAAGAGGAATATGTTTGGGATGGTTTATGGGGTTTAGAATTCATTCATCAACCTAGCAAATCGATTCCTAACTCAAATCTCATCTAAATCCTCATTTTGGTCCAAAATCTCAAAAACTCATGAACTTTGCTAAAACTCGAAATCAATCAATCAAACTACGAATTCTTGCCATGGGGAGCCTAAGAGACTTACTCAAGATGCTTGTGGAGCTGGATGACCATCGGGAAGCGGAGGAAATGGAGGGAAATCGAAGAACTTTGGTGCTTCTTGTGCTTCAACCATGAACACCAAAAGACATCAAACCCAGCTGGAATCTTTCAAGAAAATGAAAATGAATTGGATGGATGAGTAGCTTATGAGCTCTAGAATGCAATGGTACCACATGCATACCTCCAATCCTTCTTTAGAGCTTGGATTTTGGAAGAAAATGGAGAGAGGGAGTGAGAGCGGAGTGAGAGCTCTTACTCTCCTTGCTTAGGCCGGTTGGAGCACGGGAGTGAGGGTGGGAGCAGGTGGGAGAGAGAGAGAGAGGGAAGGTGGGCTGCCCCTTTGGGGTTGTTGGAAGGTGGGACCACATGTGGGTCCCACATGTTAGAGAGAAAGAGGTTCATTTTAACTGCGACTTTAATTCTTTTCTCTCCAGAATTTCTTTCTCTCATCCAAATGATTTCAAAGGAATTGCATTAGTGTCATTATGCTTAATTATGTGATTATGGAATTTGGGACGTGACAAACCTCCCCCCTTAAAAAGAATCTCGTCCCGAGATTTGGTACGAGTCGAGGAAGAGCACGATGAGTCTAGAAACCACACTGTGAGAGATAGAATCCAATGCACATTTCCATTTAATACGGAGATGAACAATACATGCAAAATGTTCCAATTGTGCAAAATTTACAACAACTTTTCCAAGCCTTCAAAGAGCTCATGATACTCGGAGCGGATCTTATCCTCACGCTCTCAAGTTGCCTCATCTTCCGAGTGGTTGATGCATTGGACTTTGATGGATTTGATGGAACTTCGCTGCGTCTTGCGCTCGGCTTCACCCAAAATCCTTATCGGTCGCTCGCAATACGATAAATCTGGCTACAACTCTTGAGCTGCAACATCAATGACCTCGGTTGGAACTTGGAGGCATTTCTTCAGTTGCGACATGTGGAAGACGTTATGAACCGCGGAGAGAGACAGAGGCAAGTCCAGTTGATATGCCACCTCTCCACGTTGAGCAACAATCTGGAATGGTCCCACGTATCGAGGCACTAACTTGCCTCGAACTTGGAATCGGCGAACACCCTTGAGAGGCGACACCTTGAGGTATACATGGTCTCCAACTTCATATGTGAGCTCTCGGCGGCGGCGATCTGCATAGCTCTTCTGCCGTGACTGTGCCGTGAGAAGGCTCTTGCGGATATTCAGGACATGATCTTCCACCTTCTTGACTAGATCTAGACTCAAAAAAGCCCGTTCACCAAATTCAGACCAATTCAACGGTGTTCGGCATCTCTGGCCATAAAGGGCCTCAAATGGTGCCATCTCAATACTATCTTGGAAGCTGTTGTTGTAGGAGAATTCCGTGAATGGAAGGCATATGTCCCACTTCTTCCCATAAGTGAGCACACAAACTCAGATCATGTCCTCCAAAATTTGATTAACTCGCTCCATTTGACCATCCGTCTGAGGGTGCTATGCCGTGCTATGAAAGAGCTCGGTCTCCATGGCCTCTTGGAAGCTCCTCCATAAATGAGATGTGAATTGCGTGCCTCGATCAGAAACAATCTTCTTTGAAACCTCATAGAGGCACACAATCCTTGCAAGATACAATTCAGCGTAGTCCTTAGCACCATATCGAGTCTTCACCGGAAGGAAACGTGCTGACTTGGTAAGCCGGTGGACAATGACCCAGATAGAGTCATAGCCCTGAGAAGTCTTCGGCAATCTAGTAATAAAATCCATGCCAATCTCCTCCCACTTCCAAGAGGGAATAGGCAAAGGCTGGAGCATACTGGCCGGCTTGATATGCTCGGCCTTCACTCTTCGGTAGATATCACATTCAGCTACATATTGAGCGATCTCTCGCTTCATGCGAGTCCACCAAAATCTCAGCTTGAGGTCTTGATACATTTCTGTGCTTCCCGGAGGTTAACCTAGGGTTGTGTACCCATGGAAAGAGACGTGCACAACCTGAACTCTGACCCCGACTTGATTACAAGACCCAACAGGGTCCAAAAAGGTGACACAACACCTTATTTCTTTGACTTTGACTAAACTATAAGGAATATTTGGTGGAGCATAGATCCATTGGAAAGAGATCATCATAAGCTTTCTAGAATATCCAAGATCGCCTAAAACGGACTTTGTATGAGAGAGTTATGCCATTTTACTGATGTGCTGTCCTAAGACTCCTTCACGACCACAACCACAACTTTGACCACGACCACGACTTCGACCATGACCACGACTAGAGCTCAGCCTCTAGTCCGAGTAGACTTGGCCTTCGAGGTGTGATGCTCGGATAAGGTTGTGGTGCTTCTCCCATGTTCCTAAGCAATAATATATCACAAAAAATTTAGTAGTACTCCATCCAAGGAAGCATGAATAGTGAGAAATGAGTTCACCTGGTGGTCTAATTATCGTGCATGTGCTCTTGTAATTGGACCTTGTATGATTTGAGGAATATTAATAGTACTAATTGTATCTAAAGGAGCCATGGGCTCATCATCCTCCCCCTCTTGAATTGGAGTCGTCCTCGACTCAAGCTCATCTTCTTCTCCCAAGTATGGCTTCAAATCTAAAATGTTAAATGTGGAACTAACCCCAAAATATGTGGGTAGGTCTAGTGTGTATGCATTATCATTTATTTTCTCAATTATCTTAAATGGTTCATCAGCTCTAGACATCAACTTTGATTTCCTTAGTTCTGGAAACCTATCCTTCCTCAAATGCAACCAAACTAAATCACCTGATTCAAATTTTATTTTCTTCCTACCTTTACTTCCAGCAATCCTATACTTTTTAGTCATGCTCTCTATATTCTTTTTAGTTCTTTCATGCAACTTAACAATAAATTCAGCATGTTTCTTAGCATCTAAATTAAGTCTTTCAAAAGTAGGCAAATGTAGTAAATCAATAGGAGCACGGGGATTAAATCCATACACTACCTGGAATGGACTTACCTTGGTGGTGGAGTGTACCGACCTATTGTAAGCAAATTCAATATGCGGGGTAAACACTCTTCCCACATCCTCAAATTCTTCTTTAGAATAGCCTGCAAGATGGTTGATAATGTGCGGTTGATGACCTCTATTTGACCATCAGTTTGGGGATGACATGTAGTAGAAAATAGCAGCTTCATCCCCAATTTATTACAAAATGATCTCCAAAAATGACTCAAAAACTTTGTGTCACGGTCCGAGAGGACATTATTAGGCACTCCATGTATTCGAACGATTTCCTTGAAAAATAAATCAGCTGTGTTTGTAGCATCATCACTCTTATAACAAGGTATAAAATGTGTCATTTTAGAAAATCGATCCACAATTACAAATATGCTATCCCACCCCCTCTTTGTCCTAGGCAATCCTAAAGTAAAATCCATGGAAATATCCTCCCAAGGTGCACTAGGAACAGGAAGAGGCATGTAAAGACCATGTGGATTTAAGCGAGAGTTAGCTTTTTTGCAAGTGATGCAACATGACACGTATGCTCGACGTCACGTCTCATCTTTGGCCAAAAGAAGTTGGCGGCTAGCACATCTTCAGTCTTTTTTACTCCAAAATGTGGCATCAATCCTCCTCCATGCGCCTCTTGTAACAACAAAAGACGAATGGAGCTAGTTGGAATGCATAGCTTGTTCGCATGATAGTGCAATCCTTCATTCCGCACATATTTATTCCATGTTTTTCCTTCTTTACAATGTTCAAGCACTTCTTTAATGTCTAAATCAGCAGCATATAAGTCCTTAATAGTCTCTAAACCAAATATCTTATAATCAAGTTGATACAACATGGTATAAAGCCTAGAAAACGTATCAACTATCACATTATCCTTTCCTTTCTTATGCTTCATGACATATGGAAACAAGTCAATAAAGTCTACCCATTTAGCATGTTGTTTATTCAATTTAGCTTGACTTCTAATATGTTTCAATGGTTCATGATCAGAGTGTATAACAAATTCTTTGGGTCAAAGATAATATTGCATAGTTACAAGTACCAGAACTAAAGCATACAATTCCTTATCATAGGTAGAATAATTCAGACTTGGCCCACTTAATTTCTCTCTGAAATAAGTAACATGTTTACCTTCTTGAATTAGCACACCTCCAATTCCAATTCCACCAGCATCACATTCTAGTTCAAAGGTCTTAACAAAATCATGGAGTTGGAGCAATGGATCATGGAAGAGCTTCTCTTTCAACAACTTGAATGCTTGTTCTTGTGTAGGTCCCTATTTGAAAACTACTCCTTTCTTTGTCAACTCATTTAATGGAGCAGCAATGGTGCTGAAATCCCACATAAATCGCCGATAGAAACCCAGAAGACCATGAAAGCATCTCACTTGTGTAATAGTCTTAGGAGTTGGCCAGCTTTTTATGCCTTCGTTTTTTGCTTCATCCATCTCTATTCCCTCTGGAGTAACAATATAGCCAAGAAAAGAGACTCGATCTGTGCAAAAGGTGCACTTTTCGAGGTTACTGAACAAACGTGCATCTCTCAAAACATTAAAAACAACATGTAAATGATCAAAGTGTTGTTCTTATGTCTTGCTGTAAATCAAGATATCATCAAAATATACCACCACAAATCATCCAATGAAAGCACGTAAAACTTCGTTCATCAATTGTATGAAAGTACTAGGTGCATTAGTTAACCCAAAAGGTATTGCTAACCACTCATACAAGCCAAACTTAGTTTTAAAAGCGGTTTTCCATTCATCTCCAAGTTTCATCCTAATTTGGTGGTATCCACTTCGGAGTCAATTTAGTGAAATTATAGAACCTCTCAACTCATCAAGTATATCATCTAACCTAGGGATAGGGTGACGATATCTTATAGTAATATTATTGATGGCTCTACAATCAACACACATACGCCAACTACTATCTTTCTTAGGAACCAAAAGAACATGAACATCACAAGGACTAAGGCTTTCTCGTATGTACTAGTGATCCAATAGTTCTTGGAGTTGTCGCTAAATTTCTTTAGTCTCTTCCGAGTCCTATATGCAGCACGGTTTGGCAAAGTTGCTCCCGGAATCAAATCAATTTGATGCTCAATCCCTCGAATAGGTGGTAATCCCGGGGTACCTCAGCTGGAAATACATCCACAAACTCCTACAAAAGATTAGCAATAGCAAGAGGCAAAGAGCTAGATATATTCTCAAGTGAAACTAAGGCCTCTTTGCATATCAAAGCATAGCATGGTAGCTCATTATCCTAAATTTCAGCAAGATCAAATTTAGTGGCAAGCATAACACACCCTTTCAATTTAATTCCATTAGACTTAGAAGTTATTATTGCTTTCTCCTTTTGGGGTGGACAAACTTTTTTTGCTACTTGCTTATTTTTCATATTCATTCTCAAACTCTTTTCTCTTATTTTCAGCTATCTCTTGTTCACATTTCATAATTTCATCAGGGGTTAAAGGTAGAAAAGTTATTTTCTTTCCTGTATGCATAAGAGTGTACTTATTACTTCTACCATAATGTGTTGCATTAGTATCAAACTCCCATGGTCGTCCTATCAAAAGAGAGCATACTTGCATGGGAACTACATCAAAATCAGTACAATCATGGTATGAACCAACAGAAAAATGCACCCTACCTGTTTGCATTACCTTCACCTTACCACTGTTGTTGAACCATTGAATATGATAAGGATGAGGATGGTTTCTTGCCGGCAAGGCAAGCTTCTTGATCATATTTGAACTTACCAGGTTGTTGCAACTTCCTGCATCAATAATGACTCAAACATGATAATCCTTGACTATAAGGAACATCTGAAACAAATTATGGTGCTGTAGCTGTTCTGCTTGCTCCATTGGAGTGCTTAACACTCGCTGCACAATGAGGGTCCGATAATCCTCAGTGGCAGTGGCATCGAACAATTCCTCATGGTCGATATCCATTTCAAGTCCATCCTCGTCACCTGCATAGTTAGCTGCAAGAGCATATTCATCCTCAACATCACTAGCACTTACATATCCACCATCTTCTATTATAGTGTACGCTCGCTGACTTGGGAAATCTTTCATGACGTGGCCCATTCCCTTGAATCAGTGGCATACAATCCCAGTCGATCAGCCTGTAGAAGCAACCGAAGAAGAGCTCTTGGCTAGACCCTTCACACTTACAGATTTGCTTACCTTGGGAGCGTGTTACGGTGTTGAAGGTACTGTTGAATGCGCCCTACTCGAGAAGGGGGTAGCAGACCATGTAGCTGAACGTGGGGCTATTTTGACTTGTCCTAATATTGATTTTGAAGTAGTCGTACTTCCAAAATTGCTCCTTGGCCTCTGTTGTTATCCCTGCAATTCTTTTTCTACTAAACACGCAAATTGGAACAATCTAGGAACACTATCATATTCTTTCTAATCAATTATGTCCTAAATTTTACGCCTTAACCCTCCATAAAAGTGTGCCACTGCAGCCTCTTCATCCTCAATAATATCACAACGCAACAAACTAATTTGTAGCTCCTGATAATATTCTTATACAGATCTATCATCTTGGTTTAAGTGCTGCAATTTATTATGCAAATCACGTTTAAAAGAGGGTGGAACACCCGTGTTATGCATAACAACTTTTAAAGCATTCCATGTAGTAGGTGCTAACCCATCGATACAAACTCTATTCCACCAGATGATTGCAAAATCTTTAAATTCACTAGTGCCTTGCCTAACTCTATGCACTCCAGGAACCAAATGAGCAATAAACTTCTATTCGACCATCATCTCCCAATCTAAATACTTTTCAGTATCATAAGCACCCGCAAGAGATGGTATAGTAAACTTAACCTTAATAAATGGATCATCATTAACACGTGGGTTATGTTGCTGAAAATTATTACCTCTCATACTTTGACAGTTGAAGTTCAATCGATTCCGTTGTCGTGCATCAAAGGCGTCTTGTTCTTGCCTCAAAATTTCATCATCTTGTGAGCTTAATCATATTTGCAATTTCAGATTGTGTTCTTCCGTGTTCTTGCTTGTGTTCTCGATTCGCTTGCAGGAATTAGCCTTCTTGGCAAGGTCAATCGTGCCACGCGCGGTTGATATCCAATGGGGCAGTGGTGTAGCAATTGCAAGGGTTGCGTTCTGTCCTGATCGGAAGCCTTGGATCATCAACGTCGAGCCTCCATCAATCATCTCATCAACTGGTATCAGATTTTCAGGTTGCCCGCTAGGTAATTTCATTTTTCCCTTAGATTAGTTTTGTTTTCATCACTTAGAGTCTACAAAAAGCCAAAAATATTTCCCTTTGGGCCTTGCAGTTTTGTTTTTGGTGTCGCGTTGTTGAGTTTGTGTCCATCGTGGTCAAATCTTGTTGCTGGTCTAGAGTACTGTTCTTGGTCTTAGTTCAATGCCCGTGCTATTTGTCGCGCCGCTCTCGCACCACCCCCACCCCCACCAAGTCGAGCCACTACATCACTCGATTTGCCCTCGCGAACCGCCTTATGTTAATTCTTGTGACGCTAGCCCTAGATAGGTCGCAAGCTATCTTGTATCACTCACCCTGCCACCATAGCCCTCCTTTTTCATCTGGAGATCTGATTGCTTGCTTGCCCTAATTTCTTAGGCTTACCGATTGATTAGGGAAGCTTTGCCCTAATTTTCCGCTGCTATTATCATCCATAGCCCAGGGAAGCTTTGCCTTAGGTGTGTTTACATCGCCAAGCAGAGTTACTTAGCTGTGTCCTGTGTTCGGTTGATAGGGAAGCTTTGCCCTAAATCGACAAAAGAAAATAAGTGCGCAGAAATCCTAGTTTGAGTGTTCACTAAATCGGGCGTAACTTTCGCATACGAACTCGGATTTGGACGTTCTATACGCTGTTGGAAAGCTAATTTTGAGCCCGATGTGGAAAAGGAACTCGTCTTAACCTGTTGCCCTGTTTGACCCCCAAATTCGACTGTTTAGACCCTCTTTCGGGGCCCGGAAGTTTCAGCACTCGTTTTTCACATCATGCTATCTACCACTTTGTGATCTGTTTTGGCTTTGCTTGCTTCCAAATTTTGTGCATATCTTTTTTAGACCCTTTATAAGTGTGTGCTACAACATCTGGAAAAGAAAGTTTGCAAAAAAATATAGAGAAAAAATATTGTGGTAAAAATCAGAAATATTAAAGGCAATCAGATTGTGGTAGCACACTGTGTTCTTTGTGCTTGGTCCTTTCTTTCAGCTTGTTGTGCTAGGTCTAGGGACACGCTAGCGACCAGCAACAATAACTACATTGGACATTTATTTAGCTTTGCTAATCTGATTTCAATTTTGCTACTCCTTGCTACCATATTGTGCCGTGCCAAGCTACACTTTCTCTTGATTAGAACAGGTCCTCTCTTGCAATCATACCCTTGCTCGACAAGTTATCAAGAAGTAGCCGTCGATTGTTCCACCTGCTACATTGGTAAGAACACTTGTAAGAGCGTGGTAAGACGCTTGAGTGTGTGTGATTCCATTGCCTAATAGTGATAGAGATAATTTTGTTTTGTCCTTTGCTTTCTACTAACCATGGCAGATGATCCGATAGATTTCAAGGACTGTGTCTCCAAGGGAGAACTTAACACCCTCGTTGAGCAACAGAATCAAGCGTTGAATGACATGATGGCAAGATAGAATCAAACATTGAACAACATTGTCACAAGGATGAACGACATGAGAGCAAGCATTGCTAATCTAGTCACATGGGTGAATGACATTGAGCTGCGGGATCCACAGGAAGAAGATGTTTCTAACAATGATGATCCCAATGCTAGACATGAAGATGATGATGCTGGTATTTTTGTGGGACAAGATTGGAGGGCACAATTTCAGCGCTGGCCGAACAACAATAACAACAACCATAACCACCACATGGGAGGTAATGTTTGAGGTAATGATGATCACTACACTAAGTTCAAGTTTAAGATACCCTCTTTTGATGGTTCATATGATGCTGATGCTTATTTAGATTGGGAAATGACGGTTGAGCAGAAGTTTAATTCTCACATGGTTCCTGACATACATAGTGTTAGACAAGCCACTAGTGAGTTCACTAATTATGCAATTATTTGGTGGAATGGGTTGGTAAATGTTGGATTAGAACCTACTACTTGGGAGAGATTAAAGCATGCCTTGCATAGTACATTTATACCCCCTGAGTACAAACGAGATTTAAAAAAGAAATTATAGCGCTTCAATCAAGGTAGTCAATCTGTTAATGAATACTATAATGAACTACACATTGCTGTCCTTCGCTGTGGTATACAAGAAAATGATGAGAATACAATGATTCATTTTTATTCAGGGTTAAGACATGAAATTCAGGACTTGGTTGATTATAGAAATTATAATACCATGGATAGGTTGTTCCATCTTGCTATGTTGGCAGAGAAAGAATTGCAGGGATGTGAGCCAAAGTCGCGGAACATTGGGAGTTCGGTTTCCTCCAGATCACAATCAGGCAAAGCCAAATCAGCCTCGTTCGCTCCGGCACGGTCTGCTGCCCCCTCCGATAATAGGGCACATACATCAGCACCGTCACCTCTAGCACCACATACAACCGAGGTGAGCAAATCTGTTTCTGTGCAGCAACCAGCGACGAAGACCACTCCTTCAACTAGCTCCACGAGTAGTTCAGCGAGTATTGTGTGCTGTCATTGCAAGGGC
The DNA here is from genome assembly GCF_958298935.1 of Phragmites australis. Classification (NCBI taxonomy): domain Eukaryota; kingdom Viridiplantae; phylum Streptophyta; class Magnoliopsida; order Poales; family Poaceae; genus Phragmites; species Phragmites australis. The sequence continues at coordinate 20,363,097 of NC_084932.1, read as the reverse complement.
ATGGGACATGTCATGAAGGATTGCCCTAGTCAACACGCTTACGTTGCAACCGATGACGGTGGGTACATCAGTACTAGTGATGTTGAGGATGAATTTGTGCTTCAAGCTAACCTTGTAGGTGATCATGAGACCGATAGCGATGATGATGAGATTTTAGGTGCCGCTACCACTTAGGACTAAAACAATAGAACATTTGTTGTACAACGGGTTTTGAGTGCTCAAACGGAGCAAGTGGAGCAGCTTCAACGCCATAATTTGTTTAAGATGTTTCTCATTGTCAAGGACTACCGTGTTCGAGCTATAATTGATGGTGGGAGTTGCAATAACTTGGTGAGTTCAGATTTTGTGAAGAAGCTTCGCTTGGCCACTCACGCACACCCTCGTCCATATCACATTCAATGGCTCAACAACAGTGGTAAGGCGAAGGTACCACACACTATTCATGTTTATTTTTCCATTGGTTCCTACCATGATTATGCAGATTATGATGTCATGCCTATGCAAGCATGTTCCCTTTTGTTAGACCGTCCTTGGGAGTTTGATACTAATGCTACACACCATGGTAGAAGTAATAAATACACACTTATGCACAAAGGAAAGAAAATAACCTTGCTTCCTTTAACACCGAGTGAGATTGTGCAATGTGATAAAGCGATAGCTGAAATTGCGAAGAGAGAGCAAGATTTACAATCTGAAAATCGGCAAGTAGCTAAACATGTTTTTCCACCAAAGAAAGAGCAACCAACACCTTCTTCTAGTTCCACAGGCATTAAATTAAAAGGTGGTGTTATGCTTGTTACAAATCAGACCTTGCTGAATTTGTTAACAATAATGTTCCTTGCTACGCTTTGGTATGCAAAGAGGCTTTATTTTCAGTTGATGATATACCTTCCTCTTTGCCTTCTGCTGTCACTAACCTTTTGGAGGAGTATAAGGATGTGTTTCCAACCGAGATACCCCCGGGGCTGCCACCTTTGAGAGGAATGGAGCACCAAATTGATTTGATCCCGGGAGCGATTTTGCCAAACCGTGCAGCATATAGGACCAATCCGGAGGAGACTACGGAAATTCAGCGGCAATTCCAAGACCTTGTGGACCGTGGGTATGTACGAGAAGGCCTTAGCCCTTGTGCTGTTCCTGTTCTTTTGGTTCCTAAAAAAGACGGTAGTTGGCGCATGTGTGTTGATTGTAGAGCCATTAATAACATTACCATAAGATATCGTCATCCTATCCCTAGGCTAGATGACATGCTTGATGAGTTAAGTGGTTCTATTGTGTTCACAAAGATTGACTTGCGTAGTGGTTACCACCAAATAAGAATGAAATTGGGAGATGAATGGAAAACTGCTTTTAAAACAAAGTTTGGTTTATATGAGTGGTTAGTGATGCCTTTTGGTTTAACTAATGCACCTAGCACTTTTATGAGATTGATGAATGAGGTTCTAGGTGCTTCCATTGGTAAATTTGTGGTGGTTTATTTCGATGACATCTTGATCTATAGCAAGTCACATACACAACATATTGATCATCTACATGTTGGTTTTGATGCTTTGCAAGAGGCATGTCTGTTTGCTAATCTTGAGAAGTGCACCTTTTGCACCGATTGAGTTGGTTTTTTAGGCTATGTTGTTACTCCACAGGGAATTGAAGTGGATGAATCAAAAATTGAAGCCATCAAGAGCTGGCCGACCTCGGAGACTATTACACAGGTGAGAAGTTTTCATTGTCTTGTAGGGTTTTATCGGCATTTTATGAGAGATTTCAGCACCATTGCTGCGCTCCTTACTGAGTTGACAAAAAAGGGTGTTCTTTTCCATTGGGGTCAAGCACAAGAAGAAGCTTTTAACACGCTGAAAGAGAAGCTTACACATGCACCTCTACTCCAACTTCCGGACTTTGGTAAGACTTTTGAGTTAGAATGTGATGCTAGCGGAATTGGAATTGGAGGAGTGTTACTTCAAGATGGTAAACCTGTTGCTTACTTTAGTGAGAAATTAAATGGGCCATCTCTGAATTATTCGACTTATGATAAGGAGTTGTATGCTTTAGTTCGACTTTTAGAAACATGACAACACTATCTTTGGCCTAAGGAGTTTATTATTCATTCTGATCATGAATCTTTGAAGCACATTAGAAGTCAAGCTAAACTGAATAAACGACATGCTAAATAGGTTGAGTTCATAGAATCTTTTCCATACATAATTAAACACAAGAAAGGTAAAGACAATATCATTGCAGATGCATTATCTAGACGTTACACCATGTTGTCCCAACTAGATCACAAAATCTTTGGTTTAGAAACAATAAAAGGGTTGTATGCAACTAATTCGGACTTTAAAGATGCTTTTCAAAATTGTAAAGAAGGGAGAACTTGGAATAAGTATGTGCTGAATGATGGACTTCTTTTATCGTGCTAATAAGCTATGCATTCCAGCTAGCTCAGTTCGTTTTTTGTTTTTACAGGAGGCGCATGGAGGAGGTTTGATGGGACATTTTGGAGTGAAGAAAACTGAAGATGTGCTGGCCACTCATTTCTTTTGGTCAAAGATGAGACGTAATGTCGAGCGCTACGTGTCACGCTACACTACATGCAATAAAGCTAAGTCTCACTTGAATCCACATGGTCTTTATATGCCTCTTCTAGTTCCTAGTGTACATTGAGAGGATATTTCTATGGACTTTGGTTTAGGATTGCCTAGGACAAAGAGGGGGAGGGATAGTATATTTGTAGTGGTGGATCATTTTTCTAAAATGGCACATTTTATACCTTGTCACAAGAGTGATGATGCTACACACATAGCTAATTTATTTTTTAGGGAGATTATACTCTTACATGGAGTGCCAAATACCATTTTCTCTGATCGTGATGCCAAGTTTTTGAGTCATTTTTGGAGGACATTATGGAATAAATTGGGGACAAAGTTGCTGTTCTCTACTACATGTCATCCCCAAACTGATAGACAAACGGAGGTTGTTAATCGCACATTATCTACTATGGTGCGGGCTATTTTAAAGAAGAATTTGAAGATGTGGGATGAGTGTTTGCCTCATATTGAGTTCGCTTACAACAGATCCGTCCACTCCACCACTAAGGTAAGTCCATGTTAGGTAGTGTATGGTTTTAATCCCCGTGCTCCTATTGATTTACTACCTTACCTCCTTCTGAAACTCTAAATTTGGATGCTACACAACCTGCTGAATTTATTCTAAAGATGCATGAAACAACGAAATATTTAAAAAATGAATGAGAAATATAGAGCTTATGGTAGCCACGGTAGAAAATATTTAACTTTTGAACCTGGTGATCTTGTTTGGTTACACTTGCGTAAAGATCGATTTCCTAAGTTGAGAAAATCTAAATTGATGTCTCGAGTTGATGGTCCTTTTAAAGTTCTTGAGAAGATTAATGATAATGCATAAAAGCTTGAGTTGCCTGCAGATTTTGGGGTTAGTCCACATTTAACATTTCAGATTTAAAACCATATGCTGGAGAGGAACATGAGGTTGCGTCGAGGACGACTCCAATTCGTTACTTGCTATCCATACTAATAATTATAAGGATGGGATGATACTCAATTTTTGTGAATTTTTTATGCTTAGGAATATAGGAGAAGCACCTATGGAACAGCCAAGTTGGACGGGGCTCAAGCCAACTTCAAGTCGGAGTCGGAACTCAGTTCGGATTCAGGAGACAGCGCCACACTAAAACGGCCATAACTTCTTCATATGGAGTCCAAATAAGGTGTTCTTTGATGCGTTGGAAAGCTAAGGACAATAGATTTGTTTTGGTACTGGTCCCAGCTTCAGATTCACTGTGGATTATTTTGTGTCGTTAAAACAATGTGCTGTGTCACAATTTTGGGCCATATCGGGCCTTGTAAACGTGTTCGGGTCTAAGCCCAAGTTGTGGATGGCCCCTTGGTCGCCCAAAACCCTAGCACGCCCCTCTTCATATATCTAGCAGCTGTCATCATAGACTTTTTGGGTTTTCCTTAGATTAATCTGTCTCTAAACAGTTTCGCCGTCGTTCGGTTTGTGAAACCCCAACTCGTGAGCTTAATCATATTTGCAATTTCAGATGGGTTCTTCTGTGTTCTTGCTTGTGTTCTCGATTTGCTTGCAGGAATTAGCCTTCTTGGCGAGGTCAATCGTGTCGCACGTGGTTGATATCCAACAGAGTAGTGGTGTAGCGATTGCAAGGGCTGCGTTCTGTCCTAATCGGAAGACTTGGATCGTCAATGTCGAGTCTCCACCAATCGGCTTACCATTACCTAACGGAAGATCAGGCCTAATCGTCTCATCAGAAACTATATAAAATAGAATAATTTAAGCAAAACCTAAGCCTAAACTATGAACACTACTGTGTATATATGGGGGGACGTGACAAGATCGACCTAGGGTTGTGCAGCCATGGAAAGAGGAGTGCACAACCTGAACTTCGACTCCAACACTATTACAAGACCCAACAGGGTCCAAAATGATGACGCAACACCTTATTTCTTTGACTCAGACTAAACTATACGGAATATTTGGTCGAGCATAGATCCATTACAAAGGGATCATCATAAGCTTTCCAGAATGTTCTTGACCGCCTCCTTCTTCACCTCTGCATTCTCCTCCGCATCAATCTCCCTCTCCATAGAATCCTAATCGACCTCCTTTTCATCATCAGAGATGGCGATGGTCTCAGCTGGAGCAACCGCTTGGACTAGAGACTAAGATGGAGCAATGGGTGGTAGCCTCATCTGTAAGGAGGGGAGTACAATGGTCACCGACTCCAATCCTGCAAACACCTAGGCGGACGCTAAGGGCGACCACGCCGTTGAGAACACCGACATGTCCATTGATGAGGAGGAAGAAGATGCCATGCTAAGTCAAGGAGACCACTCACCAACATAAATGGGGATGAATCAACAGAGCAAACCCCAGATTTATAGCTAGGCCAGCTAGTTCACGTGCCTGGGGAAGGAAGCGGAATCACCACAGGCATCGATTTGTGGCAATTCCAATTACTCCTCTGAGGGGCCTGTGGTCACGCCCTAACTGATCCCCGGCCACATGGCGTCATCCTACGGTGGTACTCGAGCTTTTGTGCACATGTCTCGTTGCATTGATGCGACGAGTGCCTTTTAGCGCATGCAAGAGTTGTGAGCGTAGAGCCCCAAGCAAGACTGTGCATGATCCTATCAGGCGCACCACCATTCGCTGAAGGGCTTGTGACCATACCTCGGCTAACCTAGGTCCACATGGCGATACCCTACGGTGGCACTCTAAGTTCCCACGCACACGTCTCATCGCGTTTATGAGTCGAGCCCCTTTCGGTGCATGCAAGAGTCATGGGCGCAAGGCCCCAAGCGAGACTGCGCATAACTGAGTTAGACGCACTGCCTTTCCACACACCATCTGTACTTACATCGAGGACAAACAAAAAATCTTGCCTCCACACAAAGACCCCTATTACAACGACACATTCTGGTGGCAAGAAGACTTACCGTCATAAAAGCTGAAGGGCTCATTCTGGCCTCCGCATAGACTACAAAAGATGGTGCCTCTACTAGCATCACAACAGCCTCCAGCCTCAATGCCACCTACACCACCGAGCCTCACCATCCCCATCCGGCTCCGACATCATCACTCATGGTTATCACCAAAAGACTCCTATACAGATAGAGGCTACTACATGAGATATCCAGACTACGAGGCCGGGCTAGAGTTAGTTCCTTCTACATCCGCTCACCCCTCCTTACCTCGGGCAAGCAAATGAGGGGGTACTGTTGGGGGAAAATACCCCAGCCCGTAGATATCACTAAAAGGTCACCACCAGGAGCTCCGTTGGATCCCTTGGGTTCCAACTCCACAAAGGAAAGCCCAGCTTCCGGAGGCCGTGGGTCCCTCCGTAAGATATCGCCAAGATGGAAGAAGTCATCATCTAGGGGAGGGTGGGGTCGTCTCTAGGGACCCTCAACACCCATAGAGCACAGCCTCCTGGAGCCCTTGTCTCCCAGAGCCTTCAACACCCCTAGAGCCACAGCCTCCTGGAGTCCCTTTCTCTCGAAGCCCTCGATGCCTCTGGAGACCCAGCCTCTCGGAGCCCTAGTCTCCTAGAGCTCTCGATACCCCCGGAGCCACAACCTTCTAGAGCCCTTGTCTCCCAGAACCCTCAACGCCCCTAAAGCCATGGCTTTTCGGAGCCCCTATCTCTAGGAGCCTGGGTAGGCTCCCCCAGAACCTGGAGTGAGAGGTCGCCTAATCTTTGAGAATGATCAACCAAAGGGGACTCACCAGCTGTCCTCCTTCGGAAAGGAAGTGACTGGCATTCAATGCGATGCATGTGGGAGCCATCCTGACATCCCAAGTGCAAGTGGGGGCTGGATTGACACCTTGGACAGTGCGGTGCTACAATAGGTGACCGGCTAGGCGCCATGTCACTAGGGCCACTTGCACTACTATATTACCATGGTAGATAATATCTTTTGGTTAGGGGTAAAATACATCGTACCTAGACCCATGCCGAGTGATTCGACTGATCCTAGGTTCCTATGGGGTAGCGATGGTTTGTATCACTATCTCAATAAATACAGACCCTTGGCCATCAAATCGATCATATATTTATACCTTTATACCCTGCATGGCACTATAAATATAGACCCTGCATGGCACTATAAATACAGACCCTTGGCCATTAGACCAAGGGACCAATCCTTTTTTACCATCACATATCTGGTGTTCCTTCCTCTTAACTTATTCTCCAAGCTTGAGGATACTCCTGTGAGTGTACTCTCACCGCACTTGTTCGTACAAGACATATTCTTCCGCAACAACACCCGACTCTGAGTAGAGTTAAAAGAGATAACTATGAAATTTGAACCATTGGGTATTGGAACTTAAAATTCGCGCGGATGGGCATGCAAAGATTCACACACTGCCATCATTCCATCTTTCATGCCAACCAAATGCTACAGTAATGGGAGTGGTTACCAAAGAGACGATAAATCATGGTTATTTATCTGTACGAACTTGGAATGTAGCCATTCTTTTATCGTCTCGTCATCAATCTTCTCCCGCAAGCACTCAGCTTTCTCCGCCCAAGCACAAGCCGCCGTAGAAAAACCTAGCTCCATGGCTTCTAACCCCTCTATGTACGTAGCTGCTCCTTCTTCACCTGAGAACAAGCTCAACTCGATGGCCGCCGGCACCCCTCCCAAGCAATTGGATGAGAAGAAGCTTCTGACAGACGCCTAGTCAATTTCGACAGTGCAAGAGTCGAAGCTCCAGGAACTTGAGGCCGAAGGAATCGTTCCTCCTCGTGAGCTGGCCAACTTGAGGCCAACGTCAGGTGACGAATTCAACTCCTACCAATTTGGCCTAGAGATTGTGGTATTTGAATCTTTTTTCTGATGCGGTTTCAATATTCCCCCTTCCAAATTCCTTCTCACCATACTCAAACTCTACCAAATCAAGCTTCACCACTTGAACCCCAACTCAATTACTATGATTAGTGTGTTTGTCCATTTGTGTGAGGCCTTCTTCGATATCACGCCAAGCCTAAATTTGTTCTAGTACTTTTACCATCTGAAAAGGAATACTTAGAACGAATGTGTCCTATATCCAACTGCAGAATGGGATGAAGAATTCCTATATCTCAGTTTTGCTAACCAACTCCTAGCAAAAAAAATTGAAGAAATATTGGTTTTGCGTATCCAACCCTAACCTAGCCAATGCTCCCTTAGTTTATAAGGGCTTCTACCCCAATCTGAATCCATTGTAGACCAAGAAACAATGTGTGTCCAACCATACTGCCTATTACATCAAGAAGATTGGCAAACTTAGGCAGAGTGGTTGAACTGGGTGGCATGTGACCAAAGACTTCATCAGTCGAAGGACGAACCTCTTGACAGTGCAAAATCGCTTTTCCTGGGACTATACTGGAGACAATGATAGCTCCGAGGACACCGCCGAATTTAAGATTTAGTTAGCATTTTGCTACTTTTGTTATAGCAGTCGAGCTCTTTCGAGTCACTCTTTCTTTTTTTTTAGCTCTGTTCCTACAGGATACTGTTGCTCAATTGAGCAAACTATTCGCTGAAGAGGTGCAACAATGCTCCATCCAACCTTACTACCTTATGAATCATCGACCACCTGTAAGAATTTACTTGATAAAGGAAGCGGTACTGATCATTACTTGTTGGACCTGATTTTTCTTTTTGATTCCAGGTTCCATTCTCCACCAAGAGGACAATATCCCCATGGTCGGGGTCCTTGTTCTTGAGGACATCTCCTCCCCCCGGGGTCCTTGTTCTTGAGGACATCTCCTCCTCCGATACCAATGACAAACAAGGCCGTCGCCACACAACTAGTGTTGTTGTAGAGGAAGTTAGATCCAACATACCCCTTTGATGCCCTAATCACATGATGACACGTGTCCCTTCTTAATCCAATCAGTCGCCCAAAGCCATATCATGGTGCCACATTAGCCAACCATACCAGCAAAATAGCCGACATGTCCACCACATCAGCGACCCTTTTATCCAGTCATTTTCCCATTTATTTTAATTCAGGAAAATTGTCTCTTTTGCAAATAAGCCCTTGAACCTTTCTATATTTACTAAAAAGCCCCTATCTTTTTACATCTTAGACCTTAAACTTTCCTATATTTATGAATAGTCCTTCTATTTTTACAAAAGGCCCTTGTCCTCTCTATTTCATTAAAAATAAGTCCTTTTCCTTTTTTAGATTCAAACCTAAACTTAATTTTAGCATAATTTTCTCGTTTTAGCTCCGATTTAGACGATTTTTCGCACTCGTGTTTGTAGCGACGTGTACTATATTTTAGTACCTTTTTATAGAAGCTAGTGATTGTGTAGTTTACTGTTCATAGTTAGTTTTGTTGTGTATTTTTCCAATGTGTTTCAAGAGCTTTCGAGGAGCAGTTCGAGAATCTCCAGGACCAAGTCTTTTAAGACTCTGAGTAGCAAGTTGGAAGAGGCCGGTGTCCTTGAACATTCTTGTCACACCTTGATTTTCAGATTTCTCAAACTTCTAAATTTTTTCAAGATTATTGAATAGCTTCACCAGTAGAATAGGTTTAAAACCTATTTTCATAACCAATCAATCAATATAGGTAAACACATTAGGGTTCTTTTTCTTTTTCTTTCTCTTTGGTGTTTTGAGTGAAAAATATTTTGAAAAGATTTTTACAAAACTCAGTAGTAAATTACTTAAGGATCTTAATGGTTGGAATTCAAAATCTTTGAATTCATCATCTATTCAATCCTTGATCATAGCTGATCCTTCTCCAGTTCAATTCAAATCCTATCCAAATCCTTGTTTAAAGCCAATCTCTCCTCTTTCTCAAATTCTACCCAAATCCAAATTCAAATTCCTTACCTACTCTTATTCTAGTTCAATCTCATTTTTCATTTCTCTTAAATTCACTACAAGCTCAATTCAAATTCAAACCCTATTCAAATTTTTATGTAAAAGTTTCTTTTCTAAAACCCTAGATATGCCTAAAGTGCCATTAGACCCAATCTTGAAAATACCAAAGTTGTAGGTCTCGTCGAGAGCTTCGATTTGAACCTATGTAAGTTCCCTTTTCGATAATGTAGCTAGGAGTTATGGCCCCCAAAATCAGTGTTGCTCAGATAAGTCTGAGTTCAAATAGTTTATCTTGTAGTGAATTTTTGAAAATTAAGATGGCGTTTCCAGACATTCGAACGAATATCAAAGTTGTAGATCTTTTCGAGTACTATAATTTACAGTCTAGAAACATACAATTTCATGTCCGGACGATGGAGATATCATCCTTGAAATAGAGAGCTGCAAAAACGAAAATGGTAACAGACTCGATCTCAAATCCGATTTGTGTTCAGCTTGGACTCCACCTCAGCCAGCCGCCCCTAGCCCTGTAAATAGGTGTTGCACGTCCTCTCATATCCCTATTCCACGCCCCTAAGCCCTAGACATCACTGCTGCCCTGTCCGTGCGCTGACGTTCGTCGGAGCTGCCGCCGCTGTCGCCCGTGATGCGCTACCTCGTCGTCTTCTTCGGGAATCCTCCTTAATCATCGAAGCAAGGTGAGAACCCCTTATTCTCCTCCCTTTGTACTGTTTTAGTACCATACTAAGTCCCTAGGCAAGCCCTAGCCTCGGCCAAAGCACGATCTACGCTGCCACGATCGTCGCCGTCGCAGACAGCCGCGCTGTAGCCGATTTGCATCGACATTCCCGGCCATCTAGTGCACCATTCACCATGCCCTTTCACCAGCGCATTTCCCATGATTTTCCCCAAGCCCTCACCAACCAGGTTGGACAGTAGAGCAGCCAAACCACCATAATCAAGGTCGACATGCCCGCTGTCTTGTTTCTGGACGCGTTCTGCACGCGCATCGAAAGCCGTATGGATGCATGTAAACCCCTGGTTTTTAATTTCCCAAAATTTTGCTAGAATTTTTATTAGGGTTTAAACCTATTTTCTAAAAAAATAAATTGAATTTTGCCCTAGGTTATATTTTTGGTGTTGCATTCATGCTGGGGTAGATGCACTAGAGTTTTATGTGTGGAACTGAATTTTTGGAAACCTCGAGGCACGTTGTTTAATTTAGAAAAAAGATTTGAAAAGGGGTTCTTTAAAACAAAATTCCTTTTTCTCTCCTGGACCGAATCTCTCCTCCTTTCTTGATTTCTCTCTTTTCCTAGCGGCCCAACCCTCCTTTCTCTCCTATGCTGAGCCCGCTCCGTTTCTCCCTTCCGCCTCCCCGCACGCATGGGCCACAGCCGCAACCGGCCCAGTGGTGCGCCACTTGCCGCTCGCCCTCCTTCCCCGCGCCTGCCGCCTCTCAGCGCCACTGACGTGTGGGGCCCACCCGTCAGTCGTCATCTCTGACCTGAGCACGGGCTTCGGCCGAGTCCGCATCCTGCCCGACGTGCCGCCGCCTCTCGACCGAATCCAAACAAACCCCAACTGAATTCGTTCGCCCGCGTGTACCTCCGCCTATATAAGTGCGAGCCCCCCTCCTCTCTTTTCCATCTGTTTCGCCCACGCCAATCCGCCTCCACCGCCATTGTTGCTCTCAATCGAGCTTGCCGACCGCTGCGTCCGCTGCCTCTTTGCCGCATCCGAGCGCTTATTCGGAATCGCGTGCTCCTAAGGAGCTGATTTTGCCGCTCCCCGACACGCAACTGTGCACCGCCACCGCCTGTCTCGCCGTCGACCACCTTCCCGGACCACGCCGCGCTTGGTAAGCCCTCAAACGGAAAGCCCTCACTCTCCCAAGTATTTTGCGCTGCTCACCGTCGTCATCCATGCTCGGCGACGAGGTTTCCGCCTCTCTCTGGTTGTACTCTCCCCGGACTCTCAGCCGTCGGATCCGAGTTAGATGGTCACGATTAGATCCAAAGTACCCCTTCGCCCGAGCCAATCCCGTGTTGCCACGTGGCCTCCTTAATCCAGTCAGCTACCCAGAGCCACATCATTATCCACATCGGCCGGCAACGTCATCCAAATTGCTGACGTGTCTGCCACGTTAGCAAGCCCTTTATCCAGTCATTATTCCTAATTGTTTTAATTCAGGAAAAAGATCAATTTTGCAATAAAGTCCCTGGACCTTTCTGAATTTACCAAAAGCGCCTATATTTTTCAGTTTAGACCCTAAACTTTTCTGTAATTACAAATAGAGCCATATCTTTTTACACTTAGGTCCCTAAACTTTTATAATATTACTTCTAGGCCCCTCTATTTTTATAAAAAAAGGCCCCTAACCGTTCTATTTTATCTAAAATAGGTCCTTTTCTTTTTTAGAATAACCCTAAAACTTGTTTTTAGCATATTTTTTTCGTTCTAGCTCCGATTTAGGTGATTTTCGCGCTCCCGCGTTCGTAGCAGCGTGTACTATTGTTTAGTACCTTTTTCTCAGATGTGAGCTACTGTTGGCATACTGTTCTTAGTTAGTTTTGTTGTGTGTTTTTCCAGTTTGTTTCGAGAGCAGACAAGGAGCAGTTCGAGAATCTCCAGGATCAAGTATTTGAAGAGTCTGAGCAGCAAGTTGGAAGAGGAAAGTGTCCATGAACATTTTGATCCCAGGTTTTAAATGCGTTCTTTATTTTAAACATTCATGCTGTTAATTCTAAATCCAATGTACTTATAGTAACCTGTTCCATATAATTCCTTGTCGACTAGTTGTTAGCAATGGATATGATGGGTAGTTATGCTTAGCTTTGCACTAGGGGATGGAAGGTTTAATGGTTAAACATGACTAATGAAGTATGCAACTATGAGTTGGGAATACTAGTGATGGTATATCAACATGGAACCTTAGGCCTTGAGCAAAGTAGTGTTGATGATAATAATGGTTATGTTGTCGGCTTAGTGTTTGCTCAAGTAACCTAAGTAAGGACCGGTTTGTGGAGCGACAACCCAAGAAATATCGTACCAACCACGAGACCTGGTATGGGGCAGGCCTGACCTATTAATTAGTGGATTTCAGTTTTGTTCATGCCAAACGGAAGAGTGGATGTGTGGGGACGGCAAAGGCCAGAACCATTTGGTTAGTGGTATGGGGTGGGTAGTGGAAGGGAAGGGTGAAAACTTCCTGGAGACCACTTTGATGGCGGTGAAACCTAGCGGGCATGCACATACTGGATGAAACTTTGTAACAGCTTTGTAGTGACTTTCCGAGCGACACACCACTGACGTGTGTTAAGTGTTTCGCAGACATGGCAAAAAGGCAATTCACGACTCGTGGGGAAAGTTGGACAACCTCTGCAGAGTGTAAAATCTGATATATCAGTCGTGCTCGTAGATATGAGAGACTTGGATCCTCACATGATTAGTTGGATGGGTTTGGATTGGTTCGGTTCGTTTGTGAGCCTAATGTGGGATTCAGGTGGTTGGGAAACATGTGGAGATGTTTCTAGGAGTTGGAAGTCTATAGATGATTCACCTAGTCAAATATGATGCTTTTATAATTCTTCGTTAGCATAGTTGGCTTTTATGCAAATTTAAACTGTTACAGCTTGTTCCTTTGTTTAAGCTTGCATAACATTTTATTTTCCCACACTTACAGAGTATGATATGTACTCATACTTGTTGTTTCCTTCCAAATGTCCTCCAAGCGCTGCTCAGACATTGAAGGAGAACCAGACTTCTTCGTCGATGAAGACGAAGATTGTTAGGCTGGCACTTTCCCCGGTCAATTGCTTGTGGAAGTTGGAGCTTCGCGGTGTTTAGTTGTGTGCTTTTGTTTAAGACTTTGAGGTCTTTCTATTTCTATTTAAGTTAAACATTGTAATAATGACACTATGTGTGATACACTAATGAAATCGCTGCATATATGAAACTTGATCCTTTCATACATATGGTTTATATCTGGTTTTGTCCCTTTCTAAAACAAGGTGTGACAATGCACCAACCGTGTCACGGCGTGTCCCATTGAGTCTTCTATGTGACACTAGGAGCCCATCCCCATTTGTGCAGCGACATGACCGGAACGTGTTTGCTAACCACCCATATCATCTTTGTTGATTGTTTTTCTTCTCAATGGATGATCTACTAAAACCCATGCCATAGCATAGTGTTCTCGGGATATATGAACGTCTCTGTTCAAACGGTTTCTCAAATTTCATAGCCAATCTCCTGGAACGTGAGCATCTTCGTTGCTGCATCTGTTCGTGGTCACCACCAAACCTAGCAGTAGTCATTGCTGTTTTGCTATTACCTTAGATGACCCCTTCCAAAACCAACCATACCGCTGAGTTATTCTTTCCGTGTTCTACGCCATGCTTCCCTCATTTCACTAAAACACCACTGAAGCCTGACATCGATGTTAGTGGCCATGCGCCCGATCACTGTATCCAACGAAACTCGAATCACCGACGCTACACAGAGTCACTGGTATTATCCTTAACCTACAAGCGCAACCTTTGGCCTTTTTGATCCATCATAGGTGGTCAAGACTGGATCTCAGCGTATCTCTTCTTTAATCCAAGATGGTACTTGCATAGCATGTCAAGACAGCACCACATCATTCTCCTTAGCCTAGTCAGCAAAGTCTGGTCTGCCCTACACTTCTTGAATCTTACGCAATGATGTTGTCAAGCATGACACAGTGATTGTGCAATAAAGCCTTTTCTCATAGGAATATAGTTCCAATAAACTAGTCTTTCCTTTCAGTCTAATCCATATTTCAAAAGCTCATTGTCTTTTCATCTTAACTCCAATTTAGGCAATTCTTGCATCTAAATGTTTTTAAAATTGTCCCTATCCAACCATAGTGTTTTTAAAGTGTTTTAATGATGTTTTATATGTTGTTCTTAGTGTTTTCCTTTGTGTTGTTTGTCGGTAGTTCTCGCAATTAGTCGATAACGTTCCAGAGCAGTTCGAGGGACTTCAAGACCAATATTTTAACTACACTGAGCAGCATTAGGTAAAAGGCAAGTGTTCTTGATCATCTTCAACCTATGTTTTTAAATTGTTTTGTTTTACAAAATTGCATGCAATGTCTATCAATATGATGGGTAGTCACCTATGTTAGGGTTTTTTCCTAATTTTCCCTTATCATCCCTTGGAATCTAGATGGTTTATGGTTAGGTGTCTTTTATGGGTAGATTGCTTATTGAGCAAAGTGGTTTTGATGGTTGTCATGGTTATGATGTTGGTTTAGTGTTTGCTCAAGTAACCTAAGTAAGGACCTGTTCATGGAGCGACAACCCAAGAAGTAACGTATCAACCACGAGGCTGATATAGGTAAGGTGTGACATACTAGTTAGAGTCTATCCAGTGTGTGTTGTGCCAGCACAAAAGGGGACTTCTAGGTAGGAGTTGAACTCGCGTAAATCCTGGCGTTTAAACCTGGTGGCAGGCGCATACTGGATTAGTCTCTAGTTAGTGGACAATGTCATTTAGTGATTTCTTGGCGGCACACCACTGGCATGTGTTAAGTGTCTTGCAAACATGGCAATATGGAATTCACTGACTTGTGGGGAAAGCTAGACAACCTCTGTAGAGTGTGAAATTGTTATAATAGCCGTGCCCGCAGTTTTGGGAGACTTAGATCCTCTCATGATTAGTGGGTTCTGGTTTTGTGTTTGGTTGTGGTTTTGGTTATAGTACAGGGAGTACTAGACGGTTATGGTATGCAAGGTGGGGAGCCTTGTATGCTGGGTGTTGCACTGTATGGATTACATTCACTTAATAATTGTTTAATGCTTTTTGAGTCCAAATATATTTCCATTACTCTACAAATATATCATATGTTAGCCTATTCTTGATATAAGCCTGCATATCATTATCTTTCCCACACTTGTTAGTAGTGTGTGCTTGTGTTGTGTGCCTTGTCTGATTTGTATTTTTTGTTTTAGTGCTGGTATGTGTTGTGGGATGCTTTAGCATCTAGTAACAACGACATTCCTTATATATCTCTATAGTTAATAGTATAGCTGGGTTTTCTCCTTCTAGTCCCTTCTCATCTTACCCCAACCTTCCACCTCAATCCCGATCAGATGGTGAACACAAAGAAAGATTAGCTTGGTAAGGATACCAACAACAACAACAACATCCAGTAGATGCCACCTCAACAACAAGGAACAATTTTTGGAGACGCAGACTCAGATCTTTCAAAACATGGCTCAAAATATGGACAGTCTGCTATAGATCATTGAAGCTCTAGGTGCAAAAGACGAGCGTAGAAAGCAAGTCAACATCAAGAAGAGGAAGAAATCCTTTGAAGACCATCAAGCAAACAACAGTTCTCAGCTATGTTCCACTCCTGAACAAGCACTTTGTTCTGTCAACTAGGAAGTTTCACAGGTCGAGAGAAAATTTGCAGAGTACCCCTACAAGGAAGGTGTGTTTTTGCTGTGAAGAAGAAAGATGCTATGCCAATCGATGTCCCCTGAGGATCCTTGTACCTAATGATAAGAAGGTGTGTGTCCACTGTGGAGAACCTACCCACTGGGTCAAAAGATGTCCCATGAAGTTTCCCGCTCAGAATCAGATCAACTGTCAACCCCATATGAAGATCTCAGTTCAACATTTGGACTGTCACGACTTTCAAGTTGTAACTCAAGATAGCTAAGATCAACGAGATCCCATCAAGCTCACAAAATCTCAATAGGATATGGCTTACTAAATCTTCAAGGATAAGAAGGTCCGCCAAGGTCAATCACCATATGAGAAGATCATTAAAAAAATAAAGGAAACTTATCAGGAGTGCTAAAGCTAAGGAATTCTCAGGAATCAGAAAGCACTAAGATGTATCGTGATCTCAAGGATTCTTATCGGAAGTATGGAAGCAAGAGTGGTGTAACAAAGTATATGGTCCTATGTAACACATGTCAAAAAAGTTAGAAAAGTACATCAGAGACAACTACAACCATTGAAAATACCAGGAATGGAATATCCGAGAAAATCCAACATACTCTGGGTAATCAATCAAGATTAGTGAAGACAAATGCAAAAGATGTCAAAAGCAAAGTGAGCAGAGTATGTCAGGGCAATGAGGTTAACACTGAGAAGAAAAAGCAATCTGGAAAGCAAGAAGAAAACTTGAAGTTCAAGATCCCTTATCTCGATTTCGATCTGCCCAAATCTCAAGGGCGAGATTCCTTTAAGAGGGGTAGATTTGTCACACACTGATTTTCATATTTCTCAGATTTCTAAAATTTTCCAAGATTATTGAATAGCTTCACCAGTAGAATAGATTTAAAACCTATTTTCATAAACAATCAATTAATATATGTTATTATTTCTTGTGCGTTACATGCTGAGTTTTGCTAGGAGCTAGGTAAACGCATTAGAGTTCTTTTTTCTTCCTCTTTGGTGTTTTGTGTGAAAAATATTTTGAAAAGGTTTTTACAAAACTCAGTAGTAAATTAGTTAAGGATCTTAATGGTTGGAATTGAAATTCTTTGAATTCATCATCTATTCAATGTTTGATCATACCTAATCCTTCTCCAGTTCAATTCAAATCTTATCCAAATCCTTGTTTAAAGCCAATCTCTCCTCTTTCTCAAATTCTACCAAAATACAAATTCAAGTTCCTTATCTACTCCTATTCTTGTTCAACCTCATTTTTTATTTCTCTTAACACTACTACATAAACCCCTATATATACCAACCCATCACTGCCGGTTCCTAATGGGCTAACAGTGATGGGGAATCATTGCCGGTTCATAAGCCACGCGGGAGAAATACAGTCATTGTGGCTTACGAACCGGCAGTGATAAGGGCCTCACTGCCGGCTGTTGGCTTGAGCCGGCAGTGATGCCCTACTCCATCTTCACTGCCGGCTTAATCCACTGACCGGCAGTGATAACATGGCATCACTGCTGGCTTGTTATATGAGCTGGCAATCATGTCTCGACTATATAAAAGTCACCCTCTCCTTCCCCAAGCCCGAGTACACAGCAGAGAGGAGCTCTATTTGCTCGGTGGTAGCCATTTTTGGTCACTAAGTTCTTAGTGGCTTCAAAATTTTGAGGAATCCTCATGCCCTAGGTGTTTCAAGGTATGTAACTTCATCTCCAATCCATTTCTAGTTGAATTTTATTTACAAAATTGCTTTAAATTTTTAAATGACGGAGATGCACCTACGGCCATGATGTTTTGAGACAATGTAGATGCAATTATATCTCATTTATTATACGGAAGCTTCAATTAGTAGCTTATGGTGGAAAGTGTCTTTATTATTGATTTACATTAGCTATAGGTTTGAGCATATTTATTTTTAATGAATTAGAACAATTAGCCATAAAATTAAGATATATAACAATCTTCAATTATATTTTTTATATTTTAATTAATTTAGCAAGCTCCAATATAGAAACTTTAGGTATGAGCATATTTATTTTTGATTTATAATGAATTAGAAAAATTAGCCATGACATTTAGTTATGTTGCAATATCCAATTATATTTTTATATTTTAATTAATTAGCATGCTCCTATATGAAAACTTTAGGTATAAGAGTATTTATTTTGATTTTTAATGAATTAGAAAAGTTCTCCGTCATATTTAGGTATGTATCAAGATCCAATTATATTTTTTATATTTTATTTAATTAGCAAGCTCCAATATATAAACTTTATGTATGAGCATTTTTTTATTTTTACTTAATTAGTCCTACAAAAGGGTTGAATAATAAAGAAAATTTCTAGGGATGGCACCAACAGATACTCATCGGAAGCGTACATGAAAGCATACAAAAGGCGGCTCCTCCAACCTGGGCCAATTACCGGTAGGAGATGACGAGGTAATTTATTTGTTGGTGATCGCAAAATCTTCTAGATGTTATGAATTTGGATTTACAATAATGATATAATTATAGATGGACAGAAGATGGATGTATGATGCGAGCGTGGATTGTTTCCTGGTACAAGCCGTGACGCACAAGTCAAATACACAGCCTCAATACATATGCTATCCATGCGTCGATTGCGAGAACAAGAAGCAGTTTTCCACCACCCAGCAAATACATTCCCACTTGATGCCAAGGGGCTTTATGCCTGGCTATACTCGTTGGACCGAGCACGATGAAGTTGAGATCGTACAGGAAGGGTAATACATTGGCAGAGAAGACGAAGACTTTTGCACCGATATGCCGGCTGACGAATACACCGATATGCCGCCTGCCGGAGATACGTTGCTCGATGATGATCTAGAGGAGATGTTGGCCGACGCCGACACTGATGATCTGGAGCAGATGTTGCATGATGGGGAGGGGAACTTCACCAATGAAAGAGAGTTTCAAAAGTTTCAGCATATGGTAGAGGACTCTAAAACACCGTTGTTCCTGGGCTGCGAGTAAGAGCACACAAAGTTGCGTACCATGCTTTCAGTGCTACATTTGAAGGAAAGCTTCATAGAGTTGTTACTATTCTTGCAGAAATTGTTTTCAAAGGGAAATATGCTGCCAGAAAACACGTACCAGGCCAAGCAGGTTGTGTGCCCATTGGGGTTGGAAGTGCAGAAAATACATGCATGTCCAAACGATTGCATGCTGTATTGCAGAGAGCATGCAAACTTGGACGCGTGTCTCATTTGTGGTGCATCACAGTACAAGCATGACCGTGATGATATTGATGGTGAAGGAAAGAATAAAAGGCCTCCTGTCAAGGTGATGTGGTATTTTCCTATAGTCCCCCGTTTGGAGCATTTATTCGTGAACAAAAGGCATGCCAAACTGATACGGTGGCACGCTGAGGAGCGTAAGGATGATGGAATGCTGAGACACCCCACTGATTTTACGCAGTGGAGAAACATCGATAGGAAATACAAGGAGCCCTTTGGAGAAGATGTGAGGAATATAAGATTTGGGTTGAGTACAGATGGGATGAATCCATTCGGCAACATGAGCAGTAGTCATAGCACTTGGCCTGTGACTCTATGTATCTACAACATTCCTCCTTGGTTTTGTATGAAGCGGAAGTACATTATGATACCGGTGCTGATACCAGGGCCAAGGCAACCTGGCAACAATATCGATATATACTTGAAACCATTAATGGAAGATCGTGTAATACTGTGGAACGATGGTGTGCAGGTATGTGATGGATACAAACAAGAGAACTTCACCCTACACGCAATGTTGTTCGTAACAATCCAGGATTGGCCAGCCCTTGGCAACCTATCGGGCCACGCTGTCAAAGGCTACTATGCATGCATGCATTGTTTGGATGAAACAGAGAGCTTTTGGCTAAAGAATAGCCGAATAATAGTGTACCTAGGTCATCATAAATTTCTTCGCAAGAATCACCCGTACCGTAGCAACAGGAGAGCTTTTGATGGGAAAGTTGAGACTCGATCACCTCCTAAGCATCGCACTGGGAGACAGGTATATGACATGGTAAAGGGACTTAGGGTTATCCTTAGAAAGGGACACGGCAGTACACCGGTTCTGAAATCTAATCTTAGAGCTCCTATGTTCAAAAAGAAATCTATTTTTATGACTTAGCTTATTGGTCGGATTTGGTTGTTCGATACACAATCGATGTTGATAAGGGCACGGCTCCCTCGGATACACACAAGGTGAATTCACCCCTTATTGTTTTTATTTTCTTCGTAAAAGAATAGAGTATTACTAAGTTTTTGTGTTATTTTTAGGAATATGGGAGAAGCACCACAACCTTACTAGGATGGTCACTCCTTGAAGGTCAACTATACTCGGACTCAAGACTGAGCTCTAGTCATGGTCGTGGTCATGGTCGAAGTCGTGGTTGTGGTCGAAGTCGAGTTCCAGGACAACACGTCAGTAAAACGGGCATAACTCTCTCATACGAAGTTCGTTTTAAGCAATCTTGGATATTATGGAAAGCTTACGATGAGCCCTTTCCAATGGATATGAGCTTGAACAAATATTCCTTATAGTTTAGTCAAAGTCAAAGGAATAAGGTGCTACGTCACCATTTTGAACCCTGCCGGGTTTTGTAATCGTGTCAGAGTCGAAGTCCAGGTTGTGCATGCCTTGCATAAGCATAGGTCGATCTCCTCACGCCCTCCTATATATACACAGTAGCCATCGTAGTTTAGGCTTTGGTTTAGTTTAGATTATTCTATTTAATACAGTTTTGTTGCTTATCAGTTTGTTGAACCCCAAACTCGAGTACTTCACTGGTAATTAGCAATATTCAGATTGCATCTACCTGTTCTTGCTAGTGTTCTCGATTCGCTTGCTGGAAAAGTCTTCTTGGCGAGGTCAACCGTGTCTTGGCACGGTTGATAACTATGAAGTAGTGGTGTAGTGGTTGCGATGGTTCTTGATCTGTTCTGATCGGAGCCTTTGAATCATCAACATCGAAACTCCACCAATCAACTTATCGTATTACCTTTCGAAAGATCGGGCATGCCCTCATCATATGGTATCAGAGCCTCAGTTGCCTGTTAGGTAATCTCAGTTATCCATTTTATTTCGTTTGAGTTCCTTTACCTAGAGTCGAGAAAATTACCCCACAAAAAAAAGGATTTAGATCTTAGTTTTCCACTGTCCAAACCACTTTATGCCTTTCACAATTTTGTTTTTAGTTTTCGCGTTGTTGAGTTTGAGTCCATCGTCGGTGTCTTGTTGCTGGTCGAGTCATCGTGTTCAAGTTTCTAGCGTTGAGTCTTTGCTAATTTAGTCGTCGAGTTACTCGGCTTGCCTAGTCTGCTATAGCCAAGTTTGTGTCCCACTCGGGGTCTCGACCAGTCACTCCTACCACCCCTCGGGTCCCGACTACTCACTCCGACCAGTCACTCTGACCACCCCTCGGGTCCCGACCACTCACTCCGACTGCTCACTCGGGGTCCCGACCAGTCACTCCGACCACCCACCAGTCACTCCGACCATCCACTACTTGTCCGACCAGTCACTACACCCACATTCTCAAATCCGACCACTTAGTCAGAGTCGTCCACCTTCTTGGATCCGACCATCGTAGCCGAAACAGAGGTAGCCAGAGTTTAGAGAGAGAGAGAGGCTCAGAGAAAGAGAGAGTATCTTTTTATTACCTTTATACCCCTACTCTTCGAAAAAAAAAGTTTGTAACCAACATACCTCACTGGTCTTAGAAAAGGCAGTAGAAGAGTTTTGAGTTTGTGTCACATTCGGAAAAAAAAAAGAAAGAAAAGAAAAGAAAGCAAGAAGCAAAAAAAAAGAGAAGAAGCAAAGAGCGCAAAAAAGAGAGAGATAGAATTAAAAAAAAAAAGGAATCAGTTTCCATTGCGAATTTTGTTCCATTGTGCTTGTGTCTGTTATAGTTTTCGGCTTGCTTGAGGTAGTTCTAGGAACGTGTTCGGGCCAGCAACTGTGATGAGTACTGTGAACTTTTATTCAGCTTTGCTAATTTGATTTCAATTATTGCTATTCCTTGCTACTAAATATATCATGTCCAAGCTACACCTTCTCTCGATCAGAACGGTTTCTCTCCTTGCAACTACCTCACTCGCACCCGATAAGGTATCACGAACTAGCCACCGGTTGTGCCAACTGCTGTGTATGGTAAGAACACTTGAAAGAGCGTGGTAAGAAGCTTGAGAGTGTGTGACTCCACCTCCACCACCTAGTAGTCGATAGGGATAATACCTTTTGTTATCTTCTGTCTACTACTAAGCATGGTAGGAGAAACATCGGATGCGAAAGAGTGTGTTTTGAAGGAAGAACTCACAATGGTGTTGGATGATCATCGGCAAACTATTAATGACTCCATCTCTAGGAAGCTTGTGGTAACAAATGCTATGTAGCAACAACTAAATGATAGTATTGCAGTGCTCAATACACACTTTGATCAGTTGGTCAACCCACCGAACAAAGGGCATGTGTATCCTCGAGTTGCGGCTCATGAACATAAGGTAGTTGATGATAATGAGATGTGCAACCACGACACATTTGATGCACAACCAAGGAATCGATTGAACTTCAACCATCAAGGTATGAGAGGTAATAATTTTGAGCAACTTAATACACGTGTTAATGATGATCCATTTGCTAAGGTTAAGTTTACTATACCATCTTTTGAGGGTGCTTATGATGCTGAAAAATATCTAAATTGGAAGATGATAGTGGAACAGAAATTTAATGATCATTTAGTTCCTGAAGTGCATAGAGTTAGTCATGCCACTAGTGAATTCAAAGGTTTTTCCATCATCGGGTGGAATAGAGTATGCATCAATGAATTAGAACCTACTATATGGGATGCTTTAAAGGTTGCTATGCGTAAAAGATTTGTTCCATCCTCTTTTAAACATGACTTACATAAGAAAGTGCTGCACTTAAACCAAGACAATAGATCTATAGATGAAAATTGTCAGGAGAACAAAGACAACAAAACTATTGTTGTGAATAAGAGGGAAGAAGTGCTTCATACTTGTTCAAAGCCGAGGACGGCTTTGCTTCAAGGGGGAGAAAAGGGCATGACCATCAAATCATCATTTAATTCTGTTTGGCTGACTAAAATTCAGCAATCTGATCTTGCTGAAATTTATGATAATGAGTTGCCATGTGATGACTTGAAGTGTACAGATGCATTAGTTTAAATTGAGGATATATCTAGTTCTTTGCCTTCTGCTGTCACTAACCTTTTGTAGAATAAGAAAATCAACCAAGCAATGGATGAAGAGAAGAAGTTGCTTGAGATCCACACCACCACTTCTACATCTCCTCCCACAGAAACTGCGAACAAACTAGAGAAGGAAAATGAGAAGAAGAGCAAGGAGAGAGAGGAGAAAATTGCCGCACCATGCTTGTTAGAACAAGGTACAAATGCTAATGCACTTATATCAGTTGAGATAGAGAACAAAGGTAATGAAAAAGGTGTTACACTCACCCTAGGTGAGGATTATTTTGATGTGCTGAAATTGCCCACTACCCATGCTATTGTACAACAATCATTAGTGTATCCTATTGCTGATTTACCTTTGTCACATGATGATTTGCTTATTGTTCCTTGTGATAAAGAAGAGTTGTGTAGTAATGCTTTCCTTATATCACAACCACAACTTGTGCATGAACATGTTAATTCTATTTTACAAATGAGTACTTGTTCTGAAATTAAACACGTTCAATTCATTGCTAGTGAGCAACAAGAGCTGAAATTGCTATCTTCTCTAAACACTTTAGGTTATATTGAATTTGATGTTCTTTGTGATCTGAATAGTTTAGAGGAGCGATTAAAACTTAATTCTAACATGTTATTGGCAAATACAATGATACATTAGAATATATGGTGCATCGAGTTTATATTTGTTGAAATATGAGATATCCTATTATTGTGCCACAAAGTGAACAATTAGATGATTGCAATAGCACTAATAATATCATGTAGAGTTTTTCTCGTTTTATTTGTAAACTACAAAATAGTTCTCAAGAATGGGAGTCTTGTTTGCTGTTACCATACAGCCATCAAGGGCTATCATACTCCACAACCATTGCTTCACCTTTCTTTATACAGAAGATACAAATCAATAACAGGTTACGATGCAATATCACTTCTTTTAAAGAAGAGGAGCAAGAAGTGACATGTGCATACATTGTACCAATGTTGGCCAATGATGATCAGGTACAATCATTTCAATGAGAATTCGAATTGTTTGATAAAGAACTTATGATATTGCATAACGAGAGTTTCTTACGTATTTTACTTTGTGTAGAAATTTATGGGCAAGATAATGCTATACGCAAACCGAGGATGATTTGTTGTAAAGAAGGGGAGGATGATAAGGGCACGGCTCCCTCGGATACACACAAGGTGAATTCGCCCCTTATTGTTTTTATTTTCTTCGTAAAAGAATAGAGTACTACTAAGTTTTTATGTTATCTTTAGGAATTTGGGAGAAGCACCACAACCTTACTTGGACGTCACTCCTCGAAGGTCAAGTCTACTCGGACTCAAGGCTGAGCTCTAGTCGTGGTCGTGGTCGAAGTCGTGGTTGTGGTCAAAGTCAAGTTCCAGGATAACACGTCAGTAAAACGGGCATAACTCTCTCATACGAAGTCTGTTTTAAGCAATCCTGGACATTATGGAAAGCTTACGACAAGCCCTTTCAAATGGATATGAGCTCAACCAAATATTCCTTATAGTTTAGTCAGAGTCAAAGGAATAAGGTACTTTGTCACCGTTTTGGACCCTGCCGGGTTTTGTAATCGTGTCAGAGTCGGAGTCCAGGTTGTGCACGCCTTTGTCCACAGTTGCACAACCCTAGGCTTGCCTCCTCATTCCCTCCTAGATATACACAGTAGCTGTCATAGTTTAGGCTTGAGTTTAGCTTAGATTATTCTGTTTAATACAGTTTCACCGTTTATCAGTTTGTTGAACCCCAAACTCGAGTGCTTCATTGGTAATTAGCAATATTTAGATTACATCTACCTATTCATGCTTGTGTTATTGATTCGCTTGTAGGAAAAGCCTTCTTGGCGAGGTCAACTGCGTCTTGGCACGGTTGATAACCACGGAGTAGTGGTGTAGTGGTTGCGAGGGTTTTTGATCTGTTTTGATCGAAGTCTTTGGATCATAAACATCGAAACTCCACCAATCGACTTATCATATTACCTTTCGGAAGATCGGGTGTGCCCTCATCAGATGTCATGCATATTGAGAAGAATGTGTGTGATAGCTTGATTGGTACGTTACTAGACATACCTAGCAAAACAAAGGATACACTGCAAGCACGGAAAGACCTGAAATGTTTGAAACTCAAACAGGATCTACATCCCGAAGATATGGAAGAAGGCGACAAATATCTTGGTCCTGCTAGCTACAGTATGAGCAAGGCAGAGAAAATTGCAATGTGCAAGTGTTTGCATGGAATCAAAGTTCAATTCGGTTACTCCGCTAACATAAAGAGACTAGTAAACATGAAAGATTTGAAATTAACTGGCATGAAGTCTCATGATTTTCATGTGATGATGATAAAGATGCTTCCAATTGCAATTAGAGGTATTCTGCCGTCGAACGTCCAAAACCCAATTATAAAGCTGTGTTCGTTCTTCAACGTGATATCACAGAAGGCCATCGATCCGACCAAGCTAGATAAGCTGTAGGAAGACATGGTCGAGACTCTATCCCAACTTGAGGCATTGTTCCCTCCATCATTTTTTGATATCATGGTGCATCTCATTGTTCACATTGTGAAAGAGATATGGATTCTTGGTCCCATGTTTCTGCATCAGATGTACCCTTTCGAGAGGTTCATGGGAGTTCTAAAGAAATATGTTTGTAACCAAAATCGGCCGAAAGGCTCCATGGCCGAGGGCTGGGGAACCGAGGTCATTGATTTTTACGTCGATTACATAAATCTCAAATCGATTGGTGTGCCTGTATCTCGCCATGAGGGGAGGCTACAGGGGAAAGGGACGATAGGTGCAAACTCATTCCGCACTAATGACCCCGTTTCATTCACGCAAGCACATTTCATAGTTCTGCAACAATCAGTTGTAGTGGACCCATATGTCGAAGAACACCAGAAGATGCTACGCACCATAAACCCAGGGAAGTCCGATGTTTGGATCGCATGAGAGCACCGAGATCATTTTGGTGCCTGATTACGTAGACAGATGATGTATAAGAAGATAAAGTGTGTTCAGTTGACTGTGTTGGCTCAAGGACCATCAATTACAATCCTCACATTCTAAGGATATGACATACATTTTATACGAGAGCTCAGGATAATAAGAGCACCAAGCAAAATAGCGGTGTCTGTATAGATGCCTACGATTGCAATGGAAATAGGGAGACCTACTACGGATTCGTAGAGGAGATCTGGGAGCCCGACTATGGAGTGTTAAAGGTTCCTCTTTTCCGGTGCCAATGGGTCAGACTCCCGGGGGTGTGAAGATCGACAAGTATGGTATGAATACAGTGGACCAAAAACTCGTTGGATACAGAGAAGAACCATTCATACTTGCAAATGATGTTATGCAAGTCTTCTATGTAAAGGACCCAGACCCAGCTAACAAGGAGGAGCGCCACATGGTTCTTCAAGGAAAAAGAAGGATTGTCAGAGTGGAGAATGTTGTTGACAAGGAAGACTACAATCAATTCAACGCGCTACCTCCTTTCGGAGAGGACGTCGACCTAGGTCTCATGGAAGACACCGATGAACCTCCCTATGTACACCGTGCTCATAATGAAGGGCGAATCGTTAAGATAAAGTAGCTAAATTGTATTAATTACTATGTATGAATTTGTTTTAGATGCAATTAATATACCTCACTTTTGTTATGGAACCTTCAGTTTATAGTTTATGGTGGAAGATGTCTTTATTATTGAGCATATTGATTTTAGATTTTTTAATAATGAATTAGCAATAGCACAAGCTAGCACTATTGCTATGTATTACTATTTTTTTATTTTTCATGAATTACCTATAGTTATGAGCATATTTATTTTCAATTTTTAATGAATTACCTATAGTTATGAACATATTTATTTTATTTATTTATTGTATTAGAAAATTGAAGTAGGAAATTTAGGTATATACAAAACATAATTTTGGTATATAGCAGTTCAAATGTAAATAAATATGTATTAGGATTTTAGGTCAACAGAATGTTAATAAATATAGATAGTACAAATTAAATCAAAATTGCTTGAGTAGCGCAACGTTTTGTTCGGTCTTACTTATGCAAGTTGTGGGTTCGAGTCTCTTCGCGCGCGCGAAACTTTGAAATTTTTTTGCACCCCAAGTCACCAGCAGGGAAAGGGGTTTCACTGCCGGTGGACATATTAGGCTGGCAGTGAAACTACTTTCATTGCCGGTGAAGTTATTGGGCCGGTAGTGAAAGCTTATCCTTTACGACCTCCAAAGACCTGGAAGCGACGCAAGATGTTAGAAAAAAGCTTGCAGAAGCCCACAAGAAGTCTTCACAAGGCTCTTTCAAGCAAGACAGGGATAGGGACAAGCTCACCTTGGCCCTGGGAAACAAGGAGCACGGTGGTCGCACATGAGGCATTGGGGTGATGGATTGGAAATTTGGATTCCCAGGCGATGTCGATAGTTACAAGAGTCGAAAGAGATCCCAAGCAGCATGAAATGTAGAACAAGAGGCAGAACAAGCTAGGATGATGGAAATGCTTGAACAAGCGCTAAAAAAGGAGAGGGAATATACAGAAGAAAAAATAGCACAAGCAGTGTGCCAAGCCCTCATGCGTCAACAGGGTGCCATTGTGAGCGAACAGGAATGGCCGAAAGCGTCTCCTGATGGTGCGCGCTCTAGCGTCGGTGGTTGTTGGAGTAGCTATGCATCTACAGGAGTTCTGGGAGCTAACTCCATCACTTATCCTGTGGACCTCATCACAGCACGGACACCGTGTGAACTACACATTGGTGCTATGAACATTACCATCAAGGTGGCTTCCAACGTGGCTTATCCCTGTGGCTCCCATGAGCAATTGCACAGATGTCTGATACCGGAGGGCTACGTTGTCATTGAAGTAGACAAGATAGTTGACCAGTACCGCCATGTTGAGGTGGACTACCTCGCAGAGGAGGGGGTGAACACTATAGGAGAGAACGAGCACATATTCATCATATGGGAGAAGGCCTACATAGTGTTTCCACTAGGGACAGCTCCCGAGAACCTCTACTCTCCAGTACACTTCGGGCCATCGTTGCCTCTTAGATCTCCCTCTCCTCACCCATCTCCTAGAAGAAGTCTACCTCCTTAGCCATCGACTCAAAGAAGTCCACCGCTCAAGAAGCTAGCACCATCAAGAACCCAACCATCAGCTCGGAAAACACGATCAGGTTCCGCAGCATCCAAGCAGACGACATCATCTAAAAAATCGGTGGCATCTAAGAAGTTGGCGGAACCCAAGGATGTCTATTCACTCATTGCTGAGGAAACCAAAAAGATTATGGATGCCAGCGTCACATCTCATTTCCATCCTCCACCACCTCCACCGAAGCCTGTTGTGCCTGAAGATGTCGTGAAATTTTTCACAACAATGGCCAAAGTTAAATAGACGGGGGCAGCCTCAAGAAAGCCGCCGATTGACTATGAACACATCCGCAAGGTGCATGCCAAGAGCAAGTCAGGCCCAATCATTAAGGATGCTCCAAGCATTGCGGACTTTCTAGCAGAATCAAGAATAACAGCAGAGGAACTAGCACGACTTACTATAGGAGCGGATATCCAAAAGATGGATGTTACATGGCCGTTTGAGTTGACCAAACTTTTGGTCAAACTAGATATAGAAAGAAACCTTACAACTCAAATGCGTTGATTACATCAGTGGTACATGGAGCATTCCAGATAGGGTTTTCAGGCGTTCCCTGTAAGATATACAGACGATTATTTCCTCAACGGGGATGGCTCCTTCTAGGTGTATTTCAAGGACTTGTATGAATTGTATAAGGCAGATGCCCTCGACGTGGCTATAGTTAGAGTGTGGACTCTGTAAGTAACTTATGCATATAATTCACGTTATATGATCTTGTACCTTAAAATTGCATAGCTAACTTCTCTCTTTCATAGAATGGAGATCCAAGCATGCGGACAAGACTTAGATAAGAAAGTAGGATTCATCAATCCTTGTCTTGTGAACCAGAAACTTATAAGGGAGAATCCATACTTCAACGAGGACTACTTATTGAAGTGTCTGCTTCACCACCAATACAATAAATTCATACTCTTACCCTACAATTATGAGTACATGTTTGCACACCAGGGCGTCCTCATTTTATGGGCAACTTGATTCTAGTACTAATTCGCTATGGTGACATATTCTGCAGTTTTCATTGGATCCTCGTCATCCACCCAGACTTGAGCAAGATCATTGTCTTGGACTCACAAAAGAGAGATCAAACGATTTACCAACACCTCATTGATATGCTAAATAGGTTAACTCAATCATTTAATCTTCTTGACGATTGCATCTAAGTTTAATTGGTATTCATATTCACGTACAGGGCGTACACAAGATACCGAAAAAAGAGTATCATCTACTTTCCATTCAGGGAGCAATATGATGTAAAAACTGACTGTCCGGTACACAAGGAATATTCATGTCTTCCATTTCCTACTAAATAAAAAGGTTCAATTCATTCCACTGACGAATCTTTTCCTCTTTAAGTGTATGAGGCAGGTAGCCGACAACAATCTCTGTGCGTTATATGTTGTTACTAACATGCACGCTTTCAGCCCGGACGGAGGTGCTGTTAGGTTCAATAATCTTGAGGTATGAAATAACATATCGATACCTTCTTTTCAATTTCTATACATGTTCAAGGACTAATTCTTTCGATTCTTCAAACGCAGCGCTCGAAACTACGCACAAATGTGTTACAACCTGCAGAAATACATGCCCTTCAAAAATAGATCGCCGGGTTCTTCTTAGAACATATTATCAACCCAAATGGCAAGTTTCATGAACCGATCGTGCCGTCCATGCGTCACAGATCTTCAGATGACACCATTCCTTCTAGTAGAGACTATGCAATAAGGAGGAAGGCTACCAAGGGGCTTGACAACGTATTATATTTCGCCAAATGACACGATATTAATATATGTCATTAATTATTATTTATTAATGAATGATATGAATTACTATGTATGATGCAAAGTTGGTATCGACTGGATGACCTTCCAACGATGATGCGAAGGAGGAGCAAGAAGCAGCGGCCAGGAAGCGTGTCCAGGAGGAGGATGCGAGGCTGGCTTGTCAGTTGTGCGCTATGGAGGAGCAAGAAGCTGCGTCCCGTAAGTGTGCCCAGGAGGAGGCAGACGAGAGGGTGGCCCGTCAGTGGCCTGCGGAGGAGGCCGAAGTCTCAAATTGTAGAGGCGTTCAGGTGTCAGACTTCGATGTCTTTGACATGTCGGTGAGCCTGGAGCTTAGGTGACGCTGTGGTCAATCAGGCATGGTCGGGTCCAACGCTCCACCACCATCGGCCCCCCACATCCCCGGATGTACACACACCAATAGTCAACAGTGTGGAGAGGTCCTCATCGCGGGAGAGGAAGAGGTAGAGGTAGAGGGATACTGGACTGGCTGAACTCGATCGACTTTTCATGGGGTGACCCGTGAGAACTATTATGTACATATGTGTGTTTGTTGATGCCTATGACTTAAAATATGTGTTCATTACTATGTATTAATGAAGGTGCATTTATTATTGATTTACATTAAATATATGTATCATTGTATGCATGTATTGAGAGATCGAGGAGTGAGAAGGAGTATAGAGAGGACAGAGAGAGAGCGGAGGGGTGGGAGGAGAGGCAAAACACTGCCGGCTGAATTCTTCAGCCGGTAGTGATTTCAGGTTTATCACTGTCGGCTAAAGCATTTAGCCGGTAATGATGCCTTGGGTATCACTGCCGGCTGAATCCTTGAACCGGCAGTGATAAGGTCCTTCACTGCCGATCCACCGAGCCGGCAGTGATAGTCCATGACAGTGAAGGTGGTTTTGGAGCCGACAGTGAAGGGGGTTTCTGTAGTTATGTAAATTCACTCCAAGCCCAATTCAAATTTAAACCCTATTCTCATTTCTCTTTAAAACTTTCTTTTCTAAAACCCTAGATATGCCTAAAGTGCCATTAGACCCAATCCTACCCAAGCTCAAGCCCTTGGCCGGCACACAAGTCATCTAGAAGGCCCAACACAATGGATCCACGAAATCTGCAAATTTTTGCGGAGTCCTGGACAGCCTCATTTTATCATGAAGTTTCGGAGTTCAAAATGGCCTCAAATGCTAATCTTGACAATACCAAAGTTGTAGGTCTCATCGAGAGCTTCGAATTGAACCTATGGAACTTCCCTTCTAGATAATGTAGCTAGGAGTTATGAACCCTGAAATCAGTACTACGCAGATAAGTCTGAGTTCAAATAGTTTATCTTGTGGTGCATTTTTGAAAATCAATATGACATTTTTAGACGTTCTAATGAGTACCAACATTGTAGATCTTTTCGCTTACTAAATTTAGAGTCTAGAAACGTCCAATTTGGAGTCCGGATGATGGAGATATCATCCTCGAAATAGAGAGCTGCGAAAAAAGAAACCGTAACCGACTCAAACTCGAATCCGATTTGTGTTCGGCTTGGACTCCACCTCAGCCAGCCACCTCTAGCCCTATAAATAGGATTTGTACATCCTCCCATATTCCTATTCCACACCCCTAAGCCCTAGACGTCGCTACTGCCCTGTCCGTGCGCTGCCGTTCGCTGGAGCCACCGTTGCTGCCACCCGTGATGCGCTACCTCGTCGTCTTCTCCGTGAATCCTCCTTCCTCGATATAGAAGCAAGGTGAGGAACCTTTATTCTCCTCCCTTAGTACTATTTTAGTATCATACTAAATCCCTAGCCAAGCCCTAGCCCTGGCCAAAGCCCGATCTACGCCACCACGGTCGTCGCCGTCGTGGACAGCCGCGCTATAGCTTATTGCCATCGACGTTCCCAGCCATCTAGTGCACCGTTCACCATGCCCTTT
Source organism: Phragmites australis (assembly GCF_958298935.1). Taxonomy (NCBI): domain Eukaryota; kingdom Viridiplantae; phylum Streptophyta; class Magnoliopsida; order Poales; family Poaceae; genus Phragmites; species Phragmites australis. The sequence continues at coordinate 20,331,203 of NC_084932.1, read as the reverse complement.
CACCAGTGCATGTCCCATGATTTTCCCCACGCCCTCACCAACCAGGTCAGCCAGTAGAGCAACCAAACCACCGTAATCAAGGTCGACATGCCCCCTGTCCTGTTTCTGGACGTGTTCTGCGCGCACACCGGATTTGCATTCGTGTTCTCTATCAATCCGAAAGCCGTATGGATGCACGAACCACGTCATGACGTGTCCCATCGAGTCTTCTACGTGACCCTAGGAGCCCATCCCTGTTTGTGCAGCGACATGACCAAAACATGATTGCCATCTTCGTTCATTGTTCTTCCTCTCAGTGGATGATCTACGAAAACCCATGCCATAGCATTGTGTTCTCGGGATATATGAATGTCTCTGTTCAAATGGTTTCTCAAATTTCATAGCCAATCTCCTGGAATGCGAGCATCTTCGTTGCTACATTTGTTCGCGGTCACCACTAAACCTTGCAGCATGAATCGTTGTTTTGCCGCTACCTTGGATGACCCCTTCCAAAACCAACCATACCGCTGAGTTATTCTTTCCACGTTCTACGCTATGATTCCCTCGTTTCACTGAAACACCACTGAAGCCCAACATCGATGTCAGTGGCCAAGCGCCCAATTGCTGTCTCTAACGAAATTCGAATCATCGCCACTACACAAAGTCACCGGTATTATCCTTAACCTAGAAGTGCAACCTTCGGATTTTTTGATCCATCATAGATGGTCGAGACTAGATCTCAGCGTATCCCTTCTTTAATCCAAGATGGTACTTACATAGCATGCCAAGTTTGCACCACATCATTCTCCTTAGCCTATTAAGTGAAGTCTGATCTCCCTACACTTCTTGAATCTTGCGCAATGATGTTGTCAAGCTTGACACAATGATTGTGCAATAAAGCCTTTTCCCATAGGAAGATAGTTCCAGTAAACTAGTCTTTCCTTTCAGTCTAATCCATCTTCCAAAAGTTCATTCTCTTTTCATCTTAACTCCAATTTAGGTGATTCTTGCATCTAAATATTTCTAAAACCATCCCTATCCAATCATAGTGTTTTTAAAGTGTTTTAATGATGTTTGATATGTTGTTCTTAGTGTTTTCCTTTGTGTTGTTTGTCGGTAGTTCTCGCGATTAGTCGATTATGTTCCGGAGCAGTTCGAGGGACTTCAAGACCAAGATTTCGACAACACTAAGCATCATTGGGTTAAAGGCAAGTGTCCTTGATCATCTTGAACCTATGTTTTTAAACTGTTTTGTTTTACAAAATTGCATGCAATGTCTATCAATATGATGGGTAGTCACCTATGTTAGGATTTTTCCCTAGATTTTCCCTTAGCATCCCTCGGAACCTAGATGGTTTATGGTTAGGTGTCTTTTATGGGTAGATTTCTTAACCATGCTTTTGGGATACTGGAAAGTGCCATAATTTTGACTAATGAACATATGCAACAATGGTGGTTAATTTGTTAATGGTCTAGCAACATGGAACCTTAGGCCTTGAGCGAAGTGGTTTTGATGGTTGTCATGGTTATGATGTTGGTTTAGTGTTTGCTCAAGTAACCTAAATAAGGAACTATTTGTGGAGCAACAACCCAAGAAGTAATGTACCAACCACGAGGCTGATATGGATAAGGCGTGACATACTAGTTAAAATCTATCCAGTGTGTGTTGTGTTGGCACAAAAGGGGGCTTCTGGGTAGGTGTTGAACTCGTGTAAATCCTGGTGGTGAAACCTAGTGGGCAGACACATACTGGATTAGTCTCTGGTTAGTGGACAATGTCATTTAGTGATTTCTTGGTGGCACACCACTGGTGTGTGTTATGTGTCTTGCAAACATGGCAACATAGAATTCACTGACTTGTGGGGAAAGCTGGACAACCTCTATAGAGTGTAAAACTGTTATAACAGCCTTGCCCGCAGTTATGGGAGACTTGGATCCTCACATAATTAGTGGGTTGTGGTTATGGGTTTGGTTGTGGTTTTAGTTATAGTACAGGGAGTACTAGATGGTTATGGTATGCAAGGTGGGGAGTCTTGTATGCTAGGTGTTAGACTGTATGGGTTACATTCACTTAATAATTGTTTAATGCTTTTTGCATCCAAATATCTTTTCATTACTCGCATTTATGCAAATATACCTTGTGTTAGACTATTCTTGATATAAGCTTGCATATCATTATCTTTCCCACACTTGCTGAGCGTGTCATGTGCTCACACTTGCTATTTTCCCTATGCCATGCGATATGTGTGTTGTTGCTCAGTGAGTGAAGATGTCAAAGACTATCAAGACGAGGTTGTGATGTTCTAGGCATGTGTCTCCCGGTTGGTTTCCTGCGGTGTTGTTGGGCACCAGTGTTTTTATTCCGCTGTAGATACCTTCATAGAAGATAATATATGCCAATTGTTGTAAGAGTTTAACATTTATTTAATAAAAGTATTGCTCTATTACTTCACCTGTGACGTCCTCATGTGTGTTCAGCATCCTGGGCACACATAAGCCACATCTGGTTTTGTTCGTTAAAACCGGGTGTGACAATTATGATCCTAGTTTTTCAATGTGTTTTTTATTTCAAACATGCATGCTGTTAATATTGAATCCCATCGACTTATAGTACCTTGTTCCATATATTCCTTGTCGCTTAGTTGTTAGTAGTGGTTATGATGGGTAGCTTATGCTTAGCTTTGCACAAGGTTGTGGATAGGTTGTTGGTTAAACATGACTAATGAACTATGCAATTATGCGTTGGGAAATTTTAGTAATGGTATACCAACATGGAACCTTAGGGATTGAGTAAAGAAGTGTTGCTGATGATGGTTATAGTTTTGTTATTGGTTAGGCAATTGTTCAAGTGACCTAAGTAAGGACCGGTTCGTGGAGCGACAACCCAAGAAGTTTTGTACCAACCACGAGGCCTGGTATGGGAGAGGCCTGGACTATTAATTAGTGGATTCAAGTTTTGTGTGTGCCAAATCATAAGAGTGGATGTGTGGGAACGGCTAAGGCCAGAACCATTTGGTTATTGGTATGGGATGTGTAGTGGAAGGGAAGAGTAAATCATTCTAGAGCTACAAGGAGCAAAAGGGGGCTTCTGGTGGGTTATGCCACTTTGACGGTGGTGAAACCTAGCGGGCATGCACATACTGGATAAAACCTAACGGCCTTGTAGTGAAATTTTGGGCGACACACCATAGGCGTGTGTTAAGTGTTTTGCGAACACGGCAACATCGAAATCACGACTCATGGGGAAATTTAGACAACCTCTGCAGAGTGTAAATCTAATATATCGGTCGTACTCACAATTATGAGAGACTTAGATCCTCACATGATTAGTTGGTTTGGTTTGGTGTTGTTTGGTTTGGGAGCACAAAGTGGTTTTTAGGAGGTTGGGAAACATGTGGAGATGTTTCTAGAGGTTCGAAGTAACTTGATGAATCACCTAGATAATAGGATGCATTTATAAGTCATTATTAGCATAGTTGGCATTTATGCAAATTTAATATGGTATAGCATGTTCCTTTATTTAAGCTTGCATGCCATTTATTTGCCACACTTGCGGAGTACGACATGTACTCACACTTGCTATTTCCATTCAAATGTACATCAAATGCCGCTCAGACAATGAAGGAGAACTAGACTACTACATCGATGAAGATGAAGATTGCTAGGCTGGTGGACCGTGGGTCAATTGCCTGTGGAAGATGGGAGCTTCGCTGTGTTTTGCTAGTGCGTTTTAGTTAAAGACTCTGAGGTCTTTCTATCTTGTTTAAGTTAAAAATGTTGTAGCAATGGCACTGTGTGTGATACACTGATGAAGTCACTGCATGTATGAAACTTGATCCTGGCATACATGTGGTTTACCTCTGGTTTTGCCCCTCTATAAAATGGAGTGTGACATTATGTGGGTCATTCTTCTGAGGATTTTCTCGATGAGTCCAAAATGATGACGAGTCATTGTGGGCGGGCTTCTTGCAGGCAATGCCCGCCTTTACTTCATCTGACCCCCCAATCATCGCTTCGATATCACTAGCTCCAGCTATTGATGCGATGAAGAAGTCAAACATCCTTTCGAGCATTCCGGTCACTAGAAGGTTTTACTTGAGTGTTGGTCTTGACTCGTGGTCTTCCTTTCCATTCCTTACCTTGTCGATCGTAGGTCACCATGTCTAGAGAAGCCAAAGGAGAAAATGGCAAGTGGGTCAGCCAGTCAACTGGTCCCAGCTTCCCTCATCATGCTGTCTCCATCTCATCGAGTGGAACAACCTTCCGCTGATGCACCTGGATCAATCCTGAAGCCCAACATGGTCTAGGCCCTTGTGACTGTGCCAACAGTTGATCCTTGGGCAACAATGGAAGCTCGAGTCAAGGTAATCAACTTTCGCGCTTTGATCATATAACCAATGCTTCACTTCTTAACTGAGTAAAGTCCACTTTTTCTTTAAAAATGCCATGAAGGCACAAACCGAGGCATGTGCCAGCATGCTTACAACTGTAAGCACCCAGGTATCAATCATGAAAGCACAACATTTAATATCAACCACTCTGCTACCAGAAGGCCCTCGAGTAGAACGATGTCCTGCTAGCCCTTTGCTAAGAAAAGATCAACGGTTGGTTTAACTACAAATCACCAGTACATGATTCAAATGTTAGTCAAACGATGATGAATTGTTTTTGTTTGCATTCCTAGATCTTGAAGACAACTTGAAGATTAAACTCGAGACTATCGATGATGCAATGAAAGTAATCAAGAAGAAAGATGAAGGGCTTCAAGAACTTTTATTGACATGCGTATTTAACTAGCATGCGAACATGAACTTGATAGGAAACACATATAAAACCAACTAGAACTTCAGAACCTCATGGGCTGTTAGGCATGAGATGTCTCACAATCTCTGATGCTTGTTATGCCTTATGAAATGTAGTTGTCCGTCATTGACTCACAACATGCCTCTGTTGATTCTATTCAGTGTAGTCAACACATAGCCAAATAAACAACAAAAACTATGTATTTACGAAATATGGTATTACTCTATAACCCCTGACTCTGGTCAAGGAGAAGATTTCCTGATCATAGAGTAAGAAAGAACATACTTGTACCATAAAAAATATATGATGGGCCCCCAACTCTCTGCTCGATGACTATATCGAGTGGAGAGTAGAACATAAGCATAAAAAATGTGTGATGTAGTCCCAGACTCAAAAACAGTGAGAGTATCGAGTAGCAAGCAGAATTCTATAGAACTGAAGTCTGTGCACACGGATGCAACATTAGCCTTCACCTTTTCAGTTGCTTTGGGGTTCACCAATGACACCTTATACACGACTCGGAATGCCCCCTCTTGAAGCATCTAAGCCCCTAATTCATGTTTTTGTAATCAATGACAATATGTAACTTGTGGACTAACATGTTTTAGTTAAGTTATGAAAAGGTTAGTCCCAAAGATGTCACAAAGCTAGAAGGTGCATGTGTGGAAGATATGCAAATGGCTAGCTCAAGGCAATGGAATAAACATAGGGCATTTTCTTTTACTGGTCAAAGGTGTTTAGATAAGAGAAATGACCGGTTTGACAGGATAAGTGTTGTACTATTAAGAGGGGTTTATATGCTTTTACTTGAGATATCAAAAGTGTCACATTGCTCAAACTTGCATTTCATCTAGAGTGAGGTTTTAGTTTGGGAAGAACCAAAGAAAACAAAGCCTTTGGAGGTTCTGAGTTGTGGCAGTCTAACCATCAGAAGTGGCCGATCAGACCATTGTATATAAATGTTGTTTTCTATTAAGTTTCATGCCAGGCGTTTTGACCACTGTGCATGGCCAGTCTGACCACTATATAATCATGGTAGATGTGAGTAGACCTTTAGCCCTGGTCTGACCAGGAGTATGGTCCAGTCTGACCGCCAAGGAACAGAGGGTTTCGGAGCCTCTGCTCAGGTGGCAATCTGACCGCAGTGGTCTACCAGTCTGACCACCAAGGTCAACCGGTCTGACCGTCGAGGCAAGCTGGACTAACTACCTAGGAACAGAGAGTTTTGGTACTCTGTCCACAGCTCAAGGTCTAACCGAGACACTGGGTGATTTGACCGCTAGATACGTGTCAGTGTATTCATCACATTTTAGAAGCTATTGTACAGCTGGCGGTCTGACCACTAGATGAATTGTGGTCTAACCGGCAGAGCCTTAGAGCTGTAAAATCAACAACAACAGCCATATTTTCAAGTGTGGGATTAAATAGACCCCTTGCTGGTTCAAAGGGGTATGAAAGCACCACAATTCTGATCCTTTGAGCACTTGCCGTCCTCCTCTCCCTCTCTTGGCTTAGTGTTTGCACATTTGAGATTGTGAGCATCTAGTGCATTCCATTGCAGAGTTTGAGCATTGTGGCACTAGTGATCCTTCAAGCAAGTGTCATCGACTTGTTACTCTTGAAGGTTGTCACCTTCTATACGGCTTGGAGGAGTTTGCACCATTGGGCCCTTTGAAGAAGATTGTGAAGGAGCCACGGTGGTGTGATTATGAAAGGGCTTTAAGCACGCCTCGCTATAGCAGTAAAGTGCTACTTTAGTGGAATAGAGCTATTAAGTAGTTCGTTGTTCTATTTCTTACTTAAGATCAATTTGCTCAGTGTGAGCCCTATCTCGTGGTGAGAATTGGATACATGATAGAGAAGCTGTTAGAAACTTGAACTCACCTCAACGTGGATTAGAAGCTTGAACACGAAGCTAAGGCTGCAAAGATGCTGGGATATCTCATCTCCCGAAGAGGCATCGAGGCCAACTCGGGATTTGTGCCATCACAGAAATGTCACCTCCCACCAATCCACAGGAAGTACAACGCTTGGCCAGCCACCTCGCAGCCCTCAGCCGCTACCTTGCTAAATATGCCGAGCATAGCCTCCCCTTCTTCAAAATGTTGAGGGGCTTCGAACCATTTAGCTGGACTTTGGGTGCCAGGAGGCATTTGAGGCCCTTAAGGCCCACCTTTCCCACCTCGAAACACTCGCGATGCTACACCCCGACAAGGGCTGCTCCTATACGTGTTCGCCTCTGCCTCCGCTGTCAGCGGCGCCCTGGTACGGGAGGAGAAAAGTGATAGTCGTTCTACTCAAAGGGATGTATTCTATGTCTCGGAGGCCTTAGTTGGGGCCAAGACACGCTACACCGAGCTTGAAAAATAGCATACGCCCTGTTGATGGCCTCATGCAAGCTCCGGCACTACTTCCTTGCCTACAACATCACTATCCCAACCTCTTACCCACTTGACGACATGTTTCGCAACCGGGAGGCGACAAGACGAAAAATGTGCAGTAGAACTAGCCCCCTTCGTGGTAAGGTTTGTGGCCCACACCACCATCAAATCCCAAATCATGGCAAATTTCATCGCCGAATGGACTCCAATGCCCGCTAAACCCGCCACCACCCCTCCCCAAGACATCTGGACTATCTACACCAACAAAGCATACAGCTCCATGGGCGCCGGAGTTAGTGCGTCCCTCATGTCCACCACAGGCCAGCAAGTCCAATTCACTGCTCGCCTAGATTTCAAGACGACCAACGACATAGCCGAATACGAACCCGTCCTGTTGGGCCTCCGGAAGGCTTGAGCCTTGGGGGCAACTAGAGTCATCATTCGGACCGACTCTCAGGTCGTCACTGGCCACATCAATAAGAGCTTCCAAGTTTGACAGTCGAACATGACAAGATACCTCGAAACCATCTGCAAGGCTAAAGCACACTTCTGTGGCATATCAATATGGAGCATACCACGAATAGACAACGGTCAGGCAGACGCCTTGGCAAAAGCTACCGCCATAGGCAAAGATCCACTGTTCGGTAGCTTCCTCAAGACTCTACACGAGTCGACTGGTAAAACTATTGACTAGACGGCCGCCACCATCCTCCCCATCGAAACCACCAATTGGAGAGCTCCCATCTTATCCTTCCTCAGTGGAACAGAAGAGCCGAAAGATCCGATTGCACTCCACCGCATTCAGCATCGCGCCAGGGGCTACCATCTCGTAGAAGGCACCCTTTACAAGAAAGGTGTCTATGCTCCCCTCCTTCGCTGCATTACCAGACAAGAAGGGGCCAATATCCTCCTGGAGATACATGAAAGCCTTAGCGGCAACCATTTGGCACATCGCGCCATAGCCGGCAAGGCACTTCACTAGGGGCTCCATTGGCCTACAATCATGTCCGATGCAGAAAACCTCGTTTGCACCTGCCAAGGATGCCAATGGATGGGACATCAAAGCCATCGGCCCCCAGTCCCCCTACAACCAATTGCTCCCATCTGGCCCCTGGCTCGTTGGGGCATGGACCTCATCGGACCATTCCCCCGTGCCAAAGACAACCTTCAGTACGCGGTGGTAGCATTGGAGTACTTCTCCAAATGGTTTGAAGCCGAGCCCCTCACAGCGATCACATCAAAGAATGTCTAGAAATTCTTCTGGAACAACATAATCTGCCACTTCAGCATCCCACAATAGCTCATGGTCGACAACAACACACAATTCAACTCCGGGAATTTCGTATAATCCTGCAATGATCTGGGCATCGAATTATGCTTCACGGTAGTTTGACATCCTCAGTCCAGTGGGACCGTCGAACAGGCCAACGGCAACATCCTCTCTAGCCTAAATTGCTAACTCATCGTTCTAGCTTGAGGCCTATGGGTTGAAGAGCTTCCCAAGGTTTTATGGTCCCTCCGCACCTCTGTCACGCGAGCCACCGAGTTCACCCCCTTCCGCCTCCTATATGGCGACGAGGCCACGACCCCAACCGAGGTCAAGGGATGCTCGCTCAGGGTGCAACTTCAACAAAGTACCGGAGAAAGTGAGTTCTCCCTCGATCTCACCGAAGGCACGAGGCTCCATGCCATCCAGAATTTCGATCACTACATCAAGAAAACCAAGGCCTGGTACAAACCTAAGGTTGCGCCATGAAACATCAAGCCTGGTGACCTAGTACATCAATGTGCCCTAGCCCTAGGAAAACTACACAACAAATGGGAAGTCCCATACCTAGTCCTACCACTCGACCGATACAGAAGGGACCCCCCTCGAACACAGTTGGAACATGGAGACCCTCCGCAAATACTATGTGTAGGGGACCCCAGCCTCACTCCTATCCGAAGGTCCAGGACAATAAAAACCGTAGGTTTACACACCCACAAATATCCACCAAACCTAGAGGTATTACCTCCCAAAAAAAAAGCCCTTACCCCACACAAAGCCTACGAAGACCCTTCGGCATCTTGAAGGCACTACCTCCATGCCGGAGAGGTAAAAAACTTTGGCATCTTGAAGGCACTGCCTCTGTGCCAAAGAGCAAAATCCCTCCAGCATCTTGAAGGTAGTGCCTCCGTGACGGAGAAGTATATCCCTCCGCCATCTTTAAGGCCTGGCTGACCTACGTGGCGGAGAGGCAAAGACCGCTATAGCATCTTGAAGGCTTAGCAACCGTGCTACACAAGCATATATCACTCCGCCATCTTTAAGGTCTAGCTAACCTATGTGGCAGAGAGGCGAAGACCACTCTGGCATTTTGAAGGCATTGCCTCCGTGCCGGACAAGCAAACGACCCTCCATCATCTTTAAGGCCTGGCTGACCTACGTGATGGAGGGATAATATCCCCGGCATCTTCAAGGCCTAGGCACCGTGCCAAAAAGGGTTCATACCAGTAATGATCCTATGGCACCTTTGCCAAAGAGGGTTCACAGAGCACCGTCTCATCCTGAAGATGACCCTTTGATGACTCAACCTGCTTCCGTGGCATGAAGGCCTTCAACCTCATCACGGGCCACGGCAAAGGCCCAGCACCCCCTTCTCCCAGTGCCATCGTCTAAATTACTTGCTACGAGGCACAGTAGAAGACGAAAAAGGACAAAATGAGCTACTCAGAACAAGACACCGGACACGGAAAATCGCGACTATACTATTGACCTGCAGGGCCGCCGCTACCACACATGCCTCCACTTCCTCCAAAGGATGATGGGCCAATGATTGCTCAACTTCTCCACTGCAGAGAAGAGAGGAGGCCCTTGACACCTCTGGGCACAACGCGAAGTCGTCCAGAGTCAAGACCCTAAGGCTAGGGTCCCCTTCGGTCGTCGTGAAGGGAGCCGCGGAGAGCACAGTGCCCCCAGCACTGGCCACCAGGGCCAAGTCACCAGCCGGCTTGGGGCTCCGTGGAGACGAGGCCGCGTCCCCCGAGGTGGCCTTCCAGGACACCTCTAGAGGAGTCCCTGACCCCTATCGGGGCGACGAAGCCTCTGGGGAGGAGTTGAAGACACATGCACCTCGGTGGTTGCTGCAAAATACGAAGAAACACAAATAAAGATCCCGGTGCACGATGAAAACAGGATATAGCTAATGAAGCAACGATGCTTCACCAAGTCCCTCAAACCCTCTCATAGAAGGGCTCATAATGTCATCGACATCCGAACTAGCGAACCCAAAATCATATTCCACGGAGGCCACGCCTTATCTCTGGCTCTGGTTGTGGTCGAAAATATTCAGAGAGGCCAGGCCCTTCCCCCGGTCACCACTACCAACCCTCACCTCCGGACAGTCACCCGCACTCCCAACTCGCCTCTGATGCTTCGTACGGACCAGCGGCACCTTGGACAACTTGACTGTTGAGCTGGTATGCAAACCTTCAAAGACAGAAGGTTGCCGGGCTCAGAGTGGCTTCACATGATCAGCGGCGCGTGCTCGTTTCCCAGTGAACTTAGGCTCTGGCGGATCCCGCCATGCCAGAGCCCTCACTCCGAGGTAAAAGCAGACGCAGTTGGACCGCTCCCAACTCTATGTCAAAGCCACCCGCCACTCCCGCTCCACGTGAGTAGGTGGGCCCAGGATCACCTTTGCGATCTTAGCCACACGCTCCAGTGGAAGGTAGCTCTCTGAAAGAAAAAGGGGGCTCACATCTACGGATCAAAAACCAGACAACAAAGAGACTCCCAAAGGTGACAGTGGGACTGGAGTACACCTTCAGCAATTCTTCAGCACCTTGCTCAAAGGCGTAGTCCTAGCCCATCTAAAGTGGCCGAATGCACAACATGGTGAACTCCTCCACAAGGTCATGCATGCTCATCTTTTCAACCACCCTCCGAAGAAGGGCCAGCCACGAAGCAAACTGGTCATCCGTGATCCCTATCTTTGGCTCTGGGACAGACGTGATATCCCAGTTTGTAGTAAAACCATCACTGCAACTAGCCGGTATACCACCGACCATTAATAGCCTTTGTCAGGAAACCATTGTGGCACTACAGTTGTTTCTGGAAGTTAACACTGCCGAAGCTGAGGGACCTCTTCGTCCCATCGCCCTTGATCATCTTTGGCTGGCAGCTTGCAAAGTGGAGGGCCGCGAAGAAATCCGCTCTCCGTTCACACCCCTCCGCCTGCATGGCCCACTCGAAGGTGGCCAGGCGGGCGATGGCGTTGGCATGGAGCTACAGAAGCTCCACATAGTAGTGGAAGAGCACCTCCTCAATTAGCGGCACCGACAGAAAGCCCAGGCCCGCTTCAAAGAAAGCCTCAAACACCATGACCTTGTGGGCTAGAGGCTCTGGGACCTTCTTGTTTTAGCGGAGATCGAGCGACAGCTTTAGAGGGAATCTTCCCCTCCCTAACCATCTGGTCAAGCTCCGCGCCATCGATGGCAGACACCCCCAACACGGTGGTCTGCTGGGGATGACTTCTGCTGGCACGGCAGAGCTCCACCCCTGGATGTGGCCCCATCAACAATGGAGAAACCGGCACCAACAGAGGGCCCCCCACCACGGCCACACAGGAAACTTCGCTCACCTCCTGAGTTCCAGCTCCACCTGGGGTACTCAAGCTAGGCATACAGATTGTAGGAGGATGGCAAAAGGTGCTGGACGGCAAGAAAGAAAGAAGAGCAGTAGTCAATGGACGTACGCGCAAAGTAAGAACAACTGGAGGCAAAGAGCAGACGAGAATGAGGCACAAGCGAGAAGGCCGCTTAGAGTAATCCCTCTACTTGTAAAGATAAAGGAGAGATTACCTCCCCTAGAAAAAAAGGGCGCATGCTCTGTCCCTTCGCCTGCCAGGACACAATCATGGGGTAGCGGAACCGCCCCCCACGACCACCCAACCACAAGACGCCACGCGTCCCACATCCGCCTGACACGGCGTGATCATGCCTTTTTCACAGGGCGCATTCAATGCCCCTTATTACTAACGTCATCAAATGAACAGTTCAGATCTAGTGGATTGAATCTTCCAAGGCAAGCCAAGTGATACTAGTGACCATGAGCCATCAAACAGCAAAGCCAGGGACCGCCGGAAGCCCTACTCCAAAAGAACCGCGGGCCCAACCACTCCACTGGCTACCCTCGTGAGGGGCTACTATTGGGGGTAGTTGTTAAGGAGCCCCGATGACCCCTTGCCTCAGCTAGCCCGTGGCCATGGACCCACGCCTCCTGAAGGCCGCTTTCGAACTTCCAAGCTTTTGAGTATCCATCTCCCGAAGCCATGTCTCCCAAAAAGCCTCCATCTCTCAGAGCCATGCATCCCGAAGCCTCCACCTCCCAGAGCCATGCCCACTAGAGCCCCCATCTCCGGAGCTCGGGCAGGCTTCCTAAAGGCTAGAGGGTGAGTCATCAAGACACAAGACAGATGTGATAGAAGGAGAACACCGATCATCCTGTGCCTGCAAGCAAGTGACCGGCATTACGTACCTAGGCTGGTGGATGCCATCCTGTCACCCTTGGTAGCATGACGCCAGGCCGCAGTTGGCGATCGTCTCACCACTCGGGGTGCAGGCACCACAATAGTTACCATGGTAGATATTTTTCTTCTATGTAGGGTAAAAAGTAGTTATCCAGGATAAGGCCATGTAACTCGGCCGGGTCCTGGATATTTTGCACATAGTGATAACTTGTATGCTAAGCTACGTACAACCCTATAAATAGGAGGCCATGGTCATCTGGGAGAGGAGAGGGCAATACACAGGACACAGAGGTGCACAAACACAAAGTCACGCTGTGATACTCCCTTTAGACAGATCCATTTTTTCTACTATCAATACATTTGTGGTGTTCCCTCCTCTCAAACATCGTCTCCAAGCTTGAGTCTCCTCCTTAGAAGAAACTCTAGCAGTACTTGCTAGGGCAAGACGATCTCTTGCTCCAATAGTAGTATTTTTGCCTTCGAGAGTAAAGTTGCGATACGCCACCAGGCTCAAGTTTCATTTGACAAACAACATTGTAGAGTACAAAGCAGTTCTCCTTGGGCTTCATAAGGCACATGCGTTGGGTGCCCAAAGGTCATAGTTAAGACAGACTCTAAGGTGGTCGCAAGCCAATCGAAAAAGACGTTCCAGGCGAAGGAGCCAGAACTGATCAAGTACATGGCAGCAGTGTGAAGCATGGAAAAGCATTTCCTGGGGTTTACAGTCAAGAGCATATCAAGGAATGACAACTTCGAGGTCGATGACCTCGGAAAGGCCACGGTGCAAAATCTGCCAATACAGCCAGATGTGTTTTCTCAAAAGGTGAAAGTGCCAGTCGTCAAGGCCCCTTTGCTGGCGGTATGATCGGTAACTATAATTGAGAGTGAAGATTGGCAGTTCACTATAATGGCTACCTTCACGGTTACTACGAGCCCGAAGATAATGTTGTGGCGAAGCGCATGGCGTAAAGGGCCAGAAACTACAAATTTGTGGGATTTGAATTGTACAAGATGAGAGTTTATGCACTAATGCTTCGATGCATATCCCAAGTAGAGGGCAAAACTTGCTCCGAGAAATACATGGAGGACTGTGTGGCTCGCACATTGGACTCGAGCACTCATCGGGAAAGTATACAGGCAAGGATTATTTTGGCGGAAGGCTATCTCTGATGCGGAGTACATAGTCGAAACCTGTGTGAAGTGCCAATACTTGGCCAAGGGTTCAAACATGCCTTTGAGAAAGACGCAGCTCATACCACCAGTCTAGCCATTATACGGTGGGGAATCGACATTATCGGACAGTTACCAGTCGCCCCGGGAAACTTGCGTTACGCCATTGTTGCAGTCGAGTACTTCTTGAATGGGTGGAGGCGATGCCGCTGGTGAACATAATATCAAAAAATGTCAAAAATTCTTGTGGCAAAATATCGTCTACTGCTTCGACGATCCTTGCAAGGTGACCATTGAAAACGACATGTAGTTTAATAGCGAAGGGTTCACAAAATTCTGCAAAGACCTAGGAATCAAAGTCCATTTCACATCAGTATATCACCCGCAACCAAATGGAGCTCTAGAGAGGGAAAACGATATCATCTTAACTGGTGTCGCTAGGCGTCTGCAAGGTCTACCAAAAGTAAAGTGGGTGGAAGAGATGCCGAAGGTCTTGTGGTCCATGAGAACAACGGTAACAAGACCAACAGGGTTCATGCCATTTCATTTGCTCTTCGGTGAAGAGGTGATGACTCCGGAGGAATGTAAAAATAAATCATTTTGAGTCACAGCTAAATCAGCTCAGAACGAAGAATCAGTATCCAAAGATGCACTAGAGGAGGTGAGAATGCAAGCCATTGAAACCTTAACCAGATACCAGGAGGAAACTAGGAAATGGAGAGACAAGAAAGTGTCCCCAAAGGAGTTAGCTCCTGGAGACTTGGTACTTCGGAGGCTCACCAATACTTCGGCCGTGGGAAAACTGCAAAGTAAGTGGGACGAACCTTTTTTGGTGAAGAGGTCGTTAAGGCCCATGTCTTATCTCCTAGCCACTATCGAAGGGGAAGAGCTTCCGCACACTTGGAATGCCGACAACCTTCGCAAGTTTTATGTGTAGTAACCATAGAAGATGTCTTCGCATTGGTGGTGGAGGTACACGAATCAATGTAGCATTTATGTAATTTTCTTTCTGTAGTTCAATGAAAACAATGTATGGGTGTTGTACTCTTTTTCTCACAGTGGGAACCCTTCGACCGGGTGTGAGATTTTTAACGAGGCAGTAACCTTTGTAAAAACAATGACATAAATGGAATCACCCCCATATAAAAAAATGTGTACTTTTGTCGAAATTATGCATAATTCATCATCAATGTGTTGTAGGACTTCGCAAGAAGGAAGCACACCAATCAACAAAAGGTGAGCCGAGAACTCGCCATAAAAGTCAAGGTATGGAATGTCAAAGAAAGAGATCTTACCTTTCGACTTTAGACGGACGTAAACCCGTAGCAAAGTTCGTGATGAGCAATGTTGGCCTGATCTTCCGATAGGCAGCGATAAGTCGGTGGTGGAGAACTCAACGTTGATGATCCAAAGGCTTCGACCTGAACAGATCGTCTCCCTTGCAATCACTACACCACAGCTCCGTTGGTTATCAATCGTGTCGCGCGGTCGACCTCGCCAAGAAGGCTCAATCCCTGCAAGCGTATCGAGAACACAAGCAAGAACGTAGAAGATGCAATCTGAAATATTGCG
The DNA here is from genome assembly GCF_958298935.1 of Phragmites australis. NCBI lineage: Eukaryota > Viridiplantae > Streptophyta > Magnoliopsida > Poales > Poaceae > Phragmites > Phragmites australis. The sequence goes on along the minus strand of NC_084932.1, from coordinate 20,315,788 downwards.
AATAGAATTCAAGCACTCGAAGTTGGGGTTCCACAAACACTTGCGGCGGCCTAGTCGGTCCGGAACAAGAGCGAAAATCTCACAATATGTGTGTAGATCAATATCTAAGCAAAACCCAACCCTAATTAGGGCGGTGGCTACTGTATATAAAAGACTGGGTCAGCCAAGGACCCCTGGACGCGTCCCTAATGGACTCCAACACGTTACACGGCCCAACGGCCCAAAAGATGGTGGCGCAGCACCCTGACAGATTCTGGACGTCCACTTATTTCGATAATCTGTTGACTCAGAAAGAATATGGACATGGGACTAGTCCCGTTGGAAAGCTTATCTCCTTAGCTTTCCACCCATGTGTAGAACGTCAAAAACGGAGTCCGTATGCGTCCTGGGCGACGATTTTAGTGCAGACTGGTCCTGGACTCCGAAACGGACTCGAACTTGATTGGACCTCCACCTTGGCTTGGGCGCCCTTGCTGTTCTTCTCCCGTGTTCCTAAGTAACAATACATCACAATTATTCAGTAGCATCCCATCCTCATCAAAATATAAAGGAACACTAAGAAACGAGCTCACCTCATGATTTAGTTGACGTGCACGAGCTCATGTCAATGGACCTATTGTTGGAGGAATACTCGGTGTGTGTGTATCCGAAAGAGTGATGTCCTCATCATCCTCCCCTCTTGAATTGGAGTCGTCCTCGATGCAATGTCATCTTCTTCTCCCAAGTAAGGCTTTAAATCTGAAATGTTAAATGTGGGACTAACCCCATAATCTGTAGGCAACTCAAGCTTATATGCATTATCATTGATCTTTTCCACAATTTTAAAAGGATCACCAGCTCGAGACAGCAATTTAGACTTTCTCAAATCAGAAAACCTATCTTTGCGCAAATGTAACCACACAAGAACACCAATTTCAAAAGTAATATGTTTCCGACCTTGGCTACCATAAGTTCTATACTTCTCATTCATCTTTTCAATATTTTCCTTAGTCAACTCATGCATTTTCAGAATCAAATCAGCACGTGTCTTAGCATCAAAATTCAATTTCTCGGATGTTGGTAAAGGAAGTAAATCAATAGGGGCACGGGGGTTAAAACCATACACTACCTGAAACGGACTTACCTTGCTGGTGGAGTGAACTGATCTGTTATAAGCGAACTCAATATGGGGTAGACACTCTTCCCACAACATGGTGGATAATGTGCGGTTCACAACCTCCGTTTGTCCGTCGGTTTGAGGGTGACATGTCGTCGAAAACAGCAGCTTTGTCCCAAGTTTATTCCAAAGTGTCCTCCAAAAGTGGCTCAAAAATTTTGCATCACGATCCGAAACAATGGTGTTAGGCACTCCATGCAAGCGAATGATTTCCCTGAAAAACAAATCAGCTATGTTTGTAGCATCATCGCTCTTGTGACAAGGTATAAAATGTGCCATTTTTGAAAAACGATCCACAACGATAAATATACTATCCCTCCCCCTCTTGGTCCTAGGCAATCCTAAAACAAAATCCATAGAAATATCCTCCCAAGGCACACTAGGAACAGGAAGAGGCATATAAAGTCCATGTAGGTTCAAGCGAGACTTAGCTTTATTGCAAGTAGTGCAGCGTGCCACGTAGCGCTCGACGTCGCGCCTCATCTTAGGCCAAAAGAAGTGAGCAACCAATACATCCTCGGTCTTCTTCACTCCAAAATGTCCCATCAAACAACCTCCATGCGCTTCCTGCAAGAACAATAGGCGAATAGAGCTAGCTGGGATGCATAGCCTGTTAGCACGGTATAGTAATCCATCATTCATCACATATTTATTCCAAGTTCTTCCTTCTTTACAATGTTCAAAAGCATCTTTAAAGTCCAAATCAGTAGCATATAATCCTTTAATTGTTTCTAACCCAAAAATCTTATGATCGAGTTGGGACAGCATGGTATAACGTCTAGATAACGCATCTGCAATGACATTGTCTTTACATTTCTTGTGTTTAATGATATAAGGAAATGACTCTATAAATTCAACCTATTTAGCATGACGTTTGTTCAGTTTGGCTTGGCTTCTAATATGTTTCAAATCTTCATGATCAGAATGAATAATAAACTCCTTGGGCTAAAGATAATGTTGCCATGTTTCTAAAACTCGCACTAAAGCATACAACTCCTTATCATAAGTTGAATAATTTAGAGATGGCCCATTCAATTTCTCACTAAAATAAGCAACGGGTTTACCTCCTTGTAGTAGCACTCCTCCAATTCCAATGCCGCTAGCATCACATTCTAACTCAAAAGTCTTACCAAAGTCCGGAAGTTGGAGTAAAGGTGCATGCGTAAGCTTCTCTTTCAGCGTATTAAAAGCTTGTTCTTGTGCTGGCCCTCATTGGAACGGAACACCCTTCTTTGTCAACTCATTGAGTGGGGCAGCGATGGTGCTGAAATCTCTCACAAAACGCCGATAGAACCCTGCAAGGCCATGAAAGCTTCTCACCTGTGTGATAGTCCCAGGGGTCGGTCAGCTCTTGATGGCTTCAATTTTAGCTTCATCCACTTCAATTCCCTGTGGAGTAACAACATAGCCAAGAAAAGCAACTCTATTCGTGCAAAAGGTGCACTTGTCAAGGTTAGCAAACAAACGTGCCTCTCTCAAAGTAGTAAAAACAGCACGTAGATAATCAATGTGTTCTTTATGTGACTTGCTATAGATCAAAATATCATCAAAGTACACCACCACAAATCTTCCTATGAAAGCACGTAAAACCTCATTCATCAATCTCATGAAAGTGCTAGGTGCATTAGTTAAACCAAAAGGCATTACTAACCACTCATATAGACCGAACTTAGTTTTGAAAGCAGTTTTCCATTCATCTCCCAATTTCATTCTTATTTGGTGGTAACCACTACGCAAGTCAATCTTCGTGAAAATAATAGAACCACTCAACTCATCAAGCATGTCGTCTAGCCTAGGAATAGGGTGACGATACCTTATTGTGATATTATTAATGGCTCTACAATCAACACACATGCGCCATATACCATCTTTCTTAGGAACCAAAATAACAGGAACAACACAAGGACTAAGGCTCTCTCGTACGTACCCACGGTCCAAAAGGTCTTGGACTTGTCGCTAAATTTCCTTAGTCTCTTCCGGATTGGTCCTATATGCAGCATGGTTTGGCAAAGTCGCTCCCGGGATCAAATCTATTTGGTGCTCTATCCCTCTCAATGGTGGCAACCCCGGGGGTATCTCAGCTGGAAAGACATCCTTATACTCCTGCAAAAGGTTAGTGACAGCAGCAGGCAAAGAGCTAGGTATATCATCAATTGAAAATAAAACCTCTTTGCATACCAAAGCATAGCACAAAGTATCATTATCTTGAATTTCAGCAAGGTCAGATTTAGTAGCAAGCATAACACCACCCTTTAACTTAATGCCTTCGGACCTAGGTGTGTTCTTCTCTTTCTTAGGTGGGAAAACAGATTGAGCTACTTGCTGATTTTCAGATTCCAAAACACGTTCTTTCTTTTCTTTTTTAGCTAGCGCTTTATCACATTGCACAATTTCAGCAGGTGTCAAAGGAAGCAAAGAGATTTTCTTTCCCTTATGCATGAGAGAGTATTTATTACTTCTACCATGGTGTGTAGCATCGGTATCAAATTCCCAAGGACGGCCTAACAAAAGTGAACATGCTTGCATAGGCACTACATCAAAATCAGCATAGTCATGGCAGGAACCAATAGAAAAATATACTCTCGCAGATTATGTTACCTTAACCTTACCACTGTTATTGAACCACTGAATGTAGTATGGATGAGGATGTGCACGTGTTGGCAAGGAAAGATTGTTCACAAGATCGGAGCTCAAGAGGTTGTTGCAACTCCCACCATCAATTATGGTACGAACACGTGCATCTTTGACAATGAGGAATGTCTGGAATAGATTATGGCGTTGTAGCTGCTCCGCTTGCCCCATTTGAGAACTCAAAACTCACTTCACAATGAAGGTGCGTGCTGCATAACTCTCCGTGGCAGCGGTACCACTAATCTCCTCCCCCTCACTATCCATGTCATGATCGGCTGCAAGATTAGCTTCAAATGCATATTCTTCCTCGACTTCACTATGACTAACATATCCACCATCTGCTGTTGCGGAGTATACTCACTGACTTGGGCAATCCTTCATGACGTGGCCAATACCTTGGCAGCGACGGCACACAATGCCCATTGTACGACCCGTGGTAGCTGCACCTGAAGAAGAGCATGGCATTGGATCCTGCGAAACAGTAAATTTACTCACCTCACGTGATGGTTGTGGTGCTCCTGCTGAACGCGCCCGAGTGTTGGAGGAGGGGGTAGCAGATCGTGCAGATGTAGAAGGGAATGTTGTTGCTTGTCCTGGTGGTACTTGTGAAGTAGATGTACTCCCAAAATTGTTCCGCAATTTCTGCACATGGTGTCGACCCTGCAGTTCTTTTTCTGCCAAGATAGCAAAATGGAACTACCTATTGGTAGTATTGTAATCTTTATAATCAACAAGGTCCTGAATTTCACGTCTCAACCCAGAGTAAAAACGAATCATGGTATCCTCATCATCCTCTTGTATACTACAACGAAGCATAGCAATTTGAAGCTCTTGATAGTAATCATGCACAGATTTAGAACCTTGATTTAAGCGTTGCAATTTCTTTTTCAATTCACGTGTATAATCAGGAGGAATAAATCTATTGCGCGTGGCACGCTTTAGTCTAGGCCATGATTCAGGCTCTAAGCCACTAGAAACTAATCCATTCCACCAAATAATAGCATAATTCGTGAACTCACAAGTGGCTAGTCTAACTCTATGCATTTTAGGAACCATATGAGAACTATACTTTTGATCAACCGTCATTTCCCAATTCAAATAAGCATCAGCATCATATGCACCATCAAAAGGAGGCATTGAAAACTTAATCTTAGAATAAGGATCATCGCGACCGTTGCGATTAACATTATTACCTCCATTACCTTGATGACGTTGTTGTTGATCACGACGTAATTGTTCAGCACGAGGACGTTGCTCAGCACGCGCATCTTGCCCAACAAAAACCTCACCATCTTCTTGGTCACCATTGTTAGTATGATCATCATCATGTGAATGGTCATCATCCTGTGGTGGCTGTCGCAACTCAACGTCGTTGACTCGCATGACGAGGTTAGCAATGCTTGTTCTAATGTCTGTCAATTGTCTAGTATGATCCTTGGACACACAATCCTTAAAATCCGACGGAGAGCCATCACCTGACATGGTTAGTAGAAAACAAAGGACAACACAATATTATCCCTATCAACTACTAGGTTGTGGAAGGTGGAATCACACACACTCAAGCGTCTTACCACGCTCTTACAAATGTTCTTACCAACGCAGCAAGGAGGAACAACCGGTGACGAGTTTGGAAGCGTGGGATGATTGCAAGAGTGAACCTGTTCGGATCAAAGGAGGTGGAGCTTGGAAGGCACAATATAGTAGCAAGGATTAGCAATAACTGTAATCAGAAGAGCAAAGCTAAATAAGTGTCCAAAGTATAAATCACAGTTGCTGGTCTATCATGTGTCCCTAGTCCTAGCACAACAGCTGAAACAAAGCTAAAAAGGATGATCAGAGAAAGACACAGCAAATAGCACAATGATCTGGGTGTTCTCTATGTGCTCCTCTTTTTTCTCTTTTAGCACTAGTAGGAATCACGAATTTTTTTTTTGTATTTTTCTGATATTTTTTTCTGAACCAGGAGCACACAAAAAACAACCATAGAAATTTTCAGCTCAAACGGATGCAAGATGTGGCCTATAGAAAATCAAGCATGTTCTCTGAAAAGCGTGCGGAAACTTCGCGGCTCGAATACTCAATCTTCCGAGCCGAATTTGGGAAAAAAATTTCAGCGGAACCTGGCTAAGCAGGGGAGCAATGGATGTAACTTTTTCTGTAGATGTCCGTGAAAATTTTTTTTTGCCTGATTCCGAGTCCGTATGAGAAAGTTATGGCCGTTTTACTGAACCCCTGTCGAGTTAGGTTTTTTTTTTTCAAGCACCTCTTGCAGAAATTGACCTCTTTAAGGTATTGCAAGCAATAGGATCGCGAGATGAACAAGGATGACAGCAGTGGCAGGGCAATTGATACAAGGCAGCTTGCGACCTATGTAGGGTTGGCGTGGCGGAAAGTAACACAAGGCGGCTCGCGGTGGCAAATCGAGTAATGTGGTGGCTCGACTTGTTGGTGGGGATGGTGGCGATGGGATAGCGGCGTGATCAAAATAGCATGGAGTGTTGACTAAAAACCAAGAACACGACTCTAAAACCAGCAACAAGACTCGACCACAGACACAAACTCAACAACGCACAACTGAAAACAAATATTGCAAAGGCACAAAGGGTTCTAGGGCAGCGGAAATTGACGGATTTTTTTTGGCTTTTTCTGGACTCTAGGTAATGAAAAACAGACTAATCTAAAGGGGAAAACGAAATTACCTAACGGGCAACCTGAAAATCTGATACCAGTTGATGAGCAATGTTGGCCTGATCTTCTGATAGGTAGCGATAAGTCGGTGGTGGAGAACTCGACGTTGATGATCCAAAGGCTTCGACCCGAACAGATCGTCTCCCTTGCAATCACTACACCACAGCTCCATTGGTTATCAACCGTGTCGTGCGGTTGACCTCGCCAAGAAGGCTCAATCCCTGCAAGCGTACCGAGAACACAAGCAAGAACGTAGAAGATGCAATATGAAATATTGCGAATAGAATTCAAGCACTCGAAGTTGGGGTTCCACAAACACTTGCTGCGACCTAGTCGGTCCGGAACAAGAGCGAAAATCACACAATCTGTGTGTAGATCAATATCTAAGCAAAACCCAACCGTAATTAGGGCGGCAGCTACTGTATATAAAAGACTAGGGTCGGCCAAGGACCCCTGGACGCATCCCTAATGGACTCCAACACGTTACACAGCTTAACGGCCCAAAAGATGGTGGCGCAGCACCCTGACAGATTCTGGACATCCACTTATTTCGACGATTCCTGTTGACTCAGAAAGAATTTAGACATGGGACCAGTCCCGTTGGAAATCTTATCTCCTTAGCTTTCCACCCATGTGTAGAACGTCAAAAACGGAGTCCGTATGCGTCCTGGGCGACGATTTTAGTGCAGACTGGTCCTGGACTCCGAAACGGACTCGAACTTGATTGGACCTCCACCTTGGCTTGGGCGCCCTTGCTGTCCTTCTCCCATGTTCCTAAGTAACAATACATCACAATTATTCAGTAGCATCCCATCCTCATCAAAATATAAAGGAACACTAAGGAACGAGCTCACTTCATGATTTAGTTGACGTGCACGAGCTCGTGTCAACGGACCTATTGTTGGAGGAATACTCGGTGTGTGTGTATCCGAAAGAGTGATGTCCTCATCAGTTCGAAGCTTCTTACTCGCTTTGAAGTTGTCCATATTTTAAAGCATCTATGTTTTTGCAGCGTCCTCACCCACAAGGCAAGGAAATTATGAATATCTTACATGAATATCTATGTTATGCTCAAAACAAAAGAAAAAGCCGAAGTGCTGCTGGACCTCAAAGAAGGCGGCGCACCTGTCGACTAAAAGTCGGGGCTAAGAGTGCCTGCCCCCGCACCGAAGGAAAAATGTACCTTTGGGACAAAAAAAAAACCGAAGTGCTCCTTGACCTCAAAGAACGCGGCGCACCTCTCTACTAAAAGCTGGGGCCAAGAGTTCCTACCCCTACACCTAAGGCAAAACGTACCCTCCGGAGAAAAAAAAGCCGAAGTGCTGCTCAACCTCAAAGAAGGTAGCGCACCTCTCGACTAAAAGTTGGGGGCTAAGAGTGCGTGTCCTCGCTCTCAAGGCAAAACGTACCTTCTGGAAAAAAAAGTCGATGTGTTGCTCGACCTTAAAGAAGGCAGCACACCTCTCAACTAAATGTCAGGGGCTAACAGTGCCTGCCCCCGCACCGAAGGCAAAACGTACCTTCGAGACAAAAAAAAGCCGAAGTGCTGCTCGACCTCAAAGAAGGCGGCGCACATCTCGACTAAAAGTCAGGGGGGCTAAGAGTGCCTACCCCCACAACGAAGGCAAAATGTACCTTCAGGAGGAAAAAAAGCCGAAATGCTACTTGACCTCAACGAAGGCGGTGCACCTCTGGACTAAAAGTTGGGGGCTAAGAGTGCCTTTCCCCGCACTGAAGGCAGAACGTACGTTCGGAAAAAAAGAAAGAAAAAGGCCGAAGTGCTGCTCAGCCTTAAAAGAGAGCGGTGCACCCCTCGACTAAGTCGAGGGCTGAGAAAGCCTGCCCCTGCACCGAAGGCATAGGATACCTAACGTTAATCTCGAAAAATGGACAACACATCAAAATGTGAAAATTTGGTGAAATAAAAGTCGAAGCTTGGACAACCATCGCAACAAATTGTGCAATCACTTTTACGATTGATAGAAACTACAAAGTGAAACCAAGAAGGGAGATACATTGCCCTTGAGGAATTGGCCTAGATACTAGGCCTTCGAGCACTAATTAGCAATTAAATGAGAGATAGATTTGTTGAGGCAACGTCAGTAGTTGTCCACATATTACACTTCATGCACGGTTCTGCCGAAGGTCCCTACGGCTTCAAAGTCGGGGGGTGGCATTTTCCAAATGACGGTTTGTGCGTGGTTCTGCCCAAGGTCCCTACGGCTTCAATGTCGGGGGGATGACATTTTTTGGATCATGTTTTGGATGCGATACAGCCGAAGGTCAAAATCGTTGAAAGACCATCGATAACAACTTTATTCAGCAAATTCATCAATGTCAGGATCTACAAAATCTTTATACCATTGGCTAAAGCCAAATTGAAAGGCTATGCCTTGGCTGGCATGAAAAGGCATCATTGGATCCAAGGGTGATCCGATATAATTAGATGAAGAAGTGTGGACGAAGATGTAGGCAAAGTGCTCCTACCTTCATCATGTCGCACTATTTACGAAGGCCTTCAGCGGTAGCAAAATTGAAATTGACGCGGTAGAGATTCATGATTATCGTCTTTCGGCTCAGGCTTCGGATCGACGATCATATGTGGAGGCTCAAAGTCTCTCCGCACAATCCAGCAGGCCTCGCGCTCAGCCCTTTGGGTCTCTAAAACCAAAGGGCTAAACGACTTCATAGGACCTGCACTGTCCTCTCCAGTACCACCCAAAATCAATAGCTAGGTGGCGGCGGTGGAAGGAGTCCCAGCAAGACCAAGACATAAAACAACGCTTTGTGTATTCTTCACACCTTCTCTTTCTCTTCGACCGCCTTGGTCGTCGCTCTGGTAGAAGGGTCATCCTTCAATTTTGTCTATAGAACAAAAGGTCCATGAATACGCAGGTGGAAAAATCTCGAAAGCAGAGCTAAAAAAACACGTACTAATTGGCGGTTGATTTCCGCCTCCCGGAGGGTGAGCTCATGGCCATGTTTACACTAGTAGTTGGTGGTGAAAGCTCGCACGGTAGCCTTCAATGCCCTCGACACAACCGAAGTTGACATATCTGAAGGATAGCAGAAGGTTGATTTTTGGAGCGCAGTATGATGGTCATAGCCAGTCATCTCAATTGAGTGGACTAAACTCCTGGCTGAAACCATGGTGTTGAAGTCACCGCACAGCTGGGCCATGGGCAAAAGGATGCCACTGGTTTCATAGATCCATCCAACAAGTCCACCCAGCCTGACAAGGTTATGCGTTGTAGGCATGGCCGAAGCACCAATTCCATCAAAGGTATTGCTAATTGCTTTGTCGGCAACAACGGCCTTCGATTCAAGTTCTCCTTGCACAGTGAGGGCATCATCGGATAGCGCCTTTGCCTCGTCCAGCTCTTCGCGCAGTCGCTACACTTTAGCTGCTGCAAGTGTAGATCAGCCTTCCTCGTTCGTCATGCGAACTCCCTTTTTTGGGCCTCAGCCTTCTCTGCCCAGGCTTCAAACAGGGCCCTTTGTGCCTTGCATTCTTTGCGTGGGCCTCAGAATGCTCTGCTTGCTTGCGCTAAGCATGCAAAATGAGCATAGCCTGCAATAGCTCATAGGTGTCAGAATGAGAAAGCAAAGAAAAGCTGAAAGTCGTGACGCAAAATGCCTTTGCAATGGCCACGTCGGAGGCATCGATGAGCTCAACAGTGGGCTTTCGCGCCAGAGAAATCTCAAGCTCAGGGAGAATGTAGCTGCCAAACATTTTCTTTGCGCCATTGACTTCCCCCGAGCTTGGCTCAAATGAAGAAATCTCGAAGGCTTCGGCGTCAATAACCTTCGCGTCGAGTAAGCCATTGTGACTCATAGGCCCCTTTCTACCACAGTGAGGCATGGGTGGCGAGGTATTTTCCTCATCGGTCTCTGTGGGTCTGTGGCCTCTGCACCAACTATCCTTAGATGAGGAACTCGAAGATGAAGAGGAAGAGGCTGGTTCACCTCCAGCTTCTTCGACAATTTTTACTCCTTCGGTCTCCTCAGCTTCCCTCCCCCCCCCCCCCCCCCCCGCTGTCTCAGCGGTAGCGCGCGAATCAGAAAGTTCATCCTCCTCATCGCTAAGAATTAGCGTGGCAAGGTCCACGCGTGTAGAAAAGGCAGGCTTCGGCGAGGAGGATGGAAGATCATGCGTGCTCTTCGAAGGCTCCTATCGAAGGGGCACAAATTGAATGGCCACTGAGCCTTCGGGGGTCAATTCGTCTCCCAGAATGTCGAGGGCCACTTCATAAGGTCTCTTCTTCAAGGAAAGCGCCTTGTTTTTGCCTGCTCGCGGTGAATGGTTTACAATTTTCCACTTCTTTTAGCTGCCACCAACAGAATCTCCACCGGCCTTGGCGTTCAGCGAGCCTTCTCCTTTGCCCTAACCTGAAGAGAGCATAGTCACCTTCAGCTTGTCTTTATATGCAAGGCCTCGTGACTCGAAAATCTGGTTAAGTCACCGACCAAGCCCCTGGTCGGTGCAGAGTTGGGCTTCGCCCTGAGTAAATCTCCCAAGAAGAAGCATGGCCTTAGTATCCACTTCGGCCATCATCAAGTCTGCCACAAAGTAAACAATGTAAGGAAATAACGGAGCCAAAGTACAGTTAAGAACATGATAAAAGAGAATACCAGTGAAACCTTGAAAGTCTGGCTGGCGATGGCAGAGTCCCTCTAAGCCTTTATCACCAAAATTTGGGATGGTCCAGCCCCGGCTAAGGGCCCACGCCCCGGACGCCACGAACTCTTCTACGAGATCGCACGTGGTCAGATGCTTTGTGCACCTGGTTAAGGCCTCAAACGCCGCCTTCTGAGAGGCCTTTAGCTGTACATCAGGGGCACGGTTCCCCTTCACCTCTTCAGACTTGGAAACAACAAACTCCTATCAGTCCACCTTGTGGTAGAACCACCACCACATCCAGTCCTTCGGCCATTTGTTTTTGTATGCCACGACTGGCGTGGCCTGACCAGCGCGATAAGTGAAGTTCAGGCAGCCATAGTGGGCTTCGCTTTGCATGTTACGCGCGAAAACCAGCTTCGGTTGGTGATGGAGCCTGTGGACTGTGGCGAAGGCCATGGCCGATGCCTTCGTTCCTTTGGAACACGCCGCCCGAGTGAAAAAGTTGAGCCAAACGATGGCGTTTGGCATCAGCTGGTGGAGGTAGATTTCGAAAACCTTCATAACCTTCAGCACCATCTCATCGCTAGGAAGACGAAGCCCTCCTCGAAAGTAGTCAATGAAGACAATGGCTTCATCATCTTCGAGCTTCAGAGTCTCTTGGCCCTTCGGGAGCCTAACCTTCGAAACATCATTTATCAAACCCTCCTTTACTAGTCCAACCAGGACTTCTTCATCAACCTTAGATTTCCCAATGCAATAGGTCTTCGGGTGGCTTTTCTTGCCTCTTGGAGCCATTCTCACTAGGCTTCGGAAAGATATGTGACTGCGTGTCTTTGTACAAGAGCTACAGTTTTAGCAGATTCAAGCGATGACAATTGAAGCGTCTGGTGGAGCACTTTTATAGTGGTGAAAGAAAGGATTAATGGCGATTGAACTGAGGCTCATCGGAAATTGAACCATTGTCGTAAAACACAATTTGGCTTGAGATGAAGACACTTAGCATCATCAAGTCATGATCGTTGTTTGGGGGTATAATGGTCATATGCTCGCATAAATAAAAAATTAGTTAAAAGAAAAGAAAAGAAAAAGGATGATGAACATGAGGCAGCTATCTGCTAAAAGGTAAAATGAGCCCCCAGAGGTCTTCGACGAGCTGAAGGGGATGACGTTCGGTTATATTATTTGATTCACAGGTTCGGCCCATCAAAGATGAACCTTACTTGTAGGGGGCTACTGTTGGGGAATGATCTTAAGCACCCCTTCGGATCCTGAGGTGAAGTCCACTGGTGGTTGTTCAATGACGAATAATACAGTTGTGTTTCAGGGAGCACGGGCGAAGCATCTGGCGGGCCTTCAGACGAAGACTGAAGGTCAACTTGCAGCGCCAAGTATCAGTGCAGGCGAAGCCTCTAGTGGGACCTCGGGCGGACACATAATGGTGACTCTAGACGCAGCATCGAGGCTGGTCGAAGGTGCCCTAAGGGCCCATGTGCGGCTGGCTTTATGGGGACTCGGCCGAAGGCGCGCATGCGTCGAAGCCCGTGTAGCGGTCTGGGGTATAATTGTAAATATGCAAATGTACTCAATGGTACCAAAATACCCTCGAATATGCCAAGAATGTGGCAATTAGAGGGGTAATGCTGTAAATCATGGCTTGGAGTGGTTCAGTACAGGCCATAAATAGGCTGACACTGTAATTGATGGGAAGAGAATAAAAAGAGACTACTCATCTCCCCACAAATACATGTTGCATCTCGCCGCTTTTAGCTCTTTCTCTCTCTGGGCCGAAGGCTTCCCCTGGTTTGGTGACTTCGTGACCAACCGTATTCTTTCTACATGATAAGACTATTGTATTTAACACTTTCAAAAGTTTTGCCAAGAGGGACGAAAATGAATTTGAGTTCAAGTCAACAAAGTGAGAAGTGACAATGGCTTCGATTTCAAGAACAAAAAAGGAATTTTTGTGAAGAAAAGGGAATCAAATATGAATGGAGTAGTTGAAAGGAAGAATTGGACTCTAATTGATATGGCAAGAACAATGCTTTCAGAATATAATGTTTCAGAAAATTTTTGGGCCGAAGGAATTAACACCACATTCCATTCATCAAATAGATTATATTGTCACCGGCTATTGAAGATGACTCTATATGAACTCCTTGTTGGAAGAAAACCAATCATATCATATTTTTTGGTATTTGGATGCAATTGCTAGATTCTAAAGAAAGGTACTCGCTTATCAAAATTTCAAAGAAAATGTGATGAAAGTTTCTTACTTGGTTATTCTTCTCATAGTAAATCTTATCGTGTCTACAACCAAAATTCCGGTTTGGTTGAAGAGAGTTATGATGTTGAATTTGGTGAAACTAATGGCTGTCAAGAAAAGGAAGAGAATTTGGATGACGTAGGTAATGAGGGTTTGAGAAGAGCTATCAAGAACATGTCAATAGGTGATATCAAGCCAAAAGATGAAGGTGAACAAGATGATGATCCATCTACCTCAATTCGGGCCATTCCATCTACTTCCACTACAAATGGTCAAGTCCAAGCTTATAATGTGGAAGATGTCAAAGATCCATCACAATCGGCTTTCACTTCATCAACTGCATCACAAGACCCAGTAGCTCATTCAAAGGTTCACCATGCCATTGCCAAGGATCATCCCATTGATCAAATTGTTTGCGACATTAATAAGGATGTTCAGACTTCATTTTGTGAATATTATTCTTTTGTATCTTCTATTGAGCCCAACCATATAGAAGAAGGACTCAATGATCCAGGTCAGGTGAATGCAATGCATGAAGAGTTAAACAAGTTCACCCGCAATGATGTATGGAAATTTGTAGAAAGACCAAATCTAAGAGATCACAATGTGATTGGCACAAAACGATTCTTTCGTAATAAGCAAGATGAACAAGGAATTGTTGTGAGAAACAAAACAAGATTGGTTGCACAAGGATATACTAAAGTCGAAGTCTTTTACTTCTGTGAAACTTTCACTCCTGTATCTAGAATTAAGGCTATTAGAATCTTGCTTGCTTTTGCTTCATCTTATAATATTAAGTTATATCAAATGGATATATAAAGTGCCTTCTTAAATGGTAAAATTAGTGAACTCATCATTGTTGAACAACCACCCGGCTTTGAAGATCCTAAAAAGCCCAATAATGTGATAAACACTCCGTGGGAAAGTCTATACTACTTTGTTCGGTAACACCCAGTTTTAAAGGAACAAAACCGGGCACAACACATGTATGCTAGGATCAAGTTTCCATACATGTGCTACATCATTAGTGTATCATCACAGTGCTAAGATTACAACGCTATTGAACTTATTACAAAAGGACCCGAGGGTCTAAAAGGAAACACAGCAGAACAAAAGAGAGCTTTAGTGCCAGCGGGGCTTCCATCTTCCACAAGCGTCAATCGGGAGCACACCAGCCTAGAATAGCAACTCCGGGTCGAAGTCATCTTCGTCGACGGTAGCAGCTTCACAAATGGCTTCTGAAGATCAGTAGAATGCAAGAGATGGGACAATGGGTGTGAGTACAAAAATGTATTCCACAAGTGTAGGGAAAGCATGCTATGGGGCTTAAGTCAAGGAAAGGTTATACACGGTTAACTGCACTAAGCAACTGAACCTACGACTCCGACATCAGGCAACCTATTGTCTAAGTGCGAAGACACTACTACAACAAGATGAATGACTCATCGGATTCCATCCGACTACCAAGACTCACCAGGTAATTCCATTACCCGGCTACCCAACCAACCATACCAAACCCTAATCCCATCTAATCCTGAAGAAGTCCAAGTTCGCTCTTGACCGTGAGCACGACTGATCAACCAAATAGATACTTTGCAGAGTTTGCACAGCTTTCCCCATGAGTCGTGATTCCCATGTTGCTTCACACTACCGGGGTGTGGAGTCGAGGTCTCACTACAAGGCCTTTACAAAGGTCCCGCCAACTTGCAGGCACCCACTGAGGTTTCACCACTAACAGACGATTACGTCACTGCAGAAGTCACCTCTTATGCCACTTAACTGTCCAATGGTGCCGACAGAGTTAGAGGGGTGGCTAATTAGTTGGCCAGGCCATACCCATATAGGCCTCGTGGTTGTGCAGATTCACTTGGTTATATGTTCAAGAACGAGTCCTTAGGACCCCACACGGGAACAAACAGAAGCCAGCTGTATAGCACCACCTCAAACCAACCATCCTGTTAGAATTCCTATACCAGGTTACTACAAGATTACCATACCCAGTTTTTTTTGTTGCATAGGCATTAGACAAGATTAACATTTTCCCAACTATGACTGCACTAGCATATACTACTCATTAAATCCCATGGTCGATCAACAGCGATAAGGAATTATCATACAAAACTAGTAAACCCTAACATAGGATGCCATTTAGACAAGCATGCAATTGAAGGATAAGAAGTACACATGAATCCTAAAACAGGGGAAAAATGCTCAAGGACACTTGCCTTCAGTGGAGGGTTCCTCAAAGTCTTCGAAAGCTTGCTCTTGAACATTCTTGAACTGCTCACTTCCTAATTGACAAACCGAAAAAAGCACACAACTGCAACCTCTAAGAACAGTTCACCAAGCAGTACTAAAACTATATAAGAAACCTACAAAAATATTCTACACGACGCTATGAACATTTGAGCATGAAAACTACCCAAAACGGAGCTACGAGCAAAAAGTATTAAGCTTTGAAGTTTCAGAGGCTTAAATGCAAATTTTACTTGATTTTCAGAGAAAAACTCGAATTGATTTTATAGTAGAAATTCTAATTATAATGTCATAAATCAAAATCGATTTAATTTCTAATGGAAAAGTGCATGAAATAAGTTTATGGGCCCTTGAACCACGGCCTGGAGGCCGGTCCATGGGTCCACAGTGGACCGGAACGAAGGGGTATGCACCCCTCATATTTGGGTCGTCCATCCGAGATGGGATGGCAGGGGTTCAAAGGAGCTTGGACCGGGTGGCGCAAGCATGGGCAACGGCCAGCCGATGGTGGCGCCCGGCCGGGACCACGCCGGAGTAGCACAAAAATGCGCTATAGGCCACAGATCTTGACGGAAAGTGGCCCAAAAGAGAGAGGGCAACATGGGGAAGCTCACCGTGGGTCTCTACGCGAGGGAGAGGAGCTGAGGGTGGCTGGCGACGGAGAGGGTGGTCGTTGGGGTTGAAGCTCTGTGCGGGAGGCGCTACGGCGATGGGGAGACACTGAGAAGCAGCGCAAACGGGCCTCGGGAACCTATGCACACGGGAGAGGGATCAATTTGACCAAAGGGAGCTCGCCGATGATGAATTGAAGCGGCGGAGCTAACTCACCGGCGTTCGGGAAGAATCGGCAACGAGGATGATTCCGAGCGGAAGGAAGGGGGAAACGGTGGGAAAAGTGTGGCTCGGGTGCGGAAACTTGCGGAGAAGGCAAAAGCAGGCTTATATAGGCACGAGAGGGGGAGGAAGGGGACTGGCCGGGGAAGTTTCCATATGGTGAAGAAATGACATAAATTGAATTGAATAGGGAAGGAAAGAGGGGAGGAAAGGTGAGGGTTGTTTCCATGCACGAGTGAAGGAGGGGAGGGGATCACGAGCAGGCCTTTTAAACGGTGAGAAATGGCGCGGGGAGGCAGCGCATTTTGAATCGGTGGCAAAATTTGGGAGCAATTCGGCCGTGGCGGAAGGTGGGAGAAGGGCAGCTGGCTCGAGTGGGGCGGCTCGGGTCAAGCAGCTCGGGTCGGGCAGGACCCACATGGCGGCGAGGTAGGGAGGGGAGGTGTGCGGCTCGGGGGCATGTAGGTCGGCTCGACCTAGCGAGCTAGTGTGGGGGAGAAAGGGGGTGGCCCAAACGGTCGGTGAAATGGAGAGAGGGGAGGGGGAAGAGATGGGCCGGAGAAAGAATCCGGCCCGAGAGCTCTTTATCAATTTCAAAATTGCTTCTCTTTTAAGATTTTAAACCAATTTCAAAAGGAGTTTTAAATGAGCGACTTCTAGCGATCTTTTGCAAACTTTTCCCACACATAAAAACCTATTGCAACTATGACGGCATGAACACATCAAACTTATATAACCTATGTCAAATTTAAATTTAGAAATTAACTTCTTCTATTAAAAAAAATTGCAACTCCTATTACCTTCTAACAACATTTTAAACTATTGCAAAAATTGAAATTTAGGGTGTTACAAACCTACCCCCCTTAGGCTGAATCTTGCCCTCGAGATTCGGAAGGATCGGAGAAGAGAAGTGGAAACTCGGCCTTCAGATATTTTCTCTTTCCTAGGTTGCTTCCTCTTCTGAGTGATGCTTCCATTGCACCTTGCACATACGGACTCGCCTGTTTCTGGTAACCCGTTCTGACATGTCAATAATCTTGACCAGATATTCAGAGTAGGAGAGATCTTCTCGCACCTCCAGTTCTTGTACTGGTAGTTGCTCTTCGGGAACTCTTAGACACTTTTTCAACTCTGACACACGGAAAACATCGTGTACTCCTGAGGGTTGAGGTGGTAACTCAAGCTGGTAAGCTACTTCTCCTCGTCTTCCCAATATCTTGTACGGACCAATAAATCGGGGTGAAAGCTTGCCTTTGACCTTGAATCTGCATAGACCTCTGATTGGTGATACTTCGAGATACACGAAGTCTCCTACTTCGAAAGTGAGTTCTCGGCGTCAATTATTTGCATAGCTCTTTAGTCTTGATTGGGCAGTCTAGAGATTATCCCTGATCTCTTGCATTTGTCTTTTTGTTTCTCTCAGAACTTCAGGATCAAAAACTTGGCTTTCCCTGGTCTGGTTCCAGAACAACGGGGTTCTACACTTCCTTCCATATAAGGCTTCAAAAGGAGACATCTTGAGGCTAGCTTGATAACTATTATTATAATAGAATTCCGCATACGGCAGATTCTTGTTCCAACTATTACCATTCTTTAATGCACATGTGCTTAACATGTCTGCAAGGATTTGATTTACTATTTCTGTCTATCAATCAGTTTGAGCTGAGCTAAAATTTAACCTTGTATCCATAGATTCATGTAGGCGTTGCCAGAACCGTGAGGTATACTAACTGCCACGATCAAATACAATTATCTTTGGTACTCCATGCAGACACACAATCCTGGACATATACAACTTAGCTAGTTTCGGACCTCGATAGGATTCTTTGACTGGGATGAAGTGAGCTACTTTTGTCAACTGGTCAACTGTGACCCATATGGAATCATATCCTGACTGAGTTCGAGGTAGACCCACTATGAAGTCCATGCTAATTGCTTCCCACTTCCATTCAGGTACTTTCAATTGCTGTAGCAGACCTGCTCGTCTCTGATGGTCAGCTTTGACTCGCTGACAGATATGACACAAAACCACATATTCTGCTACTGCACATTTCATTCTGTACCACCAATACTAATCCTTAAGATCCTGATACATCTTGGTACTCCCTGGGTGAATGGAATATGCTGAATTATGAGCTTCTTTTAAAATTGTATTCCGAATAGCCTTTATTTCTGGAACACATATCTTGTGCTTGTACCACACTGTACCTTGCTCATCTTCAGTGAAATCTGGGGCTTTGCCAACTTTGATGAGCTGCTTGATTTCCAAAATCTTTTCATCCTCAAGCTGACCCTTCCTTATATCTTGTTCAAGCATTGAGTTTGTTTCCATTTCAACTATCTCGGTGTTACACACCATTCCCATATTCAACTTCTCGAACTCCTTGCATAGCTCGGGACTCACTTCTTGAAGGGTTATAGAGTTGACATGAAATTTTTCTGCTCAAGGCATCAGCCACTACATTTGCCTTTCCTGGGTGATAGTTAATTCCCAAATTGTAGTCCTTGATGAGCTCTAACTACCTACATTGTCTGAGATTAAGATCCGGTTGAGTGAAGATATACTTCAAGCTCTTATGATCTGAATATATCTCACATCTTTGACCTATCAGATAATTTCTCTAGATCTTGAGCACATGAACAACTGCGGCTAGCTCCAAATCACGTGTTGGGTAGTTCTCTTCATGCTTCCGTAACTGCCTAGATGCATATGCTACAACATGACCTTCTTGCATGAGCACACAACCCAATCCTTGATGAGATTCATCACGATATACCAAAAATGGCTTCTGGGTGTGAGCCATGATCAATACTGGAGCTGAGGTCAACCTTTTCTTCAACACATTGAAATTGGCTTCTCAAGTGGCTGTCCACTTGAACTTTGCTTTTTTTCCTGGCAGTTCCGTCATTGGCTTCGCTATCTTGGAGAAACCTTCTATGAACCAACGATAATATCCTGCTAGACCAAAGAAACTACGGATCTCTAAAACATTCTACGATGGTTTCCAGTTTAGAACATCTCTTACTTTGGATGGGTCCACAGACACACCTCCTGCTGAAATAATGTGAACAAGGAAGGAAACTTCCTTTAACCAGAACTCACATTCACTCAGTTTAGCATACAGTTGGTTTTCTCTGAGCTTCTGCAATACCATTATTAGATGTTCCACATGCTCTTCCTCGTCCTTGGAGTACACTAGGATGTCGTCAATAAATACCACGACAAACTTGTCCAAATATTCCATGAAGACTTTGTTCATCAGATACATGTAGTAAGCTGGGGCATTGGTCAACCCGAAAGATATTACTGTGTACTCGTATAGACCATACCAAGTAACAAATGCCATCTTAGGAATATCCGAAGCACGAATCTTTCGCTAATGATACCCAGACCAAAGATCGATCTTGGAGAACACACATGCTCCTTTCAACTGATCAAAAAGATCTTCAATGCAGGGTAGAGGATACTTGTTCTTGATTCTTACTTCATTCAGGGCTCGATAATCTATACACATCCTTTGGGTTCCATCCTTCTTTTGTATGAAGATTACTGGGGCTCCCTAGGGCGAAGAACTGGGGCAGATAAACCCATTGTCTAGTACCTCTTGGATTTGCTCCTTGAGCTCAGCCAACTGATTGACATCCATTCTATATGGCCTCTTGTATATTGGAGCCGTTCCAGGTACTAATTCAATGACAAACTCAATTTCTCGATTAGGTGGCATACCTGGCAAATCCTCCAGGAAGACGTCTAGAAATTTACTGACCACTTTGCTATCTTCCACTACATTGGCCTTGTTGAGACTGGCGTTGATAGCTGACTCTGTCGTGGCTTGGAATTCCACCCTGGTTCCATCTATATGGCTTGGAATTCCACCCTGATTCCATCTGTGTACTGACTTTGTGGCACATCCAATGACTCCATTGTACTTGGTCAACCAATCCATTCTGAGTATGATATCAATTCCTTTTGGCACATCCAATGACTCCATTGTACTTGGTCAACCAATCCATTCTGAGTATGATATCAATTCCTTTGAATCCAGAATGATGAGATTGGCAAGAAAGTCTACCCCCCTTATGCATATACTTATTTTAGGGCATACATGCCTTGATTCAATTTCTCCTCCAGGAGAACTAACTAACACCCGATTTTTCATTAATGCTCTTGGCAATTTACATGCATTCACAAACTGAGATGATATGAAAGAATGCGTAGCACCAGAAGAATCAAATAATATTGTAGCAGGGTGAGAGTTGGCAGAAAACATACCCAGCACTATGTCAGGAACATCTTGGGCTTTCTCCACTGCAACATGATTGACACGACCATGCATCGCATTCTGTCGGGGCTGCTGCTGTTGATTGTTGCCCTGGACCTGTGCTTGGCCTTGCTACTTCTTGGGGCACTTATTGGCTAGGTGCTCGAAGTTGCCACAACTGAAACACTGGCCAATGTTACCCGATCCTTGTCCGGTGCAATTTTGCTGCTGGGGTTGGTTGTTGTTGAGTCACTGCTGCTGGTAGTTGGGGCAAGACTGCTACGGTGTTGGCTGTACTGGCGGCTTGTATGATCATGCAACCTGATTAGGCATCTTCTGTGATGGCCTTTGTTACTAATTCTGCCCTCCATGGCGGAACATTGGACATGTGGGTGGGGGGTTGAAATGGGGACGGTTGTTACTGCCCGAAGACTGACCTTGCAGGCTACGCTTGCGTTCTTCTCCCAAATTCTGGCATTTCTTCTCCATGATAAAAGCTCGGTCCACCAGCTTCTAGAAACTGGGGTACTCGTTGGGTGATAGGGCATACTGTAAGCCAGCGTTGAGATCCTCTAGGAAACAGTCTTGTTTCTTTTCATCAGTATCCACATCATTGGGGGCGTAGTGGGAGAGCTGGGTGAACTTGGTGAGGTATTCCCTTACTGACATGGGTCTTTGTTTCAAACTGAGGAACTCCCTCCTCTTCAGCTTCACTTCACCTGTGGGGACATGGTGTGCATGGAAGTTATTCCAGAACTCTACCCAAGTGATTTCCTGGGGATCCTCATGAGCGGTAGTGTAAGCTGTCGACCATTCTTGAGCTGGACCAATCAGTTGATGAGATGCAAAAAGAACATTCTCCCTTCCAGTGCACTAAGCTATCTATAGCTTTCTCTCTATTGTCTTCAACCAGTCGTCAGCCTCCATGGGCTCAAATGCCTGAGAGAAGGTGGGTGGCTGAGTGCTCAAGAACATTCTAAGCCTAGATTGTGGCTACTACGATGATGCTTGCTGGTCTTGGCGTTGCTGGTTGATAGCCTGAACCAAGCCTTGGAGAATGGTCATCACTTGATTGGCTTCCATCAGAGGTGGCGGGGGTGGAAGATCGCACTGGTTGGCAGCGTTGTCATTGGTGTGTTCGTTGACATTGTCATTGATGTTGTTGTTGACGTTGTTGTTGATGTTGTCATTGACGTTGTTGCTACGCCTGGTGTTCACCATCTATTGGTAGCCAAGGTTCAAGCGGGGAACATAAGGGAAAAGCAAGGGCGGATAAAAAGACAAGAATAAAAAAGAAAAGATAAGAATAGATACAGAACAAAAGAAAGAAAGGGACTCCCAACTATTATTATATTATTAACAGATGCAATATAGGGGGGAACCCTCCCCCCCCCCCCCATATTACACCAATACTCATGCAAAGATCCAAATCATTACAAGGTTCACACTACAGACACAAGCACAAGCACACACTAGCACAACCAGAACAAATGAGACTAAATGACTAATTCAGCTTGGGAGATCCTCCTAGTTCGACTCTACTCCTCACCTTCTGAGCCTAAAGCACCTGTTGCATTTGCCTGACGAATTTCTTGCACGTAGGGGAACGGGCAGTGCAGCTACGGGTGCCACGGGAACCTCCTCGAGGAACTGGTCAGGGTCCTACAGTAGAATCTGCAGCTTTCGAATGCTCTACTCTTGCTCTGCATGACACTGATACATATCCTCCAACTCATTGTTGACGGGCCTGAAGATGACCTCCAGACTACCGGACGATGATGAGCCCATGGCTCCTTTGGATACGATCGATACCACAAACAATCCTCAAATCATACAAGGTCCAATTACAAGAGCATGTGCACAACAATTAGACCACCAAGCGAACTCGTTCCTTGCTGTTCATGTTTCCTTGGATGGATTACTACTAAATTCTTGTGATGTTTTATTGCATAGGAACGTGGGAGAAGCACCACAACCTTTCTCGAACATCACTCCTTGAAGGCCAAGTCTACTCGGACTCAAGGCTAAGCTCTAGTCATGGTCGTGGTCGTGGTCGAAGTCGTGGTCGCGCTCGAAGTCGAGTTCCAGGACAGCACGTCAGTAAAACAGGCATAACTCTCTCATACAAAGTCCGTTTTAGGCAATCTTGGACATTCTGGAAAGCTTACGACGAGCCCTTTCTAATACATATGAGAACAACAACATATTCCTTATAGTTTAGCCAGAGTCAAAGGAATAAGGTGCTGCATCACCGTTTTGAACCCTGCCAGGTTTTGTAATCGTGTCAGAGTCGGAGTCCAGGTTTTGCACGCCTCACTCCATGATTGCACAACCCTAGGTCAACCTCCCCATGCCCCCCTATATATACACAGTAGCCATCACAGTTTAGGCTTGGGTTTAGCTTAGATTATTCTGTTTAATACCGTTTCGCCGTTTGTCGGTTTGTTGAACCCCAAACTCGAGTGCTTCATTGGTAATTAGCAATATTTAGATTACATCTACCTGTTCTTGCTTGTGTTCTCAATTCGCTTGCAGGAAAAGCCTTTTTGGCAAGGTCAACCGCATCCTTGCACGGATGATAACCACGAAGTAGTGGTGTAGTGGTTGCGAGGCTTCTTGATCTGTTCTGATCGGAGCCTTTGGATCATCAACGGCGAAACTCTACTAATCAACTTATCATCTTACCTTTGAAAGATCGGGAAAACACGCATCAAGTGGTATCAGAGTCTCGGTTGCCCGTTAGATAATCTCAGTTATCCCTTTTGTTTGATCGAGTTCCTTTACCCAGAGTCCAGAAAATTACAGCATAAAAAAAGAGGATTTAGATCTTAGTTTTCCGCTGTCCAAACCACTTTGTTTTTAGTTTTCACGTTGTTGAGTTTGAGTCCATCGTCGGTGTCTTGTTGTTGGTCAAGTCATCATGTTATAGTTTCTAGCGTCGAGTCTTTGCTATTTTAGTCATCGAGTTACTCGGCTTGCCTAGTCTACTATATCCGAGTTTGTGTCCCCTCGGGTCCCAACCACTCACTCCGACCACTCACTCGGGGTCCCAACCACTCACTCCGATCACCCCTTGAGTCCCGACCACTCACTCGGGGTCCCGACCAGTCACTCCAACCACCCACCAGTCACTCCGACCACACACTCGGGGTCCGACCAGTCACTTCTACCTACTACTCGGGATCCGACCAGTCATTTTGACCATCTACTCATTGTCTGACCAGTCATTCCACCCACTTTCTCGGATCCAACCACTTAGTCGGAGTCGTCCACCTTCTCGGATCTGACCACCATAGCCAAAACAGAGGTAGCCAGAGTTCAGAGAGAGAGAGAGAGAGTATCTTTTTATTACCTGTATACCCCTGCTCTCGGAAAATTGTTTGTGACCCACATACCTCATTGGTCTTAGAAAAGGCAGTAGAAGAGTTTTGAGTTTGTGTCACATTCGCAAAAAAAAGAAAGAAAAGAAAACAAAGAAAGAAGCAAAGAAAAAAAAAGAGAAGAAGCAAAGGGTGCCAAAAAGAGAGAGAGAGAATTAAAAAAAAAAGAATCGGTTTGCATTGCGAATTTTGTTCCATTGTGCTAGTGTCTATTATAGTTTTTGGCTTGCTTGAGCTAGTTCTAGGTACGTGTTCGGGCCAGCAACTGTGACGAGTACTGTGGACTTTTATTCAGCTTTGCTAATCTGATTTCAATTATTGCTATTCCTTACTACTAAATATTACCTGTCCAAGCTACACCTTCTCTCTATCAGAACGGTTTCTCCTCTTGCAACTACCTCACTCGCACCCGATAAGGTATCACGAACCAGCCACCGGTTGTGCCAACTGTTGTGTATGGTAAGAACACTTGTAAGAGCATGTTAAGACGCTTAAGAGTGTGTGACTCCACCTCCACCACCTAGTAGTCGATAGGGATAATATCTTTTGTTATCGTACTAACCATGGTAGGTGAAACATCGGATGCGAAAGAGTGTGTTTTGAGAGAAGAACTTACAATGTTGTTGGATGATCATCGGCAAACTATCAGTAACGACATCGACAAGAAGCTTGCGGGAACCAATACCGCATTGCAATACTCAATACACGCTTTGATCAATTGGTTAATCTGCTATTGAACAATGGTTGACTGGATCCTCATGTTGTAGCTCATGAACAAGAGGAGTCCATCGTGGATGAAGAAAATTTGAGGCAAGAATGTGACGCCTTTGATGCACGACAACTGAATCGATTGAACTTCAACCGTCAAGGTATGAGAGGTAATGATTTTTAGCAACATAACTCATGTGTTGATGATGATCCATTTGCTAAGGTTAAGTTTACTATACCATCTTTTGCGGGTGCTTTTGATGCTGAAAAGTATTTAGATTGGGAGATGACGGTCGAACAGAAGTTTAATGCTCATTTGGTTCCTGAAGTGCATAGAGTTAGGCAAGCCACTAGTGAATTTAAAGATTTTGCAATTATCTAATGGAATAGAGTTTGCATCGATGGATTAGCGCCTATGACATGGAATGCTTTAAAGGTTGCTATGCGTAACAGATTTGTTCCACCCTCTTTTAAACGTGATTTGCATAAGAAATTGCAGCGCTTATACCAAGGTGATAGATCCATAGAAGAATATTATCAGGAGCTACAAATTAGTATGTTGCGTTGTGATATTATTGAGGATGAAGAGGCTGCAATGGCACACTTTTATGGAGGGTTAAGGCGTGAAATTCTGGACATAGTTGATTACAAAGAATATGATAGTGTTCCTAGATTGTTCCAACTTGCGTGTTTGGCAGAAAAAGAATTGCAGGGACGACAACAGAGGCCAAGGAACAATTTTGGAAGCTCAACTTCTTCAAAATCAACGCCTGGTCAAGACAAAATAGCCCTATGTTCAGCTTCACAGTTTACTGCCCCTTCTCGAGTAGGGCACACTCAGCGGTACCCTCAACACCGTTACACGTTCTTGAGGTAAGAAAATTTGTAAGTGTGCAGGGTTCAGCCAAGAGCTCTTCTTCGGTTGCCTCTATAGGCCAATCGACCGAGATTGTATGCCACCGATGCAATGGGCCACGTCATTAAGGATTGCCCAAGTCAGCGAGCATACATTGCAACAGAGGACGATGGATATGTAAGTGCTAGTGATGTTGAGGATGAATATGCTCTTACAGCTAACTTCATAGGTAAAGAGGACGAACTCGAGATGGATATCGACCATGAGGAAGAATTGAGTGTAGCTGTTACGTAGAATTTTAGAACACTCATTATGCAGCGAGTGTCAAGTACTCAAATGGAGCAAGCGGAACAGTTACAACACCATAATCTATTTCAGATGTTCCTCATAGTCGAGGACTTTCGTGTTCGAGTCATTATTGATGGAGGAAGCTGCAACAATTTGGTAAGTTCAGATTTGATCAAGAAACTTTCCTTGCCAACGAGAACACATCCTCATCCATACCACATTCAGTGGTTCAGCAATAGTGGTAAGGTGAAGGTAATGCAAACAGCTAGGGTGCATTTTTCTATTGGTTCATACCATGATTGTGCTGTTTTCGATGTAGTTCCCATGCAAGTATGCTCTCTTTTGATAGGACGACCATGGGAGTTTGATACTGATGCAACACATCATGGAAGAAGTAATAAGTACACTCTTATGCATAAAGGAAAGAAAATAACTTTTCTATCTTTAACCCCTGCTGAAATTGTGAAATGTGAACAAGAGATAGCTGAAAATAAGAGAAAAGAGCTTGAGAATGAATCTGAAAATCAGTAAGTAGCGGAAAAAGTTTTTCCACCCAAAAAGGAGAAAGCAACAACAACTTCTAAGTCCGATGGAATTAAACTGAAAGGGTTTGTTATGCTTGCCACTAATTTGACCTTGCTGAAATTTGTGATAATGAGCTACCATGCTATGCTTTGATATGCAAAGATGCTTTAGTTTCACTTGAGGATATATCTACCTCTTTGCTTCCTGCTGTTGCTAACTTTTTGCAGGAGTTTGTGGATGTATTTCTAGCTAAGGTACCCCCGGGATTAACACCTATTCGAGGGATTGAGCATCAAATTGATTTGATTCTGAGAGCAACTTTACCAAACCGTGTTGCATATAGGACCAATCCGGAAGAGACTAAGGAAATTCAACGACAAGTCCAAGACCTTTTGGACCACGGGTATGTACGAGAAAGTCTTAGCCCTTGTGGTGTTCCCATTCTTTTAGTTCCTGAGAAAGATGGTAGTTGGCGTATGCGTGTTGATTGTAGAGCCATCAATAATATTACTATCAGATATCATCACCCTATACCTAGATTAGATGACATGCTTGATGGATTGAGTGGTTCTATAATTTTCACTAAAATTGACTTGCGAAGCAGATACCACCAGATTAGAATGAAACTTGGAGATGAATGGAAAACTACATTTAAAACTAAGTTTGATTTGTATGAATGGTTAGTAATACCTTTTGGGTTAACTAATGCACCTAGTAATTTCATGCGAATGATGAACGGAGTTTTATGTGCTTTCATTGTAAGATTTGTGGTGGTTTATTTTGATGATATCTTGATTTACACCAAGTCACAAGAACAACACTTTGATCATTTACGTGCTATTTTTAATACTTTGAGAGATGCATGTTTGTTCGGTAACCTTGAAAAGTGCACTTTTTGCACGGATCGAGTTTCTTTTCTTGGCTTTGATGTCACTCCACAGGGAATGTGATGCTAGTAGGATTAGAATTAGAGGTCTGCTAATTCAAGAAGGTAAACCTGTTGCTTATTTCAACGAGAAATTAAGTGGGCCAAGTCTGAATTATTCCACTTATGATAAATAATTGTATGCTTTAGTTCGTGTTCTTGAAACTTGACAACATTATCTATGGCCCAAAGAATTTGTTATACATTCTGATCATGAATCGCTGAAACATATTAGAAGTCAAGGTAAACTGAATAAACGACATGCTAAATGGATAGAATTTATTGAGTCGTTTCCATATGTCATAAATCATAAGAAAGGAAACGACAATGTGATTGTTGATGCGCTTTCTAGACGTTATACCATGTTATCTCAACTTGATCATAAGATTTTTTGGTTTAGAGACCATTAAGGAATTATATGTTGCTGATTTAGACTTTAAAGAAGTGCTTGAACATTATACAGATGGGAAAGCATGGAATAAATATGTGCTGAATGACGGATTGCTCTATCGTGCTAACAAGCTATGAATTCTAGCTAGCTCCGTTTGTCTTTTGTTGTTGCAGGAGGTGTATGGAGGAGGATTGATGGCACATTTTGGAGCAAAGAAGACTGAAGATGTGCTGGCCACTCATTTCTTTTGTCCAAAGATGAGACATGACGTCGAGCGCTACGTGTCACGTTGCACCACTTGCAATAAAGCTAAGTCTCACTTAAATCCGCATGGCCTTTACATGCCTCTTCTTGTTCCTAGTGTATCTTGGAAGGATATTTTCATGGATTTTGTTTTATGATTTCCTAAGACAATGAGGTGGAGGGATAGCATATTTGTAGTTGTGGATCGATTATCTAAAATGGCACATTTTATACCTTGTCACAAGAGCAATGATGCTATAAACATAGCTGATTTTTTTAGAGAAATCGTTCAACTACAAGGAGTGCCTAATACTATCGTCTTGGATCATGACACAAAATTTTTTAGTCACTTTTGGAGATCACTTTGGAATAAATTGGGGACAAAGCTGCTATTTTCTACTACGTGTCATCCCCAAACTGATGGACAAACAGAGGTCGTCAACCGCACATTATTGACCATGTTGCGGGCAGTTCTAAAGAAGAATTTGAGGATGTGGGAAGAGTGTTTACCACATATTGAATTTTCTTACAATAGGTCAGTACACTCCACCACCAAGGTAAATCCGTTCCAGGTAGTCTATGGATTTAATCCCCATGCTCCTATTGATTTACTACCTTTGCCTACTTTTGAAAGACTTAATTTAGATGCTAAGAAACGTGCTGAGTTTATTCTTAAGTTGCATGACACAACTAAAAAGAATATAGAGAGCATGACTGAAAAGTATCAGATTGCTGGAAGTAAAGCTAGGAAGGAAATAAAATTTGAACTGAGTGATTTAGTTTGGTTGCATTTGAGGAAGGATAGGTTTCCAAAACTAAGAAAATCAAATTTGTTGTCTAGAGTTGATGGACCATTTAAGATAATTGAGAAAATCAATGACAATACATACAAATTGGACCTACTTGCAGATTTTGGGCTAGTCCCACGTTTAACATTTCAAATTTGAAGCCATAGTTGGGAGAAGAAGATGAGCTTGAATCGAGGACGACTCCAATTAAAGAGGGGGAGGATGATGAGACCATGGCTCCTTCGGATACAACCAATACCACCAATAATTCTCAAATCATACAAGGTCCAATTACAAGAGCACGTGTACGAAAATTAGACCACCAGGTGAACTCATTCCTTGCTGTTCATGTTTCCATGGATGGATTATTACTAAATTCTTGTGATGTTTTATTGCATAGGAATGTGGGAGAAGCACCACAACTGAGCTCTAGTCGTGGTCGTGGTCGTGGTCGAAGTCGAGTTTTAGGACAACACGTCAGTATAACGGGCATAACTCTCTCATACGAAGTCCATTTTAGGCGATCTTGGACATTCTGGAAAGCTTATGATGATCCCTTTCGAATGGATATGAGAACGACCAGATATTCCTTATAGTTTAGTCAAAGTCAAAGGAATAAGATGCTGTGTCACCATTTTGAACCCTCCCGGGTTTTGTAATCGTGTCGGAGTTGGAGTCTAGGTTGTGCACCCTTCTCTCCATGGTTGTACAACCCTAGGTCAACCTCCTCACGCCCCCTATATATACACAGTAGCCATCATAGTTTAGGCTTGAGTTTAGCTTAGATTATTCTATTTAATACAATTTCGCCGTTTATCGGTTTGTTGAACCCCAAACTCGAGTGCTTCATTGGTAATTAGCAATATTCAGATTGCATCTACCTGTTCTTGCTTGTGTTCTTGATTCACTTGCAGGAAAAGCCTTCTTGGTGAGGTCAACCGCGTCTTGGCACGATTGATAACCACGGAGTAGTGGTGTAGTGGTTGCGAGGGTTCTTGATCTGTTTTGATCGGAGCCTTTGGATCATCAATGTCAAAACTCCACTAATTGACTTATCATCTTACCTTCGGAAGATCGGTCAAAAGCGCATCAGATGGGCGCTGCAGGAACTTCCCGAACTGAGTGAGGTAGAGGTCCTGTCTGTTCTCCCTGTAGAGAACAGCCAGAGCCTGGCTGGTGGCATCCTCGATCCTAGCCTCGAAGGTAGCTCTGAGGGCGACAGCAGTGTGGATTCGGCGGACTCGGCGAAGACCGTCATCGGTGGGCTTCTCGCACATGGTGACCTCCACTGACCAGGAGTAACCACGACCTCCAAGCGGAACTCTGACTCCCTTGTAGAGTGGAGCATGGTGGTAGCCCAGTCCCTGAAACATGTACCATAGCGTACGGGCAAAGTAGTCGGTAAGCTGTCCGTCAGAGTAAAACTCGGCAGGGGGTTGGTGTGCCCAGATAGCACCAGCGGGGATCTCCAGCTCAGGAACTAGCACACGCTTGCGCGGAGTGATCTTCGTGTGGTCCATCTAAAATTTTGAAGAAGAAAGAAAATTAGTAACAGTTTTGTAAAGAGCAATAGATA
This sequence comes from Phragmites australis, assembly GCF_958298935.1. Lineage (NCBI taxonomy): Eukaryota > Viridiplantae > Streptophyta > Magnoliopsida > Poales > Poaceae > Phragmites > Phragmites australis. Next base: position 20,285,397 of record NC_084932.1, on the reverse strand, counting down.
GGGAGAGGAGAAACTAAACGAAGAACAATTTTACAAAGTAGTTTATACAAATATAGGTCCTTAGAATGTCCTATCTAACTCGACTGCGTTCTACTGTCAACACGGCTCTGATACCACTTCTGTAACACCCAGATTTAAAGGAACAAAACCGAGCACAACACATGTATGTCAGGATTACAACGCTATTTAACTTATTACAACAGGACCTGAGGGTCTAAAATAAAACATAGCGGAATAAAAGAGATCTTGAGCGCCAGCGGCGCTTCCAACTTCCACAAGTGTCGACCAGGGGCACACCAGCCTAGAACAACAACTTCGGTTCGAAGTCATCTTCGTCGAGGGTAGCAGCTTCATAGATGGCTTCTGAACAGTAGTAGAATGTGAGAGAAGGGACAACGGGTGTGAGAACAAAAATGTACTACACAAGTGTAGGAAAAGCATGCTATGGGGCTTAAGTCAAGGAAAGGTTAGACACGGTTAACTGCACTAAGCAACTTAACCTACGACTCCGACATCAGGCAACCTATTTTCTAGGTGCAAAGACACTACTATAACAAGAGGAATGACTCATCGGATTCCATCCGACTACCAAGACTCACTAGGTAATTCCATGACCCAGCTACCCAACCAACCATACCAAACCCTGATCCCATCTAATCCTGAAGAAGTCAATGTCCAATAACTAAAAAGCACAAGCTAGCTAAAACAATGGATTATGTCTTTCTAGAATATGCTCATCAGAGCATTACCTATAGGTTTTTAGTAGTTAAATTTGAGGTATCAGATATGCTTGTCAATACAATTATGGAGTTTAGATATGCTACTTTCTTTGAGAATATTTTTCCTATGAAGGATATACATAACACTTCTAGTCAAACCTTAGAGATAATTCCTAAGATATGCTACTTTCTTTGAGAATATTTTTCCTATGAAGGATATACATAACACTTGTAGTCAAACCTTAGAGATAATTCCTAAACCTATCAAAAAATTGAATTCTGAGCAAACTCATGAGCATGTTCCTAAGGAGGATTATAGTGAGGCTCCAAAGAGGAGTAAGAGACAAAGGACAATAAAGTCCTATGGCCAAATTTCACTATCTACCTTGTTGATGACACTCCCAAGTCTATTCTAGAAACATATGCATCGCTAGATGCAGACTACTGGAAGGAGCTAGTTTGTAGTGAGAAGGAATCCATTATCGCCAATGGTACTTGGGAAGTCACATATTGACCTTAGTTATAAACTTGTAGCATTACGCCAAAACAGGTCATTAGTGACAAGTCCTGTACCCATCACACTCATCGCATCACTAATGATGAAATATTAGTGATGGGTTCAGACTCGTCACTAATGATGATTATTAGTGACGGGTTAGAGTTTAGACCCATCACTATGTTATGTCTCCTATGGCCTAAGTAGGCCATTTGACCATCACTAATGGTGGTAATCAGTGATGGGTGCATTTACCACCCATCACTAGTGACTCGATCATCAGTGATGGATTCATTTACTACCCGTCACTAATGACTTGATCATTAGTGATGGGTTCATTTTCTACCCATCACTATGGGTCTAACATCAGTGACCGGTGTATTTTCTATCTGTCACAAAGAACTCGAACATCAGTGATAATTTACCACCCATCACTAATGTGCTTGTTCTCCAAAGGGATTGACCTATTTCCTGGCTACATCGTGAGTCAATGTTAGGATTTGACAGCCTCCTTCTCCTGCAAAAGGTAGTTCACATCCAGATATCCACATTGAGATAACTCATAACACCATACATTTCAAGATATCCACATTGTACGAACCAAAGTCAGGAGATATCCACATCAAGAACAGAACTGCAAATTACATAACTCAAAAGTGCAACCAAAAATTACACAAGTCAATGTTCCACCTCCCTACAATGGATATAACCTTTTGAAGAGATGACTTATGCCATTATGAATGAGGCAATTCGTCCTCGAATGTTGAACAGTGCAGGCTCCTCAATGTTGCCATCCGATAAGCTAAATTCCTGTTGAATGAAAATAGTAATGGAAAAGGAATGCAATTAGCGTGAGCAAAATCATTTTATCATGGGATATTAAATGAATGAAAGCAATATGAAAAGACTATACACAGTTATCTTACATCTAGGGATTTCATATCCTTTGCTACCATGGCTAGCAGCATGTGACACATAATGTAGAAGCCGCAGGCATTACTCGATGGTTGTTGGTGGTACTGGAGAGAAAAGAAACCATAATTTTAAAAGAAAAAGATGTACTAGTAGAGTATTTGCAAATTTGTCTGCTAGCACTTACTGTGAAGGAAATCTTATGTGTTAGTGTGTCGGGCTCATTCGGATCGTACATTGGATCACAGCGCGTATACCTGTCAAAGGCCCTACATGCAAAGAGGGATCCATTAGTCAACATTTGGAAAAAGTTTCAAAAGTTGAATACGTAACCTAAGTTATGAAGAACTTACTCGTCGAGGATTTGTTGGACCAAAGTATAGTGACATACTCCTCGTTCGCTGTTATGTCATACTACTAGTCTTGCTAAATCGAGGTACCAAATCAAGTTCCACTTGGGAGAAATGAACAGTAAGATCCAATGGCCACCCATGTTGTGTACGGCCATCAAGTAGTCCTTTGAAAAGTGGCTCATTGCCATGGCCACATATCCCACAATGGATTCCCTATCTTATTCCATCATAGGAATCATGATAATTTTGGGATCAAGGAATCCGAAGGGCTCCTTATTCCTCGTTTCTTACACTAAATGTCTATAGATAGGAAGTTAGTTAGATTGGAGAATTAGTAGAATTAATTAATGAACGTCTAGTTTGAAAGGTCATACAATATAAAGCATCACAAGAACCCCCGAACTGTCCAAAGTACATGGAAAATTTGGGCCACATCTCCTCAAATTGTCCAAAGTATGTGGATAATTTGGGAGCATCTTCTTATAAATATGACAAGTTGCCAAGTCATATTTATAATCAAACACTGTAGAACGGGAGACAATGTAATAGGTTACGCAACCTAAATTCATTTTTTGGATTTTCTTACAAATTTAGTTTTAACCATCATAAACTTGTTGGGCAATTTGCATACATTAGTGACAAGAATATATAGCAGCAGATAAAAAAGAATAAGAATTCATGTGTACTATTAGAATTGAACATAAGCAAGAATAAAAATAGGTAAACATGGAAATTGCATATGCCAAGCATATAAACATCAGGAACATGTTTATGTTATCAAGTTTTACTCTCAGAAAGTGGGTTGCGACTGATCTCGCTATCCAAACGTCAAATTGGCTATCTTAGATAATCGGTATGTCTGACAGTGCACTCTTAATTCTATATGCACATATCAACCACATCTTTGACATCAAGTAACATATACAAGAGCTCAGTCAACATATAGATGCACATATACCGTACCTCCAATATCGTGTAACTTATACAAGAGCTCAGTCCAAATTCCAGATTAACATGCATTTCATCCTCCATATTTATGCATATTGAAAAGTAAAAATTCTACATGGCTAGGCTAAATTGCTAACCATTAGTTCGCATACCCTCTATCTCCTATATTACTGTAAATACTACATAGACATCGCAATTCAAGGGTCAAAAATAGGAACATGTAGAGTTTAAGAATTCGATAGTAAGCGTTAAATGGGTAAGATAATAGAGAGCCTAATTCATCTGTTTTCAGTTATGTCGCAACTGCAGGAGTTCCAACACCTATGTCAAACAACAATGATAAAAATTCATATTGTTGCACCTAAGTAGACTATGCTGTCACACACAACCTCACTAAGCCGATGTCATCATCGAGTAATATAATTTGATAAACCATTTCCATTCACCCCCGACACAAAGTATGGCAGAATGCAGAGGAGTAACTCACAACATGCAGATTGTCTCCATGGGTCGACTCACAGCACGGTAGTAGATGAGAATGGATCTTGCCCAATTTAAGGAGGAGGGTGGCATCCAGGATGAGTGGACGGTGACTTTCAATGACGATGCATGGGAGTAGCAGGCTCCCTTGGGTCAGCAGCCACGGATGTGGGTGATGGGCTCCCTCCGGTCGGCAACGACAGATGGTGGTGGCGGCCTCCCTTGGGTCGGCAATGTTGGGTGAGGGGGCAGGCTCCCTTGGGTTGATGATAGCGGGTGGGGGCAGTAGGCTCCCTCAGGGTCGGCAACGGTGGGTGGGGGCGATGTGCTCCCTTGGGTCGGCGACGGTGGATGGGGGTTGCGTGCTCCCTTAGGGTGGTGACGGCGGATGGGGACAACAGTTGTCGAGGAGGAGGGGGTGATGGTTGTGGAGAGGAGGCATCGGGACTTAGGCAAATGAGGGGGAAGGCGAGCTCTAAGGAAAATTTGGGCTAGGGTTTTGACAACCATTTATATATTTAGACATTAGTTTTTGGTTATATCTGTGACTTGTCACTAATGAGAGAGTCGTTAGTAATGGGTCACAGATATAACCCATCGCTAATGAGTCAGATACAACCATTTATATATATACCCTCTACAGGTCTAGGTGGGGTCCCAGCCTGGGCCACACATTAGTGACGGGCCATTACTGGACTCGTCACTAGTAGTACAGATATAACCCATCACTAATGAGCTAAATATATAAAATTTTGATGGCTAATGACTTAACTAAACATTTGTGAATCAATACACTTTCAAAATAAAATCAATACACATTATAAACTTGTAAGAGTAGTGAGAATTCAATTAATTCATACATCCACAATAGAACATAACTGTACTTTTCATTAATTCATCACTTCATCGGTTACTGTACACAAAACAACCCATCCGGACTACAAAAGGCTACTAAATTCAAATTGCTAAGTTTAGATTACCATCCATAAACCTAGGTAAGTAACATCATCACTTCATTAGACATCATCAGTGTCAGATTACCATCTGCTCATCCTCCTCCTCCACCTCATCGTCGGTGTCGGAGTCACCGGCCATATCCTCATCCTCCTCCTCCTCCTCGTCATCGGTGTCAGAGTCACTAGCCATCTCCTCATCCTCCTCCTCCTCAGTGTCGGAGTCACCGCCCATCTCCTCCTCCGCCAAGTGGTGTACGATGGCCTCATCACTTGCGATGGCCTCGTCACTAACGATGGCCTCCATCGTTTCCTCTACTACTCTAACGAATTCCTCCTCATGGACGGTGTGAGCGATTGCCCCCTCGTTGGCAATCGCTTTCTCCTTTTCTTCCTCCTCCTCCCCCTCCACCATCAAGAGGTCCCAATCAATGTAGTCATCGTCATGGGCTAGCGCTGAGGACAACAAAGCTAAATCCTTGCCATTGGCGGAGGATTAGAGGAGGGGTAGTGGGCGTGGTGGTGAGGAGGAGGGCGGTGGCGATGAGGTCGGCTACAAGCGTCGAGAAGGATGGCATCAGGACTTAGGCAAAATCGAGGGCTAGGGTTCTCGAACTGGTTATATATAAACAGATCATTAGTGATGGGTCATCACTCTAACCCATCATTATCATGAGGTCATTAGTGATGGGTCATAGAGATGACCCATCACTAGTGACAATCTGAGGGATTTCATGAGGTAATCAATGGTGGGTCATGACCAATTACTGATGACTCTTAGAGGGACTTTGGTATATTTTCTTTTAATAATTGAATTTCTTTGTTTCCTTCTAATTTCATAAAAACTCTTAAAAATTCATCACAAGTGACTTGTGCCCTCACAAGCCATCACTAATGAGGAGGCTACATTTAGTGGCGTGTGCCCTCTATACCCGTCACTAATAACTCCCTCTTTAGTGATGGGCATTCAGGTGAACCGTCACTACTATGATTAGTGACAGGTCGTTCCCTCACCATCACTAACGAGGGGTCATTACTGCGGGTCTAAGCTGGGTCCCAGCCTGGGCCACACATTAGTGATGGGCCATTACTGGACTCGTCACTAGTAGTACATTGGTGATGCATACAAAGGAGTCCTCACTAATGGCGTGTCTCCTTTGATGGTTTCTTACATAGTATAGGTTGCAAGTGGGTGTTAAAAAAGAAGCATAGGCTTGATGGTTGTATTGAAAAGTATAAAGCTTGGTGTGTGGCCAATAGTTGTACAAAAAAATGCAAATATTTCTTTGATACTCAATCACCTATTGCTTGACTGACCACAATAAGAGTACTACTTTCCTTGGCTGCCTCACATGGTATTGGCGGGGTCCCAACCCAGGCCACACATTAGTGACGAGCTGTTACTGGACCTGTCGCTAGTAGTGCATTAGTGATGCATACCAAGCAGTCATCACTAATGATGTGTCTCCTTTGATGGTTTGTTACTTAGTGTAGGTTGCAAGTGATTGTTAAAAAAGAAGCATAGGCCTAATGGTACTATATAAAAGTATAAAGCTTGGTGTGTGGCCAATAGTTATACAAAAAATGCAAAGATTTCTTTGATACTTAATCACCTATTGCTAGACTGACCACAATAAGAGTACTACTTTCCTTCGCTACCTCACATGGTATTGGCGGGGTCCCAACCCGGGCCACACATTAGTGACGACCTGTTACTGGACCCATCACTAGTAGTGCATTAGTGATGCATACCAAGTAGCCGTCACTAATGACGTGTCTCCTTTGATGGTTTCTTACGTAGTGTAGGTTGCAAATGGGTGTTAAAAAAGAAGCATAAGCCTAATGGTACTATATAAAAGTATAAAGCTCAGCGTGTGGCAATTAGTTATACAAAAAAATGCAAAGATTTCTTTGATACTTAATCACCTGTTGCTAAACTGACCACAATAAGAGTACTACTTTCCTTTGCTACCTCACATGGTATTCTTAGTCATCAGATGGATGTTAAGACAACTTTCCTCAATGGAGAGTTGGATGACAAAATTTATATAGATCAGTCTGATGGGTTTTGTAGTGGAAGGTCATGAGGACAAGGTATGTAAGATATTGAAATCTTTGTATGGTCTTAAACAAGCTCCTAAGCAATGGCATGAGAAGTTTGATAGAATGTTAACATCTGTGGGCTATATGTTAATGACAGAGTTATTATGTGACTATATGTTGATGACATATTGATTTTTGGGACAAATCTTCATGTGATTAATGATGTTAAGTCATATTTGTCTAATAATTTTGATATAAAAGATCTAGGAGAGGCTGATGTGATCTTAAACATCAAGTTGATCAGAGGTGAGAATGTGATTACACTTTTGCAATCCCATTATGTGGAAAAGATCTTGAGCCGCTTTGGTATCATGGATAGCAAGATTGCTCCAAAACCTTATGATCCTAGCTTAATGGTTCAAAAGAATAAAAGTATTACTAGGGATCAACTAAGACTCTCAGAAAACTGGATCACTCATGTACCTAGCTAGTGCTATAAGGCCTCATATCTCATTTGTAGTGAGCAAATTAAGCTGATTTACTTCTAAACTGGGTGATGATCATTGTCATGTGCTTGAGCGAATCATGCGCTGGTAGGTACTATGAATTATGGACTTCACAATACTGGGTACCCATTAGTATTGGAAGGTTATAGTGATTCAAACTGGATATCTGATGTTGATAAGATAAGACCACAAGTGAATATGTATTCACTCTTGGCAGTGATGTTGTCTCATGGAGATCTTGCAAACAGACTATATTGATGAGGTCAACCATGGAAGAAGAACTCACAGCGTTAGGGCCTGTTTGTTTTAGCTTTGGATTCTGAAAAGTTGCTTTCAAAAGCTGAAGCAAAAACAAACAATTAGATTGTACAATCCGCTTTTTAAAATCTGGTCCTCTTTTCTGTCACAATCTACAATCTGTGTCTAACCAGCTTTTTGCAGATTGTGATTTTAGAAAAAATAAAAAAAACCCACACAAGCAGCATGAAATTACCCACCATTGCCATTATGTTCCCGAAACGTTTTCTTTCCACCTTCTATTCCAATATCTCATCGGCTCCCCTCCCTCTCCCGATCTCACATCGCCCGTCTGCCGGCCATCGCCCTTCAGCCGGATCCCTCCTGCCGGCCACCGCCTGTCTGCCGGAGCCCGCACTTCAGCCGCACGCCTATCCAGGCTACTTCCAGCCGGCGCCCGCAAGCGGACCGCTCGTCCTCCAGCCGACGCCCGCGAGCGGACCACCTGTCCCTCCTGCCGGCCACCACCCTTCACCCGGATCCCTCCTGCCGGCCACCGCCCGTCCTCCAGCCGGCGCCCGCGAGTGGACCTCCAGCTGGCGCCCGCCCTCCTGCAGCGACGCCCGTCTGCCGGATCCCCCCATCCAGCCGACGCCCGTCCTTGTGCAGTGACGCCCATCTGCCGGATCCCCCCATCTAGCCGGCGCCCGCCCTCCTGTAGCGACGCCCGCCCTTCAGCCGCACGTCGATCCAAGCGTCCTGTCCGTCCAGGCCGCCTCCAGCGAGCGCCTGTCCAGGTCATGAGTGGTCCAACCGACCGCCCCTCACAGGTATTGGATCTTCTGCCTGCTCAATTATGCCTGCTCAAACATTCATCCAAGTTAAGTGCTCCTTGGGTATGGCTTGTGGTCACCACGTTCTGCAATCAATAGTCAAATATGTGTTCTTTAGATCATATCAATGTGTGAAAGTGTTGCAACATAATCTCTGTTTAATGTTGACCGGAAAAACTCGTTGTTTTGATTTTTAATTGAACTATTTTGGCTATTGAATTTTCATAGAGCTTTATGTGATGTTCAATTATAGCTTACCTACTATTATGACAAATAAATGGAGGGCTTTGTGCCGGATAAAGCCAATTGGGACGCTTTTCATAATAGGGTGTTTTGTGAAATTTGTGTGGAGGAAATAGATGCTGGGAATAGGCCGCTCGGAAGTATAACTTCCAAGGGCTATAAGAATCTTTATGAGAAATTCTTCGCTAGGACAGGAAGAAAACACACTAAACTGCAGCTGAAAAACCGATGGGATGCACTGAAGGGTTTGTACAACTTTTGGTTAACCATTAATAAAGCTACTGGACTTGGATGGGACAGTGCTAAAGGAACGGTTGTGGCAAGCGACAGTTGGTGGAAACAAAATACAAAGGTAATCACTTTTTACCTCACATGTTAATTTTCATTTTATTATAGCTAAGGTTAACATAACATTACCTTTTTTGATTTCCAGGGACATGCAGAATGGAAGAAACTTCATAACGGTCCCCCTGAAAATCTTTCAGAACTAGAAAGGATGTTTGATAACAGTCATGTCGATGGTTCTTCCTCTTATGTTCCCGGTGAAGGAGTGGGAGCAAATGTCAATAATGAGGAATAATTGGGTGATGTAGGCGTGGAGGAAAACAACATCAATAGGAAGGGTGCCAATATGTTGAAGCGAAGTGCTTCTGTTAACAATGATAGCCCAAAGAAGTATAGAAAGAACCCTATGGTTAAGATAATGAAAGGCATAATGGAAAATATGCAGTCTTCTAGTGCTGCAACCAACAAGGTGTTGCAAGGTGAAATGAGGTCCGAGTCAATTAAGGAAGTGCTGCGTTTGACTGTCGAGTCTGGAGCAATTGAAGGAAGTGACGAACATTTTATGGCTACCAAACTTTTTGTCAAAGCCGAAAACCGTGATATGTTTCTCACTTTAACCACCAAAGAAGGAAGGCTCAATTGGCTGAAAAGATGGTGTGACGAAAGGAAAAAGGAGTAGTTGTTTAATTTAGAAGTAGTACTACTATCGTTATGTAATATTGCTAAGAACAATGGTACTAGTATGGTTTTGTTATTTTGCATGGAACAATGGTGCTATTATCGTTTTGTTATTTTGCATGGAACAATGGTGCTATTATCGTTTTGTTATTTTTTATGGAACAATGGTGCTATTATCGTTTTGTTATTTTGCATGGGACAATGTTGGTAGTATGGTTTTGTTATTTTGCATGGAACAATAGTGCTATTATCATTTTGTAACCTATCTTTATATTTATTTGTAGATGAGTTCCAGTGGTAATTCTGATGATGTGACAAGTGATGATGATGATGCAATATTTGAGGTTGCTCGTAGTCAACAAGAGTGCCTTGCACAATATGGAGCGTTAGCATGCATTTTTGGTACGTACTATGGTGATACTTTCTTGAACAAATCTAAAACGAGGGAATCTGGTGTTTCAGGTCATGTTTGGGTTATGGAAAATTTGAATGATCCAAGAGAATGCTACAATATGTTTAGGATGAGTAGGTCACTTTTTGATAGGCTACATGACTTGTTGGTGACAAATTATGGTTTGAAGTCAACTACAGTCATGAGTTCTATTGAATGTTTAGGTATGTTTTTATGGATTATTGGGGCTCCACAATCATTCATCCAAGTTAAAAATATCTTTAAGAGGTCAACAGAAACAATTAGTAGGAAGTTTGTGGAAGTGTTAGATAGTATCAATCTCCTTGCAGCAGAGATTATCAAACCAAGAGATTCAGAGTTCAGAACGGTGCATCCTAGACTTGAAGATTCGCATTTTTCGCCTCATTTCAATAACTGCATAGGCGCAATAGATGGCACACATGTACCTGTTGTTGTGCCTTCATCTGAACTGGTTGCACATGTTGGACGTCATGGATATTCTACTCAAAATGTGTTGGCGGTATGTGATTTTGACATGAGGTTCACCTTTGTTGTTGCTGGGTAGCCAGGCTCAGTTCATGATATGAGGGTGTTCAATGATGCACTACGCAAATATGGTAATAAATTTCCACATCCTCCACAAGGTATAGTTGCACATTAGCTCGTTGTCATCTCATTTACCACATTGTCACAATTGTCGCTAATAGTACATATTGTTTCAGGAAAATACTATCTTGTTGACTCGGGCTATCCCAATTAAGTGGGTTTTCTTGCTCCATACAAAGGGGAGAAGTATCATTTACCAGAATTTCGACAGGGCCCACGTCCTAGTGGTAAAAAGGAAATATTTAACCATCTACATTCATCTCTGCGTAATGGGATCGAACGATCATTTGGTGTTTTGAAGATGAAATGGAGAATATTATTGGACTTGCCGAGTTATCCTATGGTTAAGCAAACAAAAATAATTATTGCATGCATGGCGCTTCACAACTTCATTCGAGATAGTGCTTTGAGAGATGAAGACTTTGACATGTGTGATCAAGATGAAAACTATATTCCAAATGTTGGCCAACAATCTTCTTCTCAAGGAGGTGGAAGCAATGCATTAGGAGATGACGATGGAGACATGAATGCATTTCGTGATAATATTGCTAATGCTTTGTTTTCTATGAGAGGGTAGATTGATGATCCGTGTTGTAATAATTGCTACTTTAGATGGTTTTTATTACTTTTGTTTTTATTTAGAAGCTCAAAGGGACTCCGCCAACGATATGATCTCAACGTGCATGCATGACCACTTTAATATACAATCAACGAAAATATACTATGCTCAAAATATACAATGAAAGAAAATCTTAAATAGACATAACTGTACACTTACAAAAACTAAGGGTATTATGGACATTACGTAACCAAAACAAACATTTAATCCATCCCAGAATCCAGATGCCAAACAACCCTTAGCTTCTAGACCCTTAGCCTTTTACAATCCAGCTTTTTAAAATCTAGAATCTAAAATCTGCTTTCCAGAATCCAAAGCTAAAACAAACAAGCCCTTAGACACACCCATTGTTGAGGTAGAATGGTTGCATGAGCTCTTGATGGATTTGCTAGGGGTTGAAAAACCGATACCAACTATCCTTATGAACTATGATAATTAAATGGTCATTGTCATAGTGATCAGTTCTAGGGACAACATGAAATCCTCAAGAGATATAAAGAGACAATTGAAATTTGTACAAAAATTGAAACTCTGGAGTGATAGCCTTGGATTATATCCAAACAGCTAAGAATCTAGCTGATCAATTTACAAAGGGACTATCACGGAATGTGATAGATAATACATCGAAGGAGATGGGTTTGAGACCCATGTGAGTTATACCATAGTGGTAACCCAACCAATGTGATCAGATCCCGTGAATTAGGACCGAAGAACAAACTATTATTAACTAAAGGAGAGTACAACATTGCCCACTTGAGTAAAGATGTAATACTCTCGAAGTCTGTAAGGTAGGTTGGATATTGCCTTAATGTGTTGTGTTGGCATTAATTAGCGAAGATACTATCCTACAGGGCATTTTTTAAAGAACACATCTATATGAGTCTGATTGTTGGTCCTAATCTATGAGACTTCGGTGGTCTATAATAAACTCATAAAGTGACCATGGATTACGACTTATATGTTCCACCCAAGGGGTAGGCTACTAGCAGCCAACTATTAGTTATGACTTTAATTGAAACTTGTTTGAACAAAAATTACAATTCTAGGCATAGTTCATTTCCCAAGAGGAGAATGAGTCTATCTTAATGCTCTAGGTGGATGTTCAACCCTAACAGGTCTCCATCGAAATATTGGTATATCAAACAGTATTAAGAAAAAGTTAAATCTCTGTGGGACTTTGAGAACTGGTGGGGGATTGTTAGACATATTGATGAGGACATCACTCTTTCGGATACACACACACCGAGTATTCCTCCAACAATAGGTCCATTGACACGAGCTCGTGCACGTCAACTAAATCATGAGGTGAGCTCGTTCCTTAGTGTTCCTTTATATTTTGATGAGGATGGGATGCTACTGAATAATTGTGATGTATTGTTACTTAGAAACACGGGAGAAGAACAGCAAGGGCGCCCAAGCCAAGGTGGAGGCCCAATCCAGTTCGAGTCCGTTTCGGAGTCCAGGACCAGTCCGCACTAAAATCGTCGCCCAGGACGCATACGGACTCCGTTTTTGACGTTCTACACATGGTTGGAAAGCTAAGGAGATAAGCTTTCCAACAGTACTGATCCCATGTCCAAATTCTTTTTGAGTCAACAGGAATCGTCGAAACAAGTGGACATCCAGAATCTGTCAGGGTGTTGTGCCACTATCTTTTGGGCCGTTGGGCCGTGTATCGTGTTGGAGTCCATTAGGGACGCGTTCAGGGGTCCTTGGCCGACCCTAGTCTTTTATATACAGTAGCCGCCACCCTAATTAGGGTTGGGTTTTGCTTAGACATTGATCTACACACAGTTGTGAGATTTTCGCTCTTGTTCCGGACCGACTAGGCCGCCGCAAGTGTTTGTGGAACCCCGACTTCGAGTGCTTGAATTCAATTCGCAATATTTCAGATTGCATCTTCTACATTCTTGCTTGTGTTCTCGGTACGCTTGCAGGAATTGAGCCTTCTTGGCGAGGTCAACCGCGCGACACGGTTGATAACTATCGGAGCTGTGGTGTAGTGATTGCAAGGGAGATGATCTGTTCGGGTCGAAGCCTTTGGATCATCAACGTCGAGTTCTCCACCCACCGACTTATCACTACCTATCGGAAGATCAGGCCAACATTGCTCATCAACTGGTATCAGATTTTCAGGTTGCCCGTTAGGTAATTTCGTCTTTCCCTTTAGATTAGTCTATTTTTCATTACCTAGAGTCCAGAAAAAGCCCAAAAAAATTCCGTCAATTTCCGCTGCCCTAGAACCCTTTGTGCCTTTGCAATTTTTGTTTTCAGTTGCGCGTTGTTGAGTTTGTGTCTGTGGTCAAGTCTTGTTGCTGGTTTTAGAGTCGTGTTCTTGGTTTTTAGTCAACGCTCTGTGCTGTTTTGATCACGCCGCTATCCCATCGCCACCATCCCCACCAACAAGTCGAGCCACCACATTACTCGATTTGCCACCGCGAGCCGCCTTGTGTTACTTTCCGCCATGCCAACTCTAGATAGGTCGCAAGCCGCCTTGTATCAATTGCCCTGCCACCGCTGCCATCCTTGTTCATCTCGTGATCCTATTGCTTGCAATACCTTAAAGAGGTCAATTTCTGCAAGAGTTGCTTGAAAAAAAACCCTAACTCAACAGGGGTTCAGTAAAACAGCCATAACTTTCTCATACGGACTCGGAATCAGGCAAAAAAATTTTTCACGGACATCTACAGAAAAAGTTACATCCGTTGCTCCCCGGCTAGCCGGGTTCTGCCGAATTTTTTTTCCCAAATTCGGCTTGGAAGATTGAGTATTCGAGCCGCGAATTTTCCGCACGCTTTTCAGAGAGCGTGCTTGATTTTCTGTAGGCCACATCTTGCATCCGTTTGAGCTGAAAATTTCTGTGGTTGTTTCTTGTGTGCTCCTAGTTCAGAAAAAAATATCAGAAAAATACGAAAAAAAATCGTGATTCCTACTAGTGCTAAAAGACAAAAAAGAGGAGCACATAGAGAACACCCAGATAATTGTGCTGTTTGCTGTGTCTTTCTCTAATCATCCTTTTTAGCTTTGTTTCAGCTGTTGTGCTAGGACTAAGGACACGTGATAGACCAGCAACTGTGATTCATACTTTGGACACTTATTTAGCTTTGCTCTTCTGATTACAATTATTGCTAACCCTTGCTACCATATTGTGCCTTCCAAGCTCCACCTCCTTTGATCCGAACAGGTTCACTCTTGCAATCATCCCACGCTTCCAGACACGTCACCGGTTGTTCCTCCTTGCTGCGTTGGTAAGAACATTTGTAAGAGCGTGGTAAGACGCTTGAGTGTGTGTGATTCCACCTTCCACAACCTAGTAGTTGATAGGGATAATATTTGTTGTCCTTTGTTTTCTACTAACCATGTCAGGTGATGGCTCTCCGTCGGATTTTAAGGATTGTGTATCCAAGGAAGAACTCAACAAAGCCTTGCAGGAGCATACTAGGCTATTGACAGACATTAGAACAAGCATTGCTAACCTCGTCACGCGAGTCAACGACCTTGAGTTGCGACAGCCACCACAGGATGATGACCATTCACATGATGATGATGATGATACTAATGATGGTGACCAAGAAAATGGTGAGGTTTTTGTTGGGCAAGATGCACGTGCTGAGCAACGTCCTCATGCTGAACAATTACGTCGTGGCCAACAACAACGTCGTCAAGGTAATGGAGGTAATAATGTTAATCACAACGGTCGCGATGATCCTTATTCTAAGATTAAGTTTTCAATGCCTCCTTTTGATGGTGCATATGATGCTGATGCTTATTTGAATTGGGAAATGACGGTTGATCAAAAGTATAGTTCTCATATGGTTCCTGAAATGCATAGAGTTAGACTAGCCACTTGTGAGTTCACGAATTATGCTATTATTTGGTGGAATGGTCTAGTTTCTACTGGCTTAGAACCTGAATCATGGCCTAGACTAAAGCGTGCCATGCGCAATAGATTTATTCCTCTTGATTATACATGTGAATTGAAAAAGAAATTGCAGCGCTTAAATCAAGGTTCTAAATCTGTGCATGATTACTATCCAGAGCTTCAAATTGCTATGCTTCGTTGTAGTATACAAGAGGATGATGAGGATACCATGATTCATTTTTACTCCGGGTTGAGACGTGAAATTCAGGACCTTGTTGATTACAAAGATTACAATACTACCAATAGGTTGTTCCATTTTGCTATCTTGGCAGAAAAAGAACTGCAGGGTCGACAACAGGTGCAGAAATTGCGGAACAATTTTGGGAGTACATCTACTTCACGAGTACCACCGGGACAAGCAACAACATTCCCTTCTACATCTACACGATCTGCTGCCCCCTCCTCCAACACTCGGGCGCTTTCAGCAGGAGCACCACAACCATCACGTGAGGTGAGTAAATCTACTGTTTCGCAGGATCCAATGCCACGCTCTTCTTCAGGTGCAGCTACCACGGGTCGTACAACGGGCATTGTGTGCCGTCGCTGCCAAGGTATTGGCCACGTCATGAAGGATTGCCCAAGCCAGCGAGCATACTCCGCAACAGCAGATGGTGGATATGTTAGTCATAGTGATGTCGAGGAAGAATATGCATTTGCAGCTAATCTTGCAGCCGATCATGACATGGATAGTGAGGGGGAGGAGATTAGTGGTACCGCTGCCACGGAGAGTTATGCAGCACGCACCTTCATTGTGAAGCGAGTTTTGAGTTCTCAAATGGGGCAAGCGGAGCAGCTACAACGCCATAATCTATTCCAGACATTCCTCATTGTCAAATATGCACGTGTTCGTACCATAATTGATGGCGGGAGTTGCAACAACCTCTTGAGTTCCGATCTTGTGAAGAATCTTTCCTTGCCAACACGTGCACATCCCCATCCATACTACATTCAGTGGTTCAATAACAGCGGTAAGGTTAAGGTAACACAATCTGCGAGAGTACATTTTTCTATTGGTTCCTACCATGATTATGCTGATTTTGATGTAGTGCCTATGCAAGCATGTTCACTTTTGTTAGGCCGTCCTTGGGAATTTGATACCGATGCTACACACCATGGTAGAAGTAATAAATACTCTCTCATGCACAAGGGAAAGAAAATCTCTTTGCTTCCTTTGACACCTGCTGAAATTGTGCAATGTGATAAAGCTTTAGCTAAAAAAGAAAAGAAAGAACGTGTTTTGGAATCTGAAAATCAGCAAGTAGCTCAATCTGTTTTTGCACCTAAGAAAGAGAAGAACACACCTAGGTCCGAAGGCATTAAGTTAAAGGGTGGTGTTATGCTTGCTACTAAATCTGACCTTGCTGAAATTCAAGATAATGATACTTTGTGCTATGCTTTCATATGCAAAGAGGTTTTATTTTCAATTGATGATATACCTAGCTCTTTGCCTGCTACTGTCACTAACCTTTTGCAGGAGTATAAGGATGTCTTTCCAACCGAGATACCCCTGGGGCTACCACCATTGAGAGGGATAGAGCACCAAATTGATTTGATCCCGGGAGCGACTTTGCCAAACCGCGCTGCATATAGGACCAATCCGGAGGAGACTAAGGAAATTCAGTGACAAGTCCAAGACCTTTTGGACCGTGGGTACGTACGAGAGAGCCTTAGTCCTTGTGCTGTTCCTGTTCTTTTGGTTCCTAAGAAAGATGGTACATGGCGCATGTGTGTTGATTGTAGAGCAATTAATAATATCACAATAAGGTATCGTCACCCTATTCCTAGGCTAGACGACATGCTTGATGAGTTGAGTGGTTCTATTATTTTCACGAAAATTGACTTGCGTAGTGGTTACCACCAAATAAGAATGAAATTGGGAGATGAATGGAAAACTGCTTTCAAAACTAAGTTCGGTCTATATGAGTGGTTAGTGATGCCTTTTGGTTTAACTAATGCACCTAGCACTTTCATGAGATTGATGAATGAGGTTTTACGAGCTTTCATAGGAAGATTTGTGGTGGTGTACTTTGATGATATTTTGATCTATAGCAAGTCATATGAAGAACATATTGATCATCTACGTGCTGTTTTTACTGCTTTGAGAGAGGCACGTTTGTTTGCTAACCTTGACAAGTGCACCTTTTACACGAATAGAGTTGCTTTTCTTGGCTATGTTGTTACTCCACAGGGAATTGAAGTGGATGAAGCTAAAATTGAAGCCATCAAGAGCTGGCCGACCCCTGAGACTATCACACAGGTGAGAAGCTTTCATGGCCTTGCAGGGTTCTAACGGCGTTTTGTGAGAGATTTCAGCACCATTGCTGCCCCACACAATGAGTTGACAAAGAAGGGCATTCCGTTCCAATGGGGGCCAGCACAAGAACAAGCTTTTAATATGCTGAAATATAAGCTTACGCATGCACCTCTACTCCAACTTCCAGACTTTGGTAAGACTTTTGAGTTAGAATGTGATGCTAGCGGCATTGGAATTGGAGGAGTGCTACTACAAGGAGGTAAACCCGTTGCTTATTTTAGTGAGAAATTGAATGGGCCATCTCTTAATTATTCGACTTATGATAAGGAGTTGTATGCTTTAGTGCGAGCTTTAGTAACATGGCAACATTATCTTTGGCCTAAGGAGTTTATTATTCATTCTGATTATGAAGCTTTGAAACATATTAGAAGCCAAGCCAAACTGAACAAACGTCATGCTAAATGGGTTGAATTTATAGTCTTTTCCTTATATCATTAAACACAAGAAAGGTAAAGACAATGTCATTGCAGATGCGTTATCTAGACGTTATACCATGTTGTCCCAACTCGATCATAAGATTTTTGGTTTAGAAACAATTAAAGGATTATATGCTACTGATTTGGACTTTAAAGATGTTTTCGAACATTGTAAACAAGGAAGAACTTGGAATAAATATGTGCTGAATGATGGATTACTATACCGTGCTAACTGGCTATGCATCCCAGCTAGCTCTATTCGCCTATTGTTCTTGCAGGAAGCGCATGGAGGTGGTTTGATGGGACATTTTGGAGTGAAGAAGACCGAGGATGTACTGGCTACTCACTTCTTTTGGCCTAAGATGAGGCGCGACGTCGAGCGCTACGTGGCACGCTGCACTACTTTGTAATAAAGCTAAGTCTCACTTGAACCCACATGGACTTTATATGCCTCTTCCTGTTCCTAGTGTGCCTTGGGAGGATATTTCTATGGATTTTGTTTTAGGATTACCTAGGACCAAGAGAGGGAGGGATAGTATATTTGTCGTTGTGGATCATTTTTCAAAAATAGCACATTTTATACCTTGTCACAAGAGCGATGATGCTACAAACATAGCTGATTTATTTTTCAGGGAAATCATTCGCTTGCATGGAGTGCCTAACACCATTGTTTCGGATCGTGATGCAAAATTTTTGAGCCACTTTTGGAGGACACTTTGGAATAAACTTGGGACAAAGCTGCTGTTTTCGACGACATATCACCCTCAAACCGATGGACAAACGGAGGTTGTGAATCGCACATTATCCACCATGTTGCGGGCTGTTTTGAAGAAAAATTTGAGGATGTGGAAAGAGTGTCTACCCCATATTGAGTTCGCTTACAACAGATCAGTTCACTCCACCACCAAGGTAAGTCTGTTTCAGGTAGTGTATGGTTTTAACCCCCGTGCCCCTATTGATTTACTTCCTTTACCAACATCTGAGAAATTGAATTTTGATGCTAAGACACGTGCTGATTTGATTCTGAAAATGCATGAGTTGACTAAGAAAAATATTGAAAAGATGAATGAGAAGTATAGAACTTATGGTAGCCAAGGTCGGAAACATATTACTTTTGAAATTGGTGACCTTGTGTGCTTACATTTGCGCAAAGATGGGTTTCCTGATTTGAGAAAGTCTAAATTGCTGCCTCGAGCTGATGGTCCTTTTAAAATTGTGGAAAAGATCAATGATAATGCATATAAGCTTGAGTTGCCTGCAGATTATGGGGTTAGTCCCACATTTAACATTTCAGATTTAAAGCCTTACTTGGGAGAAGAAGATGACATTGCATCGAGGATGACTCCAATTCAAGAGGGGGAGGATGATGAGGACATCACTCTTTCGGATACACGCACACCGAGTATTCCTCCAACAATAGGTCCATTGACACGAGCTCGTGCACGTCAACTAAATCATGAGGTGAGCTCATTCCTTAGTGTTCCTTTATATTTTTATAAGGATGGGATGCTACTGAATAATTGTGATTTATTGTTACTTAGGAACACGGGAGAAGAACAGCAAGGGCGCCCAAGCCAAGGTGGAGGTCTAATCAAGTTCGAGTCCGTTTCAGAGTCCAGGAGCAGTCTGCACTAAAATCATCACCCAGGACGCATACGGACTCCGTTTTCGATGTTCTACACATGGTTGGAAAGCTAATGAGATACGCTTTCCAACGGGACTGGTCCTATGTCTAAATTCTTTCTGAGTCAACAGAAATCATCGAAACAAGTGAACATACAGAATCTGTCAGGGTGCGGCGCCACCATCTTTTGGGCCGTTGGGCCGTGTAACGTGTTGGAGTCTATTAGGGACGCGTCCAGGGGTCCTTGGCCGACCCTAGTCTTTTATATACAATAACCGCCACCTAATTAGGGTTGGGTTTTGCTTAGACATTGATCTACACACAGATTGTGAGATTTTTCGCTCTTGTTTCGGACCGACTAGGCCGCCGCAAGTGTTTGTGGAACTCCAACTTCGAGTGCTTGAATTCTATTCACAATATTTCAGATTGCATTCTTCTACGTTCTTGCTTGTGTTCTCGGTACGCTTGCACGGATTGAACCTTCTTGGCGAGGTCAACCGCACGACACGGTTGATAACCAACGGAGCTGTGGTATAGTGATTGCAAGGGAGACGATCTGTTCGGGTCAACCCACCGACTTACCGCTACCTATCAGAAGATCAGGCCAACATTACTCATCACAATCTACCCACCAAAGATAGCTAACCATAAACCATCTAGGTTCCAAGGGATGATAAGGGAAAATCTAGGGAAAACCCTAACATAGGTGACTACCCATCATATTGACACTGCATGTAATTTTGTAAAATAAAACATTTAAAAACATAGGTTCAAGATGATCAAGGACACTTGCCTTTTTCCCAATGCTGCTCAGTGTTGTCGAAATCTTGGTCTTGAAGTCCCTCGAACTGCTCCGGAATGTTGTCTACTAATCGTGAGAATTACCGACAAACAACACAAAGGAAAACACTAAGACAACATACCAAATATCATCAAAACACATTTAAAACACTATGGTTGGGTAGGGATGATTTTAGAAATATTTAGACGCAAGAATCACCTAAATCAGAGTTAAAATGAAAAGAGAACAGCTTTCGAGAGATGGATTAGACTGAAAAGGAAATGCTGATTTTTCGGAACTATCTTCCTATGGGAAAGGATTTATTGTACAATCACTGTGTCAGGTTTGACAACATCATTATGCAAGATTCAAGAAGTGTAGGGTAGACTAGACTTCGCTGACTAGGCTAAGGAGAATGATGCGGCACTGACTTGGCATGCTATGCAGGTACCGTCTTGGATTAAAGAAGGGATACGCTGAGGTCTAGTACTGATCACCTATGATGGATAAAAAAGGCCGAAGGTTGCGCTTCTAGGTTAATGATACTACTGGTGACTCTACATAGCGGTGGTGGTTCGGGTTTCGTCGGAGACAGCGATCGGGCACGTGGCCATAGACATCGATGTCGGCTTCAGTGGTGTTTTAATGAAACGAGGGAAGCATGGCATAGAACGTGGAAAGACTAACTCAGCGGTATGGTTGGTTTTAGAAGGGGTCATCCGAGGTAGCGGCAAAACAGCGATGACTTCTTCTAGGTTTGGTGGTGACCGCAAACAGATTCATGAACGAAGACGCTTGCGTTCCAGGAGATTGGCTATGAAATTTAAGAATCTGTTTGAATAAAGATGTTCATATATCCCGGGAACACAATGCTATAGCATGGGTTTTAGTAGATCATCCACCGAGAGAAAGAATGATCAGCATAGATGAGACGGGTGATGGCTGCGACGTGCTGTGGTTAGCAATGGTGTCCTGGTTGTGTCATTGCACAAACGGGGATGGGCTCCTAGGGTAACGTAGAAGACTCCATGGGACACACCGTGACGTGGTTGGTGCATCCATACGACTTTCAGATTGACGGGGGATGAGAATGCAAATCCGGTATGCATGCAGAACACATCCAGAAACCGGACAACGGGTATGTCGACCTTAATTGTGGTGGCTTGGCTGCTCTACTGGCCAAATCAGTTGGTGAGGGTGTGGGGAACATCATGGGACATGCACCGGTGAAAGGGCTTAGTGATTTGACCCCTGGTCGGTCGGGAACGCCGATGCCAATCGGCTACAGCGTGGCTGTCTTGCGGCTGTCTGCGACGGTGACGACCATGGCGGCATAGATCAGGCTTTGGCCAGGGCTAGGGCTTGGCTAGAGACTTAGTATGATACTAAAATTGTTTGAACTCAGACTTCTCTGCGCAGCACTGATTTCGGGGGCCATAACTCCTAGCTCCATTATCCAAAAGGTGACTTCCATAGGTTCAAATCGAAGCTCTTGACGAGTCCTACAACTTTGGTATTGTGAAGATTTGCATTTGAGGCCGTTTAGAACTCTGAAACATCATGAGAAAATGAGGCTGTCCAGGACTCCGCGAAAATTTGCAGATTTTGTGGATCCTTTGTTGGGCCATCTAGAAGACTAGGCTAAGGATTTGGACTTGAGAAAGATTGAGCCCAAAAACACTTTAGGTATATATAGGGTTTATAAAAGAAACTTTTGCAGAGAAATTTGAATAGGGTTTGAATTTGAATTGAGTTTGGAGTGAATTTAAGAGAAACGAAAAATGAGTTTGAACAAGAATAGGAGTAGATAAGGAATTTGAATTTGGATTTGGGTAGAATTTGAGAATGAGGAGAGATTGACTTTAAACAAGAATTTGGATAAGATTTGAATTGACTTGGAGAAGGATCAGGTTTGATCAAGGATTGAATAGATGATGAATTCAAAGATTTTGAATTCTAACCATTAAGATCCTTAACTTATTTACTACTGAGTTTTGTAAAACCTTTTCAAAATCTTTTTCACTCAAAACACCAAAGAGAAAGAAAAGAAAAAGAACTCTAATGCATTTACCTGCCTCCTAACAAAACTCAGCATGTAATGCACAAGAAATAATAACCTATATTGATTGATTGATTAAGAAAATAGGTTTTAAACCTATACTACTGTTGAAGCTATTCAATAATCTTGGAAAATTTTAAAAATTTGAGAAATCTAAAAATCAGGGTGTTACAGTGGCGCGTATGGGGAGATGTCTGCTTCCACTAGCACTCGTAGTAGCATGCAACACGCAAGGTAAGCAGAGGAGTGATGAGCATGGAAGGGGAGCAAGCAGAAGAGCAACGAATTGGCTTGATGTAGAGGCCGACGGTGATGGCCAGCTTGCGGCGTGGGGAACCAAGGTAGGTGGGAGGTGGCATTGGAGAGAGAAAAGAGAAAGAGAAATTAGGAATTACGGGCTTGTCTAGTACAGCTCCCAGACCAGCTCCTATTGTGGATTCAGTGGGAGCTCTGCCAAATGGCAGTTTACAGTTTTCAGCTCTCAGAGTGATGTTGAGAGCTAGAAAAACCAGCTTCCCTTAATTTACTTCTCACAAAGAATCACTTGCTTCAAAGAGTTTATCCTAGACAATCACTTTCAACCACAAAATTACTTCCCCATAAAATAGAATCATTTTCCCCAAATAATTTGGATCGGCTCAGTGGACCGGCAGTGAAGGGGGTTATCACGGGCAGCTGAAGGATTTGGCCAGTATTGATACCCAAGGCATCACTGCTAGCTAAAGCCTTCGGCCAGTAGTAATCTGCTGGAATCATTGCCAGCTGAAGGTTTCAACCAGCAGTATTTTCCCTATCCTTCGTCTTCAGTCCTCCCTCTTTTTGTCCTCTCTGTACGCCCTCTCTCTCCTCGATATCTCTATATCTCTCTCAATACATGCATACAACGATACATATATTTATTGTAAATCAATAATAAAAGCACCTTCATTAATATATAGTAATGAACACATATTACAAGTCAGGCATCGACAAACACGCATCTATACATAATAGTTCTCAGAGGTCACCCCTTGAAAAGTCAGTCGAGTTGAACTAGTACAGTATCCCTCTACCTCTCCTGCAATGAGGACCGCATCTCCGCACTAACGATTGATGGCGTGTGTACGTTCGGGGAAGCTGGTTGCCGATGGTGGTGGAGCAGAGGACCCGGCCACGCCTGATTGACTACAGCATCACCTATGCTCTAGGCTCACTGGCATGTCAAAGACATAGAAGTCTGACGCCGGAGCCCCTCTACGGCTTGAGCCTTCTGCCTCCTCCACAGCACACTGATGGGCCACCTTCGCATCCTCCTCCTCTTGGGCATGCTTACGGGACGCTGCTTCTTGCTCCTTTGTAGTGCAAAGCTAACGGGCCAACCTCTCATCCTCCTCCTCGGTATGCTTACGGGATGCTGCTTCTTGCTTGTCCACAGTGCATAGCTAACGGGCCAGCCTCTCATCCTCCTCCTGTGCACACTTACTGGCTACTACTTCTTACTCCTCCTTTGCATCATCATTGGAAGGATATTATGTCAAAGAGTCGTCCGACGATACCAATTTCGCATCATACATAGTAATTCATATCATTCATTAATAAAAAGTATTTAATTAGAATTCATTAATATTGTGTCAATTGGTGAAATATAATACGTTGTCAAAGCCCCTTGGTAGCCTTCCTCCTTGTCACATACTCTCTACTATAAGGTACGGTGTCATCTGAAGGTCTCTCATGCATGGACAGCACGATCAGTTCGTTAAACTCATCGTTTGGGTTGATAACATGTTCCAAGAAGAACTTAGCCATCTGTTCTTGAAGGGCATGTACTTCTGCAGGTTGTAACACACTTGTGCGTAGTTCGGAGTGCTGTGTTTGAAGAATCAAAAGAATTTGTCCTTGAACACTTGTAGAAATTGAAAAGAAGGCATCAATATGTTATTTCATACCTCAAGATCATTGAACCTAATAGCTTCTCCATCCGGGCTGAATGCCTACATGAAAGTAAGAACATAAAACATGCGGAGATTATTGCTTGGTTGCTACCTCATACACTTCAAGAGGAAAGAATTCATCAGTGGAATGAGTTGAACCTTTTTATTCAATAGGAAATGCAAGACATGAATATGGATTGTGTACCGGAAAGTAGGTTTTTACATCGTACTGCTTCCTAAATAGAAAGTGGATAACACTCATTTTGCGGTGTCTTGTGTATGCCCTGTATGTGAATATGAATACAAATAAAACTAAGATGCAATCATCAAGAAGATTAAATGATCGAGTTAACTTATTTAGCATTTCGATGAGGTTTTGGTAAGTCATCTTATCTCTATTTTGTGAGTCCAAGACAATGATCTTGCTCAAGTTTGGGTTGATGACAAAGAGGATCTAATGAAAACTGCAGAATATGTCACCATAGAAAATTATTACTAGAATCGAGTTGCCCATAAAATGAGGATGCCCTAGCACGCAAACACGTATTCATAGTTGTAGGATAAGAGTATGAATTTCTTGTATTGGTGGTGAAGCAGACACTTCAATAAGTAGCCCTCGGTGAAGTCTGGATTACTCGTTACAAGTTTCTAGTTCACAAGCCTAAGATTGATGAATCCTACTTTCTTATCTAAGTTGTTAATATGCTTGGATCTCCATTCTATGAAAGAGAGAAGTTATCTATGCAATTTCAAGGTATAAGATCGTATAACGTGAATTATATGCATAAATCACTTACAGAGTCCATGCTCTGACTATAGCAACATCGAGGGCATCCTGCTTGTACAGTTCATAAAAGTGCAAGAATTCCAACCAGAAGAAGCCATCCCCATTGAGGAAATATTCATCTATGTATCTTACGGGGAACGCCTAAAAACCCTACCCGGACTGCTCCAAGTAGCACTGATGTAATCGGCACATTTGAGTTGTAAGGTTTCTTTCTATATCTGGTTTAACCAAAGGTTTGCTCAACTCAGACGGCCATGTAACATCAAACTTTGATATATCCACCCACAGTAAGCCGTGTTAGTTCTTCTGCTATTATTCTTGAATCAGCTAGGAAGTTCGCAATGCTTGGAGCATCCTTAATGATTGGGCCTGATTTGCTCTTAGCCTACTTCTTGATGATGCGTTCATAGTCAGTTAGTGGCTTACTTGAAGCCACTCCCTTTTGTTTAGCTTTGGCCATTTTCATGAAAAATTCAAGGCATCTTCAGGCACAACAAGCTTCGGTGGAGGTGGTGGAGGATGGAAATGAGATGTGACTCTTGCGTCCACAATCTTTTTGGTTTCCTCAGTAGTGAGTGAATAGACATCCTTGGGTTCCACCAACTTCTTAGATACCACTGACTTCTTAGATGATGTTGTCTGCTTGAATGTTGCAGAACCTGATGTTGTTTTTTGAGATGATGGCTAGCTTCTTGATGGTGCTGGCTTCTTGAATGATGGACTTCTTCGAGGTGATGGCTGAGGAGGTGGACTTCTTTTAGGAGATGGATGAGGAGAGGGAGATCTTCGAAGCGATGGCGGGCCGAGGTGTAGTGGGGAGTAGAGATTCTCGAGAGTTGTCACTAGTGGAAACACTATGTAGACCTTCTTCCACGTGATGAATGTGTGCTCGTTCTCTCATATAGTGTTCACCCCCTCCTCTGCGGGGTAGTCCACCTCAACATGCGATACTAATCAACTTCCTCGTCTGCTTCGACCACAGCATAGCCCTCCGGTATTGAATGTTCGTGCAAATGTTCATAGGAGCCGTAGGGGTAAGCCACGTCGGAAGCCACCTTGATGGTAATATTCCCAGCACCAATGTGTAGTTCACACGATGTCTGTGTTGTGATAAGGTCCACAGCTTAAGTGACAGAGTCAGCTCCCGGAACACCCGTGGATGCATAGCTACTCCGACGACCACCGGAGCTAAAGCGCACAACATTAGGAGACAATGTTGGCTGTTCCTGTGCGCTCACAATGACACTCCATTCACGCATGAGGGATTGTCGTACTGCTTGTACTATTTTTCTTCTGTATGTTCCCTCTCCTTTTTTAGTGTTTGTTCAAGAATTTTCATCATCCTAGCTTGTTCCACCTCTCATTCTACATCTCGCTCTATTTGGGATCTCTTTCGACTCTTATAACTATCGATGTCGCCTGGGAATCCATATTTCCAACCCATCACCCCAACGCCTCATGTGCGACCACCATGCTCCTTATTTCCCAGGGCCAAGGTGAGCTCTTCCCTATCCCTTTCTAGCTTGAAAGAGCCCTATGCAGACTGCTCGTGGGCTTCTGCAAGCTTTTTTGCAAAATCTTGCATCACTTCTGAGTCTTTGGAGGTTGTAAAGAATAAGCATCCATCAGACAAGTAAGAAGCACCCCTCCCAAGAAGGAAGTGTGTCGATCGTTCGCTCTAGCCCTCCGTCTCACACGTGACACCTTTATCGTAGTTAATCTAGCTATTATTGCCATCGCTTTTCTTTCCTCACGTAACCACGACTGCTGACTTTGTGGGAGTACAGGTTCTTCAAGTTTCCTTTGTTCACCTCACTCAACCACTATGCTTCTTCCGATAACTTGTACTCCACAAAGGCTTGCCAATGTTCATCCAGTTGCAGCCATTTGCGGAAATCTGGCATTGTACCTTTCTGCACAAATGTTCTATTCAGTGTCCCCTTCCAGCCTTAAATGAAAGGCCCATAATCATTAGCATCTTATGCTTAACTACTTCCGTATATGTCTGTTCAGGGAAGTCGAACTTCTTGTAGGGATCGGTGACGTCCTAAGTGGGGTGGGTGAATTAGGACATATAGAGCTATTTCGGCTCCAAAAATAACACAAGATAAATCTGTATCAATTTCTACCTAAATGTGCTCTAGGTTTATCTAGTGTGTCTACTCTACCAATCAAAGCACTTGCAACCTATCTAAGAATGTAAATTTGCAAGTAAGTAAATGCAGAAACGTAAATAAGGTAGAGAGAGCAAACTCGACACAAGGATTTTTTCCCGTCGTATCGATGTTATGAATGCCACCCCTAGTCCACGTGATGAGCCCATGGATCTTCGGATACGATCAATACCGCCAATAATCCTCAAATCATACAAGGTCCAATTACAAGAGCAACTGCACGACAATTAGACCACCAGGTGAACTCGTTTCTCACTGTTAATGTTTCCTTGGATGGATTACTACTAAATTCTTGTGATATTTTATTGCTTAGGAACATGGGAGAAGCACTACAACCTTACTCAGACATCACCCCTCGAAGGCCAAGTCTACTCGGACTCGAGGCTGAGCTCTAGTCGAAGTCGTGGTTGTGGTCGAGTCTCAAGACAGCACGTCAGTAAAACGGGCATAAATCTCTCATACAAAGTCCGTTTTAGGTGTTCTTGGACTTGCTGGAAAGCTTATGTCAAGCCCTTTCCAATGAATCTATGATCTATCAAATACTCCTTATAGTTTAGTTAGAAGCAAAGGAATAGGGTGCTGCGTCACCATTTTGGACCCTGTCGAGTCTTCTAATCGTGTCGAGGTCGGAGTACAGGTTGTACACTCCTCTTTCCACAGCTGCACAACCCTTGGTTGCCCCCTCATGTCACCCTATAAATATATGGTAGCCATCATAGTTTCACCTTTTATCAGTTTGTTGAACCCCAAACTCGAGTACTTCATTGGTAATTAGAAATATTTAGATTGGATCTACCTGTTCTTGCTTGTGTTCTCGATTTGCTTGCAGGAAAAGCTTTCTTGGCGAGGTCAACCAAATCTTGGCATGGTTGATAACCATAGAGTAGTGGTGTAGTGGTTGCGAGGGTTCTCGATTTGTTCTGGTCGGAGCCTTTGGATCATCAACGTCAAAACTCCACCAATTGACTTATCATATTACCTTTCAAAGATTGGGCAAACGTGCATCAAGTGGTATCAGAGCCTCAGTTGCCCATTAGGTAATCTCAGTTATCCCCTTTGTTTAGTTTTGTTTCATTACCTAGAGTCCCAAAAAAAAAGCCCCACAAAAATATTTAGATCATAGTTTTTCCGTTGTCCAAAGCACTTTGAGCTTTTCGCAATTTTGTTTTCAGTTTTCGCGTTGTTGACTTTGAGTCCATCGTCGGTGTCTTTGTTGTTGGTCGAGTCATCGTGTTCTAGTTTCTAGTATCGAGGCTTTTGCTGTCTTAGTCGTCGTGTATCTCGATTTGCCTTTGTCTGCTTTAGTCGAGATTTGTGTCACGGGCTGTGTCGACCACTAGTCAAGTTTGACCATCAACTCGGGTTCAACTACAAGTCGTGTTCAACCACCTACTTCCCATTGACCACTAGTCGGGTTTGACCATCAACTCAGGTTCGACCACTAGTTGTGTTCGATCACCTACTTGAATTCGACAATCTACTCTGGTTCAACCACTAGTCGTGTTCAACCATCTACTCGAGTTCGACCACTAGTCGAGTTGACCATCTACTCAGGTTCGACCACTAGTCATTTTAACTATATACTCGAGATCGACCACTAGTCGAGTCGACCATCTACTCGGGTTCGACCACTTGTCACTCCGACCACCCACTCGGGGTTCCGACCAGTCACTCCAACCACCCACTTGGGGCCCGACCAGGTACTCCGACCACCTAATCAGGTCTGACCACCTAGTCACCGCGACCATCTAGTCGGATTCACCCACCTTCTCGTATCCGACCACTTAGTCAGAGTCGCCCACCTTCTCGGATCTAACCACCATAGCCAAAACAGAGGTAGCCAAAGTTCAGAGAGAGAGAGAGTACCCCTACTCTGCGGAAAAAGTTTGTGACCCATATACCTCTTTCGACTTAGAAAAATCAGTAGAAGAGCTTTGAGTTTGTGTCACATTCAAAAAAAAAGCAAGCAAGAAGCAAAGAGTGCCAAAAAAAAGAAAGCAAAGAGCGCAAAAAGAGAGAAAAAAGAGAGAATTAAAAAAAAGAATCAGTTTGCATTATGAATTTTGTTCCATTGTGCTTGTGTCTGATATAGTCTACGGCTTGCTTGAACTAATTCTAGGAACGTGATCGGGCCAGCAACTGTGATGAGTACTGTGGACTTTTATTCAGCTTTGCTAATGTGACTTCATTAATTGTTTTTCCTTGCTACTAAATATTGCTTTGTCCAAGCTACACCTTCTCTCGATCAGAACGGTATCTTCTCTTACAACTACCTCACTTGCACCCGATAAGGTATCACGAACCAGCCACCGGTTATGCCAACTGCGATGATTGGTAAGAACACTTGCAAGAGCATGGTAAGATGCTTGAGAGTGTGTGACTCCACCTCCACCACCTAGAAGTAGATAGGGATAATTTATCTTTCATTGTTTTCTATCTTCGACTAACCATGGCAGGAGATGCATCGAATGCACAGAAGTGTGTTTTAAAGGAAGAACTCACAATGTTGTTGGATGATCATCGACAAACTATTAATGATGACATTGACAAGAAGCTTGCGGGAACCAATACCGCATTGCAGCGACTCAATGAAAGCATTGCAATGCTCAATACACGCTTTGATCAGTTGGTCCACCACCGAACAATGGTCGAGTGGATCCTCATGGTGCAGCCTATGAACAAGAGGAGTCTATCGCAGATGATGAAATTTTGAGACAAGAACGTGATGCCTTTGATGAACGACAAAGGAATCGATTAAACTTCAACTGTCAAGGTATGAGAGGTAATAATTTTTAACAACATATCCCATGTATTAATGATGATCCATTTCCTAAGGTTAAGTTTACTATACTATCTTTTGAGGGTGCTTATGATGTTGAAAGGTATTTAGATTGGGAGATGATGGTAGAATAGAAGTTTAGTGCTCATTTAGTTCCTGAAGTGCATAGAGTTAGGCAAGCCACTAGTGAATTTAAAAATTTTACAATCATCTGGTGGAATAGAGTTTGCATCTATGGGTTCGGGCCTACTACATGGAATGCTTTAAAGGTTGCTTTGCGTAACAGATTTGTTCCACCCTCTTTTAAATGTGGTTTGCGTAAGAAATTGCAGCGTTAAACCAAGGTGATAGATCTGTGGAAGAATATTATCAGGCCAAGGAGCAATTTTGGAAGCAAGACTACTTCAAATCAACACTGGGACAAGTCAAAATGGCCCCTCATTCAGCTATATGATCTGCTGCACCCGTTCTCGAGTAGGGCGCGTTCAACAGTACCTTTGACACTGTCACACACTCCCGAGGTAAGCAAATCCGTAAGTGTGCAGGGTCCAGCCAAGAGCCCTTCTTCTTTTGCCTCTACAGGCCGATCGATCGGGATTGTATGCCACAGATGCAAGGGAATGGGCCACGTCATGAAGGATTGCCCCAAGTCCGCGAGCGTACATTGTAACAGAAGATGATGGACATGTAAGTGCTAGTGATGTTTAGGATGAATATGCTCTTACAGCTAACCATGCTGGTGATGAAGATGGACGTGAGACGGATATCAACCATGAGGAAGTGTTCGATGCCACTACCATGGAGAATTATAGGACCCTCATTATGCAGCGAGTGTTAAGCTCTCAAATGGAGCAAGTAGAATAGCTACAATGCTACAACTTGTTTCAGATGTTCCTCATAGTCAAGGATTATCATGATCGAGTCATTATTGACAGAGGAAGCTGCAATAACTTGGTAAGTTCAGATATGATCAAGAAGCTTGCCTTGCAGACAAGAAACCATCCTCACCCTTATCATATTCAATGGTTCAACAATAGTGGTAAGGTGAAGGTAATGCAAACAGCGAGGGTGTATTTTTCCATTGGTTCATACCATGATTGTGCTATTTTCGATGTAGTGCCCATGCAAGCATGTTCACTTTTGTTAGGACGACCATGAGAGTTTGATACTGATGCAACACATCAAGGTAGAAGTAATAAGTACACCCTTATGCATAAAGGAAAGAAAATAACTTTTCTACCTTTAACCCCTGCTGAAATTGTGAAATGTGAACAAGAGATAGCTGAAAATAAGAGAAAAGAGTTTGAGAATGAATCTAAAAATCAGCAAGTAACGGACAAAGTTTTTGCACCCAACAAGGGGAAAGCAACAACAACTTCTAAGTCCGATGGAATTAGACTAAAAGGGTGTGTTATACTTGCTACTAAATCTGATCTTGCTAAAATTTATGCTAATAAGCTGCCATGCTATGCTTTGATATGCAAAGAGACCTTAGTTTCACTCGAGAATATATCTAGCTCTTTACCTCCTGCTGTTGCTAACCCTTTTCAGGAGTTTTTGGATGTATTTCCAGTAGAAGTTCCCCCGGGATAACCACCAATTCGAGGGATAGAACATCAAATTGATTTGATTCTGGGACCAACTTTGCCAAACCGTGCTGCATATAGGACCAACCCAGAAGAGACCAAGGAAATTTAGCGACAAGTCCAAGACCTTTTGGATCGCAGGTACGTACGAGAAAGTCTTAGTCCTTGTGCTATTCCTGCGCTTTTGGTTCCTAAGAAAGATGGTAGTTGGCATATGTGTGTTGATTGTAGAGCCATTAATAATATCACTATAAGATATCGTCACCCTATCCCTAGGTTAGATGATATACTTGATGAGTTGAGTGGTTCTATAATTTTCACTAAAATTAACATGCGAAGTGGATACCACAAAATTAGGGTGAAACTTGGAGATGAATGGAAAACTGCGTTTAAAACTAAGTTTGCCTTGTATGAGTGGTTAGTAATGCCTTCTGGGTAAACTAATACACCTAGTACTTTCATGCGATTGATGAACGAAGTTTTACATGCTTTCATTGGAAGATTTGTGGTGGTATACTTTGATGATATCTTGATTTATAGCAAGTCACATGAGTCACACTTTGATCATCTACGTGCTATTTTTAATGCGTTGAGAGATGCACGTTTGTTCGGTAACCTCAAAAAGTGCATCTTTTGCATGGATCGAGTCTCTTTTCTAGGTTATGTTGTTGCTCCAAAGGGAATATGTCACGCGTGGTTTTTCAGAAGAATCATCAGGTGCAATCCACATGTATGCCAGGATCAGTTTCATCATACATGCGGTGACATATAAGTGATATACAATTCTATATCGAACAAAACAACTTTATTGAAATAAATACCAGAGTCTACAAGACAGCGATGGAAGAATAGAAGATGACTCCTATAAATCTTCTGGGCACACCATAGGCAATCGACTGGGAGCAACACGACCTGGAACACTTTGTCTTCATATAGCCTTCATCTTCCTTGATCACCTTGTAGTCTTCTCCAACTGAGCAACAATTATTATTGGAAATAGCAAGTGTGATTACATATCGTACTCCACAAGTGTAGGAAAGCATGACATGAGGGCTTGAGTCAAGAAAAGGATAGACATTGGTTTACTGCACTAAGCAACCTTAACTTATCATTCCAAGAAATAGGCATGCTATTTACTAAGTGTGAAGACACAACTTAAACAAGAGGAATAGCTCATCCAATTCCATCCGACAACCAAACTCACCAGATATCCCATATCCTGCTACCAAAACTCACCAGGTAATCCCATTACTTGGCGACCCGACCATCCATACCAGAACCTTGATCCCAACTAATCAAGAAGAAGTCCAAGCCACAATTGACCATGAACACAGCTGATCGATCAGTTTTATACTCTGCAGAGTTTGCACACTTTACCCACGAGTCGTGATGAACTATTTTACTGGTACTCATCAGTACCTTACACACTTCCGAGGTGTGCGTCAAGAGATCACTACAAGGCCGTTACAAAGCTGCCGCCGTCGCGTAAGCACCCACTGAGGTTTTATCGCTAACAGACGATTACATCGCTGCAGAAGCCCCCTCTTGTGCCACTCAACCGTCCACTGGTGCCCACAGAACCGGAGGGGTGGCTAATTAATTGGCTAGGCCGTACTCATATAAGCCTCGTGGTTGCGTTGTTTAGCTTGGTTACATGTTCAAGAACCGATCCTTAGGATCCCACACAGGAACATACACATTCCCACCGTACAACACAACACATGCACCTTCTTGCACCATCCTCAAACCAACCATCCTGTTAGGATCCCTATACCATGTTGCTACAAAAGATTACCATACCCAGTTCATGTTGTATAACATCAGTCAAGTTTAACTCATAACTCAACCATGACAGTGACTAGCATATCTACCATTTATTCCCAAGACTCATCAACGGCGACAAGGGAAATGATACAAATACTAGTAAACCCTAATCATGGGATTCCAATTTAGACAAGCATGCATGAAGGATAAGCAACTAACATAAATTCCTAAAAATGGGTGCAAGATGTTCAAGGACACTTGCCTGGCTGCTGCTCAGTTATCTTCGTAAGCTCGGTTCTGGCATATCTTGAAGTCTCGACCTTGTAGCTCATCAAATCTCTAGAAATGCCATATTCTGCTCGCAAGATCTACCAACAAAAGAGAAAGCACAAAATAACTAAGAAACAATACACCAAATAGAGACACACACATCATAGGTCATGAGATTAGATGAACCAAGGAGTGTTGCTTGTATTTGAATAAAATTCGCTGACAAGATTTGAAATGATAACTTGTATTTTAATTGAAATGATTGGAATTCATACAGGGAAGAATGAAACAATAGAAATTAGGGTTCATATACAATGATAAAAAGGTTAACAGATCGATTGTTGAATAAGATACAAAAGCTAAAATATTGTTCAATATATTGAATCCATAATTTGCTATGAAAAGACATGGGCCCACATATCATTGTTTGCTAATGTGAATTCAATTGTTAAACAATATCTTAATTTATAGGGGCCAAAATGACAATGAACATATAGGATAGGATATTGCGAATATCATGATTGCAGATGAGTTTGCACGAAAAAGAACATA
Organism: Phragmites australis; assembly: GCF_958298935.1. Classification (NCBI taxonomy): domain Eukaryota; kingdom Viridiplantae; phylum Streptophyta; class Magnoliopsida; order Poales; family Poaceae; genus Phragmites; species Phragmites australis. The sequence continues at coordinate 20,251,136 of NC_084932.1, read as the reverse complement.
GTGAAAGGAATGATTGGTCACACGAAATGCTAGTAAGAATAGATCAATCATGATGAACGGGGTCGATTTGGATCCTTGTACAGGAAATGACGGAGGACTGGTTTACTGATGACACCTACGATCTGCACAATACTAGTTATCTTAGTATTTCAGATCCATATCGAGACGTGACGCGTAGGACCCAACTACAAGCAGGTGGGTTCATAGCATGAGCTATTATCTTACATGACAATGCCCACGAGTCTAACTACTAAAATAATGCATAGCATCTGCAAGATCTAAATGCCGCAGAAGGATATCAACTAAAGAAACGCTAGGCTACAACCTAATACAATATTTTAATACAATAATTTCATATTGTGCAATGACATGTGGGTCCGCTTGGTTTAGACGTGGACCTATATGCCAAGGCAATCAAATATGAAGTTATTTATTAAAATAATGCCTACCAATTGCATAGCCACAAACTATTGACTTCGAGTATACATATTTGAGTGGATAACTATAAATGTCACATGAATGTATGAGATGGCAATTTGGATCAAAATTCACTGAAAAGAATCTGAATAGGTGAAGTTGTATTTGTGCTGATTGGACTGAAACAGAATTAAAGCTACAATGTAGGGGCTAGCTTAAAAGAATTCTAAGCAATAATAAAAGGAAATAAGAAAGTAAGTAAAGAGGGGGTTTTCTAAGAAATTTCATGAGGTGGGAGGGCTGTTTTATATACAAAATGACTTGCAAGGGGTTATGCAAAAAAACACCTTTCTTCTACCTTTAGATTGCATGCATGCATGCACGCATGCTGCCATGGCTGCACGAAGAGCTCCGGCCAGCAGTGCTTCAGCTAGCTAGCAGAGAGGAGGGGGGGCTCGGCGGTGACCTCCACGGCAAACTCCTCCGAAGGGCAGCATCAGAAGGTGGGGCGCGCAACATGCAGCGCGCGGCTGCTGTGTTCAGGATGGCGGGCTCCCGGTGTCCGGAGACAAAGGACTTAGGGTGGTGAGGAGGGGTGCAGATGTCGTCGCTGCTCGGGGTGAGCCATGGCCATTCTCGCCCTCGGCTGTGATGCACGAAGGCACGCGCACCTGCGAGGAAAAACGGCGGCGACACACGGGTGGTTCGCGAGGCCATGCACGACTCCGGTTGTCGGGGAGGCAGTGAGGAGACGCATCGGCACCGCACGACCACGGTGAAGCTGTAAGTGGGCCCAGCAATGGCAGGTCGAAGCAAGCGAGGGTAAGGAGGGGCCTCGTTGGGTGGCTGTTGTAGCTGCAAGGGTGGCGGCCGGCGAAGAGGCTCGACGGAGAGGTCGAAGTAGAGGAGCGTGGGCAGGCAAGGAGAAGAAGAAGGGGAATGGGGTGGTGAAGCCTGTGGACCAGCTGAAACTGATGGATCTCCATGGCTAGGGAACTGATCACACGGGCTTAGTTACCATCATGAATAGATGGTTTGCTTCAATTGGAGGCTGACAGTTTCCATTTACGCGTTCAATTGGCATTCAATGCATTGATTTTGCATGGGCTGGTGGAACTAGGATTTGGAAATGGTTCTAGCTCTGGTATGGAAGGCAATTGATGGGGAGGAAGATTCCGGTGTTGGAAGCTGAAATGAACGGGTGCAGGAATACGAAACAGATAGCTCGGTTCGAGGATGATATCGTCGCCATATGGATTCCAAATTGGACGTTGTTTGACTCTATCTTGTATTACTTGAAAGGATCTACAATTTTGGTATTCATTGGAACTTCTGAAAACATCATCTTGATTTCCAAAAATGCGTCATGAGAGAAACTGTTTGAATTCTGTCTAATATGTGCAGCACTGATTTCGGTGGCCATAACTCCTAGCTCCATTTTTCAAATAGAGACGTCCATAGGTGCAAATCGAAGCTTTCGATGAGACCTACCACTTTGGTATTGACAAGATTTGCATTTCAGGCCGTGTTGAACTCCGAAACAGTGTCAGAAGACGAGGCTGGCAATGAGGAGTACGGCAGCCAGCTTCAATTGCCATTATGGCCATTAAAGCGGCGGTTTCCACTCTGAATTGCTATGAATTAAAAGAGGATAAATGGATTTCAATGGGTCTTGATTGAGCACTAACTCGACCTTTGTTGGTCGGCCTTGGCTGTTATGCGAAGGGACGACATCGATTAGAGGTGGATGGAGATTATCAGGTACATGCACATGCAAGAGAGGTGATTGGGGCTGCCTTTAGCGCACATGTTGGCCGTCATGCGAGCAATCCAACGTGATGCAAGGTTGATGGCTTGATGCTGGTTTGGAGCCACAATTTAGAGAGAAAAACATTGAGGAAAAGCAGTGCAAGCTGGGTTGGATCAAAAGGATGTGAGATGAGATTGTCCACGGAGGATTTTTGGATAATGTTCAAAAAAATAAAACAAGGATTTGTCCAACCTTAAAATTCCTTAACCTATTCTAATATTTTATAAATACATTTTTCATCACACAAAACAAATTCTTGTTAAACTTTAAAATTTATTTGAATGCTTTCAAATTTCAGGAAAAATGTTATTTTATTGTTTTAAAATGCTCACAACCCAAAATTGGAATTTTGAGGTGTGATAGAATAGAAGTGGATGAAGTAAAAATTGAATCCATAAAGAGTTGGCCAACCCCTAATATGGTTACTCAAGTGAGAAGCTTTCATGCTCTTGCGGGTTTCTATCGGCGCTTTGTGCGGCATTTCAGCAGCATTGCTACCCCATTGAATGAATTGACGAAGAAATGAGTGGTTTCCAAATGGGGACCTACACAGGAAAAAGCATTGAAGTTGTGGAAAGAGAAACTTACCCATGCTCCTTTACTCCAACTCCCTAATTTTGGTAAGACATTTGAGCTACAGTGTGATGCTAGCAGGATTGGAATTGGAGGTGTGTTAATTCAAGAAGGTAAACCTGTTGCTTATTTCAGCGAGAAATTAAGTGGGCCAAGTTTGAATTATTCTACCTATGACAAAGAATTGTATGCTTTAGTTCGTGTGCTTGAAACATGGTAATATTATGTATGGCCCAAAATATTTGTATACATTCTGATCATGAATCGTTGAAACATTATAGGAGTCAAGCTAATTTGAATATATGATATGCTAAATGGGTCGAATTTATTGAGTCTTTTCCATATGTCATGAAACATAAGAAAGGACAGGACAATGTTATTGTTGATACGCTCTCTAGGCGTTATACCATGATATCTCAACTTGATCATAAGATTTTTGGTTTAGAGACCATTAAGGATATATATGTTGCTGATTTGGATTTTAAAGAAGTGCTTGAACATTATAAATAAGGGAAAATATGGAATAAATATATGCTAAATGAAGGATTTCTCTATCGTGCTAACAAGCTATACATTCCAGCTAGCTTCGTTCGTCTTTTGTTGTTATAGGAGGCGCATGGAGGAGGATTGATGGCACATTTTGGAGCAAAGAAGACTGAAGATGTGCTGGCCGTCCACTTCTTTTGGCCAAAGATGAGACGAGATATCGAACGCTATGTGTCCCGATGCACCACTTGCAATAAAGCTAAGTCTCACTTAAATCCACATGGTCTTTACATGTCTCTTCCTGTTCCTAGTGCACCATGGGAGGATATTTCTCTGTATTTTTTTTAGGACTGCCTAGGACAATGAGGTGGAGGGATAGCATATTTGTAGTTGTGGATAGATTTTTGAAACTGGCACATTTTATACCTTGTCACAAGAGCGATGATGCTACAAATATAGCTGATTTGTTTTTCAGGGAAATCGTTTGACTACATGAAGTGCCTAATACTATCTTATCTTGGATCATGACCAAGGTATGTCTGTTTTAGGTAGTCTATGGATTTAATCCCCGTGCTTCTATTGATTTACTACATTTGCCTACTTTTGAAAGACTTAATTTAGATACTAAGAAATGTGCTGAATTTATTCTTAGTTGCATGAAACAACTAAAAAGAATAAAGAGAGCATGACTGAAAAGTATAGGATTGCTGAAAGTAAAGGTAAGAAGGAAATAGAATTTGAACTGGGTAATTTAGTTTGGTTGCATTTGAGGAAGGATAGGTTTCTAGAACTAAGAAAATCAAAGTTGATGTCTAGAGCTGATGGACCATTTAAGACAATGCATACAAACTGGACCTACCCGTAGATTTTGGGGTTAGTCTCACATTTAGCATTTCAGATTTGAAGCCCTACTTGGGAGAAGAAGACGTGCTTCAGTCGAGGACTACTCCAAATCAAGAGGGGGAGGATGATGAGCCCATGGCTCCTTCAGATACGATCAATACTGCCAATAATCCTCAAATTATGCAAGGTCCAATTACAAGAGCACATGCATGATAATTAGATCACCAGGTGAACTTGTTTCTCGCTGTTCATGTTTCCATGGTTGGATTACTACTAAATTCATGTGATATTTTATTTCTTAGGAACATGGGAGAAGCACTACAGCCTTAACCGGACGTCACCCCTCAAAGGCCAAGTCTACTCGGACTCGAGGCTGAGCTCTAGTCGAAGTCGTGGTCGTGGTGGAGTCTCAAGATAGCACGTCAGTAAAACGGGCATAACTCTCTCATATGAAGTCTATTTTAGGCGTTCTTGGACTTACTGGAAAGCTTATGTCGAGCCCTTTCCAATGGATCTATGCTCGACCAAATATTCCTTATAATTTAGTCATAATTGAAGGAATAAGGTGTTGCATCACTATTTTAGACCTGTCGGGTCTTGTAATCGTGTCGTGGTCGGAGTCCAGGTTGTGCATGCCTCTTTCTACGGCTGCACAACCCTAGGCTGATCCTCTCATAGTTTATGCTCAGGTTTAGCTTAGATTATTCTGTTTTAGATAGTTTTGCCGTTTATCGGTTTGTTGAACCCCAAACTCGAGTACTTCATTCGTAATTAGCAATATTCAGATTGCATCTACCTATTCTTGCTTGTGTTCTTGATTCGCTTACAGGAAAAGCCTTCTTAGCATGGTCAACCACGTCTTAGCACGGTTGATAACATGGAGTAGCAGTGTAGTGGTTACGAGGGTTCTCGAACTATTCTAGTCGGGGCCTTTGGATCATCAATGTCAAAACTCCACCAATCGACTTATTATATTACCTTCAGAAGATTGGACAAACGCGCATCACCATGTTGGAGCTCCACAAAGGATATGCACCCGGTCACGGCTCTTGAGCCACCTAGTCACAAAGACAAGGCCTCCACCCAGATGAGCAACAAGCTACCAAGGCAAGGTCTCACCACTTGCCTCTCTTCCGGTTCCTTGCCACCATGATCACTTCAGAGCTTGAGCCACTAAGGCAAGTGTCTCTGTGTCCCTGTATAATCGCCTTGCCGCTGCTCCACACCAAGTCGGAGGGTCAACAAGCTTGCTGGCGAGTCACCAAAACTCCAAGGTATTGGCGTACTAAGAGGTACACTGTTGGATCACACCTTGATCCACTCTCTAGGCAGCAATCACCTAGCAACACACTCTCTAGGCCTATAAGCACTAATCACACTCTAATCTTGTGCTTAATTGCCTTGGATGATCACTTTAAGCACTTTAGTGACTTGGATATCTTCTCATGTGTATGTGAACGTCTCTAGACTCCAGCCCCCTCAAATAACTGAGTGGAGGGGTATTTATAGCCTCAAACTCGTGCACTAGCTATTAACCCAACGGCTCTGAAAAGTTGTTAACACCGGATGATCCGATGAGAACAATAGTACTAACACCAGATCATCCGGTGAGTACACTCTCAAAAACTAGCCGTTGAAACCCCACTCAAGCTGTTGTGAACACCAGGCACTCCAGTGTATACTCCGTCTTCATCGCCGGACTTTCTGATGAGTATACCTTAGCCATCCGAGCCAACATCTTCTCTGTGTAAATTGCTCTGGTGTACACATCTTCAAAGCATCGGACCTTCCGGTGAGGTCACTGCATTCTCCCCTTTGTCAACAATGCTCTGGTGCTTTCCTCCTGTGTGTTCAAATTAATCACCAAACTTTTTCAAATGCTCAGTGAAAAATTCCACTGGACACAATGCTTCAGTGTTTTCAACCATGTGAACACCGGACCATCCGATGAAGTCATTTTTCCTGGGACTTCTCCAATTCAATCAAATTTTTTCCTGGCTTCGGTGGCTTCTTCATGTATTGCATCCATGAGACCTACTAACATATATTCTTGAAAATCATGTTAGTCCCATTGACTATGTTGTCATTAATCACCAAAATCACAATCATGGCTTAATTAGGCTATTTTTGCTACAATCTCCCCTTTTTGGTGATTGATGACAACACAACCAAAGCAGGTGGCGAATAGCAAATGATTCCAAATGTAAAGATCATAAATGAGCACAAAGTCTTACCACATTCCTTGGATGCATGTTCTTACCAATTAGTCCCCCTTTGTTGTGGCTCCCCCTTTCTCCGTTGCCACTATATCCCTTGATCAACCTATGCAAGAGCTTCTTATTTCTCGATCTAGGCACCTTATGTTGCTTCTAGCATCTTCTTCTTCTCTCACTTTGTGAACTTCGGCATTCCTAGACCATGTTGCTTGTTGATACATCTCCCTTACCTTGTTACTTGCTTCTTGCTTTGGTCATCCAAATTCTCCTCCTTTGTCAACAATCCCCAAAAATGACTATATGCACATGTTGAACTCAAAGAGAAAAACATTAGAGCATATAGGAGAGAGCTTTACAAATCATGATCCAATTGAAGGTATACCAATTGAATGGATATCACTAGAAATGAATGATATCAATTGTACGGTATGATACCAATTGTAAGCTATGAAAGCACATGGATCACAATTTAAGAAACTCACATAATATGGTCTAAACTCCCCCTAAATATGTGCATACATATGATGAGAATAAAACATACGCACAACTAAAGAATATGTGAACATAGGAAGTTTAAGCTATATTATGCATGAAGGTTGCTTAAATGAACAAAAGATTTGACAATGATACAATTGAAGAGTTTAAGCATTGCATACCTCCGGGGACATGTTGATTGCTCCATGAGACTACAAAACATGTCACTAGCAACACATGTTAGTCTCAAAATCACAACCTATAGGATATACTTCCCCTAAATGTGTGCATACAAGTGTTGAATACTTGTGATATATGCACTTGTTATTGATAACAATGGGGATTTATCCTATACATTTGACCATGGCACATAAAAGATACCGAATGAAAAACTACTGCCATGTAAGGGACCTACAACTAATAAACAATGTTGGTTGCTCATAGGTTAGAGATAAACACAAGAAATCTACCATAAGAAAACCTACATTAGGCATTGCAATAAATTGAAATAAGCACATGCAATCCTAGATAAGGTAAACGAGAATAATTTAGAGGTTTTAGCATGTAGCTCATTTATCTTAAATACCTTTGGATGGTGATTTGGGTATGTGATGATTATGATCTTCATCAATGCACCCATCTTGTACACTTGGCTTCTTTGCTTGAATCTTCACTTCATCTAGTAAGCCAAGCCTCCAAATCTCCATAGCCTCCTTGGGCTTCAACTCTTCTTTGGAACCTAAACTGATTGGGGTCCCTTCATGTGGGTGATGACTTTCTCGGGCACCCAAATGGGTTGGTTCCACCTCCGATCCTTCTTCCCAACCATGCGTGCAACCACTTTACAATTTTCCTACTTCTTGAGCTTGTATTGGTTGCTCTTTCTCGTGTTCTTGTAGTTGGGCTTGGTGTAGAGGTTGGAGGTCTTGTTGGAGAGGTTCGCCATCTTCTTCAATTTTCCTTTGTCTCCTTCTTCACTTGCTTGCATTGGAAGGACTTGTGGCCTCCTTGATGGCATTTGAAGCATGTCACGGTTAACCCCTCCGCAAGCTTCTTGTCACGTCCCGAAATCCGTAATTGCGTGTTTAATATTAAACATGCATCAATAGCTTCATATTTGAATTTGGATCGCTTCCGATCGCCAGATTGAAATATGAATTGCGAATACAGGATCAGATGCTCCTGGGGATTGTAATCACGACATAAAAAAATTTCTCGAGTTTTTAGCACACTAGCGCACCTCACTTTGGATTAATGAGGTGGGAGAAGGGAATTTGAGAGAGATAAAAGAATTAGAAGTAAAATTGGAATTGATCACTTACATGTGGGCCCTTTAGAGTGGAAAAGATCTCCCTCTCTTTCTCTAAGAGCAGCAGCCCCTCTCTCTCTCACTTTCCCTTCCACACGTGCTCCACTCCCTCATCCAACCGGCCAACACAAGTGAGAGGCAAAAGTGAAGTTGTTCTCTCTCTCTCTCACTCTCTCTCAAGTTCTCCCCCTTTCCCTTTGGTTTTCCGCCTAAAGAAGCGAAGACGAGGTACGTGTGTTGCGACCACACGCTCGAGGGTTACTCATCCATCCAATTTGTTTTCGCCTCCCCAAAAGATTCGAGGCAGTTTTGACCTCTTTTGGTTTTTAGGTTGAAACATTGGAGCTCCGGCTATTCTTCTCCGTCCCGAGCTTTCCGCTTCTTTCCGAAGGTCACCAAGCGGGGCAAAAGCACCTTGGGTGAGTCTACTAGGCATCCATGGCGTGTGTTCGCATTTTGGTTGGATCGTTTTCGAGTTGGAGCGATTTTTGCCGAAGTTGGAGCGTTCTTGAGGTTTAGAAGAAAAGAGAGAATTTTAGATGAGATTTGATTTAGGAATTGAGTTGCTAGGTGGTTAAGTGAGTTCTAGATTCTCTAAATTCTCCCAAACGTATCCCTCTTTGGGTTGGAGAAGATCGCAAATCGATTGGCGAAGTTTTGCCCCAAATAGGGGAAGTTCTGGAAAGTCCGGAATCTCTGAACAATTTTTCGGAGGTTCCACAGTGCAGAGTATCTGCGAAAATGTGCGGATAGTCCGGAAAAATACGGAGGTTCCGTAGTTACTATTCATCGGGCGAGTTGAGGCTTGTAAAATTCATAATTAATTCATCTAAACTCCAAACGACGTGAGACCAGTTGCGTTGGCTTTGTATGAGTGTGAACTACGTGTTAAAAGTGTTGGAACTCCATAAAATACTTTTGATAATTGATGAGTTAATTAAATATGTTTCCGCTTGTTTAAATCACCGATAGTCAATACCATCTCCGAAAATTATGGCACCACTTGGACAATTCATGTTTTGCACATCTTATGGCATGAATTGTTGCACTTCATCCATACTCATGGCATTGCATGTGTTATTTTTTTTAGAGAACGCGATCTGACGATCCCGGAGGCTGAGTTCGATCCCGATGCGCCCCACCTTTTTGATCCAGGGCAGCAATGCAAGCAACTAACATATTTCACCTATGTGAAATTTGGAAGTCTCAATTGATGAATATGCTTATGTATGTATGCATGTGTCGGGTACCCTTGGGTAGAACCTATGCTGATTGCATCTTTCTACATTGGTCAATTGTTCAAGTAATTTCCTTATAGCCTAGAGTTTCTGTTATGTCTAGGTACGAGTACGATACACATGGCTAGCAGTGCTTAGGTCTTTCGGTAGAAGTCGAACGATGGTGTTTTTCGTTGTTCGCGAGTATAGGGATTACTATTAATTACAAATACATGCTGATGGTGAGATGGTTGGTGAGTGGTGAGTATGAGACGAGACGTGGGCGGTGTTAGGGTTGTCGTCTTCCTCAGAGAAAAGTTCTGGGGGTAGGTCAGGAGAGGAAACCCAAGCACCATAGACCGCTTGCATCGTTTAAGGCCGTCCGTCGGTACCATTGGCTTTAGCACTTACCTTACTCACCACATGCAGATCTAATGGTAAGGTGAGCTGAATACCTCCGCAACTGTGGCTTTGTGGACGTGAACATTGATGGTGTGAGCGGGCGGGCTTGTAAGTGGTACTAGTTTGCTCTGGGAGTAGTTCTAGTACCGCCGCGCCGAGCAATGTATGCCCCACACGGTTTGGGCTGGTTGAGAAAGGTTGTCACGGGTACCCCCTTGTGTGCACTCTAGCGGGTGGCACAAGCCGTATGGTCCTCGTGTCGTGTGGGTCCAGAAGTATCCCCCTGCAGGGTGTATAAACAGTTCGAACTGCTACGCTCTCGGTCATGAGCATGCTATTGTTTCATCTGTATCGGTCGTAGAGGTTCGTTGTGGATTTGTGGTTCGGGTTTGTGGTGGTGGTATGGACATGGTGGCTATGTGGGAGTGGTCAGAGTTGTTACTTGTTATACTTTTGATACACATGTCAATTACAATTACTTATGTTCTGTTGGTGGTGCAGGGTAGTTTCATATATGTTGGTTAAGTTAGTTGCACACATATGTCTAGGTTGCTTACCGCTTTAATTCACTTAACCGCATGTTCAATCCTTGCTACTAGCTAATGCATGATCCTTGGAGTCGAGCTATGTATATGTGCTCTATATTGTGTAAAACTTGCGAGTACCTTCGTACTCAGGGTGCTGCCCTTAAGTTGATGCAGCTTCACAGGTCGGCGAGGAAGAGGCAATGTTCGGCTACTTTGTGCCTGCCGATCGGGGTGGCGGGCAGGAGCAGCACACTCTACTCTGAACTCAGTGTTTTGGTATGGAGCCTAAGGGCATGTGGCTCCATATCCTTTTGTGGTATAGTTTTCTTCCGCTGCATAGTGGTTGTTTCCTTTTGATGTAAATTGTGAAAACAACTGCGTGTTTAAAGACTTGTAATATAATATTCAATTACTCGCTCTTTCTTAAGCTTTGTTGTGATGCTATATGTTGGTAAGGCATGTGTTCTGATTCTGGGCACCAAACACGTACCGGGACTACCGGAGCGGTATTCTGATTAATTGTTGAAGTCGTGATTAAGTAAATGATTGACTTAATGATTAATTAGAATACTGTTTGGATGGTTTCTCACAGTGTGGTATCAGAGCTTGGTTTACTTAAGTAGCCTAAACATAATTTAGAACGTTGTTTAGTAAGTGGTCAACTTCACCTAAACAATTCACTAAGTTTTGTTTGTTCCTCTTCATCATCAATATATATGAAAATGCAATATTATGCCCCTAAGTATAACTGCTTGCGAGTTTCGATGTTTGTTGCGGAGAGAAGTGCACGAGAAAAAAACGGTAGATAGGATTTGAGCATATCATCATTTGTAGCAGTTTGCATGCATGCAATTTTTTCCTTGTTAGTGACTAGTCAGAGTTTCTATCAAAATTGCGGACCTTCTGCACATTTTTGCGGATGTTCCGGAGATTTTTGTGGATGTTTCGCATAAGTGCGGATACTCTGGACATTTTTGCGGAACCTCCACACTTTTTGAACTTGTGTTTTTCTGAATGTGTGATGCCTTAAGGTGCATCACTTGTGATTAGTAACTGACTAGTGCTGTTGCCTATAGGTCGGAGTTTTGACGTTTCCCTTTTTGTTTTATTGTTACAGAACGGTTAGAACTCGTTGAGATATGGATGAGCCCGAAGGCTCAAATGAGAATAATCCTCCCCCGCTGCCAACAATGGCGGAAGTGCTCATGAGAATTGAGTAGAACCACCAGACAAACCAGGCGCTTCTTGAGGCTCTCGTGCACAACACGACACCTCATGGAGGGGTGGAGCCGGGTGCCGAGATGACTTCTCAGATTTCCTACGAACTCAGCTGCCAACCTTCACGGGGGCTGAGGATCCTCTGGATGCCGATCACTGGCTCCAGACGATCGAGCAGAAGCTTGCTCTCCTTATATGTGAGGACCACAAGAAGGCACTTTATGCCACGCATCAGCTTCAGGGCCCGGCGGGCGCGTGGTGGTTGAACTTTTTGGCCATGCATCCTACCACTCATCGAGGGTCTTGGGTGGAGTTCCGCCAGGCATTCCATGAGTTTCATATCCCAAGTGGATTTATGGACATCAAGAGGCGGGAGTTCAAGGACCTCAAGCAAGGAGGCCGAACCGTGATGGAGTACATGCAGGTGTTCAATCACCTTGCGCAGTACGCTCCTGAGGAGGTCAGCACTGATAAGCGGAAGCAATGCCACTTCGTTAATGGCCTCAACTCAAAGATGCAGGACCGGCTGTCCGCACACGAGTTCACCCACTTCAACAAGTTGGAGCACGTCCCTCACGGTGGAGTTCAAGCTTAAGAACCACCAGGAGGAGAAGAAGCGCAAAAGGGGTTCCTCGCCTTCTATGGGTGGGAGGTCGTAGAGCACCCGCACGGAGAGTCTACCTCCACCATCTCGCATGCCGGCATCGGGTGCTCCGCATCTAATGTGGCTCGTGTAGCGGTCAGCTTTTTTCGCTCCATAGGGACAGCCTCCACAACCGGCTGGTTTGCAGAGTAGTGTGACCGGTGGCCCCAGCGGCCCTTGTTACAACTGCGGCCATGTCGGCCACTACGTGCGAGATTGCCCATATCCGAGGTCGGGAGCCACGGTGGCCGCTTCCAGGCCACCACCAGCTCAGTCGGCACTTTAGTCCTCCCAGGCAACCCACGTTCCCAAGCGTGGTCAAGCACGCCACACCATTGCCAAGGACGTTCAGGATGGTGACACCATCTTGATGAGTATGTTGCACCTGCAGTTTTTCTTTTCAATTCTGGAGCTTCTCAATGCTTCATAGCGGTAAGTTATGTTTGGCGTCATGGGTTGACAGTTAGCACCATCCCCACGCCTTACCCCATAGATGCACCTAGAGCCAAGGTCCTTGTTAAGCAATGCATGTCCAACGCCTCAGTGATCATCAACGACATATCTTTCAGGGCAAATTTGCTAGTGATGAACTCGAAGGGAATAGATATTATATTGGGGATGAACTGGCTGTCCAAGAACAAGACCGTGTTAAATTGTGCCCAGCGGACAGTTACTCTAAATGGTCTGTCCGGCATCCGAATTCAATTGAAGCTAGAGGGTGTCAAATCTTGTCTCTTCACCTTGAAGGTTGTCCCCACCGTACACATGATGAGTATTCCTGTGGTGTGGGAATTCCTGGATGTCTATCTGGATGAGTTGCCCGGAATGCCACCTGACAGAGCAGTGGAGTTCTCAATTGATCTCGTGCCCGGTGCGGCCCCAATTTTGAAGAAGGCGTATAAGATGTCGCTAGTTGAGCTAGTTGAGCTGAAGAAGCAGTTTCAAGAGCTGCTTGCGAAGGGTTTTATACATTCGAGTTCCTCACCTTGGGGATGCTCGGCACTCTTTGTGAAGAAGAAGGATGACACTCTGCAGATGTGTGTTGATTACCGTCCATTGAATGAGGTCATGGTCATGAGCAGGTATCCGCTCCCTAGGATCGACATTCTATTTGACCAACTGACTGGAGCCCAAGTCTTCTCGAAGATTGACTTGAGACTGGGCTATCATCATATCAAGGTTCGACCAGAGGTTATCCCAAAGACGGCTTTCTCGACTCGATACGGTCTTTATGAGTTCACCTTCATGTTATTTGGATTAATGAATGCACCGGCATTCTTCATGTATTTGATGAACACGGTATTCATGGAGTAATTGGATAAGTTTGTCATAGTTTTCATCGATGACATCCTTATATATTCCAAGACTGACGAAGAGCATGTTGAGCACCTCCGTATTGTTCTTGGCCAGCTCAGAGATCATCAACTCTATGCCAAGTTCAGCAAGTGTGAGTTCTGGCTCAGGGAGGTAGCTTTTCTAGGTCATGTTCTGTCAGGGAATGATGTTGCAATTGAACCGAGCAAGGTGCAGGATGTGCTCGATTGGGTTTAGCCCAAGAATGTCACTGACATCTGGAGTTTTCTCGGACTCGTGAGCTATTACCGCCGATTCATAGAGAATTTCTCCAAAATAGCCAAGCCGATGACAGAATTGTTGAAGCAAGGCAGTGCATTTGAGTGGTCAAGTGACTGTGAGACAGCTTTCCAGACTTTGAAGAAGTTACTCACGACTGCTCCAGTTCTTGCCCAGCCAGATGTGAACAAGGGTTTCGACGTCTATTGTGACGCTTCTTGTATGGGCCTCAGATGTGTCCTTATGCAAGAGGGCAGGGTTGTCACATTTGCCTCACGTCAGTTGAAATGCCACGAGGAGAACTATCCAACACATGACTTAGAGCTTGCGGCAGTCGTGCATGCCCTGAAGATCTGGCGTCACTATCTGATGGGTAATTTGTGTCGTAGCTACACGGATCACAAAAGCCTCAAGTACATCTTCACACAGGCATATCTCAATATGAGGCAGCGAAGGTGGCTAGAGTTGATCAAAGACTATGAGCTCGAAGTGCATTATCACCCCGGTAAGGCGAATGTGGTCGCTGATGCCTTGAGTCGGAGAGCTCACTGTCATTGTCTTATAGTCTCGCCTATGGACTCTACACTTTGTAATAATTTCTGGCGGCTCAGACTCGAAATGGTTTCGGATGGGTTTATTGCAAATCTGGAGATCAAATCCACTCTTCTGGATGAAATAAAAGCCGCTCAGAAGAATGATAAGGGCATGGCGCAAATCCGAGAGGAGATGAAGATTGGCCAGGCTTTATGCTTTTCTGAGGATGAGCAGGGAGTTCTTTGGTTTGGGAACCATCTAGTGGTTCCGAAGGTTGAGTCGTTGAGGAAGAAAATTCTAGATGAGGCTTATGACTCGTTGTTGTCTGTTCATTCGAGCAGCACAAAGATGTATCAAGATCTAAAGCCCTGATTCTGGTGGACTCGCATGAAGCGAGAGATCGCTCGGTATGTCTCCAAGTGTGATGTCTGCTGAAGAGTCAAGGCCGAGCATCTCAAGTCAACCGGTACGCTTCAGCCTTTGCCTATTTCATCCTGGAAGTGGGAAGAGGTTGGAATGAATTTCGTTACTGGTTTGCCAAAGACTTCTCAAGGGTATGACTCGATCTGGGTCATTGTCGATCGGCTCACGAAGTCAGCAAACTTCCTTCCGGTGAAGACTCGGTATAGTGCTAAGGACTTCGCAGAGTTGTATCTCACCAGAATTGTGTGCCTCCATGGGGTTTCGAAGAAGATCATTTCTGATCGAGGCACACAGTTCACTTCTCATTTCTGGAAAAGCTTTCAAGAAGAGCTATGCGGATCGCCACCGCCAAGAGCTCACATTTGAGGTTGGAGATCATGTGTACCTTAAAGTATCACCTCTCAAAGGTGTGTGAAGGTTTCAAGTCCGAGGCAAGCTAGCGCCTCGTTATGTGGGGCCTTTCCAGATTGGTGCTCGGCGTGGAGAGGTGGCATATCAGTTGGACTTGCCTCCGTCTCTCTCCGTCGTGCACAATGTGTTCCACGTATCACAATTGAAGAAGTGCCTCCGAGTCCTGACCAAAGTCGTTGATGTTGCAGCCCAAGAGTTGCAACCGGACTTGTCATACTGTGAACGGCCAATCCGAATCTTGGATGAAGCCAAGCGCAGGACATGGAGAAGTTCCATCAAATTCCTTAAGGTCCAATGGAGCAACCATACGGAAGTTGAAGCTACGTGGGAGCGAGAGGATAAGCTCCGCTCCAAGTATCCGGAGTTCTTTGAGAACATGTAAATGTTAATGTAATATAGTATATTTGGAATCACTGACGTGTCTAAGTTATCGCCATGTGAATGAAAGTGTGCTTTGGATTCCGTCTCTCTTAGCATGTTGTCTACTCACAGCATGCTCATTGCTCTCTCCCCGACTCGTACCAATCGTGGGGCGAGATTCTCTTAAGGGGGAAGGTTTGTCACGTCCCAAAATCTGTAATTGCGTGTTTAATATTAAACATGCATCAATAGCTTCATATTTGAATTTGGATCGCTTCCGATCACCAGATTGAAATATGAATTGTGAATATAGGATCAGATGCTCCTGGGGATTGTAATCACAACATAACAAAATTTCTCGAGTTTTTAGCACACTAGCACACCTCACTTTGGATTAATGAGGTGGGAGAAGGGAATTTGAGAGAGATAAAAGAATTAGAAGCAAAACTGGAATTGATCACTTACATGTGGGCCCTTTAGAGTGGAAAAGATCTCCCTCTCTTTCTCTAAGGGCAGCAGCCCCTCTCTCTCTTTCCCTCCCACACGTGCTCCACTGCCTCATCCAACCGGCCAACACAAGTGAGAGGCAATAGTGAAGTTGTCCCCCCTCTCTCTCTCACTCTCTCTCAAGTTCTCCCCCTTTCCCTTTGGTTTCCCGCCTAAAGAAGTGAAGCCAAGGTACGTGTGTGGTACCCACGTGACCACACGCTATAGGGTTACTCATCCATCCAATTTTTTTTCGATTCCCCGAAAGATTCAAGGCTGTTTTGACCTCTTTTCGATTTTAGGTTGAAACTTTGGAGCTCCAGCTATTCTTCTTCATCCCAAGCTTTCTGATTCTTTCGGAAGGTCACCAAGTGGGGCAAAAGCACCTTGGGAGAGTTTACTAGTCATCCATGGCGTGTGTTCGCATTTTGGTTGGATTGTTTTCGAGTTGGAGCGATTTTTGGCGAAGTTGGAGCGTTCTTGAGGTTTAGCAGAAAAGAGAGGATTTTAGATGAGATTTGATTTCGGAATTGAGTTGCTAGGTGGTTAAGTGAGTTCTAGACTCTCTAAACTCTACCAAACGTATGCCCCTTTGGGTTGGAGAAGATCGCTTGGCAAAGTTTTGCCCCAATAGGGGAAGTTCTGGAAAGTCCGGAACCTCCGGACAATTTTTTTGAGGTTCCGTAGTGCGGAGTATCCGCGAAAATGTGCGGATAGTACAGAAAAATGCGCAGGTTCCGCAGAATTTTGCGGAGGTTCCGTAGTTACTATTCATCAAGCGAGCTGAGCCTTGTAAAATTCATAATTAATTCAGCTGAACTCCAAACGATGTGAGACTAGTTGCACTAGCTTCGTATAAATGTGAAATACGGGTTAAAAGTGTTGGAACTCCTTAAAATACTTTTGATAATTGATGAGTTAATTTAATGTGTTTCCGCTTGTTTAAATCACCGATAATCAATACCATCTCTGAAAATTATGAAACCACTTGGACAATTCATGTTTTGCACATCTTATGGCATGTATTGTTGCATTTCATCCATACTCATGGCATTGCGTGTATTAATTTTTTTAGAGAACGCTGATTCGACGATCCCGAAGGCTGAGTTCGATCCCGATGCGCCCCACCTTTCTGATCTAGGGCAGCAATGCAAGCAACTAACGTATTTCACCCATGTCAAATTTGGAAGTCTCAATTGATGAATATTCTTATGTATGTATGCATGTGTCGGGTACCCTTGGGTAGAACCTATGCCGATTGCATCTTTCTACCTTGGTCAATTGTTCAAGTAATTTCCTTGTAGCTAGAGATGGTGTTATGTCTAGGTACGAGTACGATATACTTGCCTAGCAATGCTTTGGTCTTTCGGTAGATGTCGAACGACGGTGTTTTCCATTGTTCGCGAGTATAGGGATTACTATTGATTACAAATACATGCTGATGGTGAGATGGTTGGTGAGTGGTGAGTATGAGACGAGATGTGGGCGGTGTTAGGGGTGTCATCTGCATCTACCTTAGGATTATAATTAAAAAGAGAGGTAGATTACTTCAAAGGGACCTTAGTTTGAGATTAATGCACTCAAATTTAGCCTTAAGCTCCTCATGCTCCTTGTTTATCGAATTGAATTTGCAGAATAATTGTTCATAATTAGAAATAAAGTTAGCATAAATGTCATTAAGTGCATTGAATTTCATAAGCTCTTTAGATTGTTTTTTAAGGGTCCTTTGTTGCTCATTGATTAAATGAAGGAGTTCATCATAGGGAGGAGAATCCTCATCAGATTTATTATCACTTACATCGCTATCCATACCTTTGGCCATAAGGCACTTGTGAGATGGCTTGCGAGATGACATGTGTGATGATGACCTTGAGGAAGAGCTTTTCTTGGATGGGAGGATGGTGAATCTTTCATCACTTGAGCTTGATTCTTCATCGCCACTCACCCATCTTCCTATGCTTGCAAATGCCTTGGCTCTTCCCCTTGTCTCCCTCTTGTTCTTGGTCTTTTTCTTCTCCTTCTTGATATGATCAATTGTTTTGACCAAGTCCTTCATGGAGATTGGGTGATTAATCTTGGCATTGATCTTCTTGATGTTCTTCTCCACTTGTGAGATGAGCTTGGCGACTTTGGGATCCATCTCTTCATCGCTTGAGGTGCTTTGCTCGTCTTCTTCATAGCTCTCTTCATCATCTTAACTTGAGCTTGACTTTTGCTCTTGTTTCCACATCCTTGCCTTCATGTGTTGACATTGAGCTTGGTTCCTTGTGATAGAAAGGTTCTTGGTGTTGGATGAGGAAGAAGCTTCCACCCCCATATTCATTGTCATCTCATGGGCGGTGATCTTACCGAGCAGTTGACTTAGAGTCACCTTCTTAATGTCATTGTTGTCGTAGATGATGGAGATGATCAACTTGTACTTTGGAAGAAGAGCTTTAAGTATTCTTCTCACCACTTGATCATCTTCAGTTGGCGTCAAACATAATCCATTGATCTCATTGACAAGAATATTCAAACGTGAGTACATGTCATTAGCACTTTCATGGAGTAGTTACTTGATGTCATTAAGCTTAGTAACAAGCACATGATATTTCTCATTGCATACATCCTATGTGCCTTCATGTATTTCAATGAGATTATTCCAAATATCACGTGCATTGGTAAGAGAATAAACACGATTAAATGCATCAACACATATAGATGACAAAACAATACTCTTTGCCAATGCATCTAATTGCCTCTCCTTGTTGGTGATGCGTTGCCTCATCCCTTCCTCGGTGACTCTCCAAACATCTAAGCCTCTAGCTTGCAAATAGCAAGACATTAGAATTTTCCAACGCGAGAAATTTGTGCCATCAAAAAGTGGAACACTATGGAAATCCATCGCAACTCGGACGTCACAACTCACTAGGTGGTGAATCTTAACCGATCACAATGAGACTAAGGCTCAAATGCCACTTGAATTGGCGAAACCTTGTGAAAGCTGTGAAGCTCTAACACAAATTGAAGAGCTAGATGTGAACCCTAGCTCTGATACCAATTGTAGGGATCAGTGACATCCTAAGAAGGGGGGTGAATTATGACACTTAGAGCTATTTTGGCTCAAAAAATGACACAAGATAAACCTATATCCATTTCTATCTAAATATGCTCTAGGTTTATCTAGTGTGTCTACTCTACTAATTAAAGTACTTGCAACCTATCTAAGAAGGTAAATTTGCAATTAAGTAAATGCAGAAACATACATAAGGTTGAGAGAGGAAACTCGACACAAGAAATTTTTCCCGTGGTATCGATGGCATGAATGCCACCCCTAGTCCACGTTGGAGCTCTACAAAGGATATGCTCCCAGTCGGCATCCGGTCATGGCTCTTGACCCACTGAGTCACAAAGACAGGGCCTCCACCTATATGAGCCACCAAGGCAAGGTCTCACCACTGGCCTCTCTTCCAGTTCCTTACCACCATGATCATTTTGGAGGTTGAGCCACTAAGGCAAGGGTCTCCGCGCCCCCGCACAATCGCCTTGCCACCACTCCACACCAAGTCGAAGCATCAACAAGCTTGCCAGTGAGTCTCCAAGACTCCAAGGTGCCGGCGTACTAAGAGGTACACTGTTGGATCATACTTTGATCCACTCTCTAGGTAGCAATCACCTATCCTCACACTCTCTAGGCCTATAAGAACTAATCACTCTTTAATCTTGTGCTTCATTGCCTTGGATGATCACTTTAAGCACTTTGGTGGCTTGGATATGTTCTTAGGTGTATATGAACTTCTCTGGACTCCTGCCCCCACAAGTGACTGAGTGGAGGGGTATTTATAGCCTCAAACTCGCACCCTATCCATTAACCGAATGGCTCTGAAAAGTTGTTAACACCGGATGATACAGTAAGAACAATAGTACTAACACCGGATCATCCGATGAGTACACTCTCACAATCTAGTCGTTGGAACCCCACTCAAGCTTCTGTGAACATCAGACACTCTAGTGTATACTCCATCTTCATCACAGGAATTTCCAGTGAGTATATCTTAGCCATCCGAGCCAACATCTTCTCTATGTAAATTGCTCCGGTGTACACATCTTCAGAGTACCGGACCTTTGGGTGAGGTCACTTCATTCTCCCCTTTGTCAACATTGTTCTGGTGCTTTCCTCCAATTTGTTCAAATCAATCACCAGACTATACGACGGGGTCTTCTGCTTCTTCTTCGTCTTTGCACTGTTCATTGTCCGGTGTATTGTGCGGTGCACTTCTCTTCATCAGCGGACCTTCTGGCATGTTGACCTTCGATCTTCAACAACTGCAACCTTCTCTAGTGGAAATGATCCGGTGTGTATCCTCCTCTGAGCACCGGGCCATCTGGTGAGGTCAAATTCCTCTGGGCACAATGCTCCAGTGTGTTCAACCATGTGAACACCAGAGTAGCCAGTGAAGTCATTTTGTCTGGGACTTCTCCAATTCAACCAAATATTTTCCTAACTTCGGTGGCTTCTTCATGTATTGCATCCATGAGACCTACTAACATATATTCTTAACAAACATGTTAGTCCCATTAACTATGTTATCATTAATCACTAAAATCACAATCATGGTCTAATAGGGCCATTTTCGCTACACTTCTCTAATATCTTCGGCCATAAGATGTCATTCTTGATAGAATCAGGAATCACGTGTGGATCACCTCATTCACCGGTCCACAATCTATAACTGATGGGCATGTGATCCTTAACATCAATCCCACAGACTGGCTTGTATGGCCCCAAAACTCTTTCTGGTGCAGTTGGCACCCCTGCTGGTGAAACCTCCGTAATCACAAATCATCCCATAGGCATCTTCGAGGGACCTCAGACATGATGCCACTCCTGGGTTTGCTCATTGTTGTGACCCTCCGGAGCATCAAGCATCTGCGCATATGTGAAAAAACTATTGGGAACCTATACGATAATATGTAGAACAAATGCATTCATCTACTTATGAATTACCTCATCGACTCCACAGGCATCTGTTTGGTCCAGGTTGAGGTAGTGGCTCGGACTACCTTCTTCAATTCCTGACGGTGGCACTACATCTCCTTCTAGCACCTGGGCTGGATCGGTGGTTAGTGATGCCATCCCTTCCTGGGAGTTCTACATACGATGATGACGAGCGGTTGAGTATTCTACATATAAAGAGTAGAGGAAGCAGGGAGATAGAGATAAAACCGATGAGGGAGGGAGGGAGGTTGTCGAAAGAGTGAGATAACCATGAAGGAGTCGATAGATAGAATGCATACACATATAATATTTTAAATGACTACGTTACGACCACATCTAACAAAAAAAAGTCACATCTTACATAGAAAAATGGGCATAAAGGTACTGATAGTTGACACATTGAACTTACAAGTCAAATCATCTTACATAGTGTTGGCAACTAAGTTATCGAACAACAGAGGAGATCTTTGGCTAAGAGGGAGAGCCAAAGGCTTCGTAACGCGACATATGTTTATGGGTAGTTATCTAGTTTTATTAATGTGTCCCTTCAGTTATAGTGCCAGCCTATTTATAGCCTGTACTCAACCACTCCACTCTATAATTTACAGCATTGCCCCCCTAACTGCCACATTTCCAGCATATTCGGGGCCATTTTGGTACAATCCCAAACACATTAGTACATTTACAACTACACCCTACACCACTACGCAGGCTTCAGCAGACATCGCGCCTTCGCTTAAGCCCCCTGAAGGTCAGTCACAGATGGGGCCTTTGATCCACCTTCGACTGGCTTTGACGCTGCATCGTGAGTCGACCTTCGGTCTCCATCTGAAGGACCGCCAAAGGCTTCACCTGTGATGATACTCGGTGTCATGATTTGACCTTCGGTTTGTGTCCGAAGGCCTGCCGGAGGCTTCACCAGTGCTTCTTGAAATACAACTGCATTATTCGTCACTAAATGGCTACCATTTTTCTTTGACTCACCATCCGAAGGGGCACGTGAGACCATTCCCCAACAGTAGCCCCCTAAAGGTAAGGTTCACCTTCGATGGGCTGAACCTGTGAATAAAATGGTATGACCGAACGCCGTCCCCTTCAGCCCATCGAAGACCCCTGGGACTCATTTCACCTTTTAGCAGATAGCCCCCCTGGTTGTTCAAATGGTTTTTTTGACCGTTCTGCCCCCACACAATGGTTAGGGTTCAAGAGCTCTAAATGCCTTCACCACATGCTCAACCGTACGTTATGGCAACGATTCAATTTCCAACGCGCCTCATTATATCCCGCCGTTAGCCTTACTTTTTACCGCTATAAATACGCTCTACCCGGCACCTCAATCTTTACCACATGAATTTGCCGAAGCTCTGGCTCTCGTACGAAGACTCCCACACCCACATCTCCTTCTGAAGTCTAGTGAGACTCCATGGCTCCAAGAGGAAAAACAAATCGCCCGAAGACGTACTAGATTGGAAAATCTAATGTTTATGAAGAAGTCCTGGTTGGACTAATTAAAGAGGGTTTCATTAGTGATGTTTCCAAGGTTAGACCCCCGAATGGCCAGGAGACTCTGGAGCCCGAAGATGATGAAGCCATTGTTTTCGTGGACTACTTTCGAGTGGAGCTTCGCTTCCCTTGTGATGAGATTGTGGTGAAGGTTCTGAAGCTATTCAAAATCTACCTCCACCAGCTAACACTGAACGCCATTCTTTGGCTCAACCTCTTCGCTTGGGCTACGCATTCGGAAGGAGCGAAGTCATTAGTCAGGGCTTTCTCCACAGCCCACAAACTCCGTCACCAATCGAAACTAGTCTTCTCGTCGAGCATGCAAAGCGAAGTGCATTATGGCTGTTTGAACTTCACTTATCATGCTGGCCTGGCCACGCCAATCGTGGCATACAAAACAAATGGCCGAAGGACTGGACACAATGGTGGTTCTACCACAAGGTGGACCGAGAGGAGTATCTCGTGTCCAAGTGCAAACAGGTGAAGGGGTACCATGCCCCAGGTGTAGGGCTGAAGGCCTCCCAGAGGGAGGCATTTGAGGCCTTCACCAGGTGCACGAAGCACTTGAGCATGCGGGATCTCGTAGAAGAGTTCATGGCATCCGAGGTGTGGCCTCCCAATCGGGGCTGGACCATCCCGACCTTTGGTGATAATGGGCCTGAAGGACTCTACCATCCCCAGCCTAACTTCCGAGGTTTTACAAGTACTATTTTTTATCGTGTTCTTAACCTCACTTTAGCTCTCTCGTTTCCTTACATTATTTTCTTTGGTGTAGACTTGACAGTGAGCGAAGTGGAGACTAGAGCGATGCTTCTTCTTGGGAAATTTACCCAAGCCGAAGCCCAGCTCTGTGCCGACAAGGGGCTTGGTCGACGACTAAATCGGATTTTCGATCTACATGGTCTCACCTATAAGGACAGGCCAAAGGTTTTCATGCTCTCAATGGACCAGGGCGAAGGAGACCGCTCCTCAAACGCCGGGACCGATAGAGCATCTACTGGGGGAAGCCAAAAGAAGCGGAAAATGGAAAACCCTTTGCCGCAAGGGGGTAGAAAGAAGAAGGCTCCTGCTCTAAAGAAGCGATCTCACGAAGTGGCATTCAATGCTTCGGCAATGAAGAGACTGCCGAAGGCTCAGCGGCCATTCGTGTTGTGCCGCTTAGACAGGCACCTCCGAAGGGCACATAGGACCATGCCGCCTCCTCGCTAAAGCCTATTTTTTTTGCGCATGTGGACCTTGCCACGCTAATACTTAGCGATGAGGAGGACGAGCCTTCAGATCCATTTGTTACTGCCAAACTAGCAGAGAGGGAAGACAAGGAGCTTAAAGGAGCAAAAAATGTTGAAGAAGCCGGAGCTGAGTTGCCCTCTACCTCTTCATCTTCGAGTTCTTCTTCTAAGGATAGTTCGTCTGAAGGCCACAGAGCCACATATATCGAAGAGAACACTTCGCCACCCTTGCCCCACTGTGGCAGTAAGGGGCTCATGAGTCACAACGACTTGCTCAATGCGAGGGCCATCTACACCGAAGCCTTAAAGCTTTCTTCATTTGAGCCAAGCTCGGGGGAGGTGAATGATGTAAAGAAGATTTTTAACAGCTTCGTTCTCCTCGAACTTGAGATTTTGCTAGTGCGGATCTCACTGTTGAGCTTATCGACACCTCCGACGTGGTGATCGCAAAGGTATTTTGTATTGTTATTCAGTTTTTCTTTGCATACTTGTTCTCATACTATCGTGATATCTTAGGCTATGCTTATTTCGCTCGCCCAGCGCAAGCATGCAGAGCTTTTAGAGGCCTGCACAAAAAATGCGGAGGCACAAAGGGCCCTTTATGAAGCACGAGCGGAGAAGGTCGAAGGCCAAAAGAGGGAGTTCGCGCAGCGAGCAAAGGAGGCTGATCTGCGCTCGCAATAGCTTGAAAAAGAACTGAGCTCCCTTTTCTCATGCAAACAAAGCGCAGAAGAAAAAGTCACTTCCCTTCGCAAGAATCTAATGCCCTCTACGATGCTGAAAAAGCTAAAGCACAACGGCTGCGTGAAGAACTAGAGGAGGCAACAGAGACATCCAACGACACCCTTATTTTGATAGAGGAACTCAAGTCAAAGGTTGTCACAGCTTGTGAAGCAATTAGCAAAACTTTTGAGGGAATCGATGCTTCGGCCACGCCTCCACCACTTAACAATGTCAGGCTGGGTGGCCTTCTCGGAAGGGTCTGCGATACCAGCAGTAGCCTTTTTCCTATGGCCCAGTTGTATGGTGACTTCTGTGCCATGGTCTCAGCCAGGAGTTTAGTTCAGTCAATTGAGATGACTGGCTATGACCATCACATTGCGCTTCAAAAATCAACTTTCTGCTACCCTTCGGATATGTCGATTTCGGCTGTGACAAAGGCAACCAAGATCACCACGTGATCATTCACCACCAATTACTGGTGTAAACATGGTCACGAGCTTGCCCTCCAGGAGGCGGAAATCAACCATCAACGAGTACGTTTTTTATCTATGCTTTCGAGATGTTTGCCACCTACATATTCATGGAGTTTTTGTTCTACATGCAAAGGTGAAGAAGGACCCCTCTTCTGCCACAGCTTCAGTTGTACCAGCCTCACAAGCTAAGAAAAAGGTGGCCGAAGACAAGGAGCAGGTCTGAGGGTTGTCTGAAGTGCTTTTTGGGATTTTGAACATTCGGTTACAAACTGCAATATTATGTAATATATATGCTTTTATTTCTTGTCAAATGTTTTGACTTCCTTCACTTCCTGTGCAAGTCCTCCCTTCAAACACTGTGCAGGTAGCCAAAGGTGTTGTTCCCATCACTATGATGTGTGATAATTTTTTCATGTCTTGGTCTTGCTGGGACTCCTTCCACCGTTGCCACCCAACTATTGATTTTGGGAAATACTGGAAAGTGAAGTGTAGGTCTTATGCTGTAATGAATGCCAACTCCAAAGCATTTTGGAAGTCATTTATCCCTTCAGTTTTAGAGACCCGTAGGGCTGAGCGTGAGACTCGCAGGATTGCACGCGAAAACTTCGAGCCTCCTTCCCTGTCAGTTTCAATTTTGCTACTTCTAGGGGCCTTCTTCGCAAGTAGTGCGATATGTCGAAGGCAGGAGCGCTTCACCAACACCTTCGTCTGCCACCTCTTCATCTAGCTATATTGGATCCCCGCTGGATCTGACATTGCCTTTTCATGTGAGTCAAGGCATTGCCTTTCGATTTGGCTTCAACCGATGGTACAAAGACTTTGTAGATCCTGACGTTGATGAATTTGTGGAATAAAGTCGTTGACGTTGAAATGATTATTATCTTTGGCCATTACATGTTTGAGTGTATTGATTTGGTCATCACTTTACAGTGAACGGGGCATTACATGTTTAGCAGCACCGTGCGCAAAGCATCCTTCCAAAAACACCGTCCCCTTGACTTTGAAGTCGTAGGGACCTTCAGCAGCACCGCGTGCGAAGCATCATTCCGAAAACACCGTCACCCTGACTATGAAGCCGTAGGGACCTTCGGCAATACCACGCACGAAGCGTTGCTGCAAAAATGCCATCCCCCCCCCCCGCTGCCCCTCCCCGACTTTGAAGCCGTAGGGACCTTCGGTAGTACCGCGCGTGAAGTGTCATTTTTTGACGATTACTTCTGGCATTGCCTCGACAAATTTGTCTTTTTCTTAATCACTTACTCACGCTTGAAGGCCTAGTATCTATAGCCCATTCATCAATGGCGACGTACCTACCTCGGTTTCATTTTGTATTTGTTATTAATTGGAAGCGGGCTGGCACATTTTCTGGCAAACATTGTCCAGGCTTCAAGTATTATTTTGCTGATTTTTTTATTTTGTTTCGTACAATGTCTATGCCTTCATTTTATGGTGCAGTAGCACTTCAATTTTTGTTTCTGAAGGTCTCTTTTGCCTTCGGCGTGAGGGCACGCACTCTTGGCCCCTGACTTAGCCGAGAGGTGTGCTGTCTTCTGTTAGGTCAAGCAGCACTTCGATTTTTTTATCTTTGAAGGTTTGTTTCACCTTTGATGCTAGGGCAGGCTGATGAGCCCATGGCTCTTTCGGATACGATCAATACCGTCAATAACCCTCAAATCATACAAGGTACAATTAATAGAGCATGTGCACAACAATTAGACCTCCAAGTGAACTCCTTTCTCGCTATTCATACTTCCTTTGATGGATTCCTACTAAATTCTTGTGATGTTTTATAGCTTAGGAACATGAGATAAGCATAACAACCTTACCTGGACATCACCCCTCGAAGGCCAAGTCTACTCGAACTTGAGTCTGAGCTCTAGTTGTGGTCGTGGTCGAGTCGCAGGATACGATGTCAGTAAAACGGGCATAACTCTCTCATACAAAGTCCGTTTTAGGCAATCTTGGATATTCTGGAAAGCTTACAATGAGACCTTTCCGATGGACCAAATATTAGTTTAGTTAGAGTCAAATAAATAATGTGTTCCGCCACCGTTTCTGACCAAGTTGGGTCTTGTAATCGTGTCGGAGTCGGAGTTCAGGTTATGTATGCCTCTTTCCGTGGCTGCACAACCCTAGATTGCCCTCCGCACGTCCCCCTATATTTAAACAGTAGCTATCATAGTTTAGGCTTCAGTTTAGTTTAGATTATTCTGTTTAGACAGTTTCGCCATTTATTGGTTTGTTGAACCCCAACTCTTACACTTCATTGGTAATTAGCAATATTCAGATTGCATCTACCTGTTTTTGCTTGTTTTCACGATTCTCTTGTAGGAAAAAGCCTTCTTGGCGTGGTCAAACACATCTTAGCACGTTTGATAACCACGGAGTAGTGGTGTAGTGGTTGCAAGAGTTCTCGATCTGTTCTGTTCGGAGCCTGTGGATTATCAACGCCGAAACTCCACCAATCAACTTATCATATTACCTTTCGAAAGATTGGACAAATACGCATCAAGTGGTATCAGAGCCTCAGTTGCCTGTTAGGTAAACTCAGTTATCCTCTTTGTTTTGTTGTATTCCATTACCTAGAGTCCAGAAAATACTCCACAAAAATATTTAGATCTTAGTTTTTTTTTGTTGTCCAAACCACTTTGTGCCTTTGCAATTTTATCTTTAGTATTCATATTGTTGAGTTTGAGTCCATCGTTGGTGCCTTTGTTGCTAGTCGAGTCATCGTGATCTAGTTTCTAGTGTCAAGTCTTGCTGTTTAGCCGTCGTGTATCTCAGCCTACCCTTGTCTGCAATAGCTGAGTTTGTGTCTCTAGTAGAGTCGACCATAAACTCGTGTTAAACAACTAGTTGCTTTAACCATCTACTCGAGTTCAACCAATGAAGGGAATCGAGGACGTCCTAAGAGGGAGGGGGTGAATTAGGACACTTAAAACTATTGGCTCCAAAACTATTTGGGAAAAATCTAGGGTTCACTTGCCCAAAAAATGAAGATAAAAGAAGGGATTTTATTTGGATAGCTAAAGAGATCTCATCTAGACCTTCTTCTTGACCAAAAATGAGCTTGAGTGGTGGGGGAATCAAAAGGGGAGAAGAAATGAAGTGGGTGCTGCCATGTAAGAGTTTGTGAGCGGAAGAGAAAGTTCTGATCAAACTGTCTGCTAGCTCGAGCTTGGAGAAGGTGGGGAAGGGAGGCATCACTCCCAGCTCATTTAACCAGTAGGCAGTGATGTTATGCTATCACTGCCAGTTGGTGGATTAAACCGGTAGTGATTAGGAAGCAAGTCATCAGTACTAGCTCAATCCAACGACTCGCACTGATGACACTTCAGTACATCAAAACACCTCATCAGTGCCGGTTCAAAATCACCATCAATGACAGGTTTTGAACCGATACTGATTACTCGACACTGATAGTCACTGACTATCAGTGCAGGGTATGGAACCGACACTGAAAAGTACTATCAGTGTCGGTTGGAGCTACCAAATAGCACTGATAGTAGGTCTCGATTCAACGCTTTTCGGGTCAAAAAAAGTTTCAAATTTTTTTTCGTGACCAGAGGCACTCGACCAGAGGCTGGCCACCCGATTGAGCCCAATATATTTGTAAAGTCACGTGATATTCGCTCGCATGCGGCAACCAAGACTCGAACTTAAGACCTCACAGCTTGTGCGCACGCATGACCCCTCTAACCATCTCAACTATCGTCCGTTCGTGAGTATCGTAGCAAAATAAATCCTTTTGACATCTTTCAACCGAACGTTTAAATAGCTATTTGGATATCTAAATGATCTCAAATAAAAAAATGATCAACTAAAAAGTTGTAGATCTCGTCGAGAGCTACAATTGTCATACAAAGTTTTTTCTCATCCGACTTCGTGTGAAAAAGTTATGAATTTTTTAATGTGAGCTATCATCGACCACTGCTACAACTTTATTATAATTATTTGAGCATTTAAATGACCTCAAATTAAAAGGTTTTCAACTACAAAGTTGTATATCTCATCGAGAGCTATAATTTTCATATAACGTTTTTCCCCATCCGACTTTGTATTAAAAAGTTCTGAATTTTTTAAGATGAGCTGTGATAGTAGCAATCATCAGTGGCGGTTCGTATCTAAAATCGGCCCTGATATAGATTATCAGTGCCAATTTGTAGCTAGAAACGGCACTAATACTGGTTATAAGTGCTGGTTCCTGTCTAGAACCAGCACTGATACAGTCACTATCAGTGCCGGTTTGTGGCTGGAACCAGCATAGCTAAGAGCCGACACTGATAGTGACTATCAGTGCCAGTTCTTATCTCCTCAGCTGTTGTTCGCGCACGGGAGTTTAAAAACCGGTACTGATACATCTTTAGTGCCGATTAATGTTAAACCGGCACTGATGAGACGCTACATATGTGGTGTTCGGTAGTAGTGCTTATCACTGCTGGTTCATAAGCTATAATAACTGATTCTTCCCGTGTGGCTTATGAATCGGCAGTAATACCACATCATTACTGACCTATTAGAAACTACCAGTGATGGACCAATATATATGCTGGTTTTCAAAGTAGTGGTGGGTCGAACTAAGCCAAAACCACATTTCACTAGCAAGAATGAAAGGTCCTAGTCGGCTTTAAGAGTTGGATGATGCATTTTACTTAGTTTGAAAAATGTGGGACAAAAATAACCCCGCAAGATTGAGGATAAAAAAATCTCTTTGGAAACACGCTTGCCCAAATCGTCGTGAGGATGCTAAGACATGCGATTATGTATTAAAGTGTTTCATCGAGTCACGTTTCTTTGTCAGTACAAATGATACGAATCAAGACAAAATAACATTTTATTCAAAGGTCAGAACTATTGAAGCGATATGACCGTCTCCGTGATCGACTAGAGCATATCAGTTACACATGTATCATCATTTGCAGTACCGTGCATTATCATATATGTAGCAATGATAAAGCTGATTTCAAAATCATATAATAAGTTCTTGACGATGATAATTTATTCCGTGCATGTCCAAGATTGACGCTTGATGACCAAACGAGAGCCATGTCCATGTCTTTCCTCAGCCGGCGAAACAGATTGCTCAGAAGATATTTGTGACCTCAGCTGGGCGCAGATACATGACAAGGACAGCAGAAACGAAAGTGATGAACATGGTTGCATATGTCGCATAAGTCCATGCCTTTCTACCGAATGCCCAGCTTTCCATATCTCGCATCTCAGCATAAACCACAATGCGGACCGCATAGATCAGGATGCTACACATCGCTGAGAGCACAAAGCCTTTTAACCACCTGCTCAATGATACGGTCCTGCCGCTTTTGATGCTGTACATCGAATGGATGGCCATGAGTGCTGCGAACAACGCAGTGAAGTACACCAGAAGATATTGGGAGAGCTTGGCGTCTTGTTCCCTCAAGGTGTTAGTTGTTGGGTGGACTTCGTGTGCAGGTCTTTCTGGAACAATCCGATTTGCAGCATAATGGTTTTCCCACCAGAAGAAAAGCACAGCAACGACGAGGATGGCAATGAACACGAAGAATACATAGTCCCGCAGGATCTTCTCAGCTGCCACGATGCTTGCCACGACGAGGAACAGCAGTGCGGCATAGGCGAGGATGGGTAAGTATACCTTAGCCATACGGCGTCTGTTCTTAATGAACAGTATGCGGGTCGGCACCGTGCTGAGAATCACCACGAGGAGGCCAAGGACAACACTGTAGAACAAAAAGCATTCAGGTGCCACTGCAATGTTCCCATAGGTCAGGTTTGACGAGCCCTTCACGTAGCCAAGGACTGTACCAGACAGCCCTGCAAATGCCATGGAAACGACCTGGGCAGACAAGTCAAATCGGAGCTTCAGTTCTGCCATGTAATTTCCCCAGTTCATACCAGGTCTGTATGTGCTGTAAAACGTCTGCCACCAGAAGTAGGAGACTAGTGCAAGGACTAGGAGTAAGAGAGGAACCACGACCACGGCGTGGACGGTGTCCAAAAACAGCAGTAGGAAGGCAGCAGCGAGCATTCGCAGGACGGTGGACCAGTAGGCTATCTTGCATTGCCACTCGACCTGCTGTATCCACCAACTGGTCTGCATTCCGGCCACATGGATGAAGAACGACAAGACGAGGCTCACCAGGTAGAATATGCTCCAAATTGACACAATAGTTTGTTTGTGATATTGCATCTTCCCGAAGAAAGACAGGACCAGGAACAAGTTCACCATAGGGACTCCATAGCTGAAGAACGCAGAGAGTGCGTCATCGAGCTTCAAATTGTAGTTTGATTCATGGCTCCCCTCAGCCTACAACAAAATAGAACAATCAAAAAAACTCTCCGCAAACCCTTCTATAAATCATCAAACTACTACACATTTTCTACATTCTTTTTTTTTTTTGAGATTTCTTGTACAGACCAAATTATGTCAGGCCAAGTTACGCGATTTCTACCAATTTGACAGTCAGACCCTATGTTATGTTAAATATCTAACCAATTTTTTGGGTTCATGTCCCATGCAAAGGGTGGTTGCATGGCAAATGACTGCGCAGTTAGTAGTTGCATATCCGGCAGATGTTCAATTGGTGGTTGACTGACATAATATAGTTCCTTCGAGAACTTACAAGAAATAGTGCAAAGGAGTGTCGTGAATGAATGAGAAGTAGTTATGGAGAACATATGCACTTACCGGGTCTTCAATGAATGAAATTGAAAAACTAAGTTGAAATGTGTCTTGGTTTGTATGTGGTGAGTCATTGACAACGTTAGATTTGAAATGATTTTGGTTGGTATGAGCTTGTTTGTGTGTGATATTGTTTATGGGGGAACTAAAGTTTGAATTGGAGCAGACTGTTTCAGAGTCCAGAAAATTATGCCTCACTGGAACATCTGGTGTGTGCTTTTTTTACCACACCAGATAGCCGGGTATTACTGTGAAGTGAGCACCAGAGCATTTTTCAGTGCTGAAGCACAAATAGAAGCAAACATCAGATGGTCCGGTGATGGATTTAGAGAACGTCAGAGTATTTTCTACAAATAGGAGATTTTTAGCTCTAAGATTGATTATGTATGCTGGATAGTCCGATGCTAAGTTTGTAAACAGAAGAGAATGCGTCAGGCCTTTTATTGCAGAGAGGTTGAGGAAGAGTGGTTCGATGGATTGGCACACGGTGGATTAGTAGTAATGGACATGAGATCACTGGAAGCTTTCATCAGACCTTATCTTGCAGAGAGCAAAATTTTCCTGGGACAGATAGCGCTACAGTCATCGGATGGTTCGGTGTTCAAAAATAGAACACACCAGAACATCTGGTGTTTACGTTTTCTACAGAATGTGCTTTAAGTTAAAGTTTTTAATTTTGTGCTAACTTAGAGATATTTTGGAGTGTGGAGAAATGTGTTTCCTTATTTCAAGGTGTGCAGGTGACAGATGAAACTTGGCGGTCAACAATGGGTGATCAAGGCTAAGTGGGTGCTTGGTGCCGGATGATCAAAGAAGGCTGGGCAGAGTCAAGGGTGATCCTAGTTGTACACATGAAGGTCAAGCAAAGCATGAAAATGAGAATGAAGATAGTGTGTTGTCAAAGTCAAGCGAAGGAGATGCCGGTGCAAGTGACAAGGCGGCCCAAGGGATCGGAACTAGGAGAGCTTGCCGGCGGTCAAGATCGCAAGATGGAGGACACGCGTCATCATCAGAGCGCTTGCTTCAGGTGAAAGCAAGCGGCGGCTAATCACGCTATGAGAAGCATGCTCGGGTTTCACGATTTGACCTCAAAACCGTGGGAGGACTGGAGGAGTACGTGGTAGAATTGATAGGAAAAGTACCTCTAGTACTTGTCTTCTTAGGTACTTCTCTTGTATGTTGGTACTCTCATAAACAGTCTAGCGTGCGTTGCGCAGTGTACTGGTGAAGCTAAATATGTAGCTTCTGCTAGCTATTGCTCACAGATTTTGTTGATGGTTGCTACTTTGAGGGATTTTGGGTTGAATTCAGAAGTGTGCCACTTTTGTGTGACAACACCAGCGCCATAAGCTTAGCAAACAACCCAGTTCAACACTCCAGAACCAATAAACACATAGATGCGAGATTCCATTTTCTAAGAGATCATAATAAGAAGGGAGACATTGAGTTGAGGTACATAGATACCCAACACCAGCTAGCCGATATATGAACAAAGCCTCTAGATGTTGCAAGATTTGCCTATTTGAGAGGAGAGCTTAGTGTGTGCCATCCTATGACATTGTGTAAAGGAAAGTTGTCCTTTGTACATACTCTATCTTACTTTTGTTGCATTTATATTATATTTCATTATGTAAGATAATCATAGTAGTTGAGTTTTGACTTATATGTTTTTTGCATTTTCAGTTGCTAGACTTGA
This sequence comes from Phragmites australis, assembly GCF_958298935.1. Lineage (NCBI taxonomy): Eukaryota > Viridiplantae > Streptophyta > Magnoliopsida > Poales > Poaceae > Phragmites > Phragmites australis. The sequence continues at coordinate 20,217,934 of NC_084932.1, read as the reverse complement.
ATTTGGACTAAGTTAAGTAGTTATGTGGAGTAATATTTTGATCTTAGGCTCTTCTTGATGCCTTGACATGATACGTTTCAAGCAAGCTTGTTTTCTTAAGATGAAATTTGGTAATTTTATGAATTATGTAGGCTACGAAATGCTACATTCTTGATCACCATGTTTGTAATTGCTTAGGCTCAGTCAATGCTTGTGTTAAGGCTAGTTTCATGAATATCTTGCTCTAGGTCTTCTTGATTCAAGACAATGGATCGGGGAATATTGCACTTTGTTTTGTATCTTTGTTAAATGTTTAGCTCATGATAGAACATTGGGGGAATATGTGTTCCTTTTGTCATAAAGACACTACTTAACTTGATCTTGTGACCATCTTGATAACCTGTGTGAATTGAATAATCGTGAAAAATCGAGTCTCTTGGGCTAAAATGTGATCCAATGCGGTTGTCTTGAAGCCTCAAGGTGTTTGCCGTATTGAGTTGCGCGATACTTTGCTTGGATAAGAGGCAACTTGAGGATGAAATGAAATTCAAAGAAATATGCCTACCTGTTAAATTATTTTTAATCACTTGATCAACCTAAGTCTTGGTTTCATATCTGAGCGTTTACAAAGCCTACTATCATGAACACTTGTTTGCCTAGTTTGAGGTTGAAATTGGCTAGTTCTTAATGCTTGTATTGTCTCAGCATAAGTGGATGCTTATGTGGTAGTCACTTTGGAAATGATTCGGCTATGTGAAATTAAATGCGCCAACCAGTTCTTCGGGTTTACCTTGCCAAGCTTCATGCTCTCATGTCACTGTCTCTTTTTTGGCCTCTATGTGATTGTGAGCTCTACGTTCTACCTTTCAGAGCCCTTTGACATTTCTAGCTCTTGCAAATGCTTTGTGGTATACTAGTAAAAGATCATTTAGGATTGCATGTTCATAATGTTTTATCCATGATGTTTGCATTGCCAAAGGGGAGACATATGCATAAAGGTGAGGATATGCATAAATATGCTTCAAAGGAAGAGAAATGAGAATATTTGCAACAAATCTCAAAGGAAAATGAAAAATGTGGATTCATCAAGGGGGAGCATTTTTTTTTAGTCCTTGAGTTTTTCTTCCTCTTTTGAGGGTTGTGGTTTGTCTTTGCCTCTGTTCAGCCTTTTGCAACCTTTCTTATGCCAAATGGCATGGTTCTTGTTCTTTCTCGAGTTTTGGTCACTTAGACGTGCTTCAATTCTTCAACCCCAAATCTTTGTGTTTTGAGGGTTGTCAATGCACTCATCAAGGGCAAGATAGAGAAACCAAATTGAAAAGTGCCTTGGTTTGCATGTGATGAGTCATTGACAACATTGGATTTGAAATGATTTTGGTTGGAATGAGCTTGTTTATGAGTGATCTTGTTTATGGATAATCAAATTTTGAATTGGAGCAGACTGTTTTAAAGTCCAGAAAATTATGCCTCATCGAAACATCCGGTGCGTGGGTTTTTGACCACACTAGATAGTCTGGTATTACGGTGAAGTCAGCACTGAAGCATTTTCAGTGCTGAAGCAGAAATGGAAGCAAACACCGGATGGTCTGATGATGGACTTAGAGAGCGCCAGAATATTTTCTGCAGAGAGGAGATTTTTGGCACCAAGTTTGATTATGTACGCTCTATAATCTGGTGCTGAGTTTGTGAACACCAGAGAATGCGCTGTACCTTATGTTGCAGAGAGGATGCAGAAGGGTGGTTTGGTGGATTGGCACACACCAGATTATCCAATGATGGACATGAGATCACTGGAAGTTTTTACCATACCTTTTCTTGTAGAGACCAAAATTTTCCTATAATATATAGTGTTACACTCATCGGATGGTTCGGTATTTAGGAACAGAACACACTAGGACATCTGGTGTTCACATTTTTGGCAGGATGTGTTCTGTGTAGAAGTTTTTAATTTTGTGCTAACCTGGAGATGTTTTAGAGTGTAGAGAAATGTATTTGTTTGTTTCAAGGTGTGCAGGTGATGGATGCAACTTGGCGGTCGACGATGGGTGATCGGGGCTAAGCGGGTGCTTGGTGTCAGACGATCAAGGATGGTCGGGCGGAGTCAAGGGTGATCCTAGCTATACACATGAGGGTCAAGCAAAGCTTGAAAAAGAGGATGAAGATGGCGTGTTGACAAAGTCAAACGAAGGGGATGCCGATGCATGTGAAAAGGCAGCTCGAGGGATCGGGAGCGGGGGAGAGTTGCAGGCGGTCAAGAATGCAAGACGTAGGACACACGTCATTATTAGAGCACTTGTTTCAAGTGGAAGTAAGTGGAGGCTAGCCACGCTTTGAGAAGCATGCTAGGCTTCCGTGGTTTGGCCTCAAAACCATGGGAGGACTGGAGAACAACCTGGCACCATCGTAAAGCTTACGTCGAGGCAAACCCAAGTCATGAAGACACCGATGCCATCTGATGAATGGATAAGAAAATGGACTAAAATGTCCTCAGTGATAGGTAGGAGTGTATTACAAGAGAGGGGCATTTTGGAAAAAAGCTAGGAAATTTAGGGTCAAGTTTTCTAGGCCTATAAATAGAGGTGTAGGGCTACGAGAGAGGATGAATCAGCCAGTTTAGCTCCTTGTACCACTTATATGAGAGCATTGTGCTACAATTTTAGAGGAGAGGAGGATGAGTACTTAGCATATGGAATAGGTGAGAGTTTTGAGAGAAAAATCTTTGTAATCTGCCTAAAATAGGGCTGACCTCTTTGCGTATGCTTGAATTCCCCTCCTTCTAGTTTTCCTCTATTGGTTTCCTTGCCTTATGTGCAAGTTTTTCCTTTTCAGTGTTGATTTTCGTTTTTCCTTTTGAGCTGAAATTTTAACACCTTGGGAGGTTGTTATTCTTGATGGTAAAGGCATAAAATTCACATACACATGCATATGGGATAGGATCTTGAATTCCTTTGCTTTTATACCATCATCTTGAAGATCTTCTTTACCCGGTGTTCATCACTTATTCCTTGAGTAATCTTTTCTCATTCAACCTTTATGTAGGGATGATTCATGGATTAGTTTGTTGTGGAACCTAGCATTCTATTCCAACAATGGGATCCATCTTTTGTTAAATCTTCATGTTTGGTTTTTGACCTTTCTCAGAAACTCCAGACTCTCCGGTCCCATCTCCGGAGTCTCAGGACTTTCTAGGTAGGTGTAGTTTTTTTTGTGCTTATTTGTGTTGCATTCTATTATAATTCTCTTTTAGAGGTGTGTTGGGTGATCGAATAGGAGAAGACCATCTATTTTATAAGAAATTTGTTGAGGCACCTCTGTACTGCCCTGGAGATCTAGAATACTTTGAGTGTTTTTGATGAAGGCACTAATCAGATTATGGCCAAACACCAAAGCATGGAGAGATGATCTACATTTCATTTGTGGTTAGATTTATTTGTTCGATTTCTCTAGATTTGAATGTATGTGATTATGACATGATGACCTAGATCTCCAATTTTCTAGTAGTGGTTTAAGAAGCAAAAAAGGTTCAAATCACCTCTAAATAGATTAAAACCCAGCTCCAATTTTCTAGTAGTGAATTAGGAAAAAAGATTAAAATCAAATCTAAATAGATCAACATATTGAATATGAATATTGTGCTATAGTGATGGCACATCAACCCACTAGTCGCAAGCAGACGTGGCAATATTTAGAAGATGGGTCTTTCGACCCAGGCCAAGTGCCAGAAGGTGATGGTCCATCTAACATAGAGCAATCAAGATGTGAGGTAATTCAATAAATTATATGTGCATTTTGAAATATTTCATGGTTATCAGTTCAATGGTCATTATACATTTGCAAATGTAGTGGATGTGGATGTACAAGGCTGATTGTTGCATCCTAGAGTTCTTTCATGGCGTGGAGAATTTTTTGAGGGCTACCATAGCATACAAGAAGCCAATAAACAAACGTGATGATTACTATATATGATGTAAATGCATTGATTACAAGAATGACAAGCAGTTCTCAGACATAGAGCAAATCCATGTACACTTGTTTCGTAGGGGTTTCAAGCCTGGCTATATCTGCTAGACTGAGCATGGTGAACATAAGGAGGTTGTGCATGAAGAGTAGGACACAATTGAAGAAGACGGATGCAACGATATGATGGCTGATGAAGATATCGATATGTCGATGTTCGAAGATACTTTTGTCGGTAACGATGATGACAACATAGAAGAAATATTACGCAATGTAGAGGGATACATCACGAGTGATAGGCAACATGAAAAGTTCCAGCGCATAATAGAGGACTATAAAACACCAGTATTCCTAGGCTGTAAGGAATGCATAAAAAGATGCATGTTGTGCTAACATTGTTTTAAATGAAGTCTAGCAATAGTTGGTTTGGTAAGGGCTTTAACGAGTTGTTATGATTCTTGAGTGACTTGCTTCTAGAGGGCAACAAGTTACTTAAAAATACATACAATGCTAAGCAGATTGTCTGCCCTTTAAGGTTGGAAGTAGACAAAATACATACATATCAAAACGACTGCGTGTTGTATCACAACGGGGATGCAGACTTGGAAGCATGTCGCGCCTGTTGTGCATCATGGTACAAGCACAACATTGACGATATCGATAGCAATGATGTAGGTGAGAATAGTAAGGATAAAAGACCCCCTTCTAGATGGTTTGGTTTTCCCTATAATCTCCCGTCTGAAGCGATTGTTTGCCAACAAAGTGATTGCTAAGTTGATGCAATGGCACACCGGAGGGCGCAAAAAAGATAGAATGTGTAGACACCCTATTGATGGAATGCAATGGAGAAACTTTGATACAAAATACAAGAAATTCAGAGCTGAAGTAAGGAATATAAGGTTCAGGTTGAGTACGGATGGGATTAATCTTTTTGGCAACATGAGCAATAGTCATAGTACTTGGCCCGTGACTCTCTGTATCTACAACCTACCATCTTGGTTGTGTATGAAGCGAAAGTTCCTTATGATGTCTTTGCAGATTAGTGGACCGAATGAACCTGGCAACGATATCGATGTGTATCTTCAACCATTGCTTGAAAATCTCCTTGTACTATGGAAAGATGGCGTATAGGTGTGGGATGAATACAAAGGTAACCTTTTCACCATACGCGCAATGCTATTCATAACGATCCAAGATTGGCATCCACTTCCTAAATTATCGGGACAGACTTTAAAAATCTACAATGGCTGTGTATGGTTCTTGGATGAAATAGGCTGAAGAACTGTAAGAAAATAGTCTACACGAGTCACCGTAGGTTTCTATGCCTGGATCACCCATAGCACATGAATAAAAGAGCTTTTGATGGGACAGTGCAGACTCATCGAGCTCTGAAAGTTCACATTGGGTACCATAAATCCATCGATGTAATGCTCGACTAGGCTACAGAAGGTTCCTATGGCTAAAAAGTTGAGAGGGATGGCATTTTTCAATTGACGCTTCACGCACATTGCTGCCAAAGGTCCCGATGACTTGAAAGTTCAGGGACCAAAGACCCAACGAAAAAAATGCAACAAAGAATAACAAGAATTCATTCTGCAAATTCATCAACATCAGCGTCTATGAAATTTTTGTACATTTGGCTAAGACCATGTTGGAAAGCTATACCTCGCCTTGCATAAAAAGGCTTCGTCGGGTCTAGCGGGAACTCGACATATCTATCCAAAGAGGTGCCAAGCAAAGGCACAGGCGGAGCATAGTGACCTTTGACAAATGTCCCTCCTTACGAAGGCTGAGGTCATCTCCAATAATAAAATTGAAAAAACCCTAGCGGAGTTTCATAGTCTTCGTCATTTGGCTTAGGCTTCAGCTCGAGGAGCCCTAGAGGAGGTTCCTAGTCTACCTGTTCTATCCTATGGATTTCTCACCCGACCATTCAGATCTCTAACTCCGAAGCACAAAATGACTCCCAAAATGCTTTCGAGTTAGCGTTTCTAGTGTCATATACCCTAGCATTCGCTCGCCAATATTTATCAAACCCTATATCAGTATGGCAACGATGGAATAAATCCCAACATGTCCATGACATGAAAAGGTTACCCCGCATCATGGTTATGGGAATAACATCTTTAACTACCTATGCAGAGTCCGAAGGTAGGACCTGAGCAGGTAGAGAAGATTGTCAAAACATCTAACAAGAGCTGAAGCAAAAGTATATTACCAAGTATTCAAGGAAAGTCAAATGTTTTGATCACAAAGACGGTACAGAATCACCCCTCACTCACACCTGCTCTGGAGACTTAGACATATTCGATGTTATGGTGCCTTCTGGCTAAGGGGCAGGCGGCAAGGTTGGTGGGGTAGAGGTTGTTGCATAGGCCAAAGTACCCTTGGTCTTTGCGGCAGCCTGCAACTAAAATCAATCAGAAATAAGTGAGAGGGAATAATGAAACAATGCTAATACATCATGATTAGAAAATATACTTACTCATCGGCGGTTGTTCTCCACCTCTTGGAGGGTGAGGTTACGCCTGTGTTTGCACAAATAATTGCTGGTGAAAGCTTTGGTGATGGCCTTCTATGCTTTTGACACCACCCCGTTCGACATGTCAGGGGTTGTGGAATGAAGGGCTCTGGAGCACCTTGTGGTGGTTGCAGTTTGTCATCTCTAGAGATTATATAAAGCTTTGGCCAGAAATCTTGGCACAAAAGTCACCATATAAGTGGGCTGCTTCTCAAAGGCCTTCAGATGATTCTGCAATCCACCTGAGTAGGCCATCGAGGTCACCGCGGTTGAAGGCTGGAGTTGAGGCCGAAGTGCCCAATTCCTGCATAGTTTGGCAGATCTGGCCCTCATCACCTTTGGCTCCAAGGCTTCAACATGATTTTGGACCGCATCCCAGGTGACTTGCCTTGCCTCATGTAATGCTTCGATAAGGCGTTCATTTCCGATCTTCTCAGCCACCAAGGATGTACGAAGTTCCAGACTATCTTTTTCGGACATCTCTACATCGTGACAAAAGGTGCCAACCTCCTCCAATTCTTGCGCTTTCACAACGACATCTTTTGTCTGCTGAAGCCATTTGCCAAGATTGCCTTCGGCCTTCTCCACTCTTGCGAGCAACATGTCTCTCATTTCCTGCACCCTTCTCATGCAAGCCTATTCTTGTTCTGCACACTTGTTCATAGCGAGCGAGAGAAGCATGCCCTATAACAAAGCTATAAGTACAGGTATGAGAAATTAATGCAAACGGAAGAATAATAATAATGAAAAACTAGATCAGCTGTCCCCCACCTCTTCGGTCTCCGTAGCCCCAAGACTTTCAGAGGAGTCAGAGTCCGAGCTCGATGAAGATGAGCTGTCTGACTTTCCTCCCACATCTTCCGCCTCTTTGATCCCTTCTCCGCTCTGAAGTGTGGTATCCCTCTCTTCCACCATTGTCTCAGCAACAAGTCACGAGATAGGTACCTCCTCCTCATCATCATCGGTGTCAATTAAGAGGGGGGCGATGTCACTTCGCATAGAAGTCGAAGCGTGTTTTGGTGATGAGATGGGCACATTTGCAGTCTTTTACAAAGGCGCCTACCAGATGGGCATAGCTTCAATAGCTTTGGGGGCCCTAAGGTCCTCATCTCCCCCCAAATCGCCAAAGCCAGTTGCCGAGGTCTTTCCTTCAAGGTGATGGCTTTCATTTTTCCTACCTCCTTGAGCCGAAGGGTTGTCACCTTTTCTCTTCTTTTGCGCTCACGCAGCGGAGGTCTCACCAGTGCCAGCGTTTCAAGGATGGCCCTCTTAAGTACAGCTCGCCGATGACCCAAGCAGCTTTGGTCTATCCTCACTGGCAAGGCTCTGAAGCTCAAATATTCAGTTGATCCAGCGACTGATGGCTTGTTCGGCACAAGTTTGGCCCTCGGTTAGGGTGAACTTCCCCAAAGGAAGCCAGGCTTCGGGCTCCACCTCAACGACCATCACAGTTGTTCCAAAGTACAAAAAATCTTAAGAAAAATAGCAGGAAAATCATAGGTTAATGGAAATTAGGCCAAAACCAAATACCTGGTTTTCCCTAAAATTGAACTAGGGGCGGCAGAGTCCATTTGGCCCCTTTGGTTCGAAGGATTGAATCGTCCACCCTTCGCTCCATGGCTAGATTCTGGCAGCGATGAACTCATTGACAAGGTCGTGAGTGCTCAGATGCTTTGCACACCATTTGAACACTGCCTGCTAGGAGTTTTTCAGTGGCACATCTGAGGTGCAATTACTTTTGTATTCTTGGCATTTAGAAATAAGATACTCCTTCTTATCTACCTTATTGTAGAACCACCAATGCATCCAGTCCTTCAGCCATTTGTTTTTGTTGGCCACAATAGGTTTAGACAAACCTACTCGATAAGAGAAGTTCATGCAACCGTATTGGACTTCACACCACACGTCATCCTTGAAAACTGGCTTCAACTGGTGATGGAGTTGGTGGGCGGCAATGAAGGCTCTGGCTAATGCCTTCACTTCTTTTGATCTTCCCACTTAGGCAAAAAGACATAGCCGAACAATGTTGTTCGGTGTCAACTGATGGAGAAATATCTCAAACATCTTCAAGACCTTCTCCACCATCTAATCATAGGGTAGGAAAAGTCTAGCTCGGAAGGAATCCACGAGGACGAGGGCTTCATTGTCTTCTGGCATCGGAGTCTCCTGGTTCTTGGGAAACCTGACCTTCGAGAAATCACTTATTAGTACTTCGTTCTTCAGATCGGCCATGACTTCTTCAAGAACCTTTGACTGCCCGAACTAGTAGGTCTTTGGCTTAGCAGATTTGCTTTTCAGATCCATCAGATCAAAATGCCTTGGCTTCAGTCCGAAGTCTAAAGGATTACGAAAAGATTCGGGCAGAGCGTAGAGAGTTGAGCACATGGGCTTGAACACACAGTTGCGGTAAGATCCAATGAACCACGGGTAATCTATTTATAGCGGTCAGAGCACCAACTCAAAGGCAGTTGAAAAGACATGCAATGGAAATTGAACCATCGCATTAATGGTAGTTTAGATAAATGAATAGTAATAAGCGTATTGAAAGTCAAACCATCTCACCAGAGTAAAATTTTCACTTATAGAAAAGTTAGACCCTTCGAAACAACAAAGGGGGTTGATTAACCAGAGGTAACTCGTATAGAAAGAGGCCTTCGACAGGTCGAAGGGGATTGCGTTTGGTGATACCATCTAATTTACGGGTTTAGCCCATCGAGGAGGAACCTTGCCTGTGGGGGGCTGCTGTTGGGGAATGGTCTTACATGCCCCCTTCGGGCCTTGAGTCGAAAACTTCTGCGGCCACCGCAAACTAACAAAGCTTAGTTGTTATGGATCTATCATGTTGCATGAACCCTTCGAATAAGCCAAAGACACCCTTCAGACAATAAACAGCGTAGGAGAGGTTCCAACGACTAGGATGGGTGAAGCCTCCGCTGGGCTGTTGGAGACCGGTCGAGGTAGCTTCGCTCGACGTCGTGCATGAGTCAATCGATGGGACACCAGAAAAACCCTTTGGCAAGCCAAAGATACTTTTGGACGCTCATCGCCGTAGGAGGAGTTCTAGCAGCCGGGACAGGCGAAGCCTTCACCTAGGCATTTGGAGACTGACCAAGGGTGCTTCGCTCGATGTCTCGGGGGAGTCAACTGAAGATACACCGAAGGTGCTACCGAGCAAAGACCTTCGGGAGTCCAAGCGCAGGGAGGACTAAAGCTAGCGGGCGAAGGACATGAATGGCAAGACTATAAATAATCTAGATTTACTTAGAATATTACCGTATTGCCCGCGAATATGCCAAGAATGTGACAATTAGAGAGGTACTCTTATAAACTGTAACAAGGAATGGTTGGGTACGACCTATAAATAAAATAGAACTATAACTGATAAGAAAGGTGACATTAATTACAGTAAGAGCTTCCCCCACTTTGTGTTATTTCCCTCGAGTCTTCAGATCTCTTCAAGGTCTGAAGGCCCATCACTCTAGTTGGCAATGCTAGTTTCCAATAGGACCACCCCACCACAACATAGGTCGAGCCCAGATGGACCGCACTATAGGTGGGGGCCAAACTAGATTTGGGGTGCACAGCCCAATCTATCAGTCATCTTTCCAAACAAGCCCTTTATTTCCTTTACACATAAGTCCGTAGAAATTAAAATGAGTTGCTCATGACTATAACATACAAATAAATCTGTGAACATTCAATTTAAAGTTTTAGTTAACCTTGCTAATAATTATGTGATTTAGCATGATTAAATTGTAGAATCATGTTGATATGCGTTGAGCTCATAGTTGATTGGAGTGAATAAGCGAAGAAGTTGAAGATAGGGAATCTTTGGCTAAAATGGATTGGAAGTGCTTCCAATCGTTCACAATTTGTTTTTATGGGTTGGATTGTGCAATGGGCAGACCACACGCCTTGTGAGTAGATCACATACTACCTTCCTTCCCCCAACGAACCGACCAACGGAAGAACTGTTC